>NC_092751.1:86431917-87076917 GCF_047496795.1 Chiloscyllium punctatum
TTTTAGAAATGCAATTCTCTTTAAATAAAATTCTGATGAAACTTATATCAAGGAGTCTTTTTTTTAAAAAAAAGACTACAATCTGAAAAGGGAGGTGGGCTTTTCCTTTGTCAATTATAACACAGTTATTTTTGTACGCGATGAAGAGAGATCGTTGGTATCATTTAGTCCAGAAGCTTTCATCCCACCCCTTAAATCACTACTAGTCAACTCATTCTGCTTGAAGTGGAATGGATAAATGCTGTTTTGTTTTTCAGAAAATTGAAGATACTGAAGGCTTTTACCGATAGTTACGGACTTCTGAACAGGAACGCAGACTTTCACTGTCGCAACACAGTGATGGATGAGGCATCCTCCAACCATCAAGCCATTCGTTAACAACACATCTCAGCATTGGAGAACCACTGTAAAAACATTAAATGTTTTGGGCATCAGGAATTTATTCCCTCTGAGGGAGTTGACAGCATTTTGAATTTGGACAAATTTGCAGAGATATATCAATTATCAATAACGAGTTAGAAAGTAACTTTAAAAAACGTGGGTCATCTTTGAAAAGGAATCAACAAAGTATGTTTTGCCTGAATCAAACAGAAATGTTGGACTTCTGTTTTAAAATATTATATGATGATTTACCACAGACTACGAATCACTCTAGACCTCTGGAATTAGTTGGTGGAAATAGTTAAATTGTAAAATTGGATGAGATGAATTAATTAGGATTGGAGAGTAGTGGTAGAAGGAAACAAATCAGAATAATCAGTTGGAATGGTAATTGAAGTTAACATGAATTTTAGTGAAAAGGAAATTTTGGTGAGTGTACTAAACTGATAGCCTTTGCATGGGGATGTTTGTGCTCTTGTCTTTCCTTTTAAGAGAATTCCCGAGGCATCGGGACTGTAAGTGGAGAGATAAGTAAAATCTCATAGATCTTTTGATAAGATCATACGGGAGTCAAGACATGGTCTTGAGATAGTGATGTAAGTATGCAAAAGTAATTGTTACCTTGGAAGTAACAAACATGAGGGAATGCATGGTAAAAAAAACTGGACTGAAGCACGGGCCCTTAGACATGTATACCTACTTGACAAATGGATTAGTGTAGCTCAGAAGAGCATAAAAGCAAAGTTTAAACTATAAGACACTGTCACATAATCCACAGAAAAACTGACTTTAAAACAGTGACAGTGAGCTGAAGTGAAAGGGCCCAAAAATAATGACAAACAGATACCTTGAAAAAAGAGGGGAAGCATAAGCTGAAGCTAAAGCCTGATGAGCACACTGCAATTTGTTAGAGCTGAATTGTTTGATAACATGTACATTGCAGACCTGAGGAGGCACTTTCACATGGAGGTGATTCAATGACACAATCATTCATAAAATTGACAAAGAAGGAAAAGTATTAAAGAAGTATCCTCAAGATGGATACAAATGAAGAGAACTGTGGAATCTTGAGTCCATGTATGTTGCTAACAAGCAACCAGTGACTGAACTTGATGCTTGATAAGAATTGTTACAATAGCCCAAGATGGGGAAGTTGATTGTATTACTAACTACGTGTATTTTGAGTGTTTGTTTATTAGTGACTTGCTAATCCCCTACACCAAAAGGGGAGGACTTATCGTTAAATGTGAACTCAATGTAAATAACTTTTATTATATGTCTCACACTGTATTCCATGGGATTTAACCTAGCTAACCAGCCGACCATGTGCAATCTTGTCAAACAGCTTGCTGAAGTCCATTCAGCCAATATCCACTTCTCTGCCTTCGTCAATCTTCTTTGTCACTTCTTCAATACCTCAGTCAAGTTAGGGAGACACAATTTCTCATGCACAAAGCCATGTTAACTATCCCTAATCAGTCCTTGCCTTTCCAAATACATGTAAATTCCCTCCAACAACTTACGCTCCACTGACATCAGGCTCAATGGTCTATAGCTCCCTGGCTTTTCCTTACTACCTTTCCTAAATAATGGCACCACATTAGCCAACCTCTAGTCTTCTGGCTCCTAACCCATGGCTGTTGATGATATGGATATCTCAGCAAGGAGTCCAGTAACCACTTCCCTAGCTTCCCACAAAGTTCTGGGATATATCTGATCAGATCCTGGGGATTTATCCACCTTTATGTGTTTTAGAGTCATAGAGTTTTAAGATGTCCAGCACCCCCTTCTCTGCAATATGGACACTTTTCAAGATATCACTTTTCATTTCTCCAAGTTCTCTAGCTTCCATATCTTTCTCCATAGTAAAAACTATCGCGAAATACTCATTTAGTATCTCACCATCTCCTGTGGTTCTACACATAGATGGCCTTGTTGATCTTTAACAGGCCCTATTCTCTCCCTAGTTACTTTTTCGTCCTTAATTTGTAGAATCCATAATTCTATTTGTCAAAGCTATCTTATGTCCTCTTTTTGCCCTCCTGATTTCCCTCTTGAGTATACTCCTATTGCCCTTATACTCTTCTAGGGAATTATTGATCCCTTCTTTTTCTTGACCAGAGACTCAGTTTCTGTAGTCACCCAGCATTCCCTATACCAACCAACTTTGCCTTTCACACTAACAGGAACATATTGTCTCTAGACTCTTGTTATCTAATTTTTAAAAACCTCCCACATTCCAGCCATCCCTTTATTGTGAATAGCCTCCCCAATCAGCTTTTGAAAGTTCTTGCCTAATATTGTCAAAATTGGCCTAACTCCAATTCAGAATTTCAACTTTTAGATCAGGTCTATCCCTTTCCATAACTATTTTAAAACTAATAGAATTATGATCACTGGCCCCAAAGTGTTCCCCCTCTGACATCTCAGTCATTTGCCCTGCTTTATTTCCTAAGAGAAGGTCAGGTTTTGCTCCTTGTCTAGTGGGTACATCCACATACTGAATAAGAAAATTTTCTTGTGCACACTTAACAAAGCCCTGAACTGTATGGCAGTCCCAGCCTATGTTAAAGAAGTTTATGTTATCACTGGGGGTCCTGGGTCTGTCTCTATATACATTGTGTCTTGGGTCTGTGTCAGTATACACTGTGAATCCAGGGTGTGCATTTGTATGTAGTGGGTGTCATGGATCTATCTCTGTGCACGCTGGGGATCTAGAATCTGTTAGTATACAATGGGGGTCCTGGGTGTGCATCTGGGGCAGCACGGTGGCTCAGTGGTTAGCACTGCTGCCTCACAGCGCCAGGGGTCCGGATTTGATTCCAGCCTCAGGATTTCCTCTGGGTGCTCTGGTTTCCTTCCACAATCCAAAGATGTGCAGGTCAGGTGAACCGGCCATGCTAAATTGCCCTTGTGTTAGGTGCATTAGTAAGGGGTAAATATACGGTAGGAGAATGGGTCTGGGTGAGTTGCTCTTTGGAGGATCGGTATGGACTTGTTCCCCCACAGACCCCACTGTCACTATACCCACACCCCAGAACCCCGAGGGCAACATTACCCCTGCTCATGCCTCCACCCCCATTCCCCCCACCATCACACCCACTCCAGGTACTGGCTCCGACCCCACTTCCAGCTCAACACCCACACCAGATCCCAGCTCCCGGCCCTGCCGAGTTTTCACCATCCCTCCAGACCTCCCACTCACTGAGGATGAACGATCAGTCCTCAGCAAAGGACTCACCTTCATCCCCCTCCGTCCACGCATCAATGAATTTAATACACGACGTGACATCGAACAATTCTTCCGTCGCCTCCGCCTCCGAGCTTACTTTCACAATCAGGACTCCCGCCCACCTTCCGAGGACCCCTTCGCCCACCTCCAACACACTGCATCCACCTGGACACCCCGCGCTGGCCTATTACCTGCCCTCGACCTCTTCATTTACAACTGCCGCCGGGACATTAACCGCCTCAACCTGTCGTCCCCCCTCCCCCACTCCAACCTCTCACCCTCACAACGCGCAGCCCTCCAATCCCTCTGCTCCAATCCCAACCTCACCATCAAGCCAGCGGATAAAGGGGGCGCAGTGGTAGTCTGGCGCACTGACCTCTACACCGCTGAAGCCAAACGCCAACTCGAAGACACCTCTTCCTACTGCTCCCTCGACCATGACCCCACCCCCCATCACCAAACCATCATCTCCCAGACCATACAGAACCTCATCACCTCAGGAGATCTCCCACCCACAGCTTCCAACCTCATAGTCCGGGAACCCCGCACTGCCCGGTTCTACCTCCTTCCCAAGATCCACAAGCCTGACCACCCTGGCCGACCCATTGTCTCAGCATGCTCCTGCCCCACTGAACTCATCTCTACCTACCTTGACACTGTCCTATCCCCCCTAGTCCAGGAACTCCCCACATATGTTAGAGACACCACCCACGCCCTCCACCTCCTCCAAGACTTCCGTTTCCCCGGCCCCCAACGCCTTATCTTCACCATGGATATCCAATCCCTCTACACCTCCATTCGCCATGACCAGGGCCTCCAAGCCCTCCGTTTTTTCCTCTCTAGACGTCCCCAACAGTACCCTTCCACTGACACTCTCATTCGTTTGGCCGAACTGGTCCTCACCCTTAACAATTTCTCCTTTGAATCCTCCCACTTCCTCCAGACCAAAGGCGTAGCCATGGGCACACGTATGGGCCCCAGCTATGCCTGTCTCTTTGTTGGCTACGTAGAACAGTTGATCTTCCGTAATTACACTGGCACCACTCCCCACCTCTTCCTCCGCTACATTGATGACTGCATTGGCGCCACCTCGTGCTCCCGCGAGGAGGTTGAGCAATTCATCAACTTCACCAACATATTCCACCCTGACCTTAAATTTACCTGGACTATCTCTGACACCTCGCTCCCCTTCCTGGACCTCTCCATCTCCATTAGTGACGACCGACTTAACACTGACATTTTTTACAAACCCACTGACTCCCATAGCTACCTGGATTACACCTCTTCCCACCCTATCTCTTGCAAAAATGCCATCCCGTATTCCCAATTTCTCCGCCTCCGCCGTATCTGCTCCCAGGAGGACCAGTTCCACCATAGGACACACCAGCTGGCCTCCTTCTTTAGAGACCGCAATTTCCCTTCCCACGTGGTTAAAGATGCCCTCCAACGCATCTCGTCCACATCCCGCACCTCCACCCTCAGACCCCACCCCTCCAACCGTAACAAGGACAGAACGCCCCTGGTGCTCACCTTCCACCCTACAAACCTTTGCATCAACCAAATCATCCACCGACATTTCCGCCACCTCCAAAAAGACCCCACCACCAGGGATATATTTCCCTCCCCACCCCTTTCCGCCTTCCGCAAAGACCGTTCCCTCTGTGACTACCTGGTCAGGTCCACACCCCCCTACGACCCACCCTCCCATTCTGGCACTTTCCCCTGCCACCGCAGGAACTGTAAAACCTGTGCCCACACCTCCTCCCTCACCTCTATCCAAGGCCCTAAAGGAGCCTTCCACATCCATCAAAGTTTCACCTGCACATCCACCAATATCATTTATTGTATCCGTTGCTCCCGATGTGGTCTCCTCTACATTGGGGAGACTGGGCGCCTCCTAGCAGAGCGCTTTAGGGAATATCTCCGAGACACCCGCACCAATCAACCAAACCGCCCTGTGGCCCAACATTTCAACTCCCCCTCCCACTCTGCCGAGGACATGGAGGTCCTGGGCCTCCTTCACCGCCGCTCCCTCACCACCAGATGCCTGGAGGAAGAACGCCTCATCTTCCGCCTCGGAACACTTCAACCCCAGGGCATCAATGTGGACTTCAACAGCTTCCTCATTTCCCCTTCCCCCACCTCATCCTAGTTTCAAACTTCCAGCTCAGTTACTGTCTCCTTGACTTGTCCGACCTGCCTATCTTCTTTTCCACCTATCCACTCCACCCTCTCCTCCTTGGCCTATCACCTTCATCCCCTCCCCCACTCACCCATTATACTCTATGCTACTCTCTCCCCACCCCCACCCTCCTCTAGCTTATCTCTCCATGCTTCAGGCTCACTGCCTTTATTCCTGATGAAGGGCTTTTGCCCGAAACGTTGATTTCGCTGCTCGTTGGATGCTGCCTGAACTGCTGTGCTCTTCCAGCACCACTAATCCAGTATTTGATTTTCAGCATCTGCAGTCATTGTTTTTACCTTATGGACTTGTTGGGCCGAAGGACCTGTTTCCATACTGTAGGGAATCTAGTCTAATCTACGTATCGTGGGGGTCTGTCTCTGCATATACCAGGGGTCGAGAATTTATGTTAGCATACACTGGGGGTCTAGAAACCATGTTAGTATACACTGGGGTTCCTAGGTCTGTGTCTGTGCAAATATAGGGGTCCAGAGTCTGTCTCTGGGGTTCTAGTGTCTGTGTCTGTATACAGAGCAGGTCCACAGCGATTGCCTATACACACTGGGTGGACCCACAGGGTGTGCTCACATACGCTGAGAGTCCAGCGGTAAGAAGCTCGATTTGTCAATATTGCATGAGGCGAGTCATTGACAGACACAGCAGTGAAAAGGTGGGGGTGAGGCTTAAACAAAAAAATCGCGAAATGCAATTTCAGTCTTATGTAAAACGTTAAAGAAATAAATGTGGTTGCTGTTGTAAGGCTCACAGAGCGTGGGTGTTTATTGAAAAAAAAGTATGCAGTCCTGAAAATAACCAACACCACCGTGTTTTAAAATAGTTTTGCATATCCACGCGGAAAGATCTGCAAGGACGCTGATTCTTGTGAAATGTAAGCTGACAGCAGCTCCCTCCGAAAGCATTAGTTAACGTTTAGTTCACCCTCTACGTGCGAGATTGATCGTTTCTCGTGAAACAGTCACCTCTGGCCAGACGTCGGCTGTTGCTCTCGACCAAATCAGGCCGACCCTTTATCACCCCAGTAACACCCGACCATATTACCATCAGCGAGTGAAATGAATAAGTTCCTGTCGGTGTGTGCCAGCTCCTTCCAATTGGTTCACTCTGAATCAGACAAGCCCTGTCTCTATCTTATTGGATATAGTTCCATCAGGAGCTCTCATGCTTTCTGTCAGAGTGGTGAATGTCAGTGACCTCGAGTAACCTCACTGGCTGATGCAACACTTCCACCGAAAGCGCCAGGGCAATCTGGCAAACCAAGGAGAGGGGGCACAGACTCTGCAACCCCTGCTGCACTTCAACTCAAATCTGTCCCACCCAAAACCGTGAGAGAAACAGAAGCCGACTTAGCCTGTCACAGCTCTTCATGCAAGGCGTTTTCCACACAACCTACCTATCCCACTCCCGTAGAAGTTGAGGAGCCGGTGTAGGACTCAGATGGACAAAGTTAAAAATCACACAACACCAGGTTATGGTCCAACAGATTTATCTGGAAGCATTAGCTTTCGGAGCGCTGCTTCTTCATCAGCTACCTGGTTTTTAACTTTGTACTCCCACAGAAGAGGGCTCTTGTGACAGAGTGTAGCCTCTTGGCTAGAAGAAAAATCAAAAGAACTGTGGATACTGTAAATCAGAAACAAAAACAGAAGTTGCTGGAAAAGCTCAGCAGGTCTGGCAGCATCTGTGAAGTTAATATTTTTGGATCCAGTGACCCTTCCTCTGGTCCTGCTCCAGAGGTAATATAATGTGAAGATAAATTACTGGAATTGTGGAGAGTAAGTCCAGTGACCCTTGTTCAGAACGGATAGTAATTAGAAAAAAAAAGGTATATGTGCTGAAGACTGGGTGGGGACATGGGAAAGTGAGCAGACAGAGATGGAGCCTAAAGAGACAATGAGTTTAATAATTTTAGAACCTGAACACATTCCTCTGTATCCTTTCATGTCCCTCACAGTCGAGGAAGACTCTTCCACTCTCAGGGTGAGACCATAGGTGGCTGTACAGACCGATGGGGCTACCTCAGGCTCTGTTACACCTGGTACAGATGGAGGTCAGGGGAAGGGGTAGTGGGGTGTTGGTGTAGTGGCGCACTTCTTTTACTGTTTTTGCCTGGTTTCCATTTTTTATAGATGGCAAAGTCTTGAAGCACTCGAAGCCTGTCTGGATGCTTCTCCTCCACATTGGATTGTCTCAGACCAGTGATTCCCAGGTACTGCAGGAATGCTGCAGTTCACCAGTGAAACCTTGAAGGTATCACTGAAGTGCTTCTTCTGTCCTGCTGGGGCTAGCCTACTGTTTTGAACCTAGGAGTTCCCACCTCCTCACTCTATGCCCCATCATAACATGGGCTGCTTTCAGCACAGCCAACCCATTTTCACCTACTAATGGGTCCCCATTATCAGCTTTTCTTTCTCCCATGCACACTATCATCCATTCCTTAAGCTTCCTGACTGTTGTTCTCTCTCTCTCTCTCTGGCCTCTAACTCCACTGATCTGCTCACTCCCCGCCCACCTACTCCCTTTTATCCAGCTATTCTGAAGAAAGGTCATTGGATTCAAAATGTTAACTCCGTTCTCTCTCTCTCTCTCTCTCCACAGTTGCTGCCAAACCTGAGTTTATCTAGCAACTTATGTTTTTAACTTCAGATTTCCATCATCTGCATTCTTTTTCATTTTAGTGTGTCATAAAATCTCTGAACAGGTTGATTAAGCATATTTACAAGATTTGGTGAATTTATAGTCAGAACCTGGGAGCGTGAAGCCACAGCTGCGAATTATTCATTTAAAAACCCCAAACTCATTCAAAGTGGGTGTGCATGAAGGGGAAATGAAAATGAAAGGTTTTGTTTTTATACTTGGTGGGAGTTTCCAGCTTCCACATGTAGTGGTGATAGACAATAGGTGCAGGAGGAGGCCATTCAGCCCTTCGAGCCAGCACCATCATTCATTATGATCATGGTTGATCATCCACAATCAGTCTCCTGTTCCTGCCTTATCCCCATAATCCTTGATTCCACTATTTCTAAGATCTCTATCCATCTCTTTCTTGAAAATATCCAGAGACTTGGCCTCCTCTGCCTTCTGGGGCAGAACAGTGATAAGTTTAACACTCATCATCATTCCTGGCTTAGACACAGAAAAGCAGTCAATAATGATACTGAACAATAGAAGCCAAATATGTTTGTATTTGTGTGTCAGCTTATTTGCACATGTGTCTAGTACATTTTTGTGAGCATGCCAGTCTGTTTGTGAGTGAGATTCTATATGTGTGTGGGGATGAGTGTATATGTGCATGTTTTCATATTTATGTTGGTGTCTATCCCCACTTATTCCTGACATACAGCTACACACATATATCAAAACACACCAATACACAACATACACCCGTACACATATACATACATATATACACACAAACACATGCACACATATACAAACACATGCATGTGAATGAGAACTGGTGCATATGGGTGTGAGTTGGCATGTGTATGTGGGGTGTGACTTGATATGTGTTTATGATGTGAATCAGTATTTCTGCACATATGAGTCTGTGTATGGGTGTGAGAGTGGTATGTATCTGTGTGGGGTACAAGGTGGAACATGCATTTGGATATGAGATAATTGTATGGATGTGTCGAAGATGAATGTTGTGTAGCAGTGATCGATCTCCATGCTATACTGACTACCTGTTAAATAAGTCACAGTGTTGTCCTCCACCCAATTCTATTTGAAAAGCAAACCTATGAATCATTTTTCTAAATGGATTGGTTTAGCTTCCGACATTTCTTGATGAGTGATGTGTCATATCATTAATTGTGCTGATCTTTGACAGCACCTTGCATTTATATCATCTGTTTTAGGTTGAGAAAAGGACCTCAGGGGTTCCATACGAATGTTGTGAGACAAAAGTTGTCAGCAAGTGAAAGGAGGATGGAAGTTTAGAGTTTACAGCCTGGTGCAGTAATAGACATTCAGCCACTTCCATTGGCCAAGGAGAATCCTGAAAGAAGACCCTGCCCCCAAACAAGCCCACTGACAGGCTGCCAGTGTTTACCTGGTAGTCTGTTCGTATGGCAGAGGGCCCACCAACCCCTGGTAAAGTACCGATGGTATAAGGAGGAGAACCTCAATTGGCATTTAACCACTTAAGTGGCACAATTAGTCTTTGAGTGGGAGGGCTGCTTGGCACTTTGCCCATCACTGGCAAGGTGCTTAGGCATCAACATTGTTGAAAATCTGCTTTTACTTTGCAATTTTGGTTCTAATAGGTGACTGCCTTAGTACAATTTGTTTGGAGATGCTGAAGCTGATAGAATCTTAGAATCATACCATACTGAAGAGGACCTTCGACCATCAATTCTCAACTGCCAAAGACACTCAAATACCTACTCTAGTCCCACTTTCCAGCACTGGACCCATTGTTATAACACTTCAAGTATTCCAAGTACTTTTTACAGATTGTGAAGTTTCTTGCCTTGACTATCTCCTCCCCAACTGTGCACCTCAGTTTTTCCGTGAATCCCCTCTAAACCTTTCACTTTAAAATGATATGTTTGTTATTGACTCTTCAACTAAGGGGAACAGCTGCTTTCTATCCACCCTGTCCATGCTCTCATAATCTTATAAACCTCTACCAGGTCCTCCCTCAATTGTCTTTGCTCTTAAGAGAACAACCAAATGTATCCAGCCTCTCTTTGCTGAAACATTCCATCCCTAAACAACATCCTGGTGAATCTCCTGTCCTCCTGTCTCCTGGTCTCCATCGAGAAGCACAACCTGTGATCAAACAAACCCCCCCCCCTTACCCCTGTGAGAGGGAAACAACACATTTACCTTTTCAGTCAGGCCTTGAGAGAATTTCACCATTGGAGCGTTGGCTGAGGCACCCCCGGATGCCTCAGAAAGTCCCCTGACGTGTTTAGAGTCATAGAGTCAGCACTGAAAGGAACCCTTTGGTCCGACACGTCTATGCTGACCAGATGTCCTAACCTAATCTAGTCCCATTTGCCAGCACTTGGCCCAAACCCCTCTAAACCCTTCCTATTCATATACCCATCCAGATGTGGTTTAAATGTTGTAATTGTACCAGCCTCCACCATTTCCTCTCATTCCATACACGCACCATCCTGTGTGTGAAAATGTTGCCCCTTAGGTCCCTTTAAATTTTTTTCCCCCCTCTCACCCTAAACCTATGCCCTCCAGTTCTGGACTCCCCCACCCCAGGGAAAAGACTTTGTCTATTTACACTATCCATGCCCCTCATGATTTTATAAGGTCACCCCTCAGCCTCCAACACTCCAGGGAAAGCAGCCCCGGCCTAATCAGCCTCTCCCTGTAGCCGGGTCCTTTATTTTTAAATAACAAGAAGTGAACATTTTAACAGTGAAGTAATGAAGGGAAGCCACGGCGTCGCCATGGTTACCGGCGAGGGGAAGCTGACAAAATGGCAGCCTTGTTGATGAGAGGTGCAGCGAGAAACGTCACTGAGAGTCAGCCCCTGCCCGCCACCTTCCTGACAAAGATGATCATTATTTTTGACCCTTTGATGAGAATCTCTGGCCCCTGGACGAGCTGGCTATGTTTGGGGTGGGCCCGGAGGGATTAATTCACAAGTTAGGACCTGCAGCTGATGCTATGAACCCACCACAGGACCCTCCCCCCCCCCACGACTCAGCCACGTCCATTTTCTCCTGAGTCTGACCACATCCAGCGAGGCCATGATTCCACACCTGGGGGCTGCGGACACATACACCATCCGTTTACAAGCCCAAAGCTGCCCCGAAAGAAAAAAAAGGTAGGTTACACAGAGCACAATTTGGCCATTTGATCCGAACTGGGGGAAGAGCATGGGGTCATAAATATCAAATACAGAGAATGCTGGTGAGACACAGCAGATCATTTTTTTTTAATCTTAAAAGATCAAGCAGCATCTCAGGTCAATGACCATTCATTGATGATTGAAGCAAATAGCATTCAAGCGGTGAAACTTCACGAGGGACAAAGGAATAAAACAAAAAAGTTAAAATGATGAGGTGCCCATGTGAGTAAACATGGATCCAGTGGGCTGAATGGCCTGTTTCAGTGTTCTAAGTGAATAACTGGAGAGGACAGGCAGCTCACCAGTGTAGGGCGTGGTGTTCTCTGAAACATCAGGCGGTTAATCCAGCCGGTTTGTCAATCGTCCTCCTCCCCAACTCCTGCCTCGACAGGGGCCCGCTCTTCATTCCCGAGCAATTACTGTACTGAGCCGAGGTGCAACGACTTTGAGTAACCTTTGGTGAAAGCAACACAGCGGGAAGGCCCCTCTCACTGGGAGGAGTCACTGATTGTGAAGTGATTAACTCAGGGCCAAGATAAATGACAACACTCGTCTGCGCAGATCTGTCCTGAGCAAAGTCTGCATTAATGAAAGCTGCAAGCAAATTTGGCTCCTTCCTTGACACTACTGTTAACTCTACATAGTGATATCTCTATGACACAATACCTGCTGAACAAGCCTTTTTGGCCAGTGTTTAAGATTTTAACTTTTTCCTAACTTTTAACCGTTGTGTTGTCAGATACTTTCAGAGTCTTGTGCAGTGTGAACCTGTATTCTCATCCTTGTGCCTAAATCCCCTCCCTTTCTTTGTAACCTCCTCAGAACATACAGCGATTTCACTTGTCAGTCCACAACTCCCTTCCCTGCACAACTGATGGCCGAACCTCCAGTTGCCTGGCTGTAAATTCTGGATCTCCCTTCCCTAAACCACTATGCCTCTTTCTTCCTTTTGTTTATTGTGAGTACATTTGGAACCCTAAGGTTGTGAAAGGTGACATATCAAAATGCAGGGACTGGAGCCTCTACAAGACTTGCTGTGTTTGGATCAGGGAATGGGACCTGCAGCAGCACAGAGCTCTATATTTTCCATCCCTGTCAAAATGGATGATTGTATTTTCTTTTGGTCACCTATTTCAATATGACTTTGGTGTCAAAGTTTGTAAAACACCTAATTGGGACATTTGCCACATAAGGTGCTATATAAATCCAAGTTGCGGTGTATCCCCAGGCCACAAGTTGATGAGTTTCAGCTTTGACGTGGAAGAAAGTCATGGACAGCTTATTTCCCTCTTCATTCGTTTAGGGGCAATGGGCATTGCTGGCCAGACCAGCATTTGTTGTCCATCCCTGACTGCCCCTTGAACTGTATGGTTTGCTTAGCCATTAAAGTGGTGACCACCTTGCCACGGGTCTGGAGTCACGTGGAAGACAGGCCGTGTAAGGACAGCAGATTTCCTTCTCTATAGAACCTGAGGCTTTTTAAGAAAAAAAACAGAATGCTTTAAACATTTAGTTATTATTTTTAAACCAGCTTTAATTTTCCACCACTCAATATATCAGCCTCTAATAAGTGCAGAGACATTAGTACAGCATCACTGTTTGTCAATTAGTTAAAGGCAAGGCCTTCCTCTGGGAGACGTGCCAGCGAGAAACAGTGAACCTGGATTTTGACGTGGGTGGAAAGTATATACCCATGTGCTGCTGTAGATCCTATTCCCCTATTCTTGACCTGAACATGGCAAGTCACCTAGAGCCCCCAGCCCTATACTAGGCCCTGCATCTCAGTATTGGCACTTTCACAACCTTGCTGTATCCAAAAGTACTCTACAGTTAACAAAGTGATTTTTTTGAAGTACAATCTTTGTTGTAAAGTAGAAAACACCAGTTTGTGATCATTCTCAAAGGACTAAATATTGGTCAGGAGACTGAGGAGGTCTATTTTGGTTTTCTTCACAATGTCATGTGACTCTTTAGTTCATACAAGAAGGAAGATGTGGCTTTGCTTTATGGATGATGTCTCTGACACTGCAGCATTCCAGTGTGCCATCCCAGACTTAGATTTAGGTCCCTGGAGTAGGGCTTGATCCCTTAACAATCTGACCCCAAGGCCAGAATGCTACCTCCTGAATCATTGCCAGCATATGAATCTCATGCATGTTTTTACACCTCTGTGATGTTGGTTTCAGTTTGCAGAGACTGACTGTGAAAAAAAGAGACATGGTCAGGAGGAGCATACTCTCCATAAGCAAGTGATAACAAGCTGGATTTACAAAGCACCTTAAAGTCATATCTGTATTCGGGCATTGTTTGAATGTGTGGTCACACTGGTGGTTCAAGTTTCATGGATGTCAACTGCCAATTGATGGTGTCACACCTATGTGGCTCTTCCAATGTATGGGTCTGGATCTGGAGCGTTGGTACCTATTCAACTGTATGATGCAACACCAAGCTGGATCTTGGGGTTCAACTGGACCTCAGTGAGTTTCACTTTGCAGTTACAGAAGTCATCAGATAGGCCATCAAATGCAGCAGTTATTTGAACAGGGTCACACCAGTAACTGCATGGTCTTTTTATAAGCCTGTTAGAGTAACTGTTATTTTGTACCATGGTGACAAGCAGTTATGGTCCTACTAATCAAATGGTGACCAAATCTCTCTAGGAACAAGTTAGAAAATTAATTTGGTAGTCTGTGATTGATAAGGTATTACAAATTACCATGGAGATCAAATTTCTCCCCCAATTTTAACCAATCCAACGTGTAAATCCAACTCCATGCTGATGCTTAATGTCCCCAAGGCAAAGAGGGATGGGCTATAATTACTATCATTCACATCTTGTCCACACCTCAAATACAAGAACATAGCTACATTTACATTCATAACTTTCCTTGTTCTGAAATTCACCTGAAATGTTGATTCCATTTCCATCTCCAGTGTTGCTGGGTATGTCCAAAAAACATTTTCTGTTTTTATTTCAGGTTAGTGAGTTTTGAGAAGATTATTTCAGGTTTCCACTATCTGATTTTCAACAACAAAAAGCTGGTGTTTTCCACCTACCTCCCTTTCTCCTGTTACCTTTGTGGGCCCAACTGAAACATGGTGCAGTTGCTAATGTTTGGTGATGGTTCAATATTCTAGGTAAAAGGTAAAGTCACCAAAGTCTACACTGGAGAGAAATGACTGATGGTGAGTTTAACCCTGAGGTTTACACGCCTCAAGGTGAGGGCAGTGGTTGAGAAGACACGTCCACGAGGTTGTGGTAACTTCAGGCAGTGCAGAAATTGACCCGATTCTGTGGGTATCATTCCGCAGCATAAACCAGCTATCCAGCCAACTGAACTAACTAACCTCTGGTAATGTTTGGGGAGGGTTCTTATGGTGCAGTGGTAGTGTTCTTATCTCTGAGCCAGGAGGCCCGGGTTTAAGTTTAATCTCCCCCAGAGATGGGTCATTAACATCTCTGAACAGATTGGTTTAAACAGAACAAATATGTGTGACAGCCTAGTAACTGATTGGGACAATCATAAATACACTCTCCAAAGATTTTATTGAGAGAGTTTTATCAGCTTTAATTGGGATTTATGCAAGTGTTGGTTTGTATCGGATCAAGATAACCTTAAGTTTGACTTTGACATGTTTAATCTACCTGTTTATTGATATAATTACATACCTCTGAAGCAAGTGGAAGTTGATCCCTGACATCCTGGTTCACAGGAACACTAGCACTCTGCTACAAGAGCCCCCACTTTTGACTTGGGTACTCTTCATCAGCCACTTGTGTTCCTGAGCTTATATCTAAAACTCAATCTTCAGACAAGGTGCCGCAGAGGTGACATGTCAGACCCATCCTTACTGGAGTGAAAGCTTTAAATATTATTGAAGAAAATTTTTGTTTTTCCAAAGGGGTCTGTCCCTTGATTTGGAAGAAGCACAGGTTTAGCTC
Organism: Chiloscyllium punctatum; assembly: GCF_047496795.1. NCBI lineage: Eukaryota > Metazoa > Chordata > Chondrichthyes > Orectolobiformes > Hemiscylliidae > Chiloscyllium > Chiloscyllium punctatum. The sequence goes on from NC_092751.1 coordinate 86,447,492, forward strand.
CATGCACTCAGCTGCACAGTCAAACAAACAAGGGATTTGGCAACACAACAAATACAGACACACTGTGACTTTACGTTCGGGACTCACTACCATAGCAACAATCCCCTATCGACTCAATGCCATAGCAATAACCCCCAAAAGACTCAGTAGCGTAGTAATATGTTGGAGAGATAGACTGGTGCAAACTCCCATCTGTTGTCCCTAACTCCAACCCATTTCCAATCCATTTCGACAGCCACAGCACCATAAGACCATGAAAAGTAAGAGCATAGTTCAGCCATTCAACCCATCGAGTTTGATTTACTATTTAGTGAGGTCATGGCTGATCTAATAATCCTCAACTCCACCTTTCTGCCTTTTCCCTATAACCTTTGCTTCCCTAAATGTTTAGAAATGTCCGTTTCAGCCTTCAATATACTTAACACCACAGCCCTGTCTGCTCTCTGTAGTAAAGAAATCCACAGATTTATTACCATCTGAAAGAAGACATTCCTCCTCATTTCTGTCAAAAATGGACAACTCTTCACTCTGATAGTATGGCCTCTGGTCCTAGACTCTCTCACAGGGGAAATAAACTTTTGCATCTATACTGTCAATCTGGCAGCATGGTGACTCATTGATTAGTACTGCTGCCTCACAGCACTAGGGTTCCAGGTTCGATTCTAGCCTCATGCGACTGTCTGTGTGGAGTTTGTACATTCTCCCTGTGTCTGCATGGGTTTCCTTCCACAGTCTAAACATGTGGTCAGGTGAATTGACCATGCAAAATTGCCCATAGTGTTAGGTGCATTAGTCAGAGGGAAATGGGTCTGGGTTGGTTACTCTTCAGAGACCGAAGGGCCTGTTTCCACTAGTAGAGAATCTCATCTAATCTCCCTAAGAATCTTACATGCTTCATCCTTCTCAGCCTTTTCTGACTGTTTTCATAACCAGTATATTGTTCTTTAGACAAGGTTATTCAGTTTTCTAGGTGTGGTCGGACTAGTTCCTTGTAAAGTGTTGGTAAAGTGTTGGCAAGACTTAGCTATTAAGTCAATCTGGCAGCAAGACTTAGCTATTGTTAATACTCCATCCCCTTTGAAATAAATGCCAACATCTGTTTGATTTACCTATCACTTGCACAACTTATATTGTAATTTTGTGTGGTTCATGCTCCAGGACCCTCCCAGATCCCTCGCTGCTGCAGTTTTCTGCAGTCTTGCCCCATTTAAATAATCACAATACAGACACTGCCCAATAGGAATTGAACCAATACACAAATGAGGAATCTGAATGTGAAAACAGAAAACAATCAAACAGTTAAGCATTAAAGAATTTGTGGCTAATATGTTTGTATGGCAATTCTGCAACAAAAATGGAGACGTGGAAAATAATAGAGTCCATTGTAACAGTTATAAATTATAAATAGTTGATCATTTAAAAAATGATGACAGGATGACAAAGTCAGCATGGGAAATCATGCTTGACAAATCTACTGGAATTCTTTGAAGATGTAACAAGTTGAGCTGAAGAAGGGGAGCCAGTGAATGCTTTCAGGAAGGTTTTGACACAATCTCACTTATAAGACGTAGCGTGTAAAATTAAAGTACATGGGAGTGGGGGTAGTGTATTGAAATAGATAGAAATCTGATTGGCAGACTGAAAAAAAAGTGTAGGAATGAAGAAGTATTTTTCTAAATGGCAGGCAGTGACTAGTGGGATACCTCAGGGATCAGTGCTAGGACACCAGCTATTCATGTTGGCTCAGTGGTTAGCACTGTTGCCTCACAGTGCCAGGGACTTGGGTTCGATTCCAGCTCCTGGTGATTGTGGAGTTTGCACATTCTCCCCATGTCTGCATGGGTTTCCTCTGGATGCTCTGATTTCCTCCCACAGTCACAAAGATGTGCAGATCAGGTGGATTGGTGATGCTAAATTGCCTATAGTGTTTAGGAGTGTGTAGGTTAGATGAAATAGCCATGGAAAATGCAAGGTTACACAGATTGGTAGGGGTTTTGGGTCTGGATGGCATGCTTTGCAGAGGTCAGTGTGGATTTGTTGGGCTGAATGGCCTTCTTTCATACTGTAGGGATTCTATAATTCTAGTGATTTGGTTTAGGGAACTACATGGAGTCCCTGATTTATGAATGGCTGACTTATGAACGCTTGTACTTACAAATGTGATCCTAAACAGGGGTGTAATTTTAAAGACCTGACATACAAACATTTCCTGTATTTACAAATGGCTACTTTACATTGTTCAGAATTGTGTTCCGACTTGCATACATATCAATTTGCAAACTGACTCCAGAATTGAACCCATTTGCGACCAGGGGACTGCCTGTAAGTGTAATACCTCCAAGTTTTTAGATGACACAAATCATCATGGGAAGGTTCACTGAAAGGAGGATGCAGAATTACTTCAGTGTGATTTGGACAAATTGTAAGAGTTGACAAATGCATGGCAGATAGAGTCATAGAGATGTACAGCAGGGATACAGACCCTTCGGTCCAACTACTCTAAGCCAACTGGATATCCTAACCTAATCTAGTCCCATTTGCCAGCACTTTGCCCGTATCCCTCTAAACATTTCCCATTCATATACTTATCCAGAAGCCTTTTAAATGTTGTAATTGTTCCAGTGTCCACCACTTCTTCTGGCAGCTAATTCCATGCATGCACCACCCTCAACGTAAAAATGTTGCCCCTTAGGTCCTTTTAAAATTTTTCCCCTCTCACCCTAAAGACTTATCTATTTACCCTATCCATGCTCCTTATGATTTTATAAACCTCTATAAGGTCACCCCTCAGCCTTGGACGCTCCAGGGAAAACAACCCCAGCCTATTCAGCCTCTCCCTATAGCTCATATCCTCCAACCCTGGCAACATCCTTGTGAATCTTTTCTGAACCCTTTCAAGTTTCACAATATTCTTCCAATAGGAGGGAGACCAGAATTGCACACAGTATTCCAAAATAGCCTAACTAATGTCCTGTACAGCTGCATGACCTCCCAACTCCTATACTCAGTGCTCTGACCAATAAAGGAAAGCATATAAAATGCCTTCTTCACTATCCTATTTACCTGCGACTCCACTTTCAAGGAAAAAAGAATCTGCACTCCAAGGTATCCTTGCTCAGCAACACTCATCAGGCCTGCTCTGATTTGCATTTACAAAATGCAGCAACTGACATTTATCTAAATTGAACTCCATCTGCCACTCTTCAGCACATTGGCCCACCTAATCAAGATCCTGTCTGAGGTAACCTTCGCTGTGTACTACATCTCCAATTTTGGTGTCACCTGCAAACACACTAACTCTACCTCCTATGTTCACATCTAAATCTTTTTATATAAATGACGAAAAGCAGTGGACCCAGCACCTATCCTTGTGGCGCACCACTGGTCATAGGCCTCCAGTCTCCAGACCACCACCCTCTGCCTTCCACCTTTGCGCCAGTTCTATATCCAAATAGCTCGATTTCCCTGTATTCCATGAGAACTAACCTTGCTCACCAGTCTACCATGAAGAACCTTGTCGAACACCGTAATGAAGTCTATATAGATCACGTACATTGCTCTGCCCTCATTAATCCTCTTTGTTACTTCTTCAAAAAACTCTATCAAGTTTGTGAGACATGATTTCCCACACACAAAGACATGTTGTCTATCCCTAGTCCTTCGCCGGGACATTAACCGCCTCAACCTGTTATCCCCCCTCCCCCACTCCAACCTCTCACCCTCACAACGCGCAGCCCTCCAATCCCTCTGCTCCAATCCCAACCTCACCATTAAGCCAGCGGATAAAGGGGGCGCAGTGGTAGTCTGGCGTACTGACCTCTACACCGCTGAAGCCAAACGCCCACTCGAGGACACCTCTTCCTACTGCTCCCTCGACCATGACCCCACCCCCCATCACCAAACCATCATCTCCCAGACCATACAGAACCTCATCACCTCAGGAGATATCCCACCCACAGCTTCCAACCTCATAGTCCGGGAACCCCGCACTGCCCGGTTCTACCTCCTTCCCAAGATCCACAAGCCTGACCACCCTGGCCGACCCATTGTCTCAGCATGCTCCTGCCCCACTGAACTCATCTCTACCTACCTTGACACTGTCCTATCCCCCCTAGTCCAGGAACTCCCCACATACGTTCGAGACACCACCCACGCCCTCCACCTCCTCCAAGACTTCCGTTTCCCCGGCCTCCAACGCCTTATCTTCACCATGGATATCCAATCCCTCTACACTTCCATTCGCCATGACCAGGGCTTCCAAGCCCTCCGTTTTTTCCTCTCCAGACGTCCCCAACAGTACCCTTCCACTGACACTCTCATTCATTTGGCCGAACTGGTCCTCACCCTTAACAAATTCTCCTTTGAATCCTCCCACTTCCTCCAGACCAAAGGCGTAGCCATGGGCACACGTATGGGCCCCAGCTATGCCTGTCTCTGTTGGCTATGTAGAACAGTTGATCTTCCGTAATTACACCGGCACCACTCCCCACCTCTTCCTCCGCTACATTGATGACTGCATTGGCGCCACCTCGTGCTCCCGCGAGGAGGTTGAGCAATTCATCAACTTCACCAACACATTCCACCCTGACCTTAAATTTACCTGGACTATCTCTGACACCTCGTTCCCCTTCCTGGACCTCTCCATCTCCATTAGTGACGACCGACTTGATACTGACATTTTTTACAAACCCACCGACTCCCATAGCTACCTGGATTACACCTCTTCCCACCCTGTCTCTTGCAAAAATGCTATCCTGTATTCCCAATTTCTCCGCCTCTGCCGTATCTGCTCCCAGGAGGACCAGTTCCACCATAGGACACACCAGATGGCCTCCTTCTTTAGAGACCGCAATTTCCCTTCCCACGTGGTTAAAGATGCCCTCCAACGCATCTCGTCCACATCCCGCACCTCCGCCCTCAGACCCCACCCCTCCAACCGTAACAAGGACAGAACGCCCCTGGTGCTCACCTTCCACCCTACAAACCTTCGCATCAACCAAATCATCCACCGACATTTCCGCCACCTCGAAAAAGACCCCACCACCAGGGATATATTTCCCTCCCCACCCCTTTCCGCCTTCCGCAAAGACCGTTCCCTCCGTGACTACCTGGTCAGGTCCACACCCCCCTAAGACCCACCCTCCCATTCTGGGACTTTCCCCTGCCACCGCAGGAACTGTAAAACCTGTGCCCACACCTCCTCCCTCACCTCTATCCAAGGCCCTAAAAGAGCCTTCCACATTCATCAAAGTTTCACCTGCACATCCACCAATATCATTTATTGTATCCGTTGCTCCCGATGTGGTCTCCTCTACATTGGGGAGACTGGGCGCCTCCTAGCAGAACGCTTTACGGAACATCTCCGAGACACCCGCACCAATTAACCAAACCGCCCCGTGGCCCAACATTTCAACTCCCCCTCCCACTCTGCCGAGGACATGGAGGTCCTGGGCCTCCTTCACCGCCGCTCCCTCACCACCAGACGCCTGGAGGAAGAACGCCTCATCTTCCGCCTCGGAACACTTCAACCCCAGGGCATCAATGTGGACTTCAACAGCTTCCTCATTTCCCCTTCCCCCACCTCATCCTAGTTTCAAACTTCCAGCTCAGTAACTGTCTCCTTGACTTGTCCGGACTTGTCCGACCTGCCTATCTTCTTTTCCACCTATCCACTCCACCCTCTCCTCCTTGACCTATCACCTTCATCTCCTCCCCCACTCACCCATTGTACTCTATGCTACTCCCTCCCCACCCCCACCCTCCTCTAGCTTAACTCTCCACGCTTCAGGCTCACTGCCTTTATTCCTGATGAAGGGCTTTTGCCCGAAATGTCGATTTTGCTGCTCGTTAGATGCTGCCTGAACTGCTGTGCTCTTCCAGCACCACTAATCCAGTATCCCTAGTCCTTGCTTTTCCAAATACATGTAAAGATCTGTCTCTCAGGTTTCCCTACAACAACTTGCCCACCATCAATGTCACTGGTCTATCGTTCCCTGGCTTTTCCTTACCATCTTTCTGAAATAGTGGCACCACTTTAGCAAACCTTAAGTGTTCCAGTACCCCACCTGTGACAATCAATTATACAAACATCTCAGCTAAGGCCCCAGCAATCACTTCCCCAGCATCCCACAGAGTTTGAGGGTACACCTGATCAGGTCCTGGGGATTTATCCACCTTTATGCTTTTTTAAGACATCCAGCACCTCTCCTCTGTAATATGGACATTTTTCAAGATGTTACCATCTATTTCCCCACATTCTATATCTTCCATGTCCTTCTCCACAGTGAACACTGATGCAAAATACTTGTTTAGTATCTCCCCATCTCCTGCAGTTCCACACATGGGCTGCTTTGCTGACCTTTGAGGAGCCCTATTCTCTCCCTAGTTAGCCTTTTGTTCTTAATATATTTATCGAATCCCTTTGAATTATCCTTAACCCTATTTGCTAAAGCTATCTCATGTCCCCTTTTTCCCCTCCTGATTTCCTCCTTAAGTATACTCCTACTGCCTTTGTACACTTCAAAGGATTCACTCGATCTCTGCTGTCTATATCTGACAAATACTTCCTTCATTTTCTTTACCAAAACCTCAATTTCTCTAGTCATTCAGCATTCCCTACACCTACCAGCCCTACCTTTCACCCTAACAGGAACATACTGTGTCTGGACACTTGTTATCTCATTTTTGAAGGCTTCCCATTTTCAGCTGACCCTTTACCTATGAATATCTGCCCCCAATCAACTTTTGAAAGTTCTTGCCTAATACCATCAAAATTGGCCTTTGTTCAATTTAGAACTTCAACTTTCAGATCTGGTCTATCCTTTTCAAACACTATTTTAAAATTAGTAGAATTATGGTTGTTGGCCCCAAAGCGCTCCCCCACTAACACCTCAGTCGCCTGCCCTGCCTTATTTCCCAAGAGTAGGTCAGGTTTTGCACCTTCTCTAGTGGGAATATCCGCACACTGAATCAGAAAATTTTCTTGTACACACTTCACAAATTCCTCTCATCTAAACCCTTAACACTATAGTAGTCCCAGTCTATGTTTGCAAAGTTAAAATCCCCCACCATAACCAGCCTATTAGTTTTTACAGATAACTGAGACTTCCTTACAAATTTGTTTCTCAATTTCCCTCTATTAGGGGGTCTATAATACAATCCTAATAAGGTGATCATCCCATTCTCAGTTCCACCCAAATACCTTCCCTGGATGTATTCCCAGGAATATCTTCCCTAAATATAACCATAATATCCTTTATCAAAAATGCCACTCGGCCTCCTCTCTTGCCCTCTTTCTATCCTTCCTATAGCATTTGTATCCTGGAACGTTTGTATCCTGCCAGTCCTGTCCATTCATGAGACACGCCTCTGTAATTGCTGTGATATCCCAGTCCCATGTTCTGAACCATGCCCTGAGTTCATCTATCTTCCTGTTAGGCCTCTTGCATTGCAGTAAATGCAGTTTAATTTATCAGTCCTAACTTGCTCTCTGATTTGTTCTGCCTGCCCTGACTGTTTGACTCCATTCTTTTACCAGCTGTTCCAGTCTCAGATTGATCTTTTTCCTAACTATTTCCTTGGGTCCCACCCCCCACCTTACTAGTTTAAATCCTCCCAAGCAGCTCTAGTAAATCTCCCTACCAGTATATTAGTCCCCTAATTATGAAGTATGATATAGATAAATGTGAGGTTATCCATCTTAGTAGCAAAAACAGGAAGGCAGATTATTATCAGAATGGCTATAAACTGAGAGAGGAATGTTTAATGATACCTCGGTGTCTTTGTACATCAGTCACTGAAGGTAACCATGCAGGTGTAGCAGGCAGTAAAGAAGGCAAATGATATGTTACCCTTCATAGTGTGAGGATTTGAGTACAGGAGCCGGGGATGTTTTGCTGCAATTGTACAGGGCCTTGGTGAGACCACATCTGGAATAGTGTGTGCAATTTTAGTATCCTTATCGGAGGAAGGATGTTCTTGCTATAGAGTGAAGCAAAGGATTGCTTACAGAGTGATTCCTGGGATGGTAGAACTGTTGTATGAGGAATGGTTGAATTGGCAAGGATTATATTCACTGGAGTTCAGAAGAATGAGGAGGTATATGATATAAATCTATAAATTTCTAACAGGACTAAACAGAGTTGATACAGGAAGGATGTTCCTGATAACGAGAGAGCCCAGAACCAGGGGTCATAGTTTAAGGACACAGGGTAAACCATTTAAAACTGAGATGAGAAGTTTTTTTCATCCAGAGAGTGGTAAGCCTGTGGAATTTGCTATCACAGAAAGCAGTCGAGGCCAAGACGTTTGATGATTTCATGGAATTGAATACAGCACTTGTGGCTAATGAGATCAAAGGAAATGGGGTAATGTGGAAACAGACTGTTGAGTTGGAGGAACAGCCATGATCATAATAAATGGCAGAGCAGGCTTGAGGGCCCAAATGGCCTACTTCTATTTTCTGTGTTTCTGATTCATTGTATTGTTCAACCTGTGACAAAACCATACAATCAAAATGTTCCATTTGTCAAAATTGACTGCATTCCTATTAATGCTTCTGATAATGTACACATTACCTGGTGATAACGGTGATCCATTATTGATGCAGATGGGTAGTTAATCTTAACCAGAGGAGAAGCAGCCAACCTATGTTCTTGCTCCAGAATGCTTGTTAATAACTCACTGTGTTGCAGATTACCTAAGGACAGAACTGAGCAATGCTGGCACCTTGGATGGTATCAGAAAAATTACCGCCTAAGTGACCCAATGACATTCATGGTCCTATTCTTCAGCATGAGCAAGACCCTCACAGGAGAGGCAGAATATGGCAAAGTTCTGAATCCACAATCAGAACTCGACTCACATCCAGAAGTAGATCCAGATCCAGAACCTCACCAACACACCAGAAGGGAGCTTAATTATTCCCAGATCAAGATTCAGGTGCAAGTCCAGAAACCCAGACCCAAAGTGAGAGCAGCTCACACTGATAACATAGTATTACAGGATTGATATGAATTAACATCATAAAGTAGGCTGGACTAGAAATGACACATCAGTAAAGTTGTTGTTCCTACAAGCTGCATTGGTTGATTCAGACACTCATAGAGAAATGATGTCTGGTATAGACCAGTGCTGTGATATAACGGATTAATGATATAACTAATCTCATAAACTGCTCCAGGGAAATAAAGAAAATCTTGTCACTGATTTAAAACATGTATTGCCATATTTATAGTCAATCCTGGGATTCCATATGCTCTGCTCAGATTTGGCCCATTTCCATGGCCCTTGTTAGTTCAGATTTCTGCTGCTTCTGCCAACCTTCCCATGTCTCACTGGCATCTTGGATAGTTCCTTTCCATTGGTGGCTTTGCCTCCTACTAACTTTTCCAGTATTCCCCATCTCCGCCAGTACGTCACTCATTAAAACCCCCTCTTTTACCATTTTTTTGATCACCTTCTTACTCTGTCCTTTTTACTCAGGTTTCTTTCCTCAGATTAAAGGCACTATACAATGCAAGCTATCTCTTTACTAAAGTCTTGACAGGGGACAGTCAATGTCTATGTTTAAATGGTGCTTATCAGACTGTCTCAACGACTGTGTTTACAGCTTTCCAGTTGCAGGAGTTTGTTCAATAACCACAAATATTGCAATCACAACCTTTTTTACCTTGTGTCATATATTAAACTTATAATGAAATAGGTTTTGTGCTGTAATCATTAATGTTCCTACTTAATGAGCCAAAGGCTCTGGGTTGTGTCCTACCCCAGGACTTGATAATTAAGGGGAGATAACATTGTAATACGGCTGAACAGGTTGGTTATCAATCCATAAATCCTTTCAATATGCCTCTGGTAGGTAGAACTGAGGAAGCTTTGATTAAAATTAGAGGAAGACAGAGTGGGAGGCTTATTTTAATAAATAAGAGCACAGACCACTTGGGCAGAATGGTCTGTCTCTATGGTGTAAATACACTGTAATTAATCCTAATATCCAGTTTGCTCACTGATGACTCAGCCTCCCTCTCTTAGTAATAGCACAGAGCTTTTTGACTAATTTCAAAAGGGAAATGAATACATTTTTTGTATGCACTTTTTTTCACATCACTTTTATTAGCCTTAGTGTGTGGGAAGTTTTTTGAAAAATAATTCAATGTACAGTAATGAGTTTGCTTTACTTCATCCCTTTTGTCTTAGAATCAGAGCTTTCTAGATTTAAATACATTGCTTTTTATTTCTTAATGTCTGAGGAGTTATCTAATTGAGGGGCTTAAAACTTATGGATGAATTTAAGGGGACACAAACAGGAATCCTCTCAGGAACGGTAATTTCTAATTTGATTAAAGTGGGTCAACAGTTTTATTTATTTTAACTGGTAGAAGTAGCCAGATAATTCCCTCTGGAGGCTCTCCCTGATTGAATGAAGAAAAATGTCCAGTTTAAAGTTGACATGTTTAAACTTTAAAATAATCTTTCAGGAACTACGGCTATGCCTGGCTATGTCCATCTGTAATTGCTCTTGAAATGATGATGGTAGTCACCTTCTTGAACGCACTGCAATCCATGTAGTGTAGATAAACTTAGTGCTGTTGGGGGAAAAAAAAGTGTTGCGGGAGTTTGACCCAACAGCAGTTTGACCCAACAGCAGTGAAGGAATGATGATATACTTCCAAGTCAGCATGGTGTGGAGGGAGCTTCCTGATGATGCAATACCTATCAGCTATTGCCCTTACCTTCTATGTGGTAGAGGCTCTGGGATTGGAAGTTGCTGTCAGAGGAACTCTGTTGCTGCAGCATATGTAATGGATGGTACGTGCTGCTGCTACTACTGAGTGTTGGTGGTAGAGGTAATGAATACTGAAATGGTGGGTGTGGTGCCAGTCCTGGATGGTATTGAGCTTCTGAAGTGCCATTGGAACTAGTTATCCAGACAAGTGAGTATTCCAATATACTCTTCTGCCATGATGATGATGATGTTGTTGGGGAGGAAGCAGAGGAGTTATTTGCTGCTTCTGAACTGTTCTTGTATCCATAGTATTTGGTTATGTTTGACCTAATGCCATGAGAGTTAAGAGACAATGTCAAGAGCTGCCAGCAGGGGGTCACTCCTTACTGACTGGGCTATACACTATTTACAAAGAGTGGAGGAAATCTCAAAATCTCTCTTGCTATCAAAAGGCTGTGGGTCCAATAGCTCTTTTAGAGCCAAAGAGCAATATAACTGTGAAGTTCAAGATATTAGGGAAAATAGAAGAAAAGCAAACCACTGGACTTAAGATGGAGGTCAACTGTGATTGAATTGAAGGGTGGAATAAGTTAGAGAATAGTTTCTTCCTATTACTACTTCCATCACTTTTGCCAGTGCACATGAAAGGTACCTCCTTAAGCGGGACACCATCACCCTACAGCCTATGAATCACAGGATCCCTACAGTGCAGATAGAGGTCAATCAATCCATCACATCTGAACCAAGCCACCAAATAGCATCCCACCCAGATCAGACCCCCACCCTTGTATTAACCATGGCTAACCCACCTAGCCTGCACATCCCTGGACACCACACAATTTAGCATGGCCAATCCACCTAACCTTGAGCTGAGAAGAAACTGGAGCACTCGGCAGAAACCCACGCAGACATAGGGAGAATGTGCAAACTCCAGTTACCCAAGGCTGGAATCAAACCTGGGCCCCTGAGGCAGCAGTGCTAACCACTGAGCCACCAAAGACTTTCAAAACATATGCTTTAAAATTATGTACATGTATGAAGTTTTCCTTTATCTGGTTGATCTGTGCATTAGCACAGTCCAAGTCTACTCATAGTAGATGTGACTGAACCCTACCCTTAAGTCAGCAAGTACTGTTAGAGGGACAAGGCAGGCTGTATCAAGAATGGAAACATCAGCAAAGTATAACAGTACACCAATATGGCCTTTTCCTAAAGCATGAAGGAACAGTTTATTTTTAAAAAAATCTTTCACACTGTCCCAAAACATTTTAGTGTTTAAATTGCTGTAAAGAGTGGTTGTAACATGGGAACAGAACCCTAAAACTGGGGGCCTCTTCTCCGACCAAATGTAGGTTGCTTTAGTGCTGTTGATTGTCCTGGTGAATATTCCTCAATGATGGGGAAAAAAAACTCTTCTGCTCTTCTTTGAAGTACTGCCAAGGAATCCTTCCACACACATGAGGGTGCATTGAAGCCTGGAATAAGTACCTCTCCTAAAAGACATTACCTCTGCCAGTGCTGCACTGATGCAGTAGCCTGGATTTAGTGCACAAGACTTTGGAGTGAATCCTAACTCCACAAGAGGCAGTCCCTTAAGAAAAAAAGGTACTAGCCCTACACCCATAGCTGATACCTATGCTGCATTTAACATGGGATTGCTTGATGTTGGCACCTTTTAGGAATTACACTGAAATAGTGCAGCAGTTTTTAAAAGACCAAGCTTAGGACTTACTTGGTGCTCAAACTGATGAACCTTACCACCCTCTCCCAACGACCAGATTTGAAACGTGAGCAAGTTCCATAAAGAAACCAGCAGGTAGTTAGGTGGTGCACTGGGCTGGAGATTGTAGTAAATACAGACTCTTAATTTTTTTCCCTGTATAATTTTATTTTCTGTTCATATTACACACAAAATGGCAAAAACCAGTTAGAAGAGGGCAAAACAGCATGATTCTTGATCTAATTTCAATCGTGATCCCAATTCACCAAAGCATTGGATGCAGTTATTAGAACAGTCTGTAAAACAGAAATGGTCACTACTTCAATGGGTCTTTACAACCCAGAGCCAAGCTCATGTACATGAAAGGCTTCAGCTAGTTGGACTGTGTATTGGACTTTTTACTTGCATTATATTAACAAGTTTCTCATCTTAAATTGATTTTTTGAAACTTTTTACTGCTGCATTTTGGTACTTTCAGAGCCCCTCTACAGAACTAGATGGTCACGCTGCACCAAGGCATGCACGAGGACTCATTTATAATTGGACACTAAAAGAGGGTAGGATGGCATTGGTTGTATGTAATGCCCTTTACCCAATAATCTGTTCAATCAACTTCTCTAGAACCAAAATCACCATTATGCTGCAGTACAGAACAGAACCCCTTTTGATGCCTCCCACAGTTCACCTTGCCCCATCATTCCATTGCGCTCTCCCTGGTGTTTTCCAAAGATGGCAGCTCAACCTGTCAAACCAGCTGCATCCACTGTACCAGCCCCTTTGTGCTCATGGGCTTTTGCCCACCTCTTCGCACAGGCTGAGTGCTGGCACACCAAAACCCAGGGTATGGGAAGTTTAGAGCTAGCCATGTCTTCAGCCAAGGATGCACCAAAGTGAAATTTAGGCATATTCAAGAACCTCAGCTAAGGATATCACAACAATCAAGTGTCAGTAATTGAGATTACACCCCTGGTATGTCAAAGGAACACTGTCACATACAATGCAAGGAGGGCCATCCAAATGCCAACAGAGGCTTGTGATCCAGGGTTTCCATTTAAACTGCTCCTACATCACAGCATGGATTTTCATTTTAGTGTTTTCATTAGCACTCAATGATTCATTTTTCTTTTACATTGTTCCTGTCCTGCTTTTCTTAGGCATTACTTATTCTTCTACATCCCTTCACTTATGTTCAAAGCCAGACAACCATCTGGAGCACAAGATCAGATGGGGTTGTACATTTGAAGCTATTTATCTTAGCAGCTCACTAACTACTGCAGCTAATTCCTCCTTCCACTGCAGTGAGAGATTCTGCAGATTTTTTCCACTTCTAAGCTTCAGTAGTCTTGGGGTGGGTGGGGAGGGAGGACAGATTTAGATTCAATTTATCCTATTCCTCGAATCATTGCAAAGCAGTAATCTATCCTTGCTGTTCCAGTATGAATAGCTGTAGACCAAACCTAACTGCATGTTCAAAAGTTAGAAGTGAACCACCAGACTGTCAAAATGGGGGAGGGGGGAAAGAAGGAGAACATACTTAAATATCCAGGACTTTTTCCAATACCACATATCATCTGCCTCCAATTTATGTATTTATTGTATAATATCCTTACATTACCTGTGTAAGGTTAATAAAGGTGATTTTCATTTTTCAAACATTGACTGGAACTACCAAGGTGGTAAAAGGTTTAGATGGTAAAGCGTTTTAGCATTCAAGAAAATTTTCTTTATCCATATGTAAATGTTTCTACTAGGAGAGGAGCAAAACAACCTTAGTTTGGGTAATAATACAAGGCAAGCAACTGAAGTGATAGTTGGGGAGCAATTTGGATTGAGTGTTCATAATTCTATTTGTTTTAAACTAGTTATGGAAAAGGATATGCCTTCCATAAAAAGATTTTTAATTGGAGTAAGGCAAATTCTAATGATATACAAGATAAGAACTTTCAAACGTTGACTGGAGTAAACTGTTTGCAAGTGAAAGGGACATTAGAGAAGTAGGAGGTTTTCAAAATTGTGAAAACAAGAATTCAGAGTCATTATGTTCCTGTGAGTAAAAAGTAAACCTGGTAGGATTAGAGAACAATGGATGAATAAAGATAGCAGTTCTAGTCAGGGGGAAAAGAAAACCTTATTAGATACAGACAACTGAGTTCAAATGAATGTCTTGAACAGTATAAAGAGTATAGCAGCATTCTTAAGAGGGAGATCAGGAAGGCAAAGAGGGTAAAAGTGGGCGGCATGGTGGCACAGTGGTTATCACTGCTGCCTCACAGCGCCTGAGACCCGGGTTCAATTCCCGCCTCAGGCGACTGACTGTGTAGAGTTTGCACATTCTCCCCGTGTCTGCGTGGGTTTCCTCCCACAGTCCAAAGATGTGGAGGTCAGGTGTATTGGCTATGCTAAATTGCCCGTAGTGTTAGGTAAGGGGTAAATGTAGGGGTATGGGTGGGTTGCGCTTCGGCAGGTCAGTGTGGACTTGTTGGGCCGAAGGGCCTGTTTCCACACTGTATTGTAATCTAATCTAAATCAGAAAAAAAATAGCCTTGGTAAATAAAGTTAAGGATAATCCAAAAGAGATTCTACAAGTACTTAAAGAACAACTGGAGAGTGTTAGGCCCCTGAAGGATCAAAGAGGTCATCTTTGTGTTGAACCCCGAGGAGATGGAAGAGATATTGAATGAATATTTCACATCAGTTTTTACTCTGGAGAAAGAAACATAGGCTAGAGAACTCAGGGAAATATTGTTGTTGTGAAAACAATTTACATTACAGAATAGGAAGTGCTGGAGTCTTAAAAATATGAAGGTGGATATCTCTCCAGGATCTTATCTAGTGTATCCCAGCATTTGTGGGAAGTTAGGGAGGAAATTGCAGGGCCCCATACAGAAATATTTGTATAACCTAACTACAGGTGAGGTGCCAGGTGATTGCAGAGTGGCAAATGCTGTGCCTTTAAGGAGGGATGTAGAGAGAAGCCTGGGAGCCATAAACCGGAGTTTGACTTTAGTGATGGGTACGTTTTGGAGGGGATTCTGAAAGATAGGATTTAGTTTGCATTTGGACAGGCATGGATAGGATAAATGGACAAAATCTTTTCCCTGGGGTGGGGCGAGTCCAGAACTAGAGGGCATAGGGTTTGGGTAAGAAGGGAAAGATATAAAAAGGGACCTAAGGGGCAACGTTTTCACACAGAGGGTGGTGAGTGTATGGAATAAGCTGCCAGAGGAAGTGGAGGCTAGTACAATTGCAACATTTAAAAAAGGTATTCGGATGGGTATATGACTAGGAAGGGTTTGGAGGGATATGGGCCAGGTGCTGGCAGGTGGGACTAGATTTGGTCCAGCTAGTCAGCATGGACAAGTTGGACCAAAGGGTTTGTTTCCATGCTGTATATCTCAATTACCCTCTGAATGATTGGAGGTAGTCAGAATTGTTTTGTGCAAGTGGGATATAATGTGTCTCAAACTAGAGTTTTTGAGGAAGTAACCAATTGTGGGTAGACTAGTAAAGTCTAAATAAACAATGTCTACTAAAGTCTTTGACAAGCTTCTACATGATAAACCCATTAGTAAAAACAGATCACATGAGATTCAGCATGAGCTTGCCAACTCGATACAAAATTAGCTTAACAGGAGGAGACAGTGATGTAGAGGGTTATTTTTCAGACTTGAGGCCTGTTACCAGCAGTGTTCCACAGGGAACAATGCTGTGTCCATTTGCGTCATTTATATAAATGAATTTAGATGAGAATGTAGACAGCATGGTTAATAAGTCTGCAGATGACATCAAGATTGGCAGTATAGTGGACATTGAAGGAGGGTGTCTAAGATTACAAAGGTCTCAATCAGTTGGGGTGAGGAGTGGTAAATGGAGTTTAATTTGGATAAATGCAAAGTATTGCATTTTGGTAAAACAAACAAGGACAAGACTTATATAATTAGAAGTTGGGTCTCATGTGGTGATGTAGAACAGATTCCTAGGAGTACAGGTACATGATTCTTTGAAGTTTGTGTCACACATATACAGGGTGGTTAAGAAAGTGTTTAGTACACTCATTTGTTGCTCAGACCTGTGTGTATCAGAGTTGACAAGTCATGTTGAGGTTGTACAGGACGTTGGGGAGGCCTCTTCCGGAGTACGTCCAGTTCTGGGCACCGTGTTATAGGAAGGATATTAAGCTGGAGCAGGTTCAGAAGAGATTTACTCGGATGTTGCTGGGAATGGAGGGTTTGATTCATGAGAAACTGGGATTTTTTTCACTGAAGCATAGGAGATTAAGGGGTGACCTTATAGAGATTTATAAAATCACGAGGGTATAGCTAAGGTGAATGGCGGGTGTCTTTTCCCTAGGTGGGGGTATTTCAAGACTGGGGGCATATTTTTAAAGATCAGTGGAAAAAGATTTAAAGACATGAGGGGCAATTTCATTTTTCAAAAAAGTGGTTTGTGTGTGGAATGAATGTCCAGAGGAAGTGGTGGATGCAGGTACAGTTACAACATTTAGAAGTAATTTGGATGAGTACATGAATAAAAAAATGTTGGAGGAATATGACCAAATGCAGGTAGATAGAACTAGTTTAGTTTGGATTAGAGTCAGCAGAAACTGGTTGGACTGAAGGGTCTGTTTCCATGCTAGATGATTATTTGTCCTGACTCTCTAAAGCCTGTACACCATCTTCAAAAGCACTAGTCTAGAGTCTGGTGCAATACTCTACATTTGCCTAAAAGATTGCAGCTCCACTCATATTCAAACTTGCCCAGGACAAAGCAGTCTACTTGATTAGCACCATATCCACTTTTAACATTCACCCCATACCATCAATGCATTATGGCAATGTGTACTACCTGCATGACACACTGTAGCAACAAAAACTAAAGGTTCCTCAGACAAACATCCCAAATCCATGACTCCTACTGTCTAGAAAGACAAGTGCAACAAATACATGGGAATACCACCACCTCCAAATTGCCCTCTAGGCCACACATCTTTGACTTGAAAATATAAAACCATTCCTTCAGTGTCACCGGGTCAAATTCCTGGTACTACCAACAGCAAGAATAAATATTTAGCTGGCAAATAATATTTACATCCTAGAAACAACAAAAAAGCCTTTCGATAAAATTGGCCACAGCTTCCTCTAAACAGGTTGAGCTATAGAGTACATTGTTAAAAACCACGAAACAAAGCATGCCAAAACTCCCATTGTTATGAAAGGATGGGTAGTGACTGGTTGGGGAGACTAGAAACCAATGCAATACTGTACCATTGTAAATAGAACTGAACAAAAATCAGAAAGATGCTTATATTTTGCATTTAAGTAGCACGAGGAAGAAAGGAATAGGAGGAAAAATATATCAATGGGACAAGATGGAGGATAGGAGGTGGTTTATGTGGACTAGTTAGGGCTATCAGCCGGTGTCTGTACTGTTCCTAATATTGATAAGTCAAGCTCACAGCTTACCCCTTCAGATTATCAGCTGATGAACTAGAATTCTAATAACAAAAGCATAATTTTCAAATAAACAGTTCATACGATAGGGATGGAACTAGGACAGAAAATAAATTAACTCCTTGTGCTGTCTTTAGTGGTGTGCCATGAGCTTCAGGATCATCTCAGGCAGTAGACTGACTACTGAACCCTGACATGTTGCAGGCTGTTCCACAAGGATAAGATTGGCTTCTTCACCCCCACTTGGTTGAATTGGCCTAACTGAGCACCAGCAGCTCTCACCAAGGGAAATGCAGATACTCCCAAGCCCCTTCTCACACACACACACACACACACACACACTAGTAAACCTGCCGAATCACCCTGATTTGGTCTACCATCTGAAGGAGTTCAGGTGGCACATCTCTTACCCTGGGACAACTCTACCACCCATAAGGTAGCCTAGAAGCTAGCCCTGAAAGGCAAACAGTTCTCAAAACAGCAATTCTTGCCTAGCAGCTGAAAGGATTTATCTCACTGCTTTCCATTCAAAGTATTAAAAAAAAATTCCTACTACTTGCTGGAATTTCTAGTGTTTCTAAAGTCACATTAAGCACCAAGAATCAATGGAATTCTTAAGCAACTCCTTCCTAAAGCATTCAAGATAGTCTGTGACCTGTACTGCAAGAAAGACTGAAGTAGAGAAGAGTGGTAACATTTGAAACTGAAGTGAATGTGTGACAATAAGACTTATTGCATCTCTGCGACAGATGACACTGCTCAAAGGCACAGCAGTTTTAAAAACATCCTAATCACACAATTTACTTCAAGTCATCAAAATTTGCCGCTTCCTTACAAGATCTTGGGATTTATAAGAGAAAGAATAAAAAAGTTCATGTGAACAAAGTCCACAGCAGTGCCTGACAACAAGCACCTTGCCACGAGAACTAAGTCCAGTGAAATGATCCTAGTTTGTTTCACTCAAGTGGAAAGGTACCTTCAAACCCCCCATCCTGCATACAGGACAGATTAAACACCATTTGCTGCATTGCCTTTACTCCCAGTTCCTGCACAACAGACCACAGTTTATCCATGGACTAATGCCACACCTTTTCTCTGCATCCAACCAACCTAATCTAGACATTAGCAGTGAGAGGAGGACGGGAAAACAACGTTAACTATTTTTAGCCTGTTAAAATTGGCAAGGGACAATACTATAGATGCACCAAGGATCGGTGTACAAGAGCACAGCTGACCAGTTTCAGATCACAGTTAGTAAACAGCATTTCCCTAAGATTACAGTGCAAGACCTCCACATAGAGGGGATAATTCCCTCTGCAACTAAAACGGTTGCACTCTGCAGTTAGCATAGAGGAACCTGCAACTTGTGTCCAACATGATTTGTTCTATTGAGAGTTGGAGGAGGAGTGAGAAAAAGAGGGAAAAGAGAGAGACAGACAAACATGGGGGTGTGTGCGAGAGAGCGAGCGCATTGTGTGTGGGGGGGGGGGGGGGGGGGAAGGGAGGGAAGCTAAAACATTGCTCGAAACAAGAAACAGGTGACAATGTAGTGGTGCATATTTTAGCATTGCATAATCTACTGGAATCTTTCACTTCTGACCTCCCCTCACTAAGTTTGAAGTCTAACATCAGTGAAGTCATATTGACTTTAGCTATTCCTGTACAGAGCTGATAGGCCTCAAGTCACTGCTTCTTTACAAGATTGATAACTGTACAATTATCAGAGCCTGAAGGAGTCAGAATTTGAACCAAGGTTGTTTTCAAAAGGCTGTATAATAGTGGGAGTGGGAATAGAGGCTGAAGGTTATAGCTCTTTCCTTATGGGGAGGGGTAATTAAGATCCCAGCAGATTCTGAAGGTGAAATGTGCCACCAATTAAATGCTGGCATTAACTGCTCATTTGAGATCGCTATCCTGTTCAAGGGATATGGTCTTTTTTTAAACCAACTTGAGTTCACCAGAGTGCAGAGAGGTATTCAAGTGGGGCAAGAAAGCTGGTGGTGGGGTGAAACAAGGGTTGATTTGGACAAGTAGCATGAACTAATTTAGTTTTGTTCCAGGAGTCAGTTTAGATGTTGAGTTTTGTTTTGTTGTTTCTGGACAAGGTGAACCAGTTCTTGATGTACAGGATAGTCTTGATGGCGACAATTTAATACAATTTTCTGTTATAATGTTTTAATTATATTACTATGAAATTTGCATGATTGAAGCACGACAAACATTTAGTCACACAACAATACAACAATGATCACACCGTACACCAAACAAACGATAAAGATTGAAAATTTTCAAAAAGTCTCAACACAAGCTCCACATGGGACAGTCCCAACCATCAAAACGCTAATTCCAGAAAAATTCCATAAGCAACCCAGTAGAAATGATAGAACTGTTGAAATATTAGAAACAAGGATCTTGTTTGGTGCAGGTTTATTCACGTGATTACTAATGTTGAGTTTTTTTAAATGTAATGTCAGTCAATAAAGAGTCTGAAGAGGCACAATGTGCGCTGATGGTTAATGCCACCACTCACCTCCTCACCCCCTTTCACAAAGATAAAAAAGGAAGCTCCAATGTTCAGCTGTTTTAAAGAGATTGTGGTGTTAGTGAGAAATTACAGGGGAGAGTAGAGGATAGGATGGGGGACACAATAATAATAATAATGTTAAACCAATTATGTACAGAATTAATCTCTGGGCCTTTGCTTTTCCCTCCCCCACCCAGTTGGGCGGAAGAAAACAGAATGTTACTGGTCAGCATTTGGAATGGATCGAGGCTGTGGTTTATTTGCGGAAGAGTAGAGCTCGTGAGGCTGCCCCTGGCTGCTGGCACTAAAAAGGCTGGTTTCTCAGGACACATGGTTTATAGTGGCAAACCTAAAATCCATCAGCTTATTAGTGTAGTGAAGGCAATGGGTGTACAGTATATTGTGCAACTATTGTGGCCAACCTTGTATTTGAAATGAGACACAGGCAGGGGTGCACGACGAGGCATCAACTGACCCTTTCCTCCAAAGGAAAAAAAAATTTCACCAAATAGCCAGGAATTTGAGTGGCCACACCATCATTATCGAAATCATTTCTGCATATCAATTACGGGATTAAGTGCTAAATATCTGCAAAAGCACTTCCCTTTGCCAAGACGGCTTGTGTTGTATTTCTCTTCCATGTGGCTGAGGCGATAGTTAAGATGGAATTGTTTTAAGGTGGAATTTTACCTGTGTAAAGAAACGTATGGGAGGAGTGGGACTTGGGAACAAGTGCATCCTCCATGGACTCCTAACACTAACACTGGTTAAAAAACAAAAAAAAAGGAGGGTTTATGTCACATGGCCCCAAAGAATACCATTCAGCAAGATGCTAAATCCAAATGCAGAGTGAACAATGTCTACTGTCAACAATGAAACACTAGCACTATAACTGAAAAGCTTGTTCTGCTATCCTCAGTCTTCTATTATTTTAACTGGGACACAGAACCAAGATTGATTATGAAGGGAGTAGAGCAAAAGAGATTCCACCTTAAAACAAAGTAATTTAGCCGCTGACAACCACCTTCATGACTGCTGGCGTCTTTGGCATTGGGGGGAGGGGGCATCAGTGACTCAACAGTCTGCTCACTCGAACACGATCAGCCACTCCTGATGCTACCGTCGCCAGTTCTCCTCCTGCGAGCCAAGATGGCCTCCTTCGACACCCTCTTACAGTTACTGGCCAGTCCGAGCCAACACACTGCATCGATGAAGCAGGTGGTGATGTTCCCTCGCCAACCATACTCACTGGTTGAATAGTCATACGGGAACGTGTGGTGGTAGTTGTGGAACCCTTCACCTGTGGTAAAACACAGGGGTAAAAAGAAAAAAAAAGATACAAATGAATGACAGGACTTATGAAAATATTAAAAAAGGACATAAAACAGCTCCTCAAAGATTTCTGAATTATCTTGGTTACCTGATTATTCTAGCACATACTTAGTCATCACTTCAATCTTCCACTCTGACTTGACTTCATCTGATCCTGTGGTGCCATATCCTGATTTGTTCCAATCCTCTTTCACTCAGTCCTGTGCTCAGTGGCCGTTACTGGCAAGTGCTTAGTTTTAAATTTCTCCTCTATTACAAGGATGGTCTTACTTTATCATATCTCTCACCTCTTACAGTCCCTCTAACCCTTTGAAATCTCCTCCCCAGTTCTGGCCTATGCGTTCCTGGCTGGGTCACATCTGTGCCATTTATTCACTAATCCACTGGCTTAACTGACATAAGATTTTAGAAAAGAACAAACTTAGATTTCTATTGCGCCATTCACATCCTCATGACATCTCAAAATGCTACACAGTTACTACCTTTTATGAATTCCAGTCTGTTATAATGTAGAAATGGTGGCTGCTATCACATTGTAGTCTGTCAGATAACCTGCTTTAATGATGGTGTTTTTTGAAGGGTCAGGACATTTGGACAACCTCCCTTGTCTTCATTACACCATTGAATCTTCCATATCCACTCAAGGGATCGAGTTTAACAGTTCAACTGAAAGATAGCACCTCAGACAGGTTAGGTCTCCCTCAGTACCATATGGTGCAAAAACCAAATCTAAAAGATTCGGGTAATCCAAGATGCAGTACAGGAAAACGGGCAGCATGGCTGCTCAGGGTTAGCACTGCTGCCTCACAGCGCCAGGAAGTGGGTTTGCACATTCTCCTAGTGTCTGCATGGATTTTCCCTGGGCGCTCAGGTTTCCTCCCACAATCCAAAAGGTGTACAGGGTAGGTGAATTGGTCACGCTAAATTGTCCCATAGGTGCATTAACCAGAGGGAAATGGGTCTGGGTGGGTTACTGTACGGAGGATCGGTGTGGACTTGTCTGGACAGACTGCGTCTAAGAAAAATTAACAAACATCAAAATTCACAGCTAATCTTCAAAGGAACCTGTGCAGGAGAGCTCACAACATGGGAGCAGCTAGGTGCATAGCTTTAGCACCATGTTGCGGTAAATCTATAATAGTGAGTAGAGTGGGTGATTTTTTGATTGTGTTTTAGGGAGATCAGTCTCAAGTTTTAAAAAATTCAAAGTAAGGTTAGAACAGTAAGACTTATTTTCTGTAGATTGTTAAGGTGCAAAGGTGGCCTTCAGTACAGTGATGTGCTGTTCCCATTAGATGTGAGAGGTTAGGGAAAGTTTCCATGATACTGATGATTATGTCTACAGGAAGTGTCTTTGGTTGCGAATCCTATCAGATCACATGGATGGGTTGGAACAGCAGTTAGAGGCAGTGAGGAATTTATAGGAGCGAGGGGGTGAGATGGCTGGCAGTTTTAGAGAGAAAAACCCTCAGATACAGGTAGATGGTTACTGCCAGGAAAGGTAAGAGGGGGAGACAGGTATTGCAGGCATCTCCTGTGGCTGTCCCCATCTCAAACAAGTATGCTGTTTTGGAAAATGTAGGGGGTGATGGACTCTCAGGAGAACAGCCAAGTTTCCTGTACCAAGACTGGCTCTAATGTAACAAGGGGTACGTCAGATTCTAAGGGCTTGATTGCGATAGGGGACTGTCTAGTCAGAGGCACAGACAGACATTTCTGTGGCCAGAGAGAAATTAGAACAGTGTGTTGTCTCCATGATACCTGGATCAAGGATATCTGAGAAAGTGCAGAACGTTCTCAATGGGGAAATGGACCAACAGGAAGTCATTGTACACACCGGAACTAACGACAAAGGAAGGGAAAAGGAGGAGATTCTGAAGGGAGAATATAGAAAGTTAGGCAGGAATTTAAAAATGAGGTCCTTAGGGGGTAGTAATATCTGGATTACTCCTAGTGCTATGAGATAGTGAGGGTGGGAATAGGAGGATAGATGGAGCGCGTGGCTGAGGAGCTAGTACAGGGGTGAAGGATTCACGTTTTTGGATAATTGGAATCTCTTCTGGGGTAAAAGTGACTTGTACAAGGAGGACAGATCACACCTGAATTAGAAATGGACTAATATACTGGCAGAAAAAAAAGCTGCTGAGGAGAATTTGGGTTGGCTTGGGACCCTGGGAGATAGTGAGGAAAGAAATCAGTCTGAGGTTGATACAGTTGGGAAAAGGAGCATGTCAAATTGTCAGGGCAGGCAAGAACAAAGCAAAGAACGAGGACTGAAATTAAACTACATTTATTTCAATGCAAAAGGCCTAACAGGGAAGGCAGATGAACTCAGGGCATAGTTAGGAACATAGGACTGGGATATCATAGCAATTACAGAAATGTTGCTCAGGGATGGACAGGACTGGAGCTTAATGTTCCAGGATACAAAGGCGATAGCAAAGATTTTGGGGGGGGTGCCCAAGAGAGGGTGCGACTCGTGTTTTTGACAAGGACTAACATTACAACGCTACTTAGGGAGGATCTTCCTGGGAATACATTTAGGTGAAATCAAGAAATAAGAACTGTATGATCATCTTATTGAAATTGTATTACAGAGCCCCCAATAGTCGGCAGGAAAATTACGAAACATCTGTGAGGAGATTTCAGTTACCTGTGAAAATAATAGTGGTTATGGTTGGGAGTTTTAACTTTCCAAACAGACTGGGACTGCCGTAGTGTTAAGGGTTTAGACAGAGAGGAATTTGTTAAGCACGTCCAAGAAAATTCTGATTCAGTATGTGGATGTACCTACTAGAGAAGGTGCAAAACTTGACTTACTCTTGGGAAATAAGGCAGGGCAGGTGACTAAGGTGTCAGTGGGGGAGCACTTTGGGGCCAGCGACCATAATTCTATTATATTTAAAATATAGTGATAGATAAGGATCGACCAGATATAAAAATTGAGGTTTAAGTTGGAGGAAAGCTAATTTTGACAGTATGAGGCAAGAACTTCAGAAAGCTGTTTGGGGGCAGATATTCACAGGTAAAGGGACTGCTGGAAAATGGGAGGTCTTCAAAAATGAGATAAGAGTCCAGAGACAGTATGTTCCTGTTAGGGTGAAAGGAAAGGCTGGTGGTTGTAGCAAATGCTGAATGACTAGAGAAATTGAGATTTTGGTCAAGAAAAAGGGGGGAAGCATGTCAGGTATAGTCAGCAGAGATCGAGTGAATCCTTAGAGTATAAAGGCAGTAAGAGTATACTTAAGTGGGAAATCAGCAGGGCAAAAAAATAGGGTTAAGGAGAATCCAAAGGGATTTTATAAATACATGAAGGACAAAAGGGTAACTAGGGAGAGAATAGGGTCCCTCAAAAAAGTCAGCAAGGTAGCCTATGCGTGCAACGTCAGGAGGTGAGGGAAGATACTAAACAAGTATTTTGCATCAGTGCTGACTGTGGAGAAGGACATGGAAGATAGAATGTGGGGAAATAGATTTGTGACAACTTGAAAAGTGTCCATATTACAGAAGTGGTACTGGATGTCTTAAAACACATGAAGGTGGATAGATCCCCAAGACCTGATCATGTGTACCCTTGAACTCTGTGGGAAGCTAGGGAAGTGATTGCTGGGCCCCTTGCTGAGATATGCATTTTGATTGTCACAGGTGAGGTGCTGGAACACAAGGTTGGCTAATATGGCGCCACTATTTCAGAAAGGTGGTAAGGAAAAGCCAGAGAACTATAGACTAGTGAGCCTGACATCAGTGGTGGACACTTTGTTGAGAAACAGAATTTACATGTATCTGGAAAGGTAAGAACTGATTAAGGATAATTAACATGGCTTTGTGTGGGGGAAAAAAAAAATCACATCTCACAAACTTGATTGAATTTTTTGAAGTAAAGCAGATTGAGGAGGGCAAAGTGGTGGACATGATCTACATGGACTTCAGTAAGGTGTTTGACAAGGTTCCTCATGGTAGACTGGTGAGCAAGATTCGATCACATGGAATACAGGGAAAACTAGCCATTTGGATATAGAACTGGCTGGAAGATGGAAGGTTGCTTTTCAGACTGGAGTCCTGTAACCAGTGGAGTGCCACAAGGATTGGTGCTGGGTCCATCATTCATCATTTATATAAGTGATTTGGATGTGAATATAGGGGGTAGAGTTAGTAAGTTTGCAGATAAGGCCTAAGTTGAAGGTGAAGTGGGCAGCAAAGGATGTTATCACAGAGGACAACAGGATCTTGATCAGATGGGTCAGTGGGTTGAGGAGCGGCAGATGGAGTTTAATTTAGCTGATTGAGAGGCGCTACATTTTGGAAAGGCAAATCAGAGAAGGACTTACATACTGAATGGGAAGGTTCCGGAGTGTTGCTAAACAGAGATCTTGGAGTGCACATTTATAGTTCCTTGGAAGTGGCAGTGTTTGGTATGCTTTCATTTATTGGTTGGAGCATTAAGCATAGGAGTTGGGAGGTCATGTTGCAGCTGCACAGGACATTATTCCAAAAGCGGACTGAACATTATGCAATTATGGTCTCCCTCCTATCGGAAGAATGTTGTGAAACTTTAAAGGGTTCAAAGATTTACAAGGATGTTGCCAGTGTTGAAGGTCTTTGAGGTCTAGGGAGAGGGTGTATGGGCTGAGGCTGTTTTCCCTGGAGCATTGGAAGCTGAGGGGTGACCTTATTGAGGTTTATAAAATCATGAGGGGCATGCATAAGTTAAATATACAAGGTCTTTTACCTGGGGTAGAGGAGTCCAAAACTTGAGGGCAAAGGTTTAAGCTAGGGGAGAATGATTTAAAAAGTGACCTCAGGGGCACTGAGTGGTGTGTGTGTATGGAATAAGCTGCCAGAGGAAGTGGTAGAGGCTGGTACAATTACAACATTGAAAAGGCACCTGGATGGGTATATAAATAGGAGGGATTTGGAGGGATATGGGCCAAGTGCTGGCAAGTAGGACTAGATTAGTTTAGGATATCTGGTCAGCATGGACAAGTTGGTCTGAACTAGGGAGGACAGACTTTGTTTTATCAGTTCCTTCCATAAGAGGAAAAAAAAATCAATTGAAGATAGTGACTAGCAAACTTAAACTTAACCAACATACATTGAATGGCCAATGAACAGTTTAAATGAAATAGGTCCTCATACTCAGAACTCTGGTCAAGTTGCCAACCTGATGCTCAAATGGAGAAGCATTTGGCTGGGTGACCCCCAGGATCCCAGAAAACATGAGCAACCTGAGCACAGACACTAGCTTGGCAAGGTTGCCAGGAGCTACTCCATAGCACGAATATTGGAGCTCGTCAGGGAATTCCATTTTGTACAGATTCAGGCAACATCTTCCTCATTGCTCATACAGTGTAAAATCCTGTCAGTTATGTCAGCAAACAAAGCCTGGCACCCCACAATAGTAAAATGAGATTCAGCTAACTGAAGAGTAAACAAAGTGAAATGACTAAATGCTGGCCTAACCTTGAGCCACAATTCATTTCAAATTCATGGTCAATGGGCCCATAGTTAATAATTTCCTAATTCAAATATTTTAATTGGTCTATTAAGGATTATGCTCCCTACCAACGAGGCCAATGGCTGTTGACATTTAATGTTTACTTGATAAATGAACAGAGTCCCATAATGTTACAATTCAGGTCTCTTCTGCACTCCCAGCTTTAACGCCTAACCACTGATGGCCAAGTGTCCCATAGGTCAACTCAGCCCCAGGTTCTGAATTTGCTCCAATTACCCTATCTCTGCTTCTCAAAAAATCTTTTTAAGACTGACAGCCATTACTTTTGATTCCCTGGCCCATTATCTCAACAGAAATTACTGTCCTGTGAACCACCTTAGGGCATTGTAGATTAAGGGTGTGATTATACATGCAAATTATCTTTTAATGAGATGGGGATTTTTAGAATCCCTACAGCGTGGAAACAGGCCCTTCAGCCCAAGTCCATACCGACCCTCCGAAGAGCAACCCACCTAGACCAATTCCCTTACATTTACCCCTGCACCTAACACTATGGGCAATTTAGCATGGTCAATTCACCTAACCTGCACATTTTTGGATTGTGGGAGGAAACCGGAGCACCCAGAGGAAACCCACGCAGACACGGGGAGAATGTGCAAACTCCACACAGACAGCTACCTGAGGCAGGAATTCAACCCAGTCCCTGTCGCTGTGAGGCAGCAGTGCTAACCACTGAGCCACCATGCTGCCCCAGGAAGGGCGACCATAGCCCATAGGGTGCAACAATCAATTATGGAGGAAAGCCTAATCAAATATAATCACATTTCACACAAAAAGCAAAATCCTGAAATCACAGACTTGAAATGTTTACTATTTCTCTCTCCACAAATGCTGCAAGATCTACTAACTTTGCTGAACACTTTTTGTATTTGTTTCAAACAAAAAAAAAGCTTGACCCCCTCCCCATGGTTAGGACCAACAGCTGGAGGTTAGGTAGGTGTGAGAAATATTTGTTCATTCAAGTAAAAAAAAAGCCAAAGTCAGGGGAAAAGAAAAGTCAAGATGCAAGAACATTTAATGTGCTGGAAATTTGCTGGGTTTCTTCAGGGACTAAGGGAATATTTACTCCAATACTTTCTTCTTCAACTGTCACAATTTCCTGAGAAAAGTTCACAGAATGCACAGACTGGGGAATGGAGGCCACACAAAATGGTTCTCCCTATATTTTGAGTAGATTTTCCCTCATCCCCATTTCAAAGGAGATGGCAGCAAGATTAAAACAGTCTCATTATGGTAAGCATTCATTAGCATCCCAGGTCCAAAATAAAAAAAATACTGGAAATCCACAGCAGGTCTGGAGAGAGAAAATTAATTTTGGGTTAAAGACTCTGGTTAGATTAGAAATATCAGCTCACGCCTCCCTCTCTACAGGGGCTGCTAAAAAAAAAGGTTCTGCATTCTCATTTTTACCAAATTTCAACAGTCACAGCTTTTTCCGCATCTGATTAATGCTGAACTTTTGACCTTGACCACATTGAGTGTGAAGAACAGAGCAGAATCTGCTGCTTCTCTCTCTCTCTCTCTCTAGATTGTTGACAAACCATTCTGACACTGCAGAGGCAGAGGAATAGGCAGTCAGCCTGTCGCAATCAATGTGCAATCGGCTTGCTGTTGCGATGCTTTCCACTGTGTAACCCCATTTCAAATTGTTAACCATAATAACTTGCACTAAGTCCATCAACCCTATGCTCACTGACCTACAATGACTCCCAAATCTACCAACATTTATGTTTTAAAGTACTCATTCTCTGTTTCAAATCTCTCCAAGACTTAATTTGCCCCTTTAATATCTTCCACATTCAAATCTCTGGATCTTTCCAATTCTGGTCTCTTGCTCATACCACATTTTCTTTGTCCAACAACTGGCAGTTGTGCCTTCAGCTGCCTGGGCACCAAGTTCTGAAATTCCTTCCACTTTGCAACATTCAAAGACCTAACTCTGTGACTATCTTCTCCCCATAGGTTGCTCATATGTTGTCAGATTAGATAACAATATTGAGGGGTGTTTTGGGATTTTTACTAAGTGTTAAAGATGTCACAAGAATAGGTGTTTGGTGGACTGGCAATGAGAGGGCATTGTTGGAAATGGGATGGCTGAACGAAAGCAGAATACATTTGCAAAGCGCTGAAGCCATCTCTTCACCTGGAAACTTTGACATTGCATTTTCAAAAAGGAGATATATATCACAGAAACAGAAGATGGACTTGCAGTTTTAAAGCACCTCTCACAACCATCTAACATCCCAAAGCATCTTACGATGAAGAGTCTTTTGAAACATGATCACTGTAGGACACTCAGTAGGCAATTTACACACACCAAGTTCCCATGGCGAATAATATCAAGGTTGTCTATCATATGATGCTAGCAAGGGATAAGCATGAGCTGGAATGTGGGGCATCCCTAGCAAGGACATTTGTTGCTCACCCTTCAATGCCCTTGATCTGTGCAGCTTGCTAGGCATTTCAGAAGGCAAGAGTCAATCATGTTGCTGTGGATCTGGGATTCACACAAGTCAGACCGGCAGACTGTTTAGGTGAAAAGGGAGTACTGCAGATGCTGGAGATTAGAGTCAAGAGTGTGATGCTGGAAAAACAAGGGTCAGTAGCATTCGAGGAGCAGGGGGAAAAAAAAATTCGATGTTTTGGGCACAAGCCCTTCATCAGGGATGAGGCTGGGAGATTATTTAGTTCCTGAAAGGAAAGGAATGAACCAGTAGCAACAATTGAACATGTTTGATGGTGGTCATTACCACCACTGGCTTTATAAGTGGAATTGAAATTCCGCTAGCTTCCACAGTGAGATTTGAACTGACAAGTCCAGGGCATTTGCCTGGGCCTTAGTTACTAGTCCAGTGACATTGCCACTACCACCCCATCAAGATCTTGATCAAGCTGAACTAGATCATGAAAAACAACCTTTCCTACTCTTTATCAAACAGTACCATGGGATTTTAAGTATCCAACTGAAAGGGTAGGCAGGGCCTCGGTTTAATATCTCATTCAACAGCTGGCTGGCCTAGATAGTTGTGCCCAAGTCTCTGAAGCAGGACTCTGGCTCAGCCTCCAAATTTGGGAAGATAGGTGCCACCAACCAAGCCACAGCTGACTGAATACAATGAGTTACCTCCAAAAAAAAGTCAACACAATGCCAGGCTTAAAATCAAGATGCTCACCGATCGCGCCAAATGCGACAAATCGATTCTCGCGGGGGTTGATCCATCGGTCATAGGGCCGGTTCCCGAACATGTGGGCTGCGCTGTTCACCAACCAGGTGGCATTTAATACCAATGTGTACCGCAGGATGGCGGTGATGAAGTAGGCGTTCCAGAGTGACTCACCCCAGAAATACCAGGGAACCACCGTGGGAATGAAGAAACACATTAGCACCACGGAGGGCTTATAATATCTGAAAGAAAAGGGGAAGGGCCACTGGTTACAAAGAAAGGGTAAGGTAGGTTAATAGATCCAAGTCAACTATCAGCTGACAGTGCCAAAGCTGTGGGGTATGACCAGACTTCTCCATAGTCAAAGTTGACCCCTGCCCATTCAGCCAAATCACAGATTGTGGAGCACAAGGAAAGGCCATTCCACCCACAAATGGCAGCATTCACTGCCAACATGGGTAAACAACCCCAATCATATTTTCCCATGCTGTTTCCAAATCCCTTCACGTTAATTACATAATTTAGTCTTGAACATTGACAATTCCTGCTTCAAGCATTAACCCTGAAAGTGGATTCCACTGGATATCAACTGTGTTCAGAAGTTTCCCTGTTCTGTTTTCCAAAACCTCACCAACTCGCAATAGTCTTTGATTCACCCTTTCCCATACCTTCATAATTGCCAGTTCCTCCCATCTCTGAGCAAACTGTGGGAAACCCAGAGGTGCCCTATCACCCCTCCCTAAGCACAGACTCTAACTTTATCTTAGATGTTCTAGTGATTCAGTGGGTAACGCTCTTACCCTTGAATCAGATATATAGGTTCAAGTCCCACTATAACTGGACACCTAAAGGAATGCTGCACTGTTATAGGTGTTGATAGGACAAGACAAAACACTAAACAGAGATCCTGTCTGCATGAAGGCAAACATCAAACATTCCCTGGGCATTATTTCAAAGAAAAGCAATTGTTCTCAGGGTTAATACTTAATTTCTGGATTAACTGCTCAAAGCAGATTATCTGATTGCTAACACTTTGCTGTATAGTTGGGATCTAGTTGAAAATGAGAAGGGAAGCCTAAGAATCCACGCAAATCTAAGGTAATGAGCTTGCTCAGGGAAACCTGACAGGACAGTGGAGGCATAGAGATTTACTGCACCGAAACAGACCCGTGAGTCCAACTTGTCTATGCTGACCACATATCCTAACCTAATCTAGTCCCCTGGGTGACAAGGCAGGGTAAAACAGAGAGCAGGGCAGGGAATTACCAGCCCCCTTTACACATGCACTAGAGTGGCTGGGAATAACTAAGTGACCAAACCCTGGGGCAACAGCCTACATGTGACCTAGACTGGTTGACATACATGCAGGGGAGCAGCTGCCTGAGTTAGCATCATGAAACCCAGAGGCAAACCTACGCTCTCAATGGAAGCATTTTAAAAGAAAACACTTTTCACTCTTCATCTCCTCACCCCCGCTAGGTTTAATGGAGGCACAGAGTGACAGGAGTGAAGCACAGCCTGTGCTAATTTCTAAAATGAGGAGCATGATTGATCGGCTCCAGGAGATGAAAATAATCTGTGGCTCGAGTTAGACACCTGGACCACCCTGGGACAAAGAAATAGGTCAACAGAGTAAAAAAAAGATGGCAGTCATTCCAACACCTCAATTTTAACTCCAGTGAAACCATCTGCTGAAAATGGGGTGAAATGTTTCTTCTCTTCCACTTAAAAATAGTAAAGCAGCCAGGCACAGCACCAGGAATAATCGGGGGCAACTCTGCAGCACTGAATGTGCTATTTTGAACCCCTTGTCTTAATCAGCTTAATGTACCTTTGACAGCAGAGCACCACTTGGGTGTAGATACGATGCACTGAACGGTGCCAAATCTGAAGGAAGGACCACTCTATAAGCCACAGAGGTGCAGTGCCCATCTTTGGGACAAGGGATTATTCCTGACAGATGTACTATTGATACAAGAATTCTCTTCCATGTTGATGGCTGGAGTTTAAATCCAACTATAATGCAATAAAGTAGTCTCCTCTGACATGACTAAGACAGGAGGCATTATTACTGGCACAATCCCATAAACTATCAAAGTGTGGACATTTCACCCAGAGACTACAACCTTGACTGTAATACTACAATCACACAAGCCATTTTCGTTAGAAGATTCCTCACTCCCTAGAACGGAGAGATAATCATGAGGCAAACCAGATTGAAGCCGGGATCAAATCAGAGGATATACACTTGCAGACTCCGAAGTCACATTTTAAGTATTGTATCCAACTCCATTCTCATCTGACAGATTAGGAATAGGTACAGGAATGCTCCCAGTTAGTGAATATGTGCTGTAAACAGTTATTCAGATAATGCTGTTTTATTTAAATTCCATACCCAGTTTAGCAATGTTTGACCAGCCCTCACAGCAAGCTTTTTTTTGTATCCTGTTCAGATCACACTTGACCCAAGGGCATTTGACTAGGCACAATAGGCCAGAATGTGACTATCAGCTAGAATTAATTCTCTACATTTTTATGGAACATGGGCATCACTGGAAAGACCTACATTTGTTGTTCATCTCTAATTGTCCTTGAACCAAGTGACTTACTTGGTCAAATCAGAGGGCAGTTAAGTCAACCACATCAAGGTGGGTCTGGTAAGGACAGCAGATTTCCTTCCTTAAAAGGGCATTAGTGAACCAGATGAATTGTAAATGACATTACTGTCGTCATAGTCAGCAGCTTAACATTCCAGATTTTGTTAAATGATTCCAAACTCCACTAGCTGCTGTTATGGAATACGGCCCCATACCACCATGACAATAATTGGGGGGGGGGGGGGGGGGGGCACTGAATTAAAAGTCCGATGATATACCATCTTCGCCCCATTCTCCCACACCTCAAAATTGATACACAGAGCCAGCTTCTCCAGTCTGCATCATTTCTGATCATGGTGGATCTGACAGTGGCCTCAATCCACTTTCCTGTCTCTACTTTATGAGATGTGACTCACTTAGCTATCAAGAATCTACTTTGGTCTCCAAAATATTGCACAAGCCTTCACATATTTCTGGGCAAAGTCTTCCCCAAAGTAATGAAACTTAAGAAATTTCACCTCATCTCCCACTTAAAATGGGAGGCCACATTTTATACACAAAGTGCCCCCAAAACTGGGTTTAAATATTTAAATCGTTCCAATTCTCAATGGTGAAGAATGCAAACAAATTGTCTTAAAGCACCCCAGAATAGTCAAAGCTAAGAGAGCAAAGGCTGGGCATTTATTAATAATGTTTCCTTCTCTTACACTCTCTCCTCTCCCACCACTTCACTACACCAATGCCCCTCTGATTGCTTTTCACACATTTGTCCCTCAGCAAATGATCACAAAAAAATTGAGAGATGGTTCATGGGTACTTACTGTTCACAATTAATCTCCCTTCTTGCATTATAATAGGTGACCATACTTCAGAAGCAATGCATTGGTCACAAAGGGCTTTAATACATCACAAGTAAGGCACTATATGAATGCAAATTCTGTCTCTGGAAGGAGCACACTCCAGCCAGCCAAGTAAGTCCGGCACCCACCTTACCAATTCATATGCAAATTGACATGCTACAGGCCAACGGTTAACTGATGACTAATTTATATAATGGAGATGTTCAAAATTATGGGGTAGAGATAGAGTACACAGGTTTCCTTTAGCAGAGAGTTCAAAAACACAGGTCATAGATTTAACCTAAGTGGCAGAAGGATGTGAGAAAACACTTAAAAGATGCAGAGAGTGGTGGTTGTCTGGAAGTCACTGCTAGAGTTGGTGGTGGAAGCAGAGACCCTAGATCTTAAAGAGTACCTGGACATACACTTTACGTGCTGTAAGCTGCAGGGCCATGGGCTGTATGCAAGGAGATGGGATTAGAAAGGACAGAGTCTTTGAGTCAGCATGGACAAGATGGGCTAAATGCCCTCCTTCTTTGCTATATCATTTGTATGGTTCTATGGCAAGTATTTACGATTCAGTTACACACATTTCCTTCCAATAGCAATCAACTGTACAGTAATCACTATTAGGAACATCCTCTCTCCTGTTGGCGTGTGGAGGTGAACCAATTCCTTGGCTAAGGTCAACTTCTTTAAATTAATTTGTGGGTGTCTCTGGCCGACCCAGCATTTATCCCTAGTTGTCCTGGAGGTGGTGGTGAGCTGTCTTCTTGAACTGCTGCAATCCACCTGCTGTGGGTTAACCCACAACACCCTTATTCTGACTCAACATAAGTCAGTTATCTGGTCTTTGTCAAAGTTGATGGACATTCAGCCCTTCAACTTAATCTTGAGAAAGATGGGACTCCAACTAGTGTTTAACCACACTATGCTTCTTTTGAGTCAACAGGATTTAATTGCTGGTTCCATGATCACCATGCTCCTAGCTGAGGTAAACAGCAATGTAGGCTGGCGCTCATTTGGGACCTGGCTGAATCTGACCAAATTTTTTGCCTGGAATAGTCCAGTGGACTGAACAAGTGATTTGCACCCTCGTCCTGAGCTGGGCTTGAACCCAAATGTATCCCAAAGTGCCTACAGTCAAAAGTACTAACTTTTTCTGAAGCATGACAACGGGGTCTGCCTTCAAGTCACTGAGGTCCAGCTTGCTTCCCTTTTCAATCACATCTGGATGCTTCCGGACCATCAGCCAGCCGACATGCGAGAAGAAAAAGCCACGCGTGGCGTTGTGAGGGTCAGCGTCTGTTTCTGAGAATTTGTGATGTACTCGATGGTCCCGAGCCCACTCATAAATATGATTCTAGAAGGAAGAGGCAGAGGCAATGTTACAAAGGGTCAGTAATTGCAACCTCTGAGTTGGTCAGTCTCCTACCCCCACCCTCCCTATTCCCACACCACCACCCACCATTCCTACATCCTGTACATCTTTCTTCCTGACCCCGAGAAGCTGAAGGGGATAACATGGTATAAAAGACCATAAGATGCAAGTGAAGTAGGCCATTCAGCCTATCGAGTCGGCTGCACCATTCAATGCGATCATGGCTGACGTGATAATCCTTAACTCCACTTCCCAGCCTTTTCCCCATAACCATTCTGGTTAAAACCTTGTTGATCTCAGCCTTGTTATAAATACAGTACATTAATTTGTGGGATACAAGTGCAGATTGTCTCTAAATGCAGTCTTTCAAAGCCAGAAACCGAACATAAACCAAGGCAGCAAGCAGGACAGGCCTAACTCAGACTTTGAGCAGTCTCCAACCATGCTCAAAGTCCACACTGATTTAATTTGACCTCCAAGACTTTTAGAAACCTGCAGGCTAATTCAGCTGACACTCTGGTGGGGTAGGGGACATTGAGGTTGCTGAAGCACATCGGGGAAAGGTATAGATGAGGGGGTCAAACTAGCTCTCTGCACACAGACCAGCTCCATTCACATTTATTTTTCTGGTATTAAAAACAGAAATTGCTTGAGAAACTCAGCTGGTCAAGCAGCACCTGTAAAGATAGAAGAGGCAGAGTTAATGTTGAGTGTCCAGTGACCCTCCTTCTGAACTGGCTTAAGCAGCTACCAAACCTGCTAAAAATTAACAAATTTCTGTTTTTGTTTCAAATTTTCAGTGTCGGCAGTTCTTTTGTCTTATTTAAATTTGGAATGCCCTGTTTAAATTTTGTGGCCAGTAGATATGAATATGGATTTTGTTTTAAACAAAACCTTCATCTCACTAGAAACTACTTCTTGAAGCAGCACATTTGTTATTGTTAGTGACTCAAGATTTACACAGATTAATGGACCTACATGGCTCACAACATGACAGGGCACAGTTGTAATGTCCATTATGGATTAGAATCAGGCTCTATACTACTCCAGAGATCAATGCCAGCAGGGTAATTACACCATGGGGTGGACTACAGTCTGTTCCAATAAGCTGCTTCAACTTTAACCTTGGATAAGCCACAAGATATAGAAGCAGAATTAGGTCAATTGGACCATAGAGACTACTCTACCATTTAAAAACATGCTGTTTCTCAAATTCATTCTCCTGCCATGACCCTGTACTCTTTGACCCCGTACTCTTTGACCCCTTAAAACCAAGAACCTCTCGGTCTTAAATACATTCTGACTTGGCTGCCACAACTTTCTACAGCAACGAGTTCCAGATTCCTCACTTGCTAGCTGAAGAAATCCCTTATCTCAGTTCCTTACAGTTGTGCCTTCGGTTCTAGTTACTCCAACTAGTGGAAACACCTTCTCCATTCCATTCTCGCCAAGCCCCTCTGTATTCTATAGTTTTTAATGAGATGCAACATCTGCCCATCCTTGTAAACTCCATCAAGGACAATCTCAGACTTCCCACTTGCCCTTCATCCCCAGGATTATTCTTGTGAACCTGTTCTGAACCCCTCCGAGGCCAGCACACCCTACTTTAAAAATCAGGGCCAAAACTATTCTCAAATATTCCAAATACAGTCTGACCAAAGCCTCAGCAATACATCTGTTGTATTGTAGCCCTCTTGAAATGAATGCTAACATTGCATTTGCCTTCCTAACTGCCAACTGAACCTGCATGTTAAGAGAATTCTGAATCATTCCATTTTTCATCGCCACTACCTGTGTGAGCTGTCACTTTATACCAGCTTTAGTTTTCTAAGTGCACTAGTTTATCAAAACCTCAGTTTTAAGTAGGAGTTAACACTGAGCAGGGCATACATTTATCCAGTGTTCCTATCCACTACTCTTCCTACAGGTTCCATCTAGTAAATGCAACAGTACACCACAGACATGACATTGCTTTATATAAAAAATAAAAATGATAAATATATACACAAAAACATTTGCATAAATATGCAGAATATTGCATACACAATACCTTTTATTACAAGGTTATAGTAACTAGTAATCTGCTATACACACAATATAGGTACTGTACAAGATAGAGGTATCCTGTAATTTGTATATATGACCCCAGACATCTGTACAGTGTCCTATTATGGTACATATACATATTGTACAGGCAATACACAATCTTTTGTATTTTTCAGGGAAACCGGTCTAGTATTGTTTGTACTACTAGTAGCTGTATCACTACTGAGAAGATGAAGCACAAATTTCAAGTTGGTCAGTCAAGAACTTAGGTAAAAACAATGACTGCAGATGCTGGAAACCAGATTCTGGATTAGTGGTGCTGGAAGAGCACAGCAGTTCAGGCAGCATCCGAGGAGCTTCGAAATCGACGTTTCGGGCAAAAGCCCTTCATCAGGAATAAAAGGTCAAGTTAATCAGTCGAGAACTTGGTCAAGTTAATGTTTCCAACGTGGGACAGTTCTGCTCCAGATTGAAAACATTTGTAGATTCCTTTATGCATACTTGAGATATACTGAGTACGTACAACCATATGTAAAATAGTGGTCTCAGAGGGATTCGTTGCAAGAGAACTGGTGGATGGGATGGTCCATACATATCCTGCTGATAACCACACAGGATGTCAAATCAGTATTGCCTTTAACCGTTTTAGAAAAACATTTAGCATCCATTTTTAGAAACCTAGCTATGGACCAATCAGACAAAAACCTGCACTCAAAGAATACTGGGCCCAGTTAAGAGAACAGTGTGCTGGTTGGAGTGTCCACATGGCAATACTGCTGCTAAGGCAGACAAGCACCTTAACACTGGTCATGGAGGACTGCGTGCAGTCATATAGCACCTTTTAAAGGCAGGAAAATGTCCCAAGACACCATGTACAAAGTGATGTGGGGCATAGACAAGAAGAAACGTTTCCCCTTAATAGAGGGATCAACAACAGGGGAAGGGGAAGGGGCACAGATTTAAAGTAAAGAGCAGGTGGAAGAATATTTTCACCGAAAGTGGTGGATATCTAAAAACTACTGCCTGAGAAGTGTAATAGAGGTGGGAACCATCACTACATTTAAAATATTGTTAGATAACTTGAAATACTATAGCATATAATGCTTAGTTCCAATTGTTGGACAGGTCCTGGACGACTACTGCAGACATGAGGGGCTGAAGGGCCTCACTGCATATTGTAACACTATCATTGGATGACAAGTCCAACAACATATTTTATTGACCAAAAACTTCAGGAAAGAGGTGTTTTAAAAAGAAAAAACTCCAACCAAGGGGAGGTAATTGCAGAGCATTGGGGCCTGCATAGCATGACCACATATAGCAGAGTGTAAAAGGTCAGGATTAGAGTGTCACTAAGGGCCAAGAAGGTTGTAGGAATTTATACAGAGGTTAGGAGCATGGAGGGATTTGGAAACAATGGGGAACTTTTCTTGGAAATCAAGCAGCTACTATGCAAAAGTAAATTAGTGCTTGTATTTGTGCAGAATATTCAGAGATTTATGGAATGTAATGAATGAAAATCTACATGTATTATCTAGCAACGTACCTTGCAATGCATGCACTAGATGGCAGTTAGCTATCACTTAATACTTTCTTCGGGGGGGTGGGGGGGGGTTAATGACTATTACAACAGCAGACACGAATTTGGAAATCAAACCTTGTCATAAATATCTATATTATATCTATATCTATAAGTATACACCCTCATCAGTCTGAACGGTTATTTCACAAAGATAGTACTGCAGATAAAAAAAGGACAGGGGAGATAAATTGAGGCAGACCCAGCTCAGCCCGTTTTGCTCCTTCCAATTTTTAAAAAATTGGTATTTGCGTATTCTATCCACTCCCCGGATCCTGATAACTTGCAGACTGATCCATCCCTTGCTTCCGCACTGTCTCAGGACTCTTCCTCCCCCACACCTTAGTTTTGTCTTTACCTGGAAAGCCATGGAGTTTGCAATGGCCAGGAACACCCTGAGCGGCGTGGTAGCTGTGTAAGACCGGTGACTCCATAGTCGGTGAGCACCCGCTGTCACCCCAAGGGCACTGAGCAAGAAGCAAAAGGCGGCTACACAAGAATAAACAGACAAGTCATTCTTTAAAAAAAAGCCATTTAAGATCTGGTGCAAACAGCCATTTTGTATTAACAGCCTACAGCCCATTCCCACACCTTTAAAAAAAGGAGAGAGAGAGAGAGAGAACAAAAGGCACGTTGAGACTCGAAAATACGCAGCAAAAATACTGAAAACGTGCGCCATTGATCAAGACAGGTCCAATTAAATCCAGCTGTTTTAAGCAGGTTCATTTTAAAGAGAATTTCCACGCTACTGCAGTCAATAAGAGTTATTTCCGCATTTCTTTCAAAACAGTTAACATTGGTTGAAAATGCAATTGCATTTGTTTAAAAAATGAAATTACATTCTGCAATAGATTAAAATGGATAAATTGCACTTAGTTTTCTTTTCAACCAACCACCCTTTAAAAATGCAAATTAATTGGAGATGTAAGTGATCTTACCCCATAGCCAGGTTAGCGGTTTCGCGAAAGGCACCAGAACGAAGGAGTAGATAGCAGCTAAGTGCAGAGCCCCCATCAGGATAATGTTCCGCCAAACCAGCTTCATAGCCGGCTTGGCTCCTTGCTTCTCCTTGTAGGTGGTGTCGAAGGAATCATCCACCGGCCTGTCGTCTACGAACTCCGGCGAGTTCGCAGGCTCAACGCTAGCGCTGCTCATGTTGCAGATGGAAGGAAGCTACAGATCCCGAAATTTGTTTTCCCACCACCTCCTCCTCGTCGTCGTCCACGTTGTGTTACTGCAATGCTCTCTGACTGTTGCCTGTGAAAAGTGTCAGTGTTGGTGAGGGGGAGGGGAGAGGGAAAAAAGAAAGCAGATGATCAATAAAGCAGCTGGCTCCTACTTTTCGGAAGACAGATCTGCATTACATTCATTGGTCCGGCTAGCTTTGGTGCCACCACACTCCAGCTCTGATTGGTTCGACATTGGTGGCATGTTATGCTTGCAACACGCTCACACATGCAATTACACTTGTAATATATGCGCTACGCAATGCAATGCAATTTCTACAGCCTACGGGGGGGTGCTGTGGAAAGGTTCGCCCCTTCTCAATTCATTTCTTTAAACATTAGTGGCTTATATCCAGTAAAGAAACAGGGGGCTTTGATATTTTGAGGGGGACAATGTACACATGTCTGCTGCCCCCTTTCTGTCACTTACGTTTGCTGTAAGGCAAGTAAACTTTCAGGTATGTAATATCTCGTTACAGTACCTCAACTATCAGAGTCAATGGCCTGTAGTAACCCAAGGAAAATGTAGGTCATTGTGCCAGGATCTCCCGCAGGTCCTAGTGCTCACTCTTCAGAGTGCTAAAATTTAAGCCACATTTTCGTTTTTATCTCCCTATCCCCATATTATTTTTAAAAGTCATTCCACCCCTCCCCCGAATTCAGGTTATATAAACACCCGGGATAAAATGAAAACAAGATTTATGATTTTTGAAAGATTTTTAAAAACATCTTCCGTTACTTTTAATTTGCTACACGTTGCATCCGGGTCAAGCACGCTTTTAAAGAATTCCGCATTTTCAGAGGTTTTATTTGGAGAAATCAATACCTCAGCCCTCAAATTCATTCAGTATCAACCAGCGACAGACAGAAAGAGTTATCTGCGATTTGGTAGATTATAACATGTAAACTATCGGGGGAAACAACTTATTTATAAATTAACGTTTAATAACGAGATAAATTTCTCAGCACTGCTGTTCGATGCATCAAACGTGAATTAATGTGGCTAAATGCACATTGTCAACTTAAAGAAATAAATCTTAATCCCCAAACTGTTCACTACATTGCAACCGATATGCAGCATCTGGTTCTAATGTGCTCAACTCACGCTGGAAGGGAGGCGGGAGCGAAATGTCCTCCCGTTCACTTTGATCTTTGTAATCAAAAGCCATATTGTGCTGCCTGAGTCCTACAAGCTTGTTACTTGGCTGACGGCCCAGTTCCATTTTGTCCGATAGTAACCCTCTGCATTCCACCGTCACAAGATCATCGGGGCGGGACTTCCTGCTACATGAGGTAAGTGCACAGAGAAGGAGAGAGACGCAACTTGACAATTGTCACGTCTCACTTCTGGTCCTCTGATTCCCCCCCCCGTTCATGTACTCAATGGTTTTTAAACAAACCCCTAGGGTTTAAGGATAGTCGCTACTTCATGAGATAAACCCCCAACCTTACCCTTTCTGCAGTGTTCACGGGACTGTGTTATCCCTGGAAAATTCTGGTCATGCAACCCCCTGGAGGAAAAGGGAAACAGGTTGTTTATTGGAACCAGCAGCGTGTGTCTGACCGAGATGCGCGGCCTAAAAACAATTCTGAAAAAAATACGGAGGAATTGTAAACAAAACTGAGCGTTTTTAAGGCGCTTTAAGGGAGTACTATCCAGTATTTGCCGCTCGAAAGCCGAGTGTTATTATCCCCGATCAGACCATATGTAATGATCTGGCCCGGAACTAGAAGAAAAACTATTTCGAAAAGACGAGTAAGCGAGATCCAGGAGACTTAATAAATCATCATGGGAAGGCAATGATTCAGTGGTATTATCGCTAGACTATTAATCCAGAGATCCAGGTTCTGTTGGCCTGAGTTTGCATCCTGCCATTGCAGACCGTGTAATTTGAATTCAATAAAAATCTCGAATCAAGAGTCAAGTGATGTCTGTGAAACGGTTGTCTGCGGTCAAGAAAACCCATTTGGTTCACTAATGTTCTTAAGGGAAGAAAATCTGCTACCCTTGATCTGACCTACCTGTGGTACATCCAGATCTACAGCAATGTGGATGACTTAATTGCCCTGTGGACAATTAGGGTTCCTGTGGACAATTAGGGTTGGGAAATAAATGCTTCCCCACATTGTGAATTAGGGAAAAAAACTTTTGCATGGTTTTTTAATAAAAGACTTCACAACATTAGAACAGCCATAAAATCTTTAAATCCATAGATTTGTCAACAATTCCCCACCCCAGACATTAGTTACACACTAGGTCATCAAAACTTGTTAACCTTCACAAGGGATCAGAATTCTACACTTTTGCCAGTCTGGTTTTGGAACTCCAACTTAAGACTCATTCTCTCAGGGACTGTCCCAGTGACTGCTCCTGTTCCAGTCGGTCTCTCTCAGGGACTATCCCAGTGACTGCTCCTGTTCCAGTCGGTCTCTCTCCAGGGTCTCAGCTCACCTTGGTCCTAAAACTCAACTCCAGTGTTCGATCTTAAGTAAGGCTCTGGCTTTTCACCAACATCTAGTCTCAGCAAGCTAGGCTGCCCCTTGGTCCCCACCCCGAGCTCCAACCTTGTTTATTGCATTAAGGAGATGTTGCCTGTGAGCTTTTCTACTACTAACCTCTGAGCTACACTGAAATATGAATACCATCAGGCTTCTTCAAAGCCTGTCACAGTTTCCACCAACATACTCAGCTTTCTCAGCTCCCCAGAATATCTTTTATGTCCTCCAACCTTTTATCTCCAATACTTTAGCTGCCTACTAATTCTTAGAATATCTGACTGAGTTCTAACAGTAGAGAGTGATCTATCTGTTCTTGACTTCTCACTGAGTTCAAACATAGAATCTGTGTAGTTCTGCTGCTTTCCTGGCAATACAACTAACTGCAGAATCCAATCACAGACTATTCATTTTCACTCTCTGTCTGTAACCTTTGAACATTTCTTCAATGACCTCTGAACTATCTTGGGTGACCTATTAAAAACGTAGCAATAAGCCCTTTCCCTGTTGTTAGGCAGAATTGAATGTTAGTAACATTTTGAAAACTTCAAATGTCGTATCTTTGGAACTGAATGCATCTTCAAGGACATGTTTTTACAGTTTACTGAGAATGGATTTCATCATATAAATAACTCATGTCCTGACTCCCCAAAGCCTGTCCACCATTGACAAGGCACAAGTCAGGGGTGTAAAGGAATACTCTCAAGTTGCCTGGATGACGGCATCTCTAACAACACAGAAGGTTAATTTCCATCCAGGACAAAGCAGCTCATTTGTTTGACATCCCATCCACAAATGATACACTGTGTCAGTCATGTGTACCATCTACAATCTGTCTTATCATCTACAGCAATTTAACAAGGCTCCTTCAGCAGCATCTTCAAAACCTGTGACCTCTCCTAACTAGAAGAGCAAGGACAGCAGATGCATGGGAATGCCACTGGCTGCTAGTTCCCCTGCAAACCACACACCTTCCTCACTTTCTTCAATGGGTGCGATATTGCATGCCCCCGCTGGTGTGCTTTCAACAGAGGGCACATAAAATATATGACAAGTTCAGCATCTTTCCTCTAGCTGATCCCCTTAATGCCAAAATCAGCAACTCCTCTGCCATATGTATACAAATAATTAAAGGTTAAACTATAGTGCAGCTGGCATGGGTTAACTGGTGGGTGGGAGTGGCAAGGATGTTATGACCGAGATGAGAAAATGTGGGAAAGAAAGGGGTACCTCCTTACGGTACCTCATTCTCCATCACACGTTCCCCATTACAGCATGGTACACATTCCCTATTACAGAATGCTACACATTCCCCATTATGTTACATGTTCCACGTTATAGCATGCTATACAATTCCCATTATGGCACCATGTTTCCCCGTATACAGTACCCTATACAATCCTCACTGTAGCACTCCAAAAATTTCCTAGCACTCCCTTACAGACCCCGCTATATCATTCTATAGAATCCCCACTCATACATTTCCAACTGTAGCCTCATTTACATTTCCCAATTACAGACATCTCTACATTTTCCATCATAGTATCCAAACATTTCACATTACAGCTTCCTAGACATTCCCTATTACAGTCATTTGCACATTCTCCATTACAGTATCTTAAACATTTCTGATGTGCAGCACCTTATGAATAGTACATGATTGTTTCTTAGGGGTGGTACAGTGGTTAGCACTGCAGCCTGACAGCACCAGGGACTGGGTTTGATTCCAGTCTTGGGTGACTGTGTGGAATTTTCATGTTCTCCCCGTGTCTGTGTGGGTTTCTGCTGGATGCTCTGATTCCACCCATCCCCCACCCCCACAGTTCAAACATGTGCAGGTTAAGTCAATTAGCCATGGTAAATTGCCCCACAGTATCCAGGAATGTGTAGGTGCATGGTAAATGCAGGGACATGAGGATAAGTGTGATCTTCTTGGAGGGTCGGTGCAGACTCAGTGGGCTGAATGGCCTCTTTCTGTACAGTTAAGGATTCTGTGCTATTTTAAGCTTTCCTTTTCTGATATAAGCTCTAAAGTTGTCACTTACTAGACTGAATCTGGGCCCTTTTGACCTACTCTCAAAATCAACACAATATCTTAGATTTACTTTTGTACACCAGTTATTATCTTAGCAACTTC
Source organism: Chiloscyllium punctatum (assembly GCF_047496795.1). Classification (NCBI taxonomy): domain Eukaryota; kingdom Metazoa; phylum Chordata; class Chondrichthyes; order Orectolobiformes; family Hemiscylliidae; genus Chiloscyllium; species Chiloscyllium punctatum. Next base: position 86,492,224 of record NC_092751.1, read on the forward strand.
AATTGGGTGTTTACTCTACAGAGTGAGAAACCCAAGCATTCTCCAGCCTTATCTCATAGTTCAGACCCTTGACACGGGAGATAATGCCTGCAGCTCTTTTGTGTATTGTCAGGAGAACTTCAATCGTTCTCTGAACATTTGGCCTCTCAAATTATGCGCTGTATTCAAGGTGTGGTCAAACCAGTGCATTGTACAGTTTGTTCCTATGTTTCCCAGACTTCATACAATTTAGATAAGCAGAACATTCTATTGCTTTGCACATTGCAGCTTTACAGTGGATTTAAAATTGTGTTGACTGAGATTTCTCAATCTGTTTATCACACAATCACTAGAGTTATTTCAAAGCCGTTAGTGGAGTACTTGCGATTATTTTTCCCACCCCATTTGTAGGAATTTGCAGTTCCCTATGAAAATATTGACCTGTCCTGTCACTTAACAGTCTGGCTAATTTCTGTGATGTTACCTCAAATCTTACTCTTGAGTTAAATATCAGCAGAAAGACTGACCACTGACTCTGAAGGATGGGTATAAACTCAGGCTACCACAAGACTTGTGCTCTGATGAAAGGTCTTTGATTCAACCAGTGGGTGGCACAGCGGCACAGTAGTTAGCACTGCTGCCTCACAGCGCCAGAGACCTGGGTTCAATTCCCGCCTCAGGCTCTGTGTGGAGTTTGCACATTCTCCCCGTGTCTGCGTGGGTTTGCACCGGGTGCTCTGGTTTCCTCCTACAGTCCAAAGATGTACAGGTTAGGTGAATTGGCCATGCTAAATTGCCCGTAGTGTTAGGTGAAAGGGTAAATGTAGGGGGGTGGGTTGTGCTTCAGCGGGTTGGTGTGGACTTGTTGGGCCAAAGGGCCTGTTTCCACACTGTAAGTAATCTAATCTGTCCCTTGCCTTCAGTTCATGCCACCACATTTAATTATAAAGGCCAAATCATCAGAAATAGAGTCATCGATATGTTCAACATGGAACAGACCTTTTGGTCCAACCTGTCCATGCTGACCAGATATCCTAACCTAATCTAATCCCATCTGCCAGCACTTGGTCCGTATCTCTCTAAACCCTTCCTTCATATAATCATCCAGGTGCTTTTTACCAGCCACCACTTCCTCTGGCAGCTCATTCCATACACGCACACCCTCTGAGTGAAAAAAATGCCCCTTATGTCCTTTTTAAATGTTTCCCCCTTCATCCTAAACCTATGCCCTCTAGTTCTGGACTTCCCCACCTCAGGAAAAAGGCCTTGTCTATTTACCTTATCCATGCCCCTCTTGATTTTATAAACCTCTATGATGTCACCCCTCAGCCTTCGACATTCCAGGGAAAACAGCCTCAGCCTATTCAACCTCCCCCATTAGGTCAAATCCTCCAACCTGGCACCATCCTTGTAAATCTTTTCTGAACCCTTTCAAGTTTCACAACATCCATCCGATAGGAGGGAGACCAGGATTGCACACAATATTCAAAGTTGGCCTAACCAATGTCCTGTACAGCCGTAACATGACCTCCCAACTCCTATCCTCAATGCTCTGACCACTAAAGGAAAGCAACATCTATCCTGATGAAACTGTCCATGCCAATGTCTGTACTCCACAAGATCCTTCATCCCATCCAGACCCATCAATAGATCTTTCTGTTCCTCCCCCACCTTCCCACCTATGTTCCCCTATTATAAATATATCCATCTGCTGGAAATACATGGTAATACTTTATAAATCTGGCAATTTCATGATAGGATGGGGGATAATGAATGGCTCTTTGGACAGCTGACATGCATTCAAAAAGCCAAATGCCCTCCTTCGTTGTCATAAAGGATTCTAATAAGTACAAGTTGTAAAAACTATGTTGGCAAAGCATCAGGTCTGCACCAACACACCAAAGAACATCTCACCTAGGACTACTCCCCCCCCCCCCCCCCCCCGCCCCCCCCCCCACACACACCTTCTCCAACCTTCTTCCCTATAATCCTACATTTTCCATGACTAAATCACCTAAACTACACATCCTTGGGCACTATGGGGCAATTTAGCATCGCCAATCTACCTACCCTGCACATCTTTTGGACTGTGTGAGGAAACCAGAACACCCAGAGGAAACCCACGTGGATGTGAGGAAAACATGCAAACTCCACACAACCAGTTGCCGAAGGGTGAAATTCAACCTGTGTGTGTGAGAGTGAGTGGATGAGGCTGGTACAATTACAGCATTTAAAAGATATCTGGATGGGTATATGAATAAGAAGGATTTGGAGGGAAATGGGCCAAGTGCTGGCAAATGGGACTAGACTAAGTTAGGATATCTGGTCAGCATGGAAGAGTGGACCTAAGGGTCTGTTTCTGTGCTGTACATCTCTATGAACTGACAGAGCAGTGAACCTGCACAGTTACTGCCTTTGCTGTTTGAATTCACGTATCACTGGACATCGGAGTGCGTCTGGAAAAATTAACATACAGTGAAATTCACAACTAATCTTGGAGGAACCTGTTTGGGAGAGGTCACAGCACAGAAACAGATAAATGGATGTTTCAAGCGTGACCTTACAGTAAGTCTGCAGTAGTGAATAGAGTGGGTTCTTTCTTGATTAAAAGTTTTATTGAGATATGTCTCTTGATTAAACTTAAAATATAAGTCATATGTATTATTTTAACCTGGAGCAGTGTTGTATAGAGGAATAAGAGAGTGCTATTTTCTGGTTCTGTAGATTGAAAGAAGCAAAAGTGGCCTTTAGTAGAGTGATATGCTCTTTTTGTCGGATGTGGGAGTTTAGGGAGAGTTTATGGGTTACTGTGGATTATATCTGCAATAAAAGCCTCTGGTTGCAAATCCTATCAGATTGAATGGATCAGTTGGAGAGACGGAGGCAATGAGGAATTTACAAGAGTAAGGGAATATGATGGATGGCACTTATAGGAAGGGCAGGTACAGTGAGGAGATAGTGAGGAAAGAGATCAATCTGAGACTGGTACAGTTGAGAACAAAGGCGAGTCAAACAGTCAGGGCAGGTAGGGACAAAGCAGAGAACAAGGTAGGACTGATAAATTAAACTGCATTTACTCCAATGCAAGAGGCATAACAGGGAAGGCAGATGAACTCAGGACATGTTTAGGAACGTGGCACTGGGATATCATAGCAATTACACAAATATGACTCAGGGATGGACAGGACTGACAGCTTAATGTTCCAGGCTACAGTAAGGACAGAAAGGGAGGCAAGAGAGGAGGGGGAGTGGTGTTTTTGACAAGGGATAACATTACAGCTATACTGGGGGAGAATATTCCCGGAAATACATCCAGGGAAGTTATTTGGGTGGAAGTGAGAAATATTGTATTATAATTGTATTATAGACCCCCTAATAGTCAGAGGGAAATTGAGAAACAAATTTGTAAGGAGATCCCAGTTATCTGTAAGAATAATAGGGTGGTTATGGTAGGGGATTTTAACTTTCCAAACATAGACTGGGACTGCCATAGTGTTAAGGGTTTAGTTGGAGAGGAATTTGTTAAGTGTGTTCAAGAAAATTTTCTGATTCAGTATGTGGATGTACCTACTTGAGAAGGTGCAAAACTTGACCTACTCTTGGGAAATAAGGCAGGGCAGGTGACTAAGATGTCAGTGGGGGAGCCCTTTGAGGCAGTGACCGTAATTCTATTAATTTTAAAATAGTGATGGAACAGGATAGACCAGATCTAAAAGTTGAAGTTCTAAATTGGAGAAAGGCCAATTTTGACGGTATTAGGCAAAACCTTTCAAAAGCTGATTGGGGGGGAAGATGTTCGCAGGTAAAGGGACAGCTGGAAAATGGGAAGCCTTCAGAAATGAGATAACGAGAATCCAGAGAAAGTATCTTCCTGTCAGGGTGAAAGGGAAGGCTGGTAGGTATAGGGAATGCTGGATGACTAAAGAAATTGAGGGGTTGGTTAAGGAAAAGAAGGAAGCGTATGTCAGGTATACACAGGATGGATCGAGTGAATCCTTTGAAGAGCATAAAGGCAGTAGGAATGTACTTAAGAGAGAAATAAGGAGGGCAAAAAGAGGATATGAGATAGCTTTGGCAAATAGAGTTTAGGATAATCCAAAGGGTTTTTATAAATACATTAAGGATAGGAGGGTAACTAGAGAGAGAGAGTAGGCCCCTCACAGATCAGCAAGGCAATCTTTGTGTGGAGCCGCTGGAGATGGGGGAAATACTAAATGAGTATTTTGCATCAGTATTTACTGTGGAAAAGGACATGGAAGATATAGAATGTAGGGAAGTGCATGCTGACATCTTGAAAAATGTCCATGTTACAGAGGAGGAAGTGTTGGATATCTTGAACTGCATAAAAGTGGATAAATCCCCAGGACCTGACCAGGTCTACCCTTGAACTCTGTGAGAAGCCAGGGAAGTGATTTGCTGGGCCTCTTACTGGGATATTTGTAAAATTGATAGTCACAGGTGAAGTGCCGGAAGACTGGAGGTTGGCTATCGTGGTGCCACTGTTTAAGAAAGGTGTTCAGGACAAGCCAGGGAACTATAGACCAGTGAGTTGATGTCAGTGGTGGGCAAGTTGTTGGAGGGAATCCTGAGGGTCTGGATGTACATGTATCTGGAAAGGCAAGGACTGATTAGGGATCGTCAACATGGCTTTGTGCGTGGGAAATCATGTCTCACAAACTTGATTGAGTTTTTTGAAGAAGTAAAAAGCAACTTGATGAGGGCAGAGCAGTAGATGTGATCTATATGGACTTCAGTAAGGCATTTGAAAAGGTTCCCCATGGGAGACTGGTGAGCAAGGTTAGATCTCATGGAATACAGGGAGAACTACAGGGCGGCACGGTGGCACAGTGGTTAGCACTGCTGCCTCACAGCGCCAGAGACCTGGGTTCAATTCCCGCCTCAGGCAACTGACTGTGTGGAGTTTGCACATTCTCCCCGTGTCTGCGTGGGTTTCCTCCGGGTGCTCCGGTTTCCTCCCACAGTCCAAAGATGTGCAGGTCAGGTGAATTGGCCATGCTAAATTGTCCGTAGTGTTAGGTAAGGGGTAAATGTAGGGGTATGGGTGGGTTGCGCTTCGGCGGGGCGGTATGGACTTGTTGGGCCGAAGGGCCTGTTTCCACGCTGTAAGTAATCTAATCTAATCTAAAACTAGCCATTTGGCTAGAGAACTGGCTCAAAGGTAGAAGACAGAGGGTGGTGGTGGAGGGTTGTTTTTCAGACTGGAAGCCTGTGACCAGTGGAGTGCCACAAGGATTGGTGCTGGGTTCTCTACTTTTCATCATTTATATAAATGATTTGGATGTGAGCATAAGAGGTATAGTTGGTAAATTTTCAGATGACACCAAAATTGGAGGTGTAGTAGACAGCGAAGATTGTTACCTCAGATTACAATGGAATCTTGTTCAGAACACGATAGACTGGCCAAACAGTAAGGATGCTGGGTACATTGACAAGTAAAACTCTGAAGTCACAAAAACTCACACACCAGGCATAATGGAAACATAGCAGTCAGGTGCTAATGATATTAGCATAATGTAAAAAGCAACAGTTTTCCTGGGTAGACATACCCCCAACAACCTATTCATCAAACAAAGGAGGGTCCAAACAGAAAGGCACCGCTTCTGGCTACGCAAAGAAACAATCAGCACCATGCCATCCAAATGACTGATGCTGAGTTTCCCTCACTGACCAGAATTAGAGAAAGTTCCAGAAAACCATAAAAAAAAGGTACAAAAACAGTATTCACCTGCAGCCCACTCTCTGAGCCCACTTGGACCTTCAAAGGAGACCAGAATGGCCAAAGGCAGAGACCCGCTGACCATCCAGTGAGAGAGAGGAAGAGAGCAGCTAGGCATTCCCAGAGACAGGGAGCGCGAAAGAGAGAGAGAGAGAGAGAGAGAGGCTGCGCACATTTACAAAAGACCAGGGAAGTATTGTACGCTTAAGCGGCTGAATAGGATTAGAGACAGCATAGGTTAGTATTAAAAGCTGTTGTAACTTGTTTCCCAAAAAATATTGGCACTATTTTTGCAATGGTACGGGTTTGTGTTCATAATGATTTGACTGGTTCGTATTGTGGGACACCTGGACAAATCCATTCATTACATTCTGGTTGGAGTTGTCAAACTTGTTTTTTAAGGAGAAACTTGACAACACTGGAGGCCAGAAATGACAGACAAACAGCAGCTCGCACTCTCAAACTCGTAAAAATGTGAACAAGCTTAAAAGCAGATTATATTAAAACAAACATCCCTACAATTGCATGAATCACTTAATTGATTAAAGTTAATTACCAATAACAACTATTAACAGCTCTTATGTATGAAATAATATCATAAATAGACTGGCAATAAATGATTTCATTACTGATATTGGTCTGATATCAATGAGACTGATACGAAAACTTTATGTAATGCTGGAGTTTAACTCAGATAAGTGTGAGGTGTTGCATTTTTGTAAAACAAGCCAGAGCAGGATTTACACAGTTAATGGTAGGGCCCTGGAGAGTGTTCTTGAACAGAGAGAACACCTAAGGGTGCAGGTACATTGTTCTTTGAAAGTGGCGTCACAGGTAGACAGGGTGGTGAAGAAGGCATTTGGCGTGCTTGCCTTCAGTCAGAGCATTGGGTACAGGAGTTGGGACATCACGTCACAGCTGTAGAAGACATTGGTAAGGCTACATTTGGTGTATTACAGATAATTCTGCATGGGAAAGATGTTATTAAATTAGAAAGGGTGCTAGAAAGGTTTACAAGGATGTTACCAAGACTGGAAGGTTTGAATTAAAGGAAGAGGCTGGATAGGCTGGGACTTCTTTCCCTAGAGCATAGGAGGCTGAGGGGTGACCTTCTAGAAGTCTGTAAAATCATGAGGGGCATGGATAAGATGAATAGCCAAGGTCTTTTTTCCACATTTGGAGGTTGCTGTGTTGGACTACCGGGTTGCAGTCCAACAGGTTTATTTGGAAGCACTAGCTTTCAGAGCGCTATTCCTTCATCAGGTGGTTGAACTGTAAATAAACCTGTTGAACTGTAACCTGGTGTTCTGTGATTTTTTAAACCTCTTTTTCTGTACAGAAGTGCCAGGATAGGGCTTGGCTGCAGTAATGACTGTCAAGGCGAGTATGTTGCTGGGTGTGGGTCGAGCTACATTATCAGGATTGGACAAACATTTTCCTACAGGAACCTCATTGAAAGGTTAAGACTGGGTAACGCAGGTAACTGTGAAGATTGAAAAGATTAAGGGAGAATGCAGGGTCAACGAAGAAGCTGTCAGTAACCTTGTTCTCCAAAATAAAGAAAACATATTTTCAGATTGTTTGTAGCTGGGAAAATACAAAATCTGATAATTCAAAGCTAGAAAAGGTTTAACTTTTACATATAGAGGGTTGTGCATATGAGCACCTAGAGGAAATGGTAGAGGTGAATACAATTGCAACATTTAGAAGACATTTGAATAGCTACACTGAACAGGGAAAGATATAAAAGAGACCTAAGAGGCAACTTTTTTACTTGTGCATACATGGAATGAGCTGCCAGAGGAAGTGGTGGAGGCTGGTACAATTGCAACATTTAAGAGGCATCTGGATGGGTATATGAATAGGAAAGGTTTAGAGGGATATGGGCCAAATGCATGCAAATATGACTAGTTTTTTTAGATCTATTTATTTATTAGATTCCCTACAGTGTGGAAACAGGCCCTTCGGCCCAACAAGCCATTCGAACAGCAACCCACCCAGACCCATCTTCCTCTGACTAATGCACCTAGCACCATGGACCATTTAGCATGGCCAATCCACCTGACCAGCACTTCTTTGGATTGTGGAAGGAAACCGGAGCACCCGGAGGAAACTTGCACAGACGTTGGGAGAATGTGCAAGCTCCAACAGATAGACACCCGAGGCTGGAATCAAATCCAGGTCCCTGGAACTGTGAGGCTGCAGTGCTAACCACTGAGCCACTATTAAGAAGCCTGGTTGGCATAGATGAGGTTGGCCTGTATCCATCCTGTAAACCTCTCTGACTCTGTGACTGTATGGTGATGGCATCAGATGGATACAGGTGGGTCCACTCAGAGTTCTTCTCAAAGGGCATGTCTGCCTACCTGGAAAGGGTAAAGCTGAAGGGGCCGAGTGGCCTACTCCAGTGCCTAATTTATATGTTTATGTGACTGACGTTTAACAATGAGGGGGAACTTTTGGATCCTCTGGTGCTGATTCCATGGGGAGTGGGATTGTGGGGAGTATCGCCTGGGGTGTGGCCGTCTCAGTTCTCGCTTCCCGTGGTGTGTCTGGTCCAGCCATGGGGACTTATCTTTCTTGATTACAGGGAAGATGTCAGAAGTTGGTTCTTTACTCAGAGAGTGGTGGGTGTGTGGAATGCATTGCTAGTGGTGGTAGTAGATTAGGGACATTTGAGTGACTGTTGGATTGGCACATATCGGGTATGTAGGTTAGTTTGGTCTTAGAATAGGATAAAAAGTTGGCATAACATCAAGGGCCAAAGGGCTTGTACTGTACTGTATTGTTCTATGTTCTATGAACCATCCAAGCTCCTGATCTTGGTGCCATCCATGTTTGGGTCACCTTCAGATTGGCCCACAACAGGGAGTGGACCTTCCCTCAGGATGGGCCACCGATTTGCAAACAGTTAGATCCTCAATGAACTCAACTTATTGTCATCCCATTCCCCCTTCAGTCAAAGCAATACGCTTAGAAACACAGAGTAGTTTTACCTCCTTCATCTTTATTCCAGGCCCTAGAGGGAGAGAGAACGATCGCCCATGTAACAGAGACATGAGTTCACGGTCTTCTCTGGAACAGCAGCTTCTGAATGAACTATATAGTCATTTTACAGGGAGGAACATCCAGATAAGGCAACATACATATTGATTGGGTGACCGTTACAATCAGTGAGCATCAACAGTAAAGATTAAGCCATCTGCTGTTACACAATGAATAACTGACTTCACATAATGAATACTTTTCACCTTATTAACTGACCTCACACACTGAATGCTTCCAATATTGTTAAATGGCTCTACATAATGACTGCTTTTCCTCCTTGTTAACCCATTACCCTTGCCCCTAGCACCCCATTGTTAACTGTAAGTTCTTACCTGATCTGCTTCATGCTAAGCTGAACCTCTTTTTCTCACAAACTACATCTTGATCTGTCATGCTCAGCTGAACCTCTCATTTCACAAAACTCAGAACTTAACTCTTTCTCTGCCTGCTTATACCTTATACACATTCTCAAACTGAAGGGTATAATAATAATGTGGATCCAGATAATATTCACGTGATGATAGCTAAATGTCTGCAAAGGACATGTTTGAGGGTAAGAGCCATTTGCTGATCTTTCTCATTCCTTCCCCAGAAAAGGATAGGGACCAACCTGAGATCTGTGATGCTGGAAAAGCACAGTCGGTCAGGCAGCATCCGAGGAGCAGGAGAGTCGACGTTCCGGGCGCAAGCCCTCCATCAGGCATGTCTGATGACTCAATCCTGATGAAGGGCTTATGCCCGAAACGTCGATTCTCCTGCTCTTCGTATGCTGCCTGACCTGCTGTGCTTTTCCAACACCACACTCTCACCTCTGATCTCCAGCATATGCCGTCCTCACTTTCTACCAACCTGCGATGTTCCTGGCCCAGAGACAGGGTTCCATCTGAACTATATTTCTGATTTATCTTTTTTTTTTAAAAATCATTCATGGGATCTGGGCCAGCATTTATTGCCCAGACTTAATTGCTCTGAGAATGTGAGCTGACTTCTTGAGTGGCTGCAGTCCATTTTCTGTAGATAGAGCCACAATGCTGTGAGGGTGGGTGTTTCACTGCTCTTTTAAAATGGTTGCAATTTTGAGAAAAATAGTGAAAAGGTACTGAAGTGCAAGCACGGGGCTTGGCTTCATTAATGACTGTCACAGCAAGTACGTTGCTGGGTGTGGATCGAGTTACTTTATGAGGATTGGACAAACATTTTCTTACAGGAACCTCGGTGAAAAGTTAAGACTGGGTAACGCAGGTAACTGTGAAGATTGAAAAGATTAAGGGAGAAGGCAGGGTCAACGAAGAAGCCGTCAGCAAACGTGTGCTCCAAAATAAAGAAAATATATTTGCAGATTGTCTGCAGCTGGGAAAATACAAAATCTGATCATTTTAGTATCTGGGAGTGAGTAGGAGATGGGCGAAGCAAGAATTAGTACTTGCTGGAGAAAACCAGGAACTACAGTATGCAGAATCCAGGCATTAAAGAAAAGAGTGTGAAAGTTCAAGAGGTACATTGACTGAAACAGAGCTGCTTTGTACTAGAAAACAGCAACGTTTTCTCTCAGATTCTGCCCCTGCGGAAACGCAGCATCAGTACAGTAACTTCCTCCCTCCCTCCTGTCTTGCTGCCTCTCCCCATGTTGTAACTTTAACCCGCTGAAGACAGCAGGGTCCTATTACTACGTGTGCAGGCCAGCTACAATTATGGCCACTGGATCCAATGGCTACTGTAATGCCAATCCTGAGCTGAGGTTTGTCTTGCGTTCATCCATGTTGAACCTTGCAGCAAATGTATTCAGCTCACAGAGGCACAGAGTTAGAAGTTCAGATTTTTGCTTTAGCTTTGTGGTGATGGAGGAGCTGGAGCACAAAGAAAGCTTGAGACTCTCCTCATTCATACACCCACTTGATGGGTTGCCTTCCTGACCCCAATCTTGGGCATTTACTAACAACCAGGGACTGTTCCTATGGGGTCACTGAGGGAACAGTGATATATTTAGATGGTGAGTGGCTTGGAGGGGAACTTGCAGGTGGTGGTGTTCTCATGTCCTTCTAGATTACGGGTTTGGAAAGTGCTGTGAAAGGAACTTTGTCAGATTTCAATGGGATTTTGATCAGGTGGGCCAATGGGCAGAGTGGCAGATGGAGTTTAATTTAGATCAGTACGAGATGCTGCATTTTGGAAAAATAAATCTTTGCAGGATTTATACACTTAATGCTAAGGTCCTAGGGAGTATTGCTGAACAAAGAGACCTTGGAGTGCAGGTTCATAGCTCCTTGAAAGTAAAGTCGCAGATAGATAGGATAGTGAAGAAGGTGTTTGGTATGCTTTCCTTTATTGGTCAGAGTATTGAGTACAGGAGTTGGGAGGTCATGTTGCGGCTGTACAGGACATTGGTTAGGCCACTCTTTGGAAGATTGCATGCAATTCTGGTCTCCTTTCTATCAGAAAGACGTAGTGAAATTTGAAAGGGTTCAGTAAAGATTTACAAGGATGTTTCCAGGGTTGGAGGATTTGAGCTGTAGGGAGAGGCTGAATAGGCTCTCTGGAGAGTTGAAGGCTGAGGGGGACCTCATAGAGGTTTATAAAATTATGAGGGACATGGATAGGATCAATAGACAAGGTATTTTCCCTGGAGTGGGGGAGTCCAGTACTAGAGGGCATAGGTTTAGGGTGACAGGGAAAGATATAAAAGAGACCTAAGGGGCAACGTTTTTACTCAGAGGGTGGTGCATACATGGAATGAGCTGCCAGAGGAAGTGGTGAAGGCTGGTACAATTGCAACATTTAAGAGGCATCTGGATGGTATATGAATAGGAAGGGTTTGGAGGGATATGGGCCGGGTGCTGGCAGGTGGGACTAGATTAAGTTAGTATATCTGGTCGGCATGGACGGGTCGGACTGAAGGGTCTGTTTCCGTGCTGTACATCTCTATGACTCTATTACTCTGTGTCATAGTGGGCTTCTTACACACCAAGGGTGGCAGATGTTTAGAACTCTCTTCCATAAATGGCAGTGGATGCAGGATCAGTTGTTAACGTTAGATCTGAGATCGATGAAGTTTTGTTAAGCAAAGGTATAAAGGGATATAGGCCAAAGGCAGGTATATGGAGTTAGTCCACAGCCATGGCCTCATTGAATGGTGGAACAGGCTTGAGGGGCTGAATGACCTATTCTAGTTCCTAGGTTGTAGATAACACCCTAGGTTGTGCATCACTGGTAGAGGATATGCATGTTGCAGGTAGCAGATGAGGTACTTTGACCTGGACTGTTCAGCTTCTTGAACATTGTGGGAGCTGCATTCATCCAAGAAGGTAGCATCTTAAATCCAGCACTCGTCCACTGTAGACAAGCAGGAACTTGGAAGAACACAGCAAGCCAGGCAGCACCAGGCGGTGGAGAAGTCAACTTTTCAGGTGTAACCCTTCTTCAGGACTGGGGGTGGGTGTAAGGGGAGCTGCAGATAAAGTGAGGGGAGTGAGGGGTGTGGGCAAGGGGCAGAGTGGTGAGGTCGTGATAGGTGAACACAGGTAGAGTGTACAATCTGGTTGGTTGATGGGAGGAATAAATCCGGTTGGAAGCTGGAAGGAAGGGTCAGTAGGAGGAATGGAAGGGAGGGGGAGGGGCTGGAAAGGGAGTTAGGAGACGGGAAGAGAGGTTATTAGAAATTGGAGAACTCAATGTCCACTGAGCAGTTTGGATATCTTTTCAGAGTTATGTAAAGGTTATGATGAGGCCAGGAAATTAAAACATTCTCTTCCTTATGCTGAAGAGTGAGGAAGGGGCAAGGATGTTGTCAGATGTTTTTTAGTGGTCTCTTATCCACTCTGTCAGGAATTAAAATCTCAGCTGATTTCTTTTACGTAACGTTAAAAGAAAATGCAATGCAGTTTAAAATTGGCTTTGGATAACTGTACATTGAAGAGTTCATTGGAGTTGATATAAAATTCCAGAGATAGCCAGAGCTTTTATGAAACGTGAGGATGCCATTTGATCAGTAAGGAAAAGGGAATATCCCTCCATTTCTGGAGAGATTTGGGAGGGATTCTCCAATTTAATCATAGAACCACAGCAGGAGCCCTGAACAGAGATGTGCAGCCTATTCCCACTTTAAGTCTTGACTCATAAACCCTAACGATTTTTAAAACGTCAAACTGTTTGGATGTATCATGACACACATCTGTGTCACAGCCTGAGATGGGACTTGTACCTAGACCTTCTGGCTCAGAGGTAGTGACACCACCACCTACAGCCCAGTAGTTTGCAATATATCAAGTGCGTATGCAAGTATCTTTTGAATGAAATGAGAAATTTGTGCCCCTACCATCCTTTCAGGCAATGTGTTCTAGATCCACACCACCCCCTGGATGGAAACAGTTCTCCTTAAATCCCCTTCGTCCTTCTAACCTGCACCTTCTGGTTATCTGCTCATAGAAATAGGGTTTTCCAATATACTTCATCTAGGCCCCTCATAATTCCATACACCTCAATCAATTCTCTCCTCAGTCTCCTTGTTTACAAGAAGAGCAATACCAGCTAGTCCAATCTTTCTAAATGTTGCTTTACACTGTGGTCAGAATTCTTTCCAATAATTGGCCCATTATTGAGGTTAGGCTGCAATTGCTCGGTCTATAACTTTCTAAAGCAAAAGATCATGTTTGTATTCCTCACAGCCTCAGGCACCATGTCTGTAGTTAGAGCAGAGTAGATAATGTAGGATTAGTGTTTGTGCCATTTTATGTTTGCTCCTTTGAGCAACCTGGCAGACATTTCACTGAGGTCTGACTGTAGAACGGTTATGGCATAGAAAGAGTCCATTCTGCCCAGTGTGCCTACAGTGGATGAATAAGATCGATGTCCATTCCAATTCCTCTTCCCAGCATTCATCTTTTTCACATAGAGGAATGAGCTGCCAGAGGAAGTGGCGGAGGCATGTACAATTACAACATTTAAAAAGCATCTAGATGGATACATGTATAGAAAGGATTTAGAGGAATATGGGCCAAATACTAGTAAATGGGACTAGGTGAATTTAGGATATCTGGTCAGCATGGATGAGTTGGACTGAAGGGTCAGTTTCCGTGCTGTATGCCCTGATCGAACCTCGCAGGTTACAGAGCTTCAGGTGGCAGATTCAGGTTCCTTTTTAAATGAGTTGAGTGTTTCAGCCTCAACCAACAAAACTGGGCAACAAACGTCAGACATCCACCACCCCTCTGGGTGAAAATGCCTTTCCTCACCTTAAATTTGTACCCCATTGTAACTGACCTCCCAGCTAGGGGAAACAGGTCATCTTTGTCCACTGTATTCAATCCCCTCAATTTTTTTAATTCACCTTAATGAAGATGTCCCTCAAGCACCTGTTTTAAGGAAAACAACCCTAAATTATTCAATCTTTCTCGTACCTGCAATTTGCAAGGCCTGTCAACATTCTTGTAAACCTTCAATGCAGTCTCTTTGGAGAATGATTTCTGTCCTAGAATGTGCTGATCAGAACTGCACATCTAACTCTAGCTGTGCCTAATCAGTGTACATATTATACTGTTCCAGTATTAAATGCCTTCTTTTTGTATTAAAATTATCTACTACAGAAGTTAAGCCCTTTCATATTTCTTCTTTGATTCATTCCAAACTTAGAGCAAAGGCTGTTGGGGGCAGTGGTAGTGTCCCGAACGCTGGCCGGAGGGACGGGTTGTGTCCGATCATGTGCCTGAACAGTTTGATTAAATACTTTTAATCCAAAACTTCAATGGGAATGTGGCAGAGAATTTCAGAAAAAAACCAGGAGGTGAAACTTGCAACTCTCCTTCTGGCCCTGTCAGAATCACTGTCAGTTAGGTAGTTTATCCTGATGAAAGGCTTATGCTTGAAATGTTAATTCCCCTGCTCCTCGGATGCTGCCTGACCTGCTGTGCTTTTCCAGCACCACACTCTTCGACTCTGATTTCTAGTCCCCACTTTCTTCTCCCTGACTAATGCACCTAAATCCCTGAACACTATGGGCAATTTGACATGGCAAATTCACCTAACTGCACATCTTTGGATTGTGGGAGGAAACTGGAACACATGGAGGAAACCCACACAGACACAGGGAGAATATGCAAACTCCACACAGAGTGCCCGAGGCTGGAATCTAACCTGTGTCCCTGGCTCTGTGAGACAGCAGAGCTAACCACTGAACCACTGTACTGCCCCGTGGTGGAGCAGGACCGACATGTCCCTTTGCTTTTTCTCCAAATGCCTACACGCTGAGCGTCTGGTTTGGTACATTGGGAGTATCCTTGGATCCTCAGGATGGTTCTGCCACTTTAAGATCCTCTGTCTACATCCCTGCTATAGCGCTTCCAGAGCTTCCTTGTTTGTACTGCTGGGTTCCCTTTTGACAGCAGGAATCCCTATCGTTGCATAGAGAATGAGTTCCAGTGTAAGAAAAGGGATGAATAGAACTCAGTCCCATT
The DNA here is from genome assembly GCF_047496795.1 of Chiloscyllium punctatum. NCBI lineage: Eukaryota > Metazoa > Chordata > Chondrichthyes > Orectolobiformes > Hemiscylliidae > Chiloscyllium > Chiloscyllium punctatum. The sequence continues at coordinate 86,507,434 of NC_092751.1, forward strand.
TCAGCCCCACTCCATCGAGTATTCTCTCCAGGCTATGTGCAAATTGGCAATCTGAGATGCCAATTAGCAAAGAAGTGGAAGGTTCTAATGAGATAATTCAATTAATTAATCAAACACGCTATTCGCACCTCATCTACTAATGATTTCATTGTGAATTGCTTGATGTCTGAGAGGAGTTTTATTTGATTGTCAGACATTCCTGCTTTGATGTAATAAAAAGGCATCGTTATTTTAATGAACTGGGTTTACCTTGGTCCAGGTGGAACTTGAACTCTGACCTCTGGTGCAGAGGCTGGCACACAACCACTTTGCCACAAAACACATCAAATAGGGTATGCTGGTGGCGATCCTATTTTCCGTGATTTCGAGGTTTGCATTATCTTGAGTGCTGTCACAAAACCATTAATCATATAATGGGGGTTGGCACAGTGGCTCAGTGATTAGCACGGCTGCCTCACAGCACCAGGGACCTGGGTTTGATTCCAGCCTTGGGTGATCATGTGGAGTTTGCTTGCTCCCCCATGTCTGCGTGGGTTTCCCTGGGCGCTCCGGTTTCCTCCCACTGTCCAAAGGTGTGCAGGTTAGTTTGATTGGCTGTGCTAAGTTTCCCATTGTGTTCAGGGATGTGCAGGCTAGGTGGTTTAGCCATGGAATATGCAGGGTTGTTTGTGTAGGGTTGGGGGCAGTGCAGAATCTATGTGCTGAATGGCCTCCTTCCACAGTCTAGGGATTCTATATTTCTATAATGTCTCCTCAGAAACTCAGCCATAAACTAATTAGAAAAAATACAAATAACTTATTGAACTTTGACAAAAAACAAACAGTTAATGCACAATTATTAGGTGAAGGGGTAAATATAGGGGAATGGGTTGGGTGGGTTGCTTTTCGGAGGGTTGGTGTGGACTTGTTGGGCCGAAGGGCCTATTTCCACACTGTAAGTAATCTAATCTAATCTAATCTAATCTCAATACTGTAAGATGTCCCCGATTTGTGAATATCTGACTTATGAATGTGATTCTAATACAGGCATATGGACATTTCCTGTACTCACGAATGGCAATTTTACATTGTCATGCACTGTGTTCTCACTTGCGTACAAATCGAGCGGACTCAAGAACAGAACCTGTTCACAAACCGGGATTGCCTGTACTTAATAAGGCAAGAACGCGTGATGTTGAGGGTATTATGTTAGCATGGATAGACGATTAACATCAACGAGGTAAAAACAATGCAGATGCTGGAAACCAGATTCTGGATTAGTGGTGCTGGAAGAGCACAGCAGTTCAGGCAGCATTCAAGGAGCAGCAAAATCGAGGTTTCGGGCAAAAGCCCTTCATCAGGAATAAAGGCAGTGAGCCTGAAGCGTGGAGAGATAAACTAGAGGAGGATGGGGGTGGGGAGAAAGTAGCATAGAGTACAATGAGTGAGTGGGGGAGGGGATGAAGGTGATAGGTCAGGGAGGAGAGGGTGGAGTGGATAGGTGGAAAAGGAGATAGGCAGGTAGGACAAGTCCGGACAAGTCATGGGGACAGTGCTGAGCTGGAAGTTTAGAACTAGGGTGAGGTGGGGGAAGGGGAAATGAGGAAACTGTTGAAGTCCACATTGATGCCCTGGGGTTGAAGTATTCCAAGGCGGAAGATGAGGCGTTCTTCCTCCAGGCGTCTGGTGGTGAGGGAGCAGCGGTGAAGGAGGCCTAGGACCTCCATGTCCTTGGCAGAGTGGGAGAGGGAGTTGAAATGTTGGGCCACGGTGTGGTTGATTGGTGCGGGTGTCCCGGAGATGTTCCCTAAAGCGCTCTGCTAGGAGGCGCCCAGTCTCCCCAATGTATTGACTAACTAATAGATGGTTGTGTGTTGGGTTAGGGGTGGCATTTTCATGACAACAACCTGTAACTAATGGTATGCTACAAGGATTGGTGCTGGGGCCACAATGATTTAATGACATGGATAAGGGAAGTGAATGTAATATCACCAAGTTTGCGGATGACACATAAGTAACTGGGAAGGTAAGCAGTGAGGATGGCACAGGGTCTGGAGAGGGATACAGACAGGTTAATTGAGTAGTCAGAAACATGGCAGATGGAATATGATATGGAGAGATGTGAAGTTAAGCACTTTGGTAGGAAGCATAGAGGAGCTGAATATTATTTAAATGTCGAAAGACTGCAGAAAACTACAGAACTGAGGTATTTGGAAGTCCCCATCAAAAACAGAAAAAGCTGGCATCCAAGTTCAGCAGGTAATAGGAAAGGCAAATGTAACATTGATCGTTATTTTAGAGGGAGTGGGATATTGGATATCTGGTCAGCATGAACGAGTTGGACCGGAGGTTCTGTTTCCGTGCTACACATCCTTATGACTCTGTAAAGATAGGGAGATTTTGATAAAACTATATAAGACACTAGAGCTAGAATACTGTGAACATTTTTGGGCCCCTTTTCTAACAAATGATCTCTGATATTGGAGGCAGTGCAGAGAAGGTTCACTAGGCTGATGTCAGGCATGGATGTACTGTTATTTGAAGAGACATTGACTGGGTTTGACCTGTACTATTGGAACTTAGAAGAATGAGAGGTGATCGTGTTGAAACATAAAAGATTCTTAGGGGACTTGACAGGGTAGATGTGGAAAGGTTGTTTTCCCTTGTGGGAGAGTTGAGAACCAGGACGCATATTCTTAGCGGAAGAGTCACCCATTTAAATTAGAGATGAGGATGAATTTCTTCCCTTGAAAGGTAGTGAATCTGTAGAATTCTTTATTGTAGAGGGTTGTTGAGACTGAGACATTAAGTATATATAAAGGCTGAGGTAGACAAAGTGCACAGGAGGTTTCCTTGCCCATGTCCACCTACACATACACCCTCACCTCCACCATCTGATGAATCAGTACTCCTCCATGTTGATAGCATGTGGAGGAAGCACTGAGGGTAGCAGAGTGCAGACTACACTCTAGCTGGGGAACTCCAATGTCCACCACCAAGAGTGATTCTACTGATTGAGCTGGTCAGGCCCGAAAGGATATAGCTGCTAGACTGATTCTGAAGTAGATGGTGAGAGAACCAACAAGAGGGAAAAGCGTACTTGACCTCATCCTTACCAATCTGCTAGGTGCAGGTGCATCTGGCCATGACAGTATTGGTAAGACTGGCCACCACACAGTTGTCCTGGAGGCAAGGTCCCATCTTCGCATTGAGAATATCCTCATATTTAGCAACTGAAGACAGGGCATCCATGATGCATTTTGGCCAATAAAGGCAGCAGAATTGTACTGCAGCTCACGTGAAAACATGAAAACTGCATTGAGGGGAAGTGACGGCTCTCAATATTGAGTGTAATTCTGGTCTCCTTCCTATCGGAGGAGAAAAGGTTCAGAAAAGAGGATTTGACCTAATGGGGAAGGTTGAATAGACTGGGGCTATGTTCCCTGGAGTGTCAAAGGCTGAGGTGTGACCTCATAGAAGCTTATAAAATCATGAGGGGCATGGATAGGGTAAATAGACAAAGTCTTTTCCCTGGGATGAGGGAGTCCAGAACTAGAAGCATAGGTTTAGGGTGAGAAGGAAAAGATGCAAAAGGGACCTAAGGGGCAACTTTGTCACACAGAGGGTGGTGCGTGTATGGAATGAGCTGCCAGAGGAAGTGGTGGAGGCTGGTACAATTGCAGCATTTAAAAGGCATTTGGTTGGGTATTGAATAGGAAGGAGTTGGAGGGATATGGGACTAGATTAGGTTGGGGTATGTCGTCAGCATGGACGAGTTGGACTGAAGCATCTGTTTCTATGCTGTATATCTTTATGACTTTATGACTCTATGACTCTACTTCGATTCTAGGAAAAACCCATCTGGTTCACGAATGTTCTTGAGGGAAAGAAACTGCCATCCTTACCTGGTCGGGCCTACATGTGACTCCAGACCCACAGCAATGTGGTTGACTCTTCACTGCCCTCTAGGCAATTAGGGATGGGTAATAAATGCTGACCATGCCAGCGATGCCCTTGTCCTGTCAATGAATAAAAAAAAATTAAGTGTGAAGGATGTGAGTGGCTGATATACTGTTACAACTGCACACATTTATGTCTCTATTACACACATTGTTCCAATACTGTAGGTAGTAGATTAGAAAGAAATTATCTCTCCATCGACATCGACTACAGAATGACCATCAGTCCCAGAGGTCAATTGTTCCCTATCAACATAAACGGATCGGAAATAGTTCCGATAGCAACTGCATTCACCATCAGAATGATACTCCCTGGCAAACCCAGTACTAGTTTTTGACTCATTAATTTCCCTCAGGCCTGAGCAAACCAGATGATATAAACATCATCCACATTGCTGAGAAATCGAAAATGATTGCAGACGTCCCACCCAGAACTTGGATAGAACTGGTTAGAACTGAAATGATATAATTGACTGTGGGTAAGAGATGAGTTTTTTAAATAAATTAATTCTTTTATCCCCCAATAGTCAGAGGGAAATTGGGAAACAAACTGGTAAGGAGATCTCAGCTATCTGTAAGAATAATAGGGTGGTTATGGTCGGGGATTTCAACTTTCCAAACATCGACTGGGACTGCCATAGTGTTAAAGGTTTAGATGGAGAGGAATGTCTTAAGTGTGTACAAGACAATTTTTTGATTCAGTATGTGGATGTACCTACTTGAGAAGGTGCAAAACTTGACCTACTCTTGGGAAATAAGGCAGGGCAGGTGACTAAGGTGTCAATAGGGGAGCACTTTGGGGCCAGCGACCATAATTCTATTCGTTTTAAAATAGTGATGGAAAAGGATAGACCAGATCTAAAAGTTGAAGTTCTAAATTGGAGAAAGGCCGATTTTGACGGTATTACTTTCGAAAGCTGATTGGAGGCAGATGTTCGCAGGTAAAGGGATGGCTGGAAAATGGGAAGCCTTCAGAAATGAGATAACAAGAATCCAGAGAAAGGATATTCCTGTCAGGGTGAAAGGGAAGGCTGGTAGGTATAGGGAATGTTGGATGACTAAAGAAATTGAGTGTTTGGTTAAGAGAAAGAAGGAAGCATATGTCAGGTATAGACAGGATAGATTGAGTGAATCCTTAGAAAAGTATAAAGAAAGTAGGAGTATACTTAAGAGGGAAATCAGGAGGGCAAAAAGGGGACATGAGATAGCTTTGGCAAATAGAATTAAGGAGAATCCAAAGGGTTTTTACAAATATATTAAGGACAAAAGGGTAACTAGGGAGAGAATAGGGCCCCTCAAAGATCAGCAAGGCGGCCTTTGTGTGGAGCCACAGAAAATGGGGGAGATACTAAATGAATATTTTGCATCAGTATTTACTGTGGAAAAGGATATGGAAGATATAGACTGTAGGGAAATAGATGGTGACATCTTGCAAAATGTCCAGATTACAGAGGAGGAAGTGCTGGATGTCTTGAAACAGTTAAAGGTGGATAAATCCCCGGGACCTGATCAGGTGTTCCCGAGAACTCTGTGGGAAGCTCGAGAAGTGATTGCTGGGCCTCTTACTGTATTTGTATCATCGATAGTCACAGGTGAGGTGCCGGAAGACTGGAGGTTGGCAAACGTGGTGCCATCTTTAAGAAGGGCGGTAAAGACAAGCCAGGGAACTATAGACTGGTGAGCCTGACCTTGGTGGTGGGCAAGTTGTTGGAAGGAATCCTGAGGGACAGGATGTACATGTATTTGGAAAGGCAAGGACTGATTTGGGATAGTCAACATGGCTTTGTGCGTGGGAAATCATGTCTCACAAACTTAATTGAGCTTTTTGAAGAAGTAACAAAGAAGATTGATGAGGGCAGAGCTGTAGATGTGATCTATATGGTCTTCAGTAAGGCATTCGACAAGGTTCCCCATGGGAGACTGATTAGCAAGGTTAGATCTCATGGAATACAGGGAGAACTAGCCATTTGGATACAGAACTGGCTCAAAGGTAGAAGACAGAGGGTAGTGGTGGAGGGTTGTTTTTCAGACTGGAGGCCTGTGACTAGGGGAGTGCCACAAGGATCGGTGATGGGTCCTCTACTTTTTGTCATTTACATAAATGATTTGGATGAGAGCATAAGAGGTACAGTTAGTAAGTTTGCAGATGACACCAAAATTGGAGGTGTAGTGGACAGCAAAGATGGTTACCTCAGATTACAACAGGATCTGGACCAGATGGGCCAATGGGCTGAGAAGTGGCAGATGGAGTTTAATTCAGATAAATGCGAGGTGCTGCATTTTGGGAAAGCAAATCTTAGCAGGAGTTATACACTTAATGGTAAGGTCCTAGGGAGTGTGGCTGAACAAAGAGACCTTGGAGTGCAGGTTCATAGCTCCTTGAAAGTGGAGTCGCAGGTAGATAGGATAGTGAAGAAGGCATTTGGTATGCTTTCCTTTATTGGTCAGAGTATTGAATACAGGAGTTGGGAGGTCATGCTGCGGCTGTAAAGGACATTGGTTAGGCCACTGTTGGAATATTGTGTGCAATTCTGGTCTCCTCCCTATTGGATAGATGTTGTGAAACTTGAAAGAGTTCAGAAAAGATTTACAAGGATGTTGCCAGGGTTGGAGGATCTGAGTTATAGGGAGAGGCTGAACAGGCTGGGGCTGTTTTTCCCTGGAGCGTCGGAGGCTGAGGGGTGACCTTTATAGAGGTTTATAAAATTATGAGGGGCATGGATAGGATAAATAGACAAAGTCTTTTCCCTGGGGTCGTGGAGTCCAGAACTAGAAGGCATAGGTTTAGGGTGAGAGGGGAAAGATATAAAAGAAACCTAAGGGGCAACTTTCTCACACAGAGGGTGGTATGTGTATGGAATGAGCTGCCAGAGGATGTGGTGGAGGCTGGTACAATTGCAACATTTAAGAGGCATTTGGATGGGTATATGAATAGGAAGGGTTTGGAGGGATATGGGCCGGGTGCTGGCAGGTGGGACTAGATTGGGTTGGGATATTTGGTCGACATGGACGGGTTGGACCAAAGAGTCTGTTTCCATGCTGTACATCTCTATGACTCTATGACGCTATCTTTTATAAGGAAATGATATTTCATTTCCTTCATTGTGTGGGGGAAGTACCATAACTATGGATCATAATCTTAGATCCCTTATAGGCATATTGAATTTTTAATTCTGTCTGTTACTTAGAACATATGATTATTTTTATAACATTTTGTCATATTTATATTATTTTTGTAATTATTTTAGAAGGGGTATTTCGTCAAAAATAACTGCATGCAAGATCAGTGGCTGTTTGGACACAGCTAGACACCCTGGAATGTAACACCTACATGTGTCAAAGAAGTTAGAAAATAGAAATGCTTCACAAACTGAACAGTAATCCCCTGTGTGTATCTTAGACTGTAAACATGATAGTGAAAGAAGATAGCAGGCTGGGCAAGAGACAAATTTGTCTTTGCACAAGGTAATGGGTTAAAATTCAATTTAATCCTACTACATGAGCAGCTTGTATGTACCAGTCAGCTGGCTACCCATGTTTCCTGGCCTGGGTTTACATGTTTTGCATGTGGCGGCACAGTGGCTCGGTGGTTAGCACTGCTGCCTCACAGCGCCAGGGACCTGGGTTTGATTCCAGCCTCTGGTGACTGTCCGTGTGGAGTTTGTACATTCTCCCCGTGTTTGTGTGGGTTTCCTCCCACAATCCAAAGATGTACAGGTTAGGTGGGTTGGTCATGCTAAATTGCCCATAGTGTTCAGGATGTGTAGGTTAGGTGCATTAGTCAGGGGCGGTGGTGGGTACTGCAGATGCTGGAGATTAGAGTCAAGATTAGAGTGGTGCTGGAAAAGCACAGCAGGTCAAGCAGCGTCCGAGGAGCAGGAAAATCAACGTTTCAGGCAAAAGCCCTTTATCCGAAACGAGCCTCACGTCGGGGAATGGGTCTTGGTGGGTTATTCTTCGGAGGGTCGGTGTGGACTTGTTTGGTCAAACGGCCTGTTGCCATACTGTAGGGATTGTATGATTCTATGTCACAATCAAAGAACACCCTGCTAGTCATCCTTGTGATGCAGGTAAAGGATTTTCTCTCTGAGTACAAGAAGCCAGCTAGTCACTAGGAACCACAATAAAAAGATTTAAACTAACCTGCAAAGCCAAGGAACCTGAAACTGAGTGCTCAACCCTTGTTGCGAGGGTCATAAGATTGCAGCTGAGTTCACCAATAGAAAATGATTCCATTACATCGATGTGCACATGATCTGTGATCCTTGGTACCACTTCTTAGGAGTTTGTGCCTGGTACCCTGAGAGCTGCATGATCCCTGTATCCTTGGGAATTCTAATGTTCATGCTGCATTTGAGGGTCCATATTCTTTACAAGGATGATTACTGGGGAAACAGCATCCACTCCCCTGGCTGACGACTGTATTATGCAAGCCACTGACTAAGGTGGAATGTCAATACAATGACAGCCATGCTTTGAGCAGGGTCATAGTGAAGGAGTGCCTCATAATCCTAGCTTGCTGTGCAACTGGAGCAGGGAAAGAAGGGACGTGATGGATGCTGAAGAGCTTGGAGAGCAGCGATCTTCAGTGGAGGAAGATGAGGACATTCAGTATGAGGAACATCACTTTCAGCACCATAGAGTGCAATAGTGTTGGGTGCTATAAGCCAGGTATGACTTCATTGATGCCTGGTTCCAGTAGCGAACAGCTGGGTGCACTGATTACTTATTGTCTGTACAATTGTTGGTCCATGACATACAAGCAGTTTGTATCTATTCTGTGAGATAAAAGCAGCTTCTTCTAGTCGAGTGGCCATGGGCCCATAATTGGACACACTAAATTGACCCACAGCCTGGCAAAAAATTGGCCAAGCTAAATTAAACAACAGCAGCAGCTATCAGCTAAAGAGAACAGTGGAAACCAAAGTCAAAGAGATCACAAAGGTTTAGGGGAAACCAGTTACGACTGGCCCAAAAGTTGTGTATTAGAAAAGTTTCACTCAGAATTCTAGGCACCTTGACTTGCAGCCAGCGCCTGAGGATGTGCACTTTACACCTGCCTGGCATAGCAACAGCAAAGGGTGTTTACCTGACCCTTTGAACCCAGCTTATGATCCCATTGGCCAAAGGCCACATAATATTCAGGAAGGTATAGGTTGAAGGGAATAAGCCACCCCCTCAGTGAAGACCCTCAGGGAAGACTTGCAGCAAGACCCATGGCAGAAGAGCATACAGGAACCCATGAAGATGCAGAAGGTCAGCCCTGCACTGTGAGATCCACCTTTGTGGAAGAGCCAGCCTTACGTCGGAAAGGAAAGAGATTCCAACATCCCAGCTCAAATACGTGGCCTATTGTGGGTAATACCCTTTCTCAGACAGATAGAACCAGATAGAGAATAAATGCTGTGGGAATTTGGGAAATGCTCACATTATGTTTTTAATAAGGAACAGTTTGTTAATAAAATTGAGTTGAACTGCATAAACCAAATTTGATGTCCCTTTGTTTGCCTCACCAACTAAAGTGCTTAGATCAAGTGTTTTTAATTCATAAACACGACTGAAGTCTCCAAAGCACGGACAACATTCTGTTTGCTTGATTTCTGTTCGCTACTGGTGTTGGTGAATAAGAGTGACTGTTCTGAATTGTTTGAAGACTTCTCCTGTGTGTGAGATGGTCCCACCTTGAACACTGAGAAGATGCAACACTATGCTAGGTATTGGGGAAAGAGTAACAATGACTTAGAAGGTTGTAAGATGGAATATGGCTAAGGACAGGTATACTATGTGATCTGGTAGTTAAACAGCGATTGGTGTTGGAATAGGCAGTTGTATGAACACGGAAGTGACGGCCTTGCTGTCTCTGTGCCATCAGAGGTGTCGGTTTGTGGTTGTTGTGTAAGTACGTACAGAGAGAAGGGCAACTCTGGACTGCCAACGCAGGGGTTCCAAGATGCCACTGGCATCAAGAGTCTCAGGATATCCAGGCAGTGGCAAATATATCTGCCTCGGTCAAGTGGGAGTATCCGTGCTAGTTTTGCATAAGAGGAGCATCATAGGGGGAATATTATGTGGTTTATCGATGGGTTTGGGATGATCATGTGAATAAATTTACATGAAGATGAAAATGACACATAGCAACTTGTGATTAGATTCAGCCCACTGGCTCTTTTTTCATTTCCATAAGTACGCCCTTAACTGCTGAGTATGTCCAACATTTTCTGTTTAAGAAAATTGAGCATTTGAATCTAGTACAAAGGTGCTGTAGCTCATTACTCATGCCTTCAAATCTGTATTTTTTATTTGCTTTTATTTTAGATTTCTGGGACTTGTACTTTTTATCTGCAAATAGCTCCAAAACCAGATTGTTCAGTTGAAAACCAGCCTGACAAGTGCACAAGCGAATCCGTGCTTGAAGTTGCTGTTTCAGCTTCTTTTTAGACTAACAAAGTCTGCTCTTCTGCATAAATATTGACTATTATGTCAGATAAACCATGTGTTTAGTTTTCTGCATTCTTCCTCTTTGAGGGAGCAGGCAAACTGCCTCAAACTGAACAATCTTGCCCTGGATTGCTGGAGGAAAGATTGGTTAAGGTCCAAAAATGTGCAGGGATGATGGAGGTGTCATTAACCCCTGTCCTTTTTTCCCAAAGCAGGCAGCATGCTAACTCTGTGCAAGCCCAGTGTGAAATGCACTGCTGAGTCAATGAGCCCCCTCAATTGGGGGGGGGGGGGTCACATTTAGTGAGAGTTCGCCCCATTTAAATCTAGCCGATACCTCTGAAAGCCAAGGCGCACTCTGTTGTTGGAAATGGCACCAGAAAAATGGTGCAAAAGGTTGAAGATGTTGTAAAAAAACTGTCTTTCTTTTTACTATTTTCTGTATTTTGTTTGTGCACTGAAATAGGAAAAGAAATGTGTTAAAGTCAAGTATCGCTAAAGGATTGCTGCATGGTGTTGCAAGCAAGTGGCGTGATGCTCATTGTAATTCAAAAAATGTGATGCTGGAAAAGCAGTCGGTCAGGCAGCACCTGAGGAGAAGGAGAATCGACATTTCAAGCATAAGCTCTTCATCAGGAATGCCCCACACTTTTTGACTCTGATCTCCAGCATCTGCAGTCCTCACTTTCTCCCTGCTCATTGTAAGTATTGTTTATACAGCAGTTGGTTCAGGTAGCAGTTGCAGAAGGTGTAGCCAAATGATCTGTATAGATGGAGATTCAATAAGCGACAAGTACTGTAGTTGATTGATTACTGGTCACTAATCCACAAACCAATGACAAAGAGCCTTCTGCCTGCCAGCAAATATCTGATTGGTTCCCACATAGCTGACTAGTTTGGAGTTGTGAACAAGGTAGAAAAAAAAACCCTCCAGATCAGGAGTTGTAGAGTCATAGAGATGTACAGCACGGAAACAGACCCTTCAGTCCAAATTGTCCATGCCGAACCATCATCATGACCTAATCTAGTTCCGTTTGCCAGCATTTGGCCCATATCTCTCTAAACCTGTCCTATTCATATACCCACTCAGTTGCTTTTTAAAGCTGTAATTGGACCAGCCTCCACCACTGTTTTCTGTAACTATAGACCTGAAGAAAACTCATTTATTTTCCCTTCAGCAGTTGTAATGAATAAAGCAGAGATCTTTTACAAGTGTGAATCAGTCACCCTCTGCCTCCTGGAATGTAGGAAAAACATCTAGCATCTGATCACCACAAAAATCATCTCAGCAGATCTTGTGAACAGGAATCAGGAAACTGTTTTCCAAGCCTTTCCCTCTGCTCATAATGCCCATTCTCCCCCCGTCTGTATATATGCATAGGAAGGAATTTTAAGAAGTTAGAGTTTTAAGTAGTACTATTATATGGGTGATAATTACTTACTTATAGCTTTAATCTATTTATTTGTAATAAATAATAATTCCTGTTAAGTACAGAAACCTGTTCTGTGCGTCCTATCAATCTGGGTCTAAAAGACAGATAAATTGGGGAATCCTGAGTACTTTTAAAATCTGGCAGCCATTCAACTCCCCATTGTAATAAAAGAAAAACAGACTTCAAAAGCAAGGAGATTGCGGTATAGTCTCAACTACAGTGTTGTATCAACTTCTTGCAGTACGTTCAGGAAAGATTGGACAATTTTAGAGAGTGAGATAGTGTAGACTGCAGATGCTGAAGAGTCAAAGCGCAGTGGGTGGTTAGGATCTGGAATCCGCTGTCTGGGAATGTGGTGGAGGTAGATATTATCATAGTGTTTGAAAGGGAATTGGTTAATTTATCTGAAGACAAAAGATTTGTATGGCTATGAGCAAAAGGCAGGGGAGTTTACTCATTGAGCTGCAGAGAGTCAACAGGAATATGATGTCCAAATGGCCTTCCATTATTCTGGAAATATGCTGTAACTTTAATGTCTAGCTGTTGGAATAGCCAAGTGAAATCTTCAACTTGAAACCATGCTGGCTTCGTTGTTGGGATACTATTATTGGGAATGGCAGTGGAAAAGGCACAGCAGGTCAGGCAACATGTGAAGAGCAGGAGAATCAATGTTTTGGGCAGAATACTTCTTCAGGATGAATCATAGAGTCCCTACAATGTGGAAATAAGTCTACACCGACCCACCGAAAAGTAACCCACTCAGACCCATTCCCCGACATTTACGCCTGGCTAATGCACCTAACCTACACATTCTGAACACTATGGGTAATTTAGCATGGCCAATTTACGTAATCTGCACATCTTTGGATTGTGGGAGGAAACTGGAGCACTCGAAGGAAACCCATGCAGACATAGGGAGAATGTGCAAACTCCACACAGAGAGTTGCCCGAGTCTGGAATTGAACCTGGATTCCTGGCACTGTGAGGCAGCAGTGCTAACCACTGAGCCATCATGCCACCCCCAAAGGGTGAAGGGTTATGCCAAAAAGTCGATGCTCTTGATCCTTAGATGCTGCTTAACCTACTGTGCCTTTTCCAAGAGCTGAAAAATGTGTCAAAGCGCAGCAGGTCAGGCAGCATCCAAGGAGCAGGAGAATTGACGTTTCGGGCATAAGCCCTTCTTCAGGAATGAGGAAGGTGTGCCAAGCAGGCTAAGATAAAAGGTAGGGAGGAGGGACTTGGGGGAGGGGCGTTGGAATGCGATAGGTGGAAGGAGGTTAAGGTGAGGGTGATAGGCCGGAGAGGGGGTGGGGGCGGAGAGGTTGGGAAGAAGATTGCAGGTCAAGAATGCGGTGCTGAGTCCGAGGGTTAGGACTGAGATAAGGTGGGGGGAGGGGAAATGAGGAAGCTGGAGAAATCTGCATTCATCCCTTGTGGTTGGAGGGTTCCTAGGCGGAAGATGAGGTGCTCTTCCTCCAGGTGTCGTGTTGCCATGGTCTGGCGATGGAGGAGGCCAAGGACCGGCATGTCCTTGGCGGAGTGGAAGGGGGAGTTAAAGTGTTCAGCCACGGGGCGGTTGGGTTGGTTGGTGCGGGTGTCCCAGAGGTGTTCTCTGAAACGTTCCACAAGTAGGCGGCCTGTCTCCCCAATGTATAGGAGGCCACATCGGGTGCAGCGGATGCAGTAAATGATGTTATGGAGGTGCAGGTGAATTTGTGACGGATATGGAAGGATCCCTTGGGGCCTTGGAGGGAAGTGAGGGGGGAGGTGTGGGTGCAAGTTTTGCATTTCTTGTGGTTGCAGGGGAAGGTGCCGGGAGTGGAGGTTGGGTTGGTGGTGGGTGTGGACCTGACGAGGGAGTCGCGGAGAGAGTAGTCTTTCCGGAAGGCTGATAGGGGAGGGGAGGGAAATATATCCTTGGTGGTGGGGTCTGTTTGGAAGTGGCGGAAATGATGAAGGATGACACGATGTATCTGGAGGTTGGTGGGTAGTAGGTGAAGACCAGTGGGGTTCTGTCCTGGTGGCGATTGGGGGGGCAGGGTTCAAGGGCGGAGGAGCGGGAAGTGGAGGAGATGCGGTGGAGACCATCGTCAACCACGTCTGAGGGGAAATTGCGGTCTTCGAAGAAGGAGGCCATCTGGGTTGTTCAGTATTGGAATTGGTGACCACATTCCAAGACCACATTTTATCAACTCCAGTTTTAGAGAGGGTGCAGGGAAGATTTACAAGAATGGCTCCAGAGGTGACGGACTTAGGTTAGAAGTGCTTTTGCTGTTCCTGTTAGAGAAGAGAACTTGAAACGTTTGACTGAGCTTTCCCAAAGTCATGAGAAACCAGAACAGCATGGATAGGGAGAAACCGCTTCCATTGGCAGAAGGTCTGAGAAGGCTCGGGCACCGATTTGAAATTGACTGAAAAAAAGAACAACGAAGAGAAAGTGCTGTGGGTGGTTAGGATCTGGAATCTGCTGTCTGAGAACGTGGTGGAGGTAGATATTATCATAGCGTTTGAAAGGGAATTGGTTGATTTATCTGAAGACAAAAGATTTGTATGGCTATGGGCAAAAGGCAGGGGAGTTGACTTGGTGAGCTGCAGAGAGTCAACAGGAATATGATGGACCAAATGGCCTCCCATTATTCTGTAATTAATCTATAATTTTAAGGTCTGGCTGTTGGAATAGCCAAGTGAAACCTTCAACCTGATACCATGCTGGCTTCGTTGTTAGGGTACTATTATTGGGAATAGTGATACACAGGGGAGATGATGGCGTAGTTAAAATGTCATTGGACTAATAACCAAGTGACCTAAGTCAATACTCTGGATACATAGGTTCAGATCCTCCCATGTTAGCTGGTGGAACTTAGATTCAGTTGATTAAGGTCCAGAAGTGAAGGCTAGTCTCCCATTGATAAATACCATCAATTGTTGTAAAAACCTGTCTGGTTCTTTGATGTCCTTGAGGCACGGAAATTTGTCGTCCTTCCTCTGCCTGGCTGACATGTAACTCCTGGCCCACAACAACATTGCTAACTCGTAACTGCCGCCTGAAATGGCCTTGCATGACACTTGGTTCAAGGGCCATCAGGAACGGGGAATAAGTGCTAGCTTTACCACTGACACCCACACATCCCATAAATGAATCCCAAAAGAAATACTCAAAGCGACCTACAGAAACTTCCCAACAGTTCAACACTGTGTCTTTCAACAGGTAACTAACATCACTGAGGCCCCACAGTGAGGGATCAATGGTGCTTCTATCAAGTATGAGCCCGTGATCCTCTCTTAGGATAATAATTTTCATCCTTGCAATGCTGTCTCTCTGCCTGTCACCCCACTGATCAGACCTCCTAGACTTTGAGGTTGTCCTGCGCAGATGTGTGCTATCCCCTACCCTGACAATGAGCAGCCTTGCACTGACTGTGTTGCAGTCATTGGGGAACACTAAGCCAGGCAAAGACAATGCAAGGTGTCTGAAGTCAAGCTGACATATGTATTTGAACACCATTGAATCTGTAATATGGGGAAAGAGGCCGTTCAGCCAATTGAGTTCCCACTGACCCTCCAAAGAGCATCACACCCAGAACCCATCCAATCGTATAACTCTGTATTTACCATGGCTAATCCACCTAACTTACATATCCCTGAACACTACGGGGGAATTTAGCAAGGCCAGTCCATCTAACCTGCAAATATTTGAATTGTGGGAGGAAACTGGAGCACCCAGCAGAAACCCTGCAAACATTGGGAGAATATGCAAATTGCACACAGTTGCCCAAAGCTGGAATTGAACCCAGGTCCCTGGTGCTGTGAGGCACCAGTGCGAACCACTGAGCCACCATGCTGCCCCACTGTGAGGGTCTGTCTGAAAAAAAAAATTGGTTTGAAGCAGGCAATTTTGTGGTGGCTTTTAATTCCTGGCCAAGGTGATGGTGAATGGCAGCAGATAGGGCAGAAGTGGGAATGGTTGTAGAATGTGGAATCGCAGGTTGCATTCACTGAGATTCCCAGTAGGATGAGCCAATCACGGATGGCCTGGCTGGAAAGAGGATTTCTGTTCCTCCCTCCTTTCCTCTTCCTATCTTCTACTCCTCAGCTGTTTGCTGTAAAACTGGGGCCAGGGACCGTGCCCTCTCGATGGAGAGGTTGTGCAGAATTGAATGGCTGCAAATGATTACCGAGATAGGAACAGCTAAGCAAGACCATGGAGGGATATGGAAACAAGGGTGAGGATTTTAAAATGGAGTTGTTCTGAGGGGAAACAGAAACAGAAAGCTTTCATTACTGAATGTCTCACATTCTCACCTTGCAGTATCACTGCACCACACTATCCATCTCAGAGAATAGCAAGCAGTTTGACCAATACTGGTCAGATCAGGAGATCGAATTGAGATGGAGTGAGAAAATTAATGGGTGGTAAACATCCCAGAGCCACAAAATGTCCCTGTTGAGTAAACAAATTTTGTCAATTAAGTAGATTGCTAAGTACAATTATAGAACAGAACATTATTGAAGCCTTCAAGGTACACAGTGATTTGGGTGGGGCAGCCACATAGTCAGCAGCTTCCCACACTGAAGCTATTAATCTTCATTTCAAAAACAATTTTTTCAACTAAATTTGATTTTTCTGAAATCTCTCTCTGATTCCTTATGAAGTCTGGTTACATAATAATCCCTTCAAAATGATTATTTCATATAAATTCTATCTTTGGGTTTTCCAATATTTTCTGTAAAAATCAGGAATTACTGAAAATATGGGAATGTTCTCCCTCCCAGACCCACTCTGAGAAAAGGCAAGAGTGATGTTGTGCATGGTAATTGTTCTGAAAGGGTTATCATGGCGACTGCATTAAGGTCCGTCCAAGTTAAGGATGTCATACAGTCTTGGGAGTTTAGCTCAACATCCCAGTGAGGTTAGATGTGCCATCCAAGGGCTTCTAACAAATTTTAGCAACTATGTCTAATTAGCCAATATACTCTGTATTTATCACTATCATGTAGTAAACAACACCTTGTTGTTAAGATTACTGCCTCCTATCATTAAGACTCACAAGTGCATCATCCTCTACCACTGTGTATTGAATAGGTCCTTAGACCTAGTTTAGAAAGGAGGATTCCACCCACATCATACAGGCTTTTAGAGACCCAGCCACCACAGGGGCTGGAGCATACCCTGGAGAATGTAACTTTGGTTTTGTAAGTTTCTGTTCATGTCTGATGTTTCTTTGAACCGTTGGTTGTGTTTTTGTTACAATGCCCCACCAGAGGCTATCTAATCCAATTACGATTTGGAGATGCTGGTGTTGGACTGGGGTATACAATGTTAAAAATCACACAGCATCAGATTATAGTCCAACAGGTTTATTTGGAAGCACTAGATTTCAGACAGCTATTCCTTCATCAGGTGGTTATCATGAAGGAGCAGCGCTCCGAAAGCTAGTACTTCCAAATAAACCTGTTGGACTATAACCTGGCGTGTGTAATTTTTAACTTAATCCGATTACAGTTTTAGTTTGAAAGAGCAGACAGGAGGACTGAAGGAAGCACTGCAGCCCAAGCATTAGCTGGTAGTACTTGATTCTGCAGCACATACAAGAAGTAAGACCTGGCTTCTTGGGTCTCTTTAAAATGATGGGAGTCATTCGATAAAGGATGTTCCACATGTGGGAGAGTTCAAAACTATTGGACATAAATACAAGAGAGACGCTAGTAAATCCAATTGAGAATTCAAGAAAAATTTGTTTACTCAGAAAGTGGTTAGAAGATGGAGCCCACTGCTACAATAGCTACCACTAGTACAAGTGGGGTAAATGCAATTTAGGGGGTAACCGAATGAGAAAGAAAAGAACAAAGGGATATCGAGTAAGATGAAGTAAGGTGGGAGGAGGTTCATAAAGAATCATAGAATCCCTGCCAGTGGAAGCAGGTCGAGTCCAACAGTCCAAACCGACTCTCCAAAGAGCAACCCATTGAGTACCATCCTGTTATTTTATCCCTGCAGCCTTGCAGTTGCTAAGGCTAATCCACCGAGCCTGCACATCCTGAGACAGCATAGGCAATTTAGCATAGCCAATCTATCTAAGCTGCACATCTTTGGAAAATATTAAAATAGTGATGGAAAAGGATAGACCAGATTTAAAAGTTGAAGTTCTAAATTGGAGAAAGGCCAATTTTGACAGTATTAGGCAAGAACTTTCAAAAATTGATTGGAGGCAGATGTTCGCAAGTAAAGACACAGCTGGAAAATGGGAAGCCTTCAGAAATGAGATAACAAGAGTCCATAGAAAGTATATTCCTGTCAGGGTGAAAGGAAAGGCTGGTAGGTATAGGGAATGCTGGATGACTAAAGAAATTGAGGATTTAGTTAAGAAAAAGAAGGATGCATATGTCAGGTATAGACAGGATAGATCGAGCGAATCCTTAGAAGAGTATACAGACAGTAAGAGAATACTTAAGAAAGAAATCAGGAGGGCAAAAAGGGGACATGAGATAGCTTTGGCAAATGGAGTTAAGGAGAAACCAAAAGGATTTTATAAGTACTGAGGGACAGGATGTACATGTATTTGGAAAGGCAAGGACTGATTAGGAATAGTCAACATGGGAAATCATGTCTCACTAACTTGATTGAATTTTTTGAAGAAGTTACAAAGAGGATTGATGAGCGGTAGATGTGATCTATATGGACTTCAGTAAGGTGTGCGACAAAGTTCCCCATGGGAGACTGGTTAGCAAGGTTAGATCTCATGGAATATAGGGACAACTAGCCATTTGGATACAGAACTGGCTCAAAGGTAGAAGACAGGGTGGTTGTGGAAGGTTGTTTTTCAGACTGGAGGCCTGTGACCAGTGGAGTGCCACAAGGATCAGTGCTGGGTCCACAACTTTTCATCATTTATATAAATGATTTGGATGTAAGCATAAGAGGTACAGTTAGAAAGTTTGCAGATGACACCAAAATTGGAGGTGTAGTGGATAGCGAAGAAGATTACCTCGGATTACAACGGGATCTTGACCAGATGGGCCAATGGGTTGACAAGTGGCAGATGGAGTTTAATTTGTATAAATACGAGGTGCTACATTTTGGGAAAGCAAATCTGAGCAGGACTAAAACACTTAATGCTAAGGTCCTAGGGAGTATTGCTGAACAAAGAGACCTTGGAGTGCAGGTTCATAGCTCCTTGAAAGTGAAGTCGCAGGTAGGTAGGATAGTGAAGAAGGCGTTTGGTATGCTTTCCTTTATTGGTCAGATTATTCAGTACAGGAGTTGGGAGGTCATGTTGCAGCTGTTCAGGACATTGGTTAGGCCACTGTTGGAATATTGCACGCAATTCTGGTCTCCTTCCTATCAGGTAGATGTTGTGAAACTTGAAAGGGTTCAGAAAAGATTTACAAGGATGTTGCCAGGGTTGGAGGATTTGAGCTGTAGGGAGAGGCTGAACAGGCTGGGGCTGTTTTCCCTGGAGCGTTGGAAGCTGAGGGGTGACCTTATAGAGGTTTATATAATCATGAGGGGCATGGATAGGGTAAATAGGCAAAGTCTTTTCCCTGGGATGGGGGAGTCCAGAACTAGAGGGCATAGGTTTAGGGTGAGAGGGGAAAGATATAAAAGAGACCTAAGAGGCAACGCTTTCACGCAGAGGGTGGTGCGTGTATGGAATGAGCTGTCAGAGGATGTGGTGGAGGCTGGTACAATTGCAACATTTAAAAGGCATCTGATGGGTATATGAATAGGAAGGGTTTGGAGGGATATGGGCCACGTGCTGGCAGGTGGGACTAGATTGGGTTGGGAAATCTAGTCGCCATGGACGAGTTGGACCGAAGGGTCTGTTTCCATGCTGTACATCTCTATGACTCTATATGGAGAATTTATACCTGTATAAGCCAGATGGGCCAAATGATTTGCTTCTGTCGTATGTGAAATATACATTTTTAGTTTCTGCCTTCTCCCTCATCACAGTACATCTCAGGGCATAATCAATATTTCCCAATGTAATTTTGCCATGTCAACTATCATGATGATGGTACAAGCTTTGGTCTCTGGTTGTCACTGTGGAGCAGGTTCTCTTCCAAATCTCTCAACATTTTACACATTAAAAAAGAACTTAAACCCACCAACTGACAGGGTATCCAAAATGGGAGAGGTTTTCTTTCCCAGCATGCCAACCTTCATAACCTTTCATTTGGATAAAAATGTCTCAACCAAGTAAGTGCATTCTGTATAGTTTAGAAGAACCAGAGGTGATCTCATTGAAATAAACCGATGTCTTACAGGTCTTGACAGAGTCGATGTAGGAAGGATGCCTCCCCTGGCCATGAGGTGGTGGTGGTGGTGGTGGTGTGTTTGGGGCAGTGGGTATAGGAGTGCATTTCTAGAACTACGGTACACAGTCTCAGAACAAGGGAAGGCCATTTAGGACTGAGGTAGGGAGCATTTTATTTCACTCAGAGGGAGGTGAGCCTTTGGAAATTCCTACCTCAGCAGGTTACAGACACTCAGATATTGAGTATGCTCATGACAGAGATCAATGGATTTTGAGTTATTAAGGACACCAAGGGGGATAGAATGGGAAAGTGGCATGGAGGTGGAAAATCAGTCATGATCTAGTTGAATAGTGGAGTAGAATTAATGGGCAGAATGGCCTACTTCTGTTCCTATTCCCATGTTCCTGTTTTTTAAGTTTTATGAAGAAAGTTTGGTGAAAAACAGCCTCAAATGATGAAGTACAGACAGGAGATGATGGAAATAAACAGTAGACAGAAGTCAAAGGGAAAGGAGCTGGTTGCATTGGCGTTGAATGTACAGGCGGAATGTGTCAGGAGGATTTGGAGGAACTACAACTTTAAGCTGCTTGAGTGGGGCACAAGAGAAATGCTGGATCTGAGGGGCCTTTGAATGGAGGTGGATGTAGGTGACAACAATTCTGAATTGGCTGGAACTTGTGAAGAGAGGAGATAGAGTCATACGACAAGGAAACAGGGCCTTGGACCAACTCGTCAATGCTGACCAGGTTTCCTAAACTGAACTAGACCCATGTGCGTGTGTTTAGCCATATCCCACTAAACCTTTCTTATCTGTGTACCTGTCCAAATGTCTTTTAAACATTATAATTTTACTCACCTCTACCACTTCCTCTGACAGGTCGTTCCATACTCTCACCACCCTCTGTATGAAAAGCTTGTCCCTTTGGTCCTTTTTAAATCTTTCCCCAGTTTAGTAGCATTCTTTGGCAGGGTGATTAGAATTGTTCACCGTGCTCCAAATGTGGCCTTTTCCATGTCTTGCACAACCAAAACATGATGTCCCAACTCCTGCATTCAATACTCTGAATGTATGCCAAATGCCTTCTCCACCATCCTATATACCTGCATTGCTACATCTCTCTACACTCCCTAGGACCCTACCATTAACTCTGCAAGTCCTGCCCAGATTAGATTAGATTAGATTCCCTACAGTGTGGAAACAGGCCCGTCGGCCCAACCAGTCCACACCGACCCTCCGAAGAGTAACCCACCCAGACCCATTTCCCTCTGACTAATGCACCTAACACTATGAGCAATTTAGCATGGCCAATCCACCTGACCTGCACATCTTTGGATTGTGGGAGGAAACCGGAGCACCCGGAGGAAACCCATGCAGACACAGGGAGAATGTGCAAACTCCACACCGTCACCCAAGGCTGGAATCGAACCTGGGACCCTGGTACTGTGAGGCAACAGTGCTAACCACTGAGCCACTGTGCCGCCCCATCTGAGAGAATCTGAGGACTTTTTTTTAGCTGGAATCTTTTTAAATGTACTTTGGTTGCTTTTGCTGAAATTACTGATATTTAGGCACTCCTTTAGCCTAATTTTAGATTAATGTCCATTATTTTACATCTTCTGACCTAAATAATGTTTGGTTGCTTAGGTTAAAATTTACTCCCTTTTTAACATGTCTATTTGCTTGCAGTTCTGAGGAACCTTAACAGTGCCCAGCAATTTCTTCATCACAATCACCTGAGCTGCAATTACTTCTAAAATACAATTTACCATGAGACGTGGACAGTGTTGAGCAGATCATGTTTATTGCACACCCTTAGTTACTTTGAAAAAGATGGGTGGCCATCGTCTTAAACGTGTGACAATGGCGGGGCCCTTAATGGCACTGTGTAGGGAAATTCCAGGATATTGTTTCAATGGTGAAACAAGTTCCAGTCAAAATGAAATCAGAAGTCAACCTGTAGGTGCTAACGTTTCCACACTGCTTCTTCTTCTGCTCTTAAAAGTTCAATCCTATTTTCTCCAAAATGTTGTGATGGTGTGTCCCAGCCTTGTGTACTTTATAACTGTGTAGCATGGGGTTTTTGGCTAAGTTTATCGAGTACAGGTAGCCCCCGCTTTCTGAAAGTAGAGCATTCCCAGGAAACCTTCTGTAAGCCAAAAATGGCGAAAAGCGAAGATGCAGAATTTATAAGGGAAAAGTATCGCCGTTTCTTGTAAAAGCGAAAATCCTCTTTGGATTCGCGAAAACAGGTACTAATGTAGGTCTTTTGTAAAAGTGAAATTGCCTAAAGCGAATGTTTGAAAAGTGGGGGACACCTGTAGTCACTTTGTAGTACAGAACTTCAATATGACTGAACAACATAGAAGTTTAGCGGGGGCCCTGATCTGTAAACACACAAACAATGTTAAAGCATTGCACCTTTTTCAATGAAATAAAAGCTTAGAGGACAAACAGTCCCTAGTGCATTCCTATGGCAATGCCTTGACCAATCAGTGTTGAGTTACCTGGTTTGTATTTCAACAAAAGATTAGCCAATTAAAATTCCCGGCTGCATTCTCAATGTCAACACTGTGCTAATCTGAGCTGACTTGCCAATATATTCTTTCACGTTGTCTCATGTAGTATAAATTGTTAACATCTTTGAGATTCGGTATTCTTGTAACTCTGTCCTGACGAATACAGGACAAAAAGCTTTTAGAATATGTTTCTTTCCTCAGCAGTACTCAAATTTATCAAAATCAATTTTAATGATAAAACTGGCACTGCAGGCTCATCCAAAGGTCGAATGACTGATTTTATAACCCATGACTTGGGTTCTTGCTTTTCAGTGACAATGTTACAGCAATGCGCAAACTCCATGAACATTTTCAACAAAGACAGCAGCACACCCAACCCCACCTGCTGAATTTTAGTTTGCTCCTTCAACAGTGCCGTTCTGATGAGAACTGGGAGGATGGAGCCAGTGAGTCCTGATTCAAAGGCCTTCTTTCAGCAATTATGTGTATCATTAGGCTGCATAATTAAACTTTTGGCAAGGGTGTGTATTTAATTATTTATATGTACTTGTTTGTGTGTTACAGTGCTGAACTTTGGCACTAATTTGGGTTGTTAAGATTACTTACAGTGTGGAAACAGGCCCTTCAGCCCAACAAGTCCACACTGACCTGCCGAAGCGCAATCCACCTAGACCCATTCCCCTACACCTAACACTACGGGCAATTTAGCATGGCCAATTCACCTAACCCGCACATTTTTGGACTGTGGGAGGAACCCATGCAGACATGGGGAGAATGTGAAAACTCCACACAGTCACCTGAGGCGGGAATTGAATCTGGGTCTCTGACGCTGTGAGGCACCAGTGCTAACCACTGTGCCACTGTGCTGGGTTGTGTAGGATTTCTGGACACCTGCTATTATTGCAGTGCTTACATGGTATTACATAGAACTTACAGCAAAGCTACCTGATCTAATTGGTCTTCAGCAGTGTTTGTTTTACACAGTCAGCATATCCTCTACTGTCTCAATTTTTATGAATGTAGGTTCAATGCCCTTGTATCAAGGAACATAATGTCAGGATAAGCAACAAATCATTTGACATTGAGTTGAGGAGGAATTTCTCAGAGGGCTGTGAAGCTCAATCATTGAGCAGGTTGAAGTCAGACTTCGATTGGATTTCAAGACAAATGTCATTAAGGGATTTGGGGATCATGCTTAAAAGTGGAATTAAGGAGATTATCAGCCATGATTTAGAATAGTGGGGTAGGCTTGATGAACTGAATGCTTCTATTCCCATATTCCTTAAGTTATGTAAAGGCCACATTTGGAGTATGGTGTACAATTCTAGGTCTTAAATTATTAGGATAGCAAATTGAATGTTATTTTTTGTTTGTAAAGAGAATTGGAAAGTAACATAGAGCAGTTTTACTACAGTTGTATTGGGCTAGAATCAGACTATTTGTAAAATACTATGTCCAGTTTTGTTCCCCTTGTATTAGAAAGACGTAACATAAGGTATGTGATTTATAGATATCTTATATAATTTAGCTTGGAATTTTGACTTTAAACTAGTGGCATATGAGTTTTGGTCTGTGTGTTTGAGGAAGTTCAATGATTAACTCTAGAGCCATGATTCTTTTCAAAATCAACATGAAAGAGGGACTCTGGTGTGATAATGGGAATCTGTTCATATCGGGAGAGTTTTTTGAGCAGATAGAGGAAACATTGAAGAGCATTAGCATGCTTTCAGTTTAGAAAAATTTGGATTATTCTTTTGCTCAGCTTGAAAAAAATTTTTGGTTTCAGTTGCAGAAGTCCTTGAAGTTAACTGCCTGATATAGTTTTCCCTGGGGACAGGAGATAGTGCAGAACAGTTAGGAAATAAATTACATCACTATAAGGATTTTAGTGTGAAAGTTCCAGACTGGAGAGTTTGGTTAAGACCCAGAAGAGGTTATTTGAAGCTGAGAAAGTTTAACCTTAGGTGTGCGACTAATCCAAGAAAGAGGCTAACAAGCTCTGAAGACTGGAATTGAAAGAAATGCCATCTATGTGTGATGGAGAAGGGATCCTTTCTGATGTTTGAGCACTGTAAACAGCTTTGATGTGAGAATAGATTGGGTTGCCTTTTAAATATGTGATTTTTAAATCTTTCAAGTTGTGTTTCATTTAAAAGCTGGTTTATTCTATCTTCATTTCTTTTGCAAAATAAACTTCCATTTTATTGTTAAAACCAGATTTTGTGCTAGTTTTTCAGTGAAAGACGACAGTGTGAAACAAACCAAAAGATCTGTCAAGGCAGATTTCAATCTTGGATCTGACTTATCCAGTAATAACTAGAGCTGGGCTCATAACAGTTGTGTTAAAAACAGTTGAGTAAAAATTCACTCAGCTGATCCCTGTTTATGAGGAAATGATGGACAGGTTGGGCTTATATCCATTGTAATTTAAAACAATAAGAGGCAATTTTAATTGAGATCCTGAGGGGAATTTCCTGGCTGTTGTTTCCCATTTTGAATGAGACTTGAGTTAAAAGACAGTTTAAGAATAAGGGATCTCACTTTTAGTATGGAAACTAGGAGAAATGTTTCTCTCGGAGAATTAGAGGTCTGTGGAAATATCTTCCCCAGACAGCAGGCAGAAGGTCCTTCAATATTTGTGAGACTTGAGTTAGTTTGACTGCCTTGTCAATCAAGAATCTAAGGGCATAGCAGGTGAGCAGGAAAAGTGCAGGCCACAATGAGCAGGAAAAGTACAGGCCACAATGAGCAGGAAAAGTACAGGCCACAATGAGCAGGAAAAGTGCAGGCCACAATGAGCAGGAAAAGTGCAGGCCACAATTAGATTAGCCAGGATCTTATCAAACGCTAGAGCAGGATTGAAGGACTGAATAGTCATCTGCTCCAAACTTGTTTAATCTTTTAATATTCAAACACGCGTTCTCCTTTTCTCCTTTCACCACAATTTCTATCTTTTGAAATTTCAGTTCCTTTTGCAAAGCTGATTTCCTGACTGGGTGCTCATATAAATAGATAGAAAACAGGACCTATTATTTCCTGTCTTTATGCTCCTGTGAGTTTCCTTCTATTCAAATGGGAATTGTCCTTTCAATTCTTCTGTTATTGTTATGGTTATTTGGAATATTGCTTCAGTTCCAGCTTTAGTATACTTACATCTGTATGGCTTTCTTGACATATCTTTTAACCTGATTTGAACAAGTCCAATACAGTTCCTTATACTTCCTCTTGTTGTTTTTATAGATATTTTGTAGCTTGTTTCCATTTGGTACTTTATGTGAAATGGACTGTACAAAAGCAGATCATATGGTTCAAAATCCCCTTGCTCATGTCTATCTTTCACAAGTCCCTCCTCTTACCTTCTTCAGCTGTTAGCAGAATCTTTGACATTATTTATTTGGATAAAAGTCCTTTTCCCATCCCACATACCCCTTCTCCCACCTCCAACACTCTCTCTCCACCTGGACACCTCCTTTTGGCCTTTTACCTGGATTTGACCTGTTCATGGAGAACTGTTGATATGACATTAATCGCCTCAATTGCTCATCCGCTCCAACCCCACCCATTCCAACCTGTCTCCCCATGAAATGACTGCACTCCATGTTCTGAGATCGAACCCTGACTTTGTTAATAAGCTTGCTGACAAGGGTGCTGCTGTTGTCTGACTTCTACATTGCAGAAGCTGAGTGCCAATTTTCAGACACCACCATCTATCTATCCCTGAACCACGACCCCACCATGAAACATTAGGCTGTTGTATCCACCATAGTCACTAACCTCATTTCATCTAGTAACCTCCCCCCAACTGCCTTCAAGCTCATAGTTTCCCAACTTCATGCAGTTCGCTTCTACCTCCTTCCCAAAATCCACAAGCTAGACTGCCCAAGCAAACCCATTGTTTCTGCCTACTTCAGCCCCACAGAACTCATCTCTTCATACCTCGACTCAAATTTTTCTCCCATTGACCAGTCCCTTCCCACATACGTCTGTAATTCCCCTGACATTTTATGTCAGTTTCAGAATTTCCAGTTCGCGGGCTCCAATCACCACCTCTTCCCCATGACGTGCAATCTCTTTACACATCCACCACCCCATCAGAATGGTCTCAGGGCTCTCTGTTTCTTCCTGCAGTAAAGGCCTGAACCGTCCTCACCCACCACCACCCTCTTCTGCCTGGCCAACCTCATCCTCATCATGAACAATTTCTCCTTTAACTCTTCTCACTTTCTTCAGGTCAAAGGGTGGCTATGGGCATCCACATGGGCCCCATGTCTGCCTGTCATTTTGTGGGGTATGTGCAACATTCCAGCCTACATCTATAAACCTCTCTCCGTTATATCAATGATATCATCAGTGCTGCTTCCATCTCTTCACTGGATTGGAAAAGTTTATCAATTTCACTTCCAATTTCCACCCCACTCTCCCCTTCACCTGGTCCATCCCTGACTCTTTCCTTGCTTTTCTTGGCATCTCTGTTTCTATTTCTAGGGATAGATTGGCCACCAATATCCACTAGAAACCCACTGACTCCCATAGTTACCTTGACTATACATCCTTACACCCTGCATCCTGTAATGACTCTATTCCATTCTCCCAGTTCCTTCGTTTCTGTCACAACTTTGACAAGGGGGCCTCCAAATTGTCCACTTTCTTCCTCAACTGAGGATTCCCCAGCATTGTGGTTGACAGGGCCCTCAGCTGGGTCTGAGCCACCTCTAGCACTTTGGCTCTCTCTCTCTCTCTCTCTCTTTCCTCCTTCAATAGGGTCCTTCTTCTCCTCACTAACATCCCACCAGTATCCACATCCAAAAGATCATTAGCTGCCACTTCTGCCATCTCCAGTGAGATGCCATTACCTGCCACATATTCCCCTTGCCGCTGTTGTCAACCTACCACAAGAATTGTTCCCTCCTGGTCCACGACTCCATCACTCCTGACCAAACCACCCCCCCCCCCCCACTCCTCCCTCCCCCCTCCCCCCCTCCCCCCCCACCCCGCCACCCTCCCTGCAACCACAGAAGGTATAATATCTGCCTGTTTATTTTCTCCCTCCGCAGTTTCTGAGAGCCCAAACACACCTTCCCAGTGATGCAATGCAATCTAGCTGACTGTATTCTCTGTTCACAATGTGATCTCCTCTACACTGGGGAAATGAAGCATAGACACTGGGTGACCGCTTCAGAGAACACCTACATTCTATCCACAAAAAAAGACCCTGTGCTTCCAGTTGTCTACCACTTCAACACACAACCGCGTTCCCTGGCCAACATCTCTGTCTCAGGATTTCTGCAGTGCTCCAGTGAGGCTCAGGGCAAGCTGGAAGAACAGCGCCTCATCTTCCGCTTGGCAACTCCATCGGCTTCAATATCGAGTTCAACAGTTTTAGTTAAAAACTGAAAGAATTGCAGATTAATGAAATCAGAAACAAAACCAGAAATTACTGAAAATCTCAGCAGGTCTGGCAGCAGAACTGAGGAAGTGTCACTGGACCTGAAACATTAACTCTGATTTCTCTCCACAGATACCGCCAGACCTGCTGAGCTTTTCCAGCAATTTCTGTTTTTGTGTCAGGAATCTTAGGTCTTGAGGCACCTTGCCCCATGATCTTACCCCAACCCCCACACACCAGGCCTTGATACTGCACACAACCCATTGTTAGCCACAAATAATCCCCATTAGTAGCTACTCACTCTCCTAGGCTGACCATTATCTACTCCTTTGTCTGTCCAGCTGTTCTTCTCTCTCCTTGGGCTTCATCTCCATCTTTTATTTATTCCTTACCCCCTCCCCCACCCTATCTTCTGCATAAGAACCAGCTGCCATCAGTTCTGACCCAAAACATAACTCTGATTTTACTCCTTAGAGGTTGCCAGACCTGCTGAGCTTTTCCAGCAATTTCTGGGTTTGCTTCGACATTATTCCTGTCTCTCACATGGCTACTTGTTCCTGCACCTGTGTTTTCGGAATCATAAGGACACCATTGATAGGGGGAACATCAAAATTGAAATCTTTTCTTTGGAAGTGGAACAAGAAGAACTCTCAATACAGAAGAAATTACAAAACTGTACCACTATAATGGAGGCTGTGAACCCCGCGAGCACCCCTATATGTAGGGAGTCCAGTCACCAAGCTGTTTTTGTAAAAGAAGTCTTATTCTCAGAATCTTACTATCAGAATTATTTGTTACACAGAAAATCTCATGATTGGAACCCCTTGTTATACAGGGAATCTCACTATTAGAATCCTTTGTTGTATGGGGAATCTCACTATCAGAATTCCTTGTTATGTAGGGGATCTCACTATCAAAATCTCTTATTATACAGGGAATCTATCTATCAGGATCCCTTGTTATGTAGGGAGAGTAGCATTCTGAATTTCTTTCCACAGAAGGTATCATGCAATGGGGAACCTTTGGACAAATATGTTTGTGGAATACTTGGACTTATTTACATAACCCCATGATGCTGTTTCACCTGCTCCCATATCAAATGCAGTGGAAATTGCTTGCTCTTGTGACAGTCATGTAAGCAGGAAGAAATGTAACCCTTCTAAGTGCTGGCAGATCCAGTTATGTCTTGCTGGTAGTTTTATGTTGAGTTTTGTTTTGCTCAGGACTGGTTGTGAATGGGATGATTGGAAATATCAAAGGTGAAAATCTCAGGTGAGAGTCTAGCTTTGATAAGGCAGAGTTGTCTCCTCAGTGAAAGTAACAAATAACTACGTTTTGAAGATAAGGAGTTTCTTAAGTTTACTTCTTCTTTATTCAGAGCTGAGTTCACTGCTCTCAAGGCTGAGATCTTCATGCATAGCAAGTACAATGCAGTGGTCACACTACAGGCAAAGAGTGCACAGGCAGAACGTGAATGGATAACAGAGAAAAACCCTCAGTCAGGGAGTGCAGGAGTGCCCTGGTGTGTGTGTATCTCTCTCTCTCTCTCTCTCTCTCTCTCTATCAAATTTTCCATTTTGAATATTGCAAATAGTTTCCCAGGGGAATGCAGCTAGAATCAAGTCCATGTTACTGCAAGTAGGTCAGCCACATGGACTGGGGTGGGGGAAAGAATAGTTCCAGTGCAATAGTAATAGGGGGGGGTTCCATTGTAAGGGCAACGGCTTACAAGGGCAGCAGCTGTAGATACTATTCTGGAAGATATATGTTGCCTCCCTAGTGCCAAGGTCAAGGAATTTAAAAGATAAGTACATGAATAAGAAATGTTTGGAGGGATATAGGCCAAGTGCAGGCAGATGGGACTAGTTTAGTCTGGGATTATGGTCAGCAAAGACTGGTTGGACCAAAGGATCTGTTTATGGTTCTATGACTATATGTCACTGCAGAACATTCTGAAAGGGGATGGAATATCACTAGTGGTCGAGATCCACATTGGTACCAAAGACATCGGTAAAAAGAGGGATGGAATGCTTCCAGCAGAATATTAGGAGCTAAGAAATAAATAATAAAGCAGGTTCTCAGTAGTTATTTATTATTTCCAGTGCCACATACTAGTGAGATCAGGAACAGGAGAATAGACCAAATGAATGATTGGGTGGACTGACGATGTAGGAGGGAGGGATTTATTTTCTTGAGGCCTTGGAACTGTTTCTGGGGAAGGTGGGACCAGTGCGACAAGCACCCTGTCAGAATTGGCACTAATATCCACAGTACAATTTTGCTGCTACAGTGGGGGAAGGTTTTAAACTAGAGTGGAGGGGGATGGGCAACTAACAAAGACATGAGTAAGGGAGACAAAGATAGAAATGCAAGATGGAAAAGTAGAAAGCAAAAGTGGAAGGCAGAGGAAACAAGGGCGAGCAGCAAATAGGGCTGGAGCACATAAGAAATGTCTAAACGCATCAAAGAAACACGTGTAAAGGTACTTTATCAGGGAGCTTTCGAAAAAAGGTAGATGAATTAACAACACAGATAGTTGATACAATAGGCTTACGATTATGGAGAAATGGCTGTGGGGTGACCAGAGTTGATGACTAAACATTCAAGGGTATTCAATCATTAGGAAGGATAGGTAAAAAGGAAAAGAGGGTGGGATGGAGATGTTTATGAAAAATGATATCAGTACAATAGTAAGAAAAGATATTGGCACAGGAAACTTAGATGTGGAATCAGTCAGCGGAGCTAAGAGACAACAAGGGGCAAAAAACATTAGTGCGACCTCTCTATAAGTCTCTAAATAGTACTGGTAAAATAAGGGATGGCTTTAGACAGGGAATTAGAGCTGCATTCAACTAGGGTACTACATTAATCATGGGTGACTTTAATCGACTTATGGACTGTGCAAACCACTTTAGAAATAATATTGTGATGGGTGAATTCCTGGAGTGTGTACATGATGGAATTTTAGACCAGTATATTGTGGAACCAACGTGGGGGTAGGCTATCCTAGATTTGCTTTTGTGCAATGAGAGGGGTTAATTTATCATCATGTTGTGCGATGTTCTTTTGGAAAAAAGTGACCAAATTCTTCATTGAAGTGACAGAAAGTGAAGCTGTCCAATTCACCCTGCGGTTTGAGAGTGAGAAGCTGGAATCAGGTGTAACCATATTATAATTAAGGAAAAGTAACTACAAAGACATGAGAGAGGATTTAGCCAGGATTGATTGGAAAGGGAACGTAACAGGGAAGATACTGGAGCAGCAATAGCAGGAGTTTGTGGTGGCAATTTGGAAGGCACAGCAGGAAACCATCCCAAGGATGAAGAAACATATTAAGAAGAATACAAAGCAAACATGACTGAAAAGGAGAGTTAGGGACAGCATAAAAGCAAAAGGCGAAGCATACAATGTGCTGAAGACTACTAACAAGCCAGAAGATTGGGAAGCCTTTAAAAACCACTAGAGGATAACTTAAAAAAGCAATAAGAGGAGCAAAGATGAGGGTTAGCTAACTGTTAATCTAAAGGAAGATTACAGAAGGTTTTTTAAGATATCTAAAAGGCAAGAGTGGACAGTGGACTACACGAAAATGAGGTTGGAGAAGTCATAACAGGGAACAAAGAAATAGTGGAGGAACTGAACAGATATTTTGCATCAATTGTCAGAGTGGAAGACACTGGCGGCATACTAGAACTTCAAGAGAGTCAGTGGCACAGGTGAGTCATCACCAAGGAGATGGTGCTGGGGAAGCTGAAAGGTCTGAAGGTGGATAAATCAACCAGACCATAGAGTCCTCGAGATGTACAGCATGGAAACAGATGGACTAGATCCCAGGGTTCTGAAGGAGATAGCTGAGGAGATTGTAGAGGCATTGATGATGATCTTTCAGGAATTAGTGGAATCAGGGAAAGTCCTAGAGGACTTCAAAATGGTTAATGTAACACTTCTGTTTATAAAGGGAGAGAGGCATAAGACAGGAAACTGTAGGCCAGTTAGCTTGCCCTCGGTCATTGGTAAGATTGTAAGATTTTAGAGTTGGTTATTAAGGATGAGATCGCGGAGTACTTGCAAGTGCATGGTAAAATAGAATTGAGTCAGCGCAGCTTTATCAAGGGGAGGTTACGCCTGACAAATCTGTTAGAAATCCTTGAGGAGGTGACAAGCAAGTTAGACAAGGAAGAGCCAATGGACATAATCTATTTGAATTTCCAGAAGGCCTTTGATAAGTTGCTGCACTGGAGGTTGCTAAATAAGACAAGAGCCCATGATTTTAGGAGCAAAGTATTGGCATAAGAAGGGCTCTTGCCCAAAACGTCGATTCTCCTGTTCCTCAGATGCTGCCCTATTTGCTGTGCTTTTCAGGCACCACACTCTTGACTTTGATCTCCAGCATCTGCAGTCCTCACTTTTTCCCATGAGTTGAGGTTTGGCTGACTAGCAGAACTCAGAGAGTGAGGGAAAAGGGTCTATTTCAGAATGGCAGCCAATGATTAGTGGAGTTCCACTGGGGTCTGTGTTGGGATCACAACTATTCATGTTATACATTAACAATCTAGATGAAGGAACTGAGGACATTGTTGCTAAATTTGCAGATGACACAAGTTAGGTGTACGGACAGGTAATGTTGAGGAAGCAGGGAGATGGCAAAAGGACTTGGACAGGCTAAGAGAGTGGACAACGAAGTGGCCGATGGAATGTTGTGTGAGAAAGTGTGGGGCTATGCACTTTGGTTATATATTCGGAGGAATAGAGGAGTAGATTATTTCCTAAAGGCTTCAGAAAGCTGAAGCTTGTTCAGAATTCTCTTAAGGTTAACATGTGGATTCGGTTGGCAGTTAGGGATATTGTGAACAGTTTTGGACCCTGTATCTAAGGAAGGATGTGGCATTGGAGCGGGTTCACAGGGTCATAGAGTCATAGAGATGTACAGAGGAGGAATACAAGAATAATCCTGGGAATGAAGGGCTAATCCTATGAGGAACAAGTGAGGATACTGGCATATGCTTGATGAAGTTTAGGAGGATGTTGGGGGCATCTTATGGAAAATTACAGAATACCAAGAGGCCTTGATAAAGTGGACGTGGACAAGATGTTTCTAGTAGTGAGAGAGACTAGGGCCTGAAGGCACAGCCTCAGAAAGGGACCATCCTTTAGATTTGAGATAAGGAATTTCTTCAGCCAGAGGGTGGTGAATCTGTGGAAGTCATTGCTGCAGAGGGCTGTGGAGGCCAAGTCATTGAGTGTATTTAAGACACAGATTCTTGATTAGTAAGGGGATCAAGGGTTATGGGGATAGGGCATGAGAATGGGGGCTGAGAAACAACAATCCTCTTTCCTTTGTATAGGCTCCTTCTTGTACATTTGCCATTTTACCTTTTTATTAATTTCTGGCAGTTTTGTTTTTGTGTTAATGTCAGCCAAGGTCCACCCTCCCTTCTGAATCAGAAGGTCAGGGGTGCAGCATCAAATCTCGGTTGACCATCTGAGGAGTGCTGCACTCTCACCATCTTTTGGCAAAGCTCCATCAGCCCTCTCAGATGGATCTAAAAGGTGTGCCATCTGACGGAGAGCCAGAGAGCTATCCTGGTGTCCCAACTGATGCCACAAACATTTAATTTGGTCAGTTCTCTCATTGCCGTTCCTGGAACCTTACTGTATACAAACTGGCTGCTGCATTTTTTACACTACAATGGGAATATATTTCAAATGTAATCAATTGGCTATAAACTGCTTTGGAACATCCAAAGTTCATGAAAGGCATTGTCTCATCTCCAGAAGGAATTACTGCTGTATTACTTTTGGGATGGAGCTGCAATATGAATCTTCAGTTTAATCTGAGAGCCAGTCTTTTATTAGCAGAGAACATTGTTCTTTCAGCCATACAAGGGGCAAATAAACTGAAGCTGGTTACTAGGTTCAACTGACTATGTCACCTTGCAATATAGTCTACTTTTACTTTACTAGTGAGTTTGCCTGTACTGATTGACACATACCTTTGTTCCGTTAATGATGAATGGTTCTGAGAGAGTTTATGTTGAAACTACATGAAGCTCCACTCAATCTGACAGAGTCTCACAGTCTTTGGGTTGGAGAAGGGGAGTCTAACACAAAGTCCCAGTGGTGAACGATGTCACCCTACAGTTCTGATGAAGAATCACCGGACTCAAGATG
The DNA here is from genome assembly GCF_047496795.1 of Chiloscyllium punctatum. Classification (NCBI taxonomy): domain Eukaryota; kingdom Metazoa; phylum Chordata; class Chondrichthyes; order Orectolobiformes; family Hemiscylliidae; genus Chiloscyllium; species Chiloscyllium punctatum. Next base: position 86,541,576 of record NC_092751.1, read on the forward strand.
TTAACTCTGCTTTCATCCCACAAATGCTGCCAGACCTGCTGAATTTTTCCAGCAGTTTCTGTTTTTGTTTCGGATCTCCAGCATGCACAGTCCTTTGTTTATTTTTGTGTCATCTCTGGCTCCCAATGATCTTTGTAACTAGCCAGTGTAACTTGTACCTATTGCTATCATGCAATAAAGTTTATCTTCTGGTGTAGGACAAGTGTGTCTTCTTATTATAATTCAATAATGGTTTATCTTCTACCGCTGCTAATTGGATAAACGTTGAGACTGCAGTTGCACTCCACCCCAACCTCAAGCTACCAGTCATTCTTTTTAACCACAGCATAATGACAGCTTTAACTAGAAGCAAACAACAAGCAACAAAGAACATTGCAGCAGAGGAACGGGCCCTTTGGCCCTCCAAGCCTGCACCGATCCATTCATATATCTGTCTCAATGCATCTTAAATGATGCTATCATTCCCACCCCTACCACCTCCACTGGCAATGCCTTCTAGGCACCCACCACCCTCTGCGTGAAGAACTTCCCACACATATCTCCTGTAAACTTTTTCCCCTCTCACTTTGAACCCGTGGCCCCTAGTAATTGAGTACTCCACTCTGGGGAAAAATGTTTCTTGCTATTCACCCTGTCCACACCTCTCACGATTTTGTAGTACTCAATCAGGTTCCCCCCTCAACCTCCTTCTTTCCAATGAAAATAATCTTGATCTACTCAACCTGTCATCATAGATAGCACCCTCCATACCAGGCAACATCATGGTGAACCTCCTCTGTACCCTCTCCAAAGCATCCACATCCTTTTGGTAATGAGGTGACCAGAATTGTACACAGTATTCCAAATGTGGCCGAACCAAAGTCTTCTACAACTGTAACATGACCTGCCAATGTTTGCATTCAATACCCCGTCCAATGAAGGAAAGCATGCTGTATACATTCTTGACCACTTTACTGACCTCCATTGCCACCTTCAGGGTACAATGGACCTGAACAACCAGATCTCTCAGTACATCAATTTTTCCCAGGATTTTCCCATTTACATATAGTTCACCCTTGAATTGGATCTTCCAAACTGCATTGCCTTGCATTTGTTCGGATTGAACTCCATCTGCCATTTCTCTGCCTGACCCTCCAATCTATCTTTATTCTGCTGTATTCTCTGACAGTTCCCTTCACTATCTGCTTCTCCACCAATCTTAGTGTCATCTGCAAACTTGCTAGTGAGGTAACCTAAACATTCCTCCAAATCATTTATATATTGTTATTGTCATTTATCTCAAGAGGGTTGGAATATAAAAGCACCGTTGTGCTACTGAGACTTTATAAAGCTCTGGTTAGGTCCCATTTGGAGTACTGTGTCCAGTTTTGGTCCCCACACCTCAGGAAGGACATACTGGCACTGGAACGTGTCCAGTGGAGATTCACACAGATGATCCCTGGAATGGTAGGTCTAACATACGAGGAACGGCTGAGGATCCTGGGATTGTATTCATTAGAGTTTAGAAGATTAAGGGGAGATCTAATAGAAACTTACAAGATAATACATGGCTTGGAAAGGGTGAACGCTAGAAAATTGTTTCCGTTAGGTGAGGAGACTAGGACCCGTGGACACAGCCTTAGAATTAGAGGGGGTAAATTCAGAACAGAAATGCGGAGACATTTCTTCAGCCAGAGAGTGGTGGGCCTGTGGAATTCATTGCTGCAGAGTGCAGTGGAGGCCGGGACACTAAATGTCTTCAAGGCAGAGATTGATAAATTCTTGATGTCACAAAGAATTAAGGGCTATGGGGAGAATGCGGGTAAGTGAAGTTGAAATGTCCATCAGCCGTGATGGAATGGCAGAGTTGACCTGATGAGCCGAATGGCCTTACTTCCACTCCTATGTCTTATGGTCTTATATATCACAAACAACAGTGGTCCCAGCACAGATCCCTGTGGAACGCTACTGGTCACAGGTCTCCATTTTGAGAAGCTCCCTTCCACTACTACTCTCTGTTTCTTGTTGTTTAGCTAGTTCTCTATCCATCTAGATGGAACACCCTGGACCCCATGCGACTTCACCTTCTTCTTCAGCCTACCATGGGAACGCTATCAAATGCCTTACTAAAGTCCATGTATATGACATCCACATCTCTTCCCTCATCAATCAACTTTGTCACCTCTTCAAAGAATTCTATTACGTTTGTAAGACATGACCTTCACTGCACAAAACTGTGCTGCCTATCCCTCAGTATCTTCTCTAGTAGCTTACCTACCACTGACGTCAGGCTCACAGGTCTGACTGTTTTCAATGGTAACTTGCTGCAGCCTCTTTTTTTTTGGCAAGATGCAAGATGCGAGAGGTGGGGTGGGGTGGGGGGGGGGGGTGGTGTCAGAGAGAGATGGGGGAATCATGGGGCAGAGGACAGGGAGGAGGGCAGAGAGAGAAAGGGACAGGGAGAAAGAGAGAGGAGGGCATAGAGAGAGATGAGGACTTGGGGGGGCAGGGGAGAGGGACTGGGAGAGAAAGGGGAGCATACAGAGAGAAAAAGAGGGACATAGAGAGAGAGGAATACAGAGACACAGCCCTGTAGGAGTGCATAGAGAAATAGGTGACAAAGGGGGAAATACAGAGAGAGAAAGAAAGAAATGGGGAAAAGAGAGGGTTTTTTTTCTTTTAACCTAGTTTGCTTGAAAGGACTTTTGTTTTAATTTGATCAGCTTTTGAATGTTGTCTGTTTTGGTCAAATTAGGTCAAAGGATGAATGCACAAAGTTACAGTAAATGTTGTACATGGATGTTCACTAGATTTCTTCAGTGTCAGTGTGTCAAAATGAATACGAGTAAAGAACTTTTTCACATTAGTTAGGATCTAGAATGCACTGCCTGAAAATGTGTTTCAGTTGAGGCATTCAAGAAGGCAATGAATGGTTATTTGAATAGAAATAGTGGACAGGGTCATGGGGAAATGGGAGAAGATTAAAATGGCCTCCTTCTATACAACAACAATTCTGTGAAAATCCTCGAATTCCCACCCTCGGAGCTTTTTGGGTCTTACACAGCACACAGACTGCAGCAGTTCAGGAAGGCAGCTCACCACCACCTTCTCAAGGGCACCTAGGGACGTGCAGTAAACTTTGGCTCAACCAGCAACACCTATGTCCCATGAACTAACAAAATAAAATAAAACTAGAAAGCGTAAATGTTAAATTGTTACAGTATCTAGTGTATCAGAAATACCTCCAAATTGCCCGCCCCACCTCAATTTTAACCAGTGGGAGTTGGAGGATGGGGGTGGGGCATGAAAGGTGTGGTTGATTGGCTGACAAGCTTATGGGCTATTTGAGCGCCTTAAGTGGCCAACTGATGTCTGTTTAAGGGCTTCATCGCACCAACTCACCCCACTGAGATAGAACTGAAGACAGCGGAGATCTCTGACAAATGTGCAACATGGAAGCTTTTTCCCTGTGGGCTGCTGGTGGGTAAGCTGGCCTCCTTTGAAGGCCTTTTATGACTATGGGAAGGTCCCAGACAAGTCAACCTGACCGGTTTATCATGGTCTCCACTCTCTTGTCATACCCATTAGCCTGGTCCCAGTGATACCTCTCCTTTCCCTCACTTATTCCTCATCCTGTCCAGATCTGACTCCTCAAGGTAGCCAGAGAGCTACTAGCCATTTGATTGGCTAACAAATCTTAGAGGTGGGACTTAACACACAGACGGGGCTAGAGGTTTCCCCTCAAGACAAATAATACCCTTCTGAGCATTAAATATCAACAGGGCAAACTGCTGGGGCAAGGAACAAAAGTAGGCCATTTGGCCTATCAAGTCTATTGTACCATTCAATGAGATAATGACTGATGTGATCATTTTAATCTCAATTTTCCTGCCTTTCCCCTATAACCCTTGATTTATTTACTGATTACAAATCTGCCTATCACAGCTCCCTGACCTTTTCACTATTGAACTGAGTGGGGCTCATAAATCCAGCTCTACATATTAATTACAATATTCCCTGGAGAAGGTGAAAATAGATTTACTGGGAGGATACCAGATCTGTTTGGTTACAGTTAACAAAAAAGGTATTGAAATGGTATGAGAGGCCAGGCATAAAGATGTTACTTCTTGTCCTAAAACAATAGGTCACAAAAATGCTATGGTTACTGATAAATCTAATTCACTGGAAGCTTCTTTACTCAAAGAGCCATTAGAATGTGATACTCGTAACCACGGGGATTAGTCGAGAGCAATAGCATTGATGCACTTAAGGGGAGATTTGGATGAATACGTGCCATGAGATAATGCACTTCGCAGGAAGACGAGAGTAACTGGATTTTTAATGGGGTCGGAGTGAGAGAATCGGGTTGAGACACTTATCGGCCATGATTGAATGGCGGAGCAGATTCGATGGGTTGAATAGCTTAATTTCTGCTCCTATGTCTTATGGTCTACATTGTCTCAATGGAGAAAGACTGCAAAAAAACGGCAGAACTGAGGTATTTGGGAATCCTTGTCCACCTTCAGCAGTTGATAGGGAAGGCAACTGTTCTGTTGGCCTTTATTTCAAAGGGAAGGGAGTGTAAAAGTAGGGAGGTTTTACTAAAATTGTACAAGGCAATAACTAGACCACAGCTGGAATGTTGTGAACAGTTTTGGTCCCCTTACCTAATGAAAGATTTACTGACATTGGCAGCGTTTGTCGCCCATCCCTAATTTTCCATGAATTGAGTGGATGCGAGTCACTTCAGAGGGCAATTCAGAGTCAACCACATGGTAGTGGATCTGAAGTTACAGATAAGCTAGACCTGGTGAGGATGGCACATTTCCGTCCCGAAAGGACAATAGTGGATCAGAGGATTTTTTGGCAGCAATTGATAGTTTCATAATCACCATTACTGAGACTAATTTTCAATTCCAGATTTTATATTTTCCAATCAACCTGTTCAGATGTGTTATCGTGCATTTCTGAAGCAGTTGGGACTGCAACCTGGGTCTCCCAGCCCGGAGGTAGGGACATTACCACTCTGCTTCAAGAATGCAATTCCACATATAATAAATAGAATATAAACTCCACCACTTGTGTGGAGTTTTTGAACTGCTGTCTTCAGAGATGTATGGTAGCCATGATGCGGAGGCACTGTTGTTGGACTGGAGTGGACAAGTTAAAAATCACACAGCATCAGGTTATAGTCCAATCACTTTATTTGGACGTAGTAGCTTTCAGAGTGCTGTTCCTCCAGGTAGCAGCTCTTTTTAACTCAGAGATTTAGTTTGGGTTCCTGAATTATTACTGTCGTGGCATTACCACTATGTCGTCGGTCTTGTAATAGTGACATAGAAAGAGACTGAGATAATGACTCTTCCTCAGAGCAATACAAATGGCTGAACCTAATTCTCCCTCTTGGAGTTTGTCACCCAATGTGGCAGCCACTAGTGACCCAGCCACAACAACATCAGAGCAGAACCCTGTCTCTGTTTTTTTCTCAGGCAATGAGTTCTGGAGTCATTAGAGCTGTTCAGCATGGAAACAAACCCTTCTTGCCAATTTGTCCATGCTGACCAGATCTCCTAAATAAATCTAGTCCCATTTTCCAGCATTTGGCCTATATCCCTCTAAACCCTTCCTATTCAGATACCCATCGAGATGCCTTTTAAATGTTGTAATTGTACCAACCTCTGCCACTTCTTCTGGCAGCTCATTCCATACATGCACCACCCTCTGCATGAAAAGGTTACCCCTTAGGTCCCTTTTAGATCTTTTCCCTCTCACCTTAAACCTATGCCGTCTAATTTTGGACTCCCCCACCCAATGGAAAAACCTTGTCTATTTACCCTATCCATGTGCCTCTTGATTTTATAAACATCTATAAGGTCACCCCTCAGCCTCCGATGCTCCAGGGAAAACAGCCCCAGCCTATCCCTTTAGGGTGAGCATTTCAGACCCTGCAGATGTTAGAGGTGGGCTGCAGTCAATCTAATCAAATTTGAAGACAAAATATATGTTTTTATTCCCATTGAAATTGATTTTCACCATCTGCCATGGTGGGATTTGAACCCATGTGCCCAGGGCATTAGCCTGGGGTTGTTCAGCCCAGTGATATTGGCACTACACTTCTATGTTTATAATCAGCTGCATCGTCAATACTGACATGTTCATTCTCCTTATGCATATACAGAGCGTTCAGTCCACAAGACCTGATGACTGTCTCCTGTATGAGAAGCTTTAGAGGTACATGTTGCACTCTGAACGTGAGCGCGGATCCTGTGACTGTGGCAATCTGATAGCAAGCAGCTCCTATCACCATGAGGCTTAAAATAATGTTGTTTATCTTTTCATTTTATTGCATTGTACGCATCCAACAAATAGCGAGGGAACAAAACTGCACAAGGGAACAATGAAAACCCGGCTGAAAGAAGCAGATGCTGCAGTTTTCAGAAGGTCATGTGCTGAGTTCTTCATCTGAACCCAGACTCGCCTCATTTCACATCCAGTGACCTCATGCTGCTCTAAAATAACACTTCAACCCAGACAGCCCTGAAATTCTGTCAGTGATTTACAGCTCCGGTTCATCCTCGTACCAATGTCTATGATTGTTATCAAAGTAATCAATATTGTTGAAGATAACGTCCCAGCTGGGAATTAACACTCAGACCCTGTATCAGACGTGGCTCAGCTGGTTGCACTCTCACCTCAAAGCCAGATTTCCTGTTCCACTTCAGAGTCCAGAGTACAGAAATCTAGACTGACCCTCCTGTTCAGTATTGATGGAGTGCTGCACTGTCAGAGGTGCTGTCTTTCAATGAGACATTGAATTGAGGCCTGTGATGATACTGTACCTTTAAGAGATGTGTTCTGTCCTGTGTCTCTTGCAGAGGGGTATTGTCACCATGGTACCAAAGTGTCTCTTACAGATACAGTTGGTAAACAGCTTTAAGTTCTCCCTTGGTATTTTTTTAAAAACATAAGTAGACTATTCACAGGTAAAGGGACATTTAATAAGTGGAGGCTTTCACAAATGTGAAAACAAGAATTCAGAGTAATTATGTTCTTGTTGGAATGAAAGGTAAGAATTAGGGAACAATTGATGAATAAAGATATTGAGGTTCTGGTCAAGAATAAAAAAAGTCATATATTAGATATAGACAACTGGGTTCAAATGAATCTCTTGAATAGTACAAAGAGTGTAGGAGCTTTCTTAAGAGGGAGATCAGGAAGGCAAATGGAGGATATGAGATAGCCTTGGCAGATAAGGTTAGAGATAATCCAAAGAGATTCTACGAATACATTAAGAGCAAAAGAACAACCAGATAGAAAGTAGGATCCCTTAAAGATCAAAGAGTTCATCTTTGTGTTGAATTTGAGGAGATGGGAGCAATAATAAATGAATACTTTAAGTCAGTTTTTATTGTGGAAAATGAAATGGAGGCTGGAGAACTCAGGGAAGTAAATATTGTATTGATGTTTTGAAAACAGTTCACATAACAGATGAGGAAGTGCTGGAGTTTTTAGAAAATATAAAGGTGGATCTAGTGTATCCAAGGACATTGTGGGAAATTAGGGAGGGAATTTCATGGCCTCTTGCAGAAATATTTGTATCATCTATAACTACCGGTGATGGATGACTGGAGTGTGGCTAATGTTGTGTCTTTGTTGTGTCTTTATTTAAGAAGGGATGTAAGGAGAAGCTTGGGAACTATGCACCTGTGAGTCTGACTTCGGTGATGGGTAAGTTAATTTTATCAGACAGAGAATGGTGGAGGAGGGTTGTTGTTCAGACTGGAGGCCTGTTACCAGCAATGTTCCACAGGGATCGGTGCTGGGTCCACTTTTGTTTGTTGTTTATGTAAATGATTTGGATGAGAATGTAGAAGATATGGTTAGTAAGTTTGTGGATGACACCAAAATTGGTGGTATAATGGATACTGAAGAAGGTTATTTAAGATTACACAGAGATCCTGATCAATTGGGTCAATGGGCTGAGGATTGGCAGATGGAGTTTAATTTGGATAAATTTGAGGTATTGTATTTTGGTAAAACAAACAAGGGCAGTACTTATACAATTAAAAGTAGGGCCTTGGGTAATGTTGTAGAACAGAGAGACCTAGGATTCAGCTTTATAATCCTTTAAAGTTGTCACACATAGAAAGGGTCGTTAAGAAAGCACTTAGCACACTTGCCTTCAATTGCTTACACATTTGAGTACAGGAGTTAGGATGACATATTGAGGTTGTACAGGACATTGATGAGGTGTCTTCTGGGGTAATGTGTATAGTTCTGGTTGCCCTGTTATAGGAAGGACATTATTAAGCTGGAGCGGGTTCAGAAGAGATTAACCAGGATGTTGCCAGGAATAGAATGTTTCATTTATGAGGAGAGGCTGGATTAGCTGGGACTTTTTCCACTGGAGCATAGGAGGTTGAGGAGGATTATAAAATTATAAGGCTTTGGATAAAATGGATGGCAGGTGTCTTTTCCTGTATATGGGGCATTTCAAGTCTATGGGGTATATTTTTAAGATGAGAGGAGAAAGATTTTAAAAAGACATGAGGAGCAACGTTTTTACACAGAGAATGGTTGGTGTGTGGAATGAACTTTCAGAGGAAGTGGTGGATATAGATACATTTACAATGTTTAAAAGACATTTGGATGAGTATGTGAATAAGAAATATTTGGAGGGATATGGCCAGGTGCAGGTAGGTGGGATTTGTTTAATGTGGGATTATGGTTGGCATGGGCTGGTTGGACCGAAAGGTATCTTTCTGTACTCTCTGGCTCCATGACTCTGAGACAAAAGAATTGTAATGTGGGTGGAGCTGGGATCATACAGACCTTAAGGACTTTAGTTTGCTTTCAGTTAGTTGGTGGTTTTTTTGGCTGCTTGACCTGAAAGCTTGAGTTCTCTGTTGCTAAAGTAAAGTCTTAGACAGAGACACTTCCTCTTAAAAATCAAAAGGGGCTTTCGATGTTTCTTACTACTGGACTGGAGAGAGACAACACAGATGAATAATAACCGTGCTGCCTTTGCCAAGGGTGTGTTTATGGGATGCTGTCTATATTGGAACAGTTAATGATTGGTGGTTAAATAATGCATTATCTTGTTAAGTATTTCAACAGGGTAAAGTTGTGCCAAATTTTCTTTTTGTTGTATTTTAACTGTTTTGTAAGAACAAAGTATATTATGATTAAAGTTTAGTGGTGGACCATATGGATCATACCTTGAACTCAGAACATTACATTTGCCTTTTTAAAAGTATGGAAGTTAGAGTCTAACCTATCTCCAAAATATACTTTGGGATATGGCATAAAACATCAGGTTGGTAGGTAGGTATAAAAGATTCTGTGGCATGATTTTGAAGAAGAGGAGTGCAGTTTTCACTTGGTCAATATTAATCACTCAACGTACATTTCAAATAAAAACAGATTGTTCATTATCACATTAATGCTTTGTGGGAGCTTGCTGTGTACAAACTAGTCACTGCATTTCTCACAATACTGGATAGGCTTCAAATACATTGCAAAGCATTTTGAGATATCAGGTGGTTGTGAAAACTGCTATATCAATGCAAATCTTTTTTAGTCCTCATGGTGCTTCAGAGACTGCATGCCTTGACATTGATAGAGTTGTTATCCAGCTCCATATGGCTTTTTTCACAGTGAAGAGCACCACAGATGATGATACAATGCTCCTCTGTCTTTGGCACTACCAGGAAGAAGTATTGAGTGTGGCAAATGTATAAAATGTACTCTGGTTGGGAATCTTCAATGACCATCACCAAGAGTGACTTAGTATCACCACTACTGACTGAACTGATTGAGTCCTAAAGGACGTAGCTGCTAGATTCCATCTGTGCTAGGTGGTGAGGGAACCAATAAGTGGGAAAAATGGACTTGATTTTTGTATTCATCAATCTACCTATCACAGTTGTATCTGTCTATGCATGTATAGTTCAGGGCAATCATTGTCCTTGTGGAGATGAAGTCCTATCTTCACATAGTGCCACACAATAGAGGATATCCTCTATCACCATGCTAAATGGGAAAGGTTTCAAATGTTGTGGAATTATCAGTGAGACGTCTCACTCTGACCTAATGAGCGAATTCTTTAAAGACAGTCACTTTACTGAAGCATCCTATGAGCAACATCCTAGGGCTACAGTCAGTGACTTCACATTGGCACAACCCTCTTCCTTTGCTTCAGTGCCTCCTGTGGTGGACAGTGGAATTTCAGCTAGGACTCTCAGTGCTGCTGTCCTGTTAAGACAGAGGAGTGGCTTTGTTGACATTAGGGCAAAAACAGAATTGCTCTATTGTGATGAATTCCTTGGCCAAATTGCCAAAAATAGTTCCTTGGATGTGGTAACAGCCACTGTGAAATTGCCCCTAAGTATCTGTAGGTGACAAAAATACCACACGTTTCTCAACAGAAATATTTCATCTTAAACATTCTCTAAAAGCTGCTTGAGTAGATAAATAAACTCAGTTCTCAAGGACTGACACCTCAAACAGCTGTCAGACCATCTCCTCCAAGCCCAAAATGCAACAGCATATCACAAAAACAAGAGAAGTAACAATGTCTCTCTACTTTAAAGGTCATGTCATCCATAATCTTTCTAAGAACCAACAACTGATTTCAAACAGTCCTTCAGTTGTAACTTGCTGCTTGTTATGTACTAAACATATTTTTGGCATTGTTCACAGAGTCAAATAAGACTGAAGCTCCACTGAGGTTATCCTTGGCCATCCAAGGGGTGGAGAGTTAAAAAGTGAAGATGAATCGCAGAATTTTATACCAGTTGAAGGGGCTTTGGAACCCTGCCGTCAATCCTCCAGACCCATTGCCCTTTACTCCTACTATCTCACATTTTCCTCATCATCAATATGTGGGTTTCCCATTAACAAAGTTTTTATTGGAGGCCCTGCTTCAGTCACTTTTGATTACATAGAAAACCTACAGTGCAGGAGAGGCTGTTCAGCCTATTGAGTCTGCACCAAGCCTCTGAAGAACATCCCACCCAGACTGCTGTCCCTCCCCAGTCTATCCCCATAACTCCACAATAATCCTGGCTAATCCACTGAGCCTGCACGTCCCTGAATGCTACAGGGCAATTTAGCATGGCAAATCCACCTAACCCACACATGTTCGGATTGTGGGAGGAAACTGGAACACCCAGTGAAGACACAAGAAGAACGTACAAATTCCACATGGATAGTCACAGATGGCTGGAATCAAACCTAGGGCCCTGGTCCTGCTAGCCACTGTGCCACCATGTCGACCTTCACTTGTAAGTATATATTCCATCTGTAACAACCCAAGGCATAAAAGTGTGCTACTGATTCACTAACCAGCGAAAATAGATTTCTATTCCTATTTTTTTTATCATAACTTCTTAGAATTTTGTACACAACTCAATCAGATTTCCTCTAAAGTTTCTAAGTTGCTGGAATTATAATTGTGGTCCTCTTCTCTTCCCTCATGAGAAATGTTTTTCATCTTTGTCTATCACATTAGCCAAGTCTACACTCTCTCTCTGTGACTGTCTCTGAGATGTACCCTGCAACAGGGTTACTCGACACTGGGCAGAGTGGGAATCCTAACTTAATCACTATCTTAATCAACTCTGCCCAGTTTAGCTGCTCCTTTTGGTGACCTGGTAATGGAGATTGCACATGGGAGTTAAAGCATTGGCTGACAGATGCACCGAGATGTCTCAGAATTGGTGACAAAGGGCTATCTAAACACCCTGTAGACTAACCCAGTGGCTTAAATACTAATAATCAAATTAAGGTGATCCATTGATCACATCTGCAGGGACTAGTTCTCTTCAAGCAAACAGAATATGTTCAAGACTCGTGCCTTTATTTGAATTATCCATGAATTTGAACAGCCTATGGTTCCCATTGCTTTCTTCATGATCACACCTCAACCAGAATTGACTTGCTAAACGAACAGAGTAAAAAAATGTGGTGCTTATGCCCGAAACGTTGACTGTTCTGCTCCTCGGATGCTGCCTGATTGGTTGTGCTTTTCCAGCACCACACGTTTTGACTCTGAGCTCTAGCATCTGCAGTCCTCACTTCCTCCTTGCTAAACAATCAGCACTGCAATTCTGACGTGAGTTCCTACTCCCCGTGTTGTAGGATGCTTTCAATTTGCCCTGCTAAATCAAAAAGGTAGCCATGGATTGAAGATTGGTTTACTAAGGTGACAGAATAAACATTAAAGCAGAATGTGATTTAGCTGTTACCTGTCAAACAGCCTTATTAAACACTAAAAGAATAATTAGTGTCAGGGCACACTTTATTGCAGAATTGGTAAATAGAAAATTACAATGATTGTGACTATTGTGCTTTAGCAACAGTAAAATTGGCATGTGTGTTACCCGTTCCTATGGACTTGGTTAGTTAAATGTAGCCACTGGAATATCAATGTCACAAACTCCCTCCATGCCCATAAGGTGACCCTTCAATAGGATTTCCCATTTTGCTGTAAGACTTGCATTTATATTGTGGTTTTTACTTCTGCAGGACATCTCAAAGTGCTTCATAGTCAATGCCATTTATCTTGAAGAGTGGTCACTGTTGTAACACAAGAAACACAACAGCTAACTCGCACACAGCAAGCTCCCACAACGGCACTGTGAGATCGACTAAATCCGTTTTTCCTTTTGTGTTGTTTGTTGAGGGATTAAACTTCACCAGGAAACAGGGGGCAACTGTTCTGCTCTTGACTAAATTAGGTCCATGGGATCTTTTATATCCACCAGAGAGCCTTAGTTCAATGTCTAATTGAAAGACAGCACCTCTGACAGTGCAGCACTCTATCAATACTGAACAGGAGGGTCAGTCTAGATTTCTGTGCTCTGAAGTGGAAGAGGAAGTCTGGCTTCGAGGTGAGAGTGCAACCAGCTGAGCCACGTCTGATACAGGGTCTGAGTGTTAATTTCCAGCTGGGACTTTATCTTCAACAATATTGATTACTTTGATAACAATCATAGACATTGGCACAAGGATGAACCGGAGCTGTAAATCACTGACAGAATTTCAGGGCTGTCTGGGTTAAAGTATTATTTTAGAGCAGCATGAGGTCACTGGATGTGAAATGAGGCGAGTCTGGGTTCAGATGAAGAACTCAGCACATGACCTTCTGAAAACTGCAGCATCTGCTTCTTTCAGCTGAAGGTTCAGTATTCTCTTGCGGTTGTGTTTTCTTATTTTTTGGATACATACAGTGCAATAAAATGTAAAGTCATGTGATTTAGCCTCTAGGGTCATTTTAAATGTGAATTGGAAATCTTGCCCTTTAAAGTAGTGCAAGCTTTTCTGTAATATCTGAATTACAGCCATCTCCCAAAAACAGGATGATGGTTTTGTCAAGCTTAGCTCAAACGTGGAATGGAAACCACTGTGCTTTGAGTCCAATGTATTCCTATGTGGCACATTTCTTTTGGGGTTTGCTTAGCTTGTTGGCCTGACAACTGGCTTCCTATCTGGAGAGGCACCAGCAGCAGGGGTTCAATTCCCGCACTAGCTGAGGTTACAAAGAAGGAGTCTCTTTCTCAACCTCTGCTCCTCACCTGAGGCATGATAACCCTCAGGTTAAACCACAACTAGTCATCTCTCTAATGAGAGCGCAGCCTGGTCTGGTCAGACTATGGTGACTTTGCCTTCATATTTCTGTTACTGCTGTGCACCAATCTGCTTGCATATTACAGGAAAGGTTCAGAAGCACTCGGGAAAGTGGAAAAAGAAGATTTACATGGAACTGTCAGAAGAAGGACCAACTTAAATTGCTGGCAGCACTTAAAGCAAAATAATCAACCAGCAACAAGGTATTTTCTAGCTTTGCTGAAGGAAGTGAGTGAAGAGATTGCAGAGGTTCTGGTCACAATCTCCTAAGTGTAAGAACTAGAGGGGTGGGGAAGGAGGTTAGTCAGCCTTTCAAGCCTGTTCCACTATTCAATACAATCATGGTTGATTTCATCTTGCCCACTCTCCATTCATGTTTCTTGCTTACCAAGGGGCTAGTCAGATTTCCGATTTTTACTGAAATCAATGACCACTACTTCTCCCGCAAACCCTCACGCTATGAGAGTGATGTCAGAGTCCTATTCAAAGAGGGGAAAGAAATCAAACGGGTGATTCGAGGACAGACGACCTAACATCAGTGGTGGGGAAATGCTTCGTGACAATATTCGGGGACAAAATGAATTTGGATAATGATCAGTTTGTAAACGATAATCGGCGCAGGTTTATTGAAGGTAAGTCGTGTTTGACCAAGTGGATTAAATTCTTTGATTGAAGTAACAGAGGGAATTACTAAGGGTAATGTGCGATTAATGTTGTGGTCTCGATACTTTCAAAAAACATTTCATCAAGTACCATGTTGTAGATTCATGTGCAAAATTGAAGCCCATGGGTTAAAGAGACAGACACCACAGATACAAAATTGGCAGTGGTGAACCATTACTATTCAATTAAAGAGAAAATATATGCTCATATGACCCAGTGGTCAATATCCATTCCATAGCTCTTTTTTCACAAACATTAATGACCTGAACAGGAGCATACTTGCAATTTGGCAGGCAGGACATATCTCAAAGCATTGAGGATGATGGTTACAGGCTTCAGGAGGAAAGTAACAGGCTGGGGAAATGCAATAGCAAACGGAAATAGCAGATGCAATTTAAAACCAAGTGATTTTATTTCAGAATTTCTGCCTCTGCCGCATTTTGCTTTTGTAATTACTTGAGTGGCACCAGGGATGAGGGACTTTGGTTCGGTGCAGAAGCTGGGGTCATTCTGGTGAGATCAAATACAGGTTGGGTGATCAAGTTACAATTAACCTTGCTTCAGCAAGAACAAGCTGAATTTCATTCTTCCTTTCATTCTCCATTCCCTTCCCAGTCCCCGAGCTGTTGCACCTTTGCAGCTTTGGAGATAAACAAAGGTTTGAGAACTACTATCTCGTCTTTCTGTGAATCTTTTGGAGAAGTTAAGATTTAAGTTTAACAATTTCCTATCTTAACCACTTCCCTGATTTTTTTCCAGGCAGTAACTGCTGGTTATGATTCCGTTGTTGCCATTTTCTCCTCCTAGCATTGCACCTTTTATTTCTTTACTTGCCCCATTACCCCACTAAATCTCTCCTGTCTTCCACCCTATCGTAGCTTCTATTTTAATTCCATTTCGAAAGGAGGTGATGGTGTAGTGGTCATATTACTGAACTAGTTATCCTGAAACCCCAGGTTAATCCATCTGGAACATGGTTTCAAATCCCACCATGGCCGGGAAGTCATGTCCGCATCCCCTGAACAAATTCCAAACAATTCCATAGTGATCTCTATGACTCTATGATAGGATAGTGAAGAAGGCATTTGGTATGCTTTTGTTTATTGGTCAGAGTATTGAGTACAGGAGTTGGGATGTCATGTTGCGGCTGTACAGGTCATTGGTTAGGCCACTGTTGGAGTATTGCATGCAATTCTGGTCTCTTTCCTATCGGAAAGATGTTGTGAAACTTGAAAGGGTTCAGAAAAGCTTTATGAGGATGTTGCCAGAGTTGGAGGGTTTGAGCTATAGGAAGAGGCTGAACAGGCTGGGGGCTGTTTTCCCTGGAGCGTTGGAGGCTGAGGGATGACCTTATAGAGGTTTATAAAATCATGAGGGGCATGGATAAGATAAATAGACAAAGTCTCATACTTGGGGTAGGGGAGTCCAGAACTGGAGGGCATAGGTTTAGGGTGAGAGGGGAAAGATATAAAAGAGATCCAAGGGGCAACTTTTCCACACAGAGGGTGGTACGGGTATGGAATGAGCTGCCAGAGGAAGTGGTGGAGGCTGATACAATTATACCATTTAAAAGGCATCTGGATTGGTATATGTATAGGAAGGGTTTGGAGGGATATGGGCTGGGTGCTGGCAGGTGGGACTAGATTGGATTGGGATATCTGGTCAGCGTGGACGGGTTGGACCGAAGGATCTGCTTCCGTGATGTATATCTCTATGACATGTTTGTGCTCAACATATATCCACGTCACAAATAAGTTCAAGGGAGGTCTTGTGGTGCCAGTGAGGAGTATGTGAGCTCCAGCCCCAGGAATTGTTGCTTGTGGATGGCATATTCCTAATGCAGCCATGACAGGCTGAAAATTGAGCTGATGTGCTGAAGGCAAGTGGTAAGAGTCACCTGGTCAGACATCACTTGATATCTAGTGGTGTCCCTCAACATACAGGCTCTGTGACATTCTAGTAACTTTTTGTTATTCACTTGTAGGATGTAGGCATTTTTGTTGGGCCAGCATTTACTGCCTGTCCCTTGTTGCCCTTCAGAAGCTGGTGGTGAGCTATCTTCTTGAACCACTGCAGTCCACCTCCACTCCAATGTGACCCACTATGTCATTAGGATGGGAGTTTCAGATTTTGAAAACAAGACTGAAGATTAGATTAGGTTCCCTATAGAGTGGAAACAGGCCTTTTGGCCCAACAAGTCCACACCGACTCACCCGAAGAGTAACCCACCCAGATCCATTCCCCTACATTTACCCCTGACTAATGTACCTAACATTATGGGAAATTTAGCATGTCCAATTCACCTGGCCTGCACATCTTTGGATTGTGGGAGGAAAGCAGAGCACCCTGAGGAAACCCACACAGACGCGGGGAGAATGTGCAAATTCCACACAGACAGTCGCCTGAGTTTGAGACGCTGTGAGGCAGCAGTGCTAACCACTGAGCCACTGTGCCACCCAAGATGTTGCCTGACAGGGAGTGAATTAGCAAGCACAGTAGATGATGGTGTATGGGACCTGTTGCAATTTAAGACCTCAAGTTTATAGAAGGTAAAATGTGGGTGACTGACAAGGAGCACTCTGGAATAGAAACATGGACAGAGGTAACTGAGGATTCCAGTGTCAGAAAACTAATCACTAATTCCAAAGCCCCAACCAAGAGTCAAAATGATACTGTTCTTCCTATGGGTCAGAATGGGGGAGGTAAAAACAATGACTGCAGATGCTGGAAAGCAAATACTGGATTAGTGGTGCTGGAAGAGCACAGCAGTTCAGGCAGCATCCAACGAGCAGCGAAATCGACGTTTCGGGCAAAAGCCCTTCATCAGGAATAAAGGCAGTGAGCCTGAAGCATGGAGAGATAAGCTTATCTCTCCACGCTTCAGGCTCACTGCCTTTATTCCTGATGAAGGGCTTTTGCCCGAAACGTCGATTTCGCTGCTCGTTGGATGCTGCCTGAACTGCTGTGCTCTTCCAGCACCACTAATCCAGTATCAGAATGGGGGAGTCAACAATACTGATGCTGAGAATTTTGAGGTAGGTTGAGAAGCAATCTAAAGTCCTGGATCATTTAAAGTCAATAACTATGGATGAGTAAAAGGTCAAGTTGCCATCATCTTACTAGACCAATGGGTTGCTCTCTCATTACAGAGCGAGATGACTGGTGGTAGTTTAACCTGAGGGTCACCACACTTCAGACGAGGGGAGAGGTTGAGAAGAAGAATCCTCAGCCAGAGCAGGAACTGAACCCCATGCTGTTGGCTTCACACTGCATTACAAACCACCCAGCTGAGCTAATTGACCCTCCCCCGAGGAGTAGATAGGTTGAGAGACAGAAACTAAGAGATGGATTAAACAGCAGTATCTCAAAGGTAGTAATAATGACCTTCTCAAACCTTTCCCAGGATAAACCAGCTGTGGAAACTGTGGTTTATCTGCCTCATCTAAACACAAAAAGCCTTTAAAATTGAGTAGTTATTACCTTTTCTCAAAAGACAGAACTTGTTCTCATATTGAAGGATTGAGGTGCATTATATTTAAGAGGAAATTAGATAATTACATGAGAGAGAAAGAAATATATTGATAGGTGTGGATGAAGTAAATAGCTTGGGAGGAGGCCTGGGCCCAAACACCCATTTCTGGGCCTGTAAATTCTACGTAATTCCATATAATTCTATGTGATTTTTGTGAATAGCAGACATGATTTCTGATTCAGTAATTTAATGGTGGTTTGCAGTCTTCAGTTTAATTGAGTTAAATTAATAATGTTTAGGACATGTGGAGCTGACATCATTCCATTTTTTAGTGCTGGACCCAAAGCTGAAAGAGGGAGAGGTTGAACTGATTATAACAGGCATTCCTCTCTGATCAGTTGAAACTCTGGCGGAGCATGATACAAGAGCTGTCTGGAGAGTTAAAAATCACACAACACCAGGTTATAGTCCAACAGGTTTAATTGGAAGCACACTAGCTTTCGGAGCGACGCTCCTTCATCAGGTGATAGTGGAGGGCTCGATCGTAACACAGAATTTATAGCAAATATTTGCAGTGTGATGTAACTGAAATTATACATTGAAAAATTGATTGTCTGTTAAGCCTTTCATCTGTTAGAATACAGTGATAGTTTCACTTCTTTCATGTGTAAATCACAAAACCCTTTTTTTTAAAGTTGCATTCTCAGGTTAGCTGTTAACAATGGTGATAGCTAGACAATATGTTGAAGGTGTTAGCCCCCTGTGTTCTCTAACTGATGTTTAGATATTTTGTGTGGTGAATTTGTACTTGCAGAGTTACATTGCACTTTGCTCAAAAACTGCAGACATTCATGTAGAACTCTGAGCTCAAAAACTGCATGAATTTATGTAAAACTCTGTTATCTCACTTTTTAGATTAGAATCAATCTAAACATCAGTTAGAGAACACGGGCTAACACCTTCTTTAGAGACCGCAATTTCCCTTCCCACGTGGTTAAAGATGCCCTCCAACGCATCTCGTCCACATCCCGCACCTCCGCCCTCAGACCCCACCCCTCCAACCGTAACAAGGACAGAACGCCCCTGGTGCTCACCTTCCACCCTACAAACCTTCGCATCAACCAAATCATCCACCGACATTTCCGCCACCTCCAAAAAGACCCCACCACCAGGGATATATTTCCCTCCCCACCCCTTTCCGCCTTCCGCAAAGACCGTTCCCTCCGTGACCTCCTGGTCAGGTCCACACCCCCCTACGACCCACCCTCCCATTCTGGCACTTTCCCCTGCCACCGCAGGAACTGTAAAACCTGTGCCCACACCTCCTCCCTCACCTCTATCCAAGGCCCTAAAAGAGCCTTCCACATCCATCAAAGTTTCACCTGCACATCCACCAATATCATTTATTGTATCCGTTGCTCCCGATGTGGTCTCCTCTACATTGGGGAGACTGGGCACCTCCTAGCAGAACGCTTTACGGAACATCTCCGAGACACCTGCACCAATCAACCAAACCGCCCCGTGGCCCAACATTTCAACTCCCCCTCCCACTCTGCCGAGGACATGGAGGTCCTGGGCCTCCTTCACCGCCGCTCCCTCACCACCCGACGCCTGGAGGAAGAACGCCTCATCTTCCGCCTCGGAACACTTCAACCCCAGGGCATCAATGTGGACTTCAACAGCTTCCTCATTTCCCCTTCCCCCACCTCATCCTAGTTTCAAACTTCCAGCTCAGTTACTGTCTCCTTGACTTGTCCGACCTGCATATCTTCTTTTCCACCTATCCACTCCACCCTCTCCTCCTTGACCTATCACCTTCATCTCCTCCCCCACTCACCCATTGTACTCTATGCTACTCTCTCCCCACCCCCACCCTCCTCTAGCTTATCTCTCCACGCTTCAGGCTCACTGCCTTTATTCCTGATGAAGGGCTTTTGCCCGAAACGTTGATTTTGCTGCTCGTTGGATGCTGCCTGAACTGCTGTGCTCTTCCAGCACCACTAATCCAGTATTTGATTTTCAGCATCTGCAGTCATTGTTTTTACCTTCAACATCTTGTCTAGCTATCACCATTGTAAACAGCTAACCTGAGAATGCAACTTTAAAAAAAGGGTTTTGTGATTTACACATGAAAGAAGTGAAACCATCACTGTATTCTAACAGATGAAAGGCCTAACAGACAATCAATTTTTCAATGTATAATTTCAGTTACATCACACTGTAAATTTTTGCTATAAATTCTGTGTTACGATCGAGACCTCCACAATCACCTGATGAAGGAGCGTCGCTCCGAAAGCTAGTGTGCTTCCAATTAAACCTGTTGGACTATAACCTGGTGTTGTGCGATTTTTAACTTTGTACACCCCAGTCCAACACCGGCATCTCCAAATCATGTTGGGAGCGTAGCATTGCATCAATGTAAAACTTGTGACACATTCATATGAAACGTCAACAGGAAGGACAATTGTTGGCTTATATTTCATTAGTGACAAGGTGCCACGAGGCTCTAGTTTGCAAACTGTTCACTCCCTATCGGCTTTGCATGATTGCCCTATTTCCATTTTACTGCTATATCCTAAATCAGAGGTCACAGTGTGCAGGCACATCAATTCAACACAAGGCCCTCTTGTGTCTTTATCTTGTGTGGGAGGCCATTGTTAGGAACTGAAACACAAGGGAAGCAAAGTGGAAGGAAAGTTAATCATATCACTGAGCAGTGAGGGCATGCAGAGATTTCTGTATGTAAGTTGGGTGACCACAGAATGGAAATTGAAATCTTTCTGAAAGTTGGAACCTTTCCCTAGAAGACAAAGTGACTTCGAGAAAGAAAGACAGGGACTTTGGAACAGAGGGACAAAATGAGGCCATTCAGCCTATTCTGCTCTTCAGTGAGATCAGGCTGGTCTTTATCCTAACGCCTCTTATGACTACTTTGGATCTGCAAACCTATCAATCTCAGACCATAGATGATAGGATCAGGAGTAGGCTTTTCAGCCCTTTGAATGTCTATTGTGCTGTTCATAGCAAGAGGAGGCAATGGCCTAATGGTATTATTGCTGGACTGTTGATGCAGGTAATGTTCTGGGGAGTCAGGTTCTAATCCTGGCATGGCAGACGGTGGAATTTGAATTCAATAAATATTTGAAATTAACGAGTCTAATGATGGCTATGAATCTATTGTTTGCAGGGGGGGAGGAGCGGGTGGAATGGATCTGGTTCACTAATGTCCTTAAGGGAAGGAAACTGCCATCCTTACCTGGTCTGGCCTACATGTGACTCCAGGTGCATAGCAATTTGGTTGACTTTAAACTGCCTTCTGGGCAATTCAGGATTGGCAATAAATGCTGGCAAAGCCAGTGATGCCCACATCTTGTGAATGAATTTTTAAAAAGCTGGTTATCCAATTCAGTGTCCAGTTCCCATTTTCTCCCCACGCCTTTTGATTACTTTAGCCCGAAGAACTGTATCTATCTCCTTCTTGAAAATAAAATTAATGAATTTGTAATAAATTTATTTACAATTAATTTCAAATAATTCATTAAACTAACTCTAACTGCTCCACAAAAAGTCTTCCCTAACTTTTACATTGAATGTAGCAGCTCTGATTTTAATGTATTTCCCGTAGTCCTGAACTTTCCCAACAGCAGTATAAATTACTCTCCCATTTGCCTTCTTGATTCCATTCAAAATTCTAAAATTCTCAATCAATCATCCCTTAACTTTGTACATTCTAAGGAACGAACTTGCATTTAAATTTCCTGACCTCAGGAATATACAGCTAACAGAATATTATTGAGGTGTGCTCACTATTAGAATGTAGGAAACACAGCATTCATTTTATGCACAGCAAGCTCCCCCCACAAACAACAGCCTGGAAAGAATCAGATGATCATCCTTTTGAGTGTTGGTGAGAGGCATAAATTGATCAATTAACTGGGAATTTTCTTGCTTATTTTCAGAATCATGGAACGGGATCTTTTCCATCCGCCTGAGAGAACAGACAAGACTTTGTTGTAATAGATAACAGTGCAGCACTCCCTTGGTACCAGCTCCTCGAGTGTTCGAGCCCCTGGAGTGGACCTCAAGTGGAAGTGCTACCCCTGAGCTCCAGCTGACGAACAGAAAAAACTTGCATTTAGATAACTTGCCACTTCCCCAGGATACTCCTCAGTCCATGAGAGGCTTTTGAAATGTTGTTTCTGAAAAATAGTTATACACATATCAGCAATTTTGTATGTGGTCCTACAATAAATAACCAGGTAATAACTTAAAGTCTGACTACGTGTGTGTGTGTGTGAGAGAGAGAGAGAGAGAGAGACGGCGTGTGTGTGTGTGAGGGAGACAGAGAGAGACGGTGTGTGTGAGACGTGTGTGAGAGAGAAACACGTGTGTGCGTGTGTGTGTGTGCGTGTTTGAGAGAGAAACACTGTGTGTATGTATGTGTGTGCGTGTGTGTGTGTGTGTGAGAGAGAGAGAGAGTCGGTGTGTGTGTGTCTAGTGTAAAGAGAATTGTATATTTCCTCTGGCCATAGTGACTGAACATCTGCAAAAGATGCCATATAATTGTGTAGTCTGATCAATTTGAAATGGAGCCAGGGCGATAGCCTCCAATGAGATGTTCTCTCTTACCACCCTCTGTTGTTGTTATATCCAATAAAACCTGGATTCTGGATTACCAATCCAACAATACTACCACAGTGCCATCACCTCTCTTTCTATCTGATACAAATAGCTAAATATTAACCAGAATAGATGCACAGATGTAATGGATTGTAATTATTTTTAAAATCAGCCTGGTCACATATGTTAGCTGGAGGAGGTGGACTTGAACTGAGACCTTCAGGCCCAGAGGCAGAGACACCACCACAGCACTGTGAAGAAAGCTTTTTGCAATTCACTCATAAAATGTCATATTTCTAAAGTGTGACTTACTCACAAAATCAAATGCATCATCACAGGAAGTGGATGCAATGTCACATGGTTTTGACCACTCTTGCAGCATTGTGGTAAGTGAAGCTACAGTAATTTGTTTCTTAGATAAAGCTTTCTTAGCTCAGCAGACTCAGAAGATGTTCTTCATCAGCATTAAAGCGAAGAAGATTATATTTTGGGGGTGAGGTGTTCATCCTTTCTCTTTGGATGATTCTGTGGAATTTTGGAATTTTTCTGGTGGTGGGAGTGGAGGGGGGAAGGGATCTTTTTAATATCTCACCTGAAAACTGCATCTCCTACAGTGCGGTACTCCCTTAATACAGCAGTGGTGAATCAGCCTGGATTACCTCAACTCCTCCAATGGAGCTTCATCCTGACCTTTTGACTTCAAAGTAAGTGCGATTATTCATGGCATTCTGCAGAGCGAAAACATTCATAGAGTCATAGAGCTGTATGGCATGGAAACAGACCCTTCCGTCCAACTTGTCCATGTTGACCAGATGTCCTAAAATAATCTAGTCCCATTTGCCAGTATTTGGCCCATATCCCTCTAAACCCTTCCTATTCATATATCCATCCAGATGCCTTTTAGATTTGTAATTGTACTAACCTTCACCACTTCTCATTCCATACAGTTACCACCCTCTGTGTGAAAATGTTACCCCTCAAGTCCCTTTTAACTCTTTCCCCTCTCACCTTAAACCTATTTCCTGTAGTTTTGGATTCTGTTACCTTGGGGAAAAGATCTTAGCTATTTACCGTACCAATACCTCTCATGATTTTATAAACTTCTATAAGGTCACACCTCAGCCTCTGACCATGGTAACACAAGTGAAAAAGATCATCAAATATCTCTGTTGCTGGCATATTCTTTGGTGGCAGCTTCTATTAAATGTTCAGTTTTCAGAATTGCAAGTGCTGTTTGCAAAAGAAGGCCATTTGGCCCATTGCGTATCTGCTAGCTCTCCAAATGAGCAATTCACTTCGTGCCATTGTCCTGCCTTCTCCCTGTAACCCTGCATGCTTTTTCAATTTTGTCTTGAATGTTTCACTTGAAGTTGCCTCCACCACACCATCAGACCTTTTGGAGCTACCCATTTTGTTATGTCTAAATCAGCCGTTTAAAACTAAACATTGAAAAATCTAATGCTTTCTGCTGACATGAGCAGTTCACCAATCCTCCTTTCTCTAGATATTATTAATCAACCTGTTCACACCTCTGGAGCTGATAGGACTTGAACCCAAGTATCCAGGCTCAAAGCATTACCACTAAACGCAAGAGCCCCTTCACTACAACTGGTATCCTCAGCTGGGTTCCCAGTCAAGTACTGACCAGAGGCCTGTTTAATTGTGTGCAGAAGGTGATAGACCGCTGGTGAATCCAAACAGAAGAAGCATTTGTGTCACACCAGATAGTTTAATGTATGATAACGTGAGTTACAGTTACATTAATTTCTCAGGATCTATTAGGACTAACCAGAGCTGTATAGGATACCTCTGCTCCTCTCAAGATCTTGTGCATATCTCAACTGACTACACTCAAAAGTAGTGACATTATCTGATTGGGCAGACCAACGTGACCATGAACCTCTTCAGAATCAATACCGCATACCACAATGTCTTTCCAACTGCTACTAGATTTCACCATGGGGATTTAATGGGCAGTGTTTAATACTTAGATTAGATTACTTACAGTGTCGAAACAGGCCCTTCGGCCCAACAAGTCCACACCGACCCGCCGAAGCGCAACCCATCCAGACCCATTCCCCTACATTTATCCCTTCACTTAACACTATGGGCAATTTAGCATGGCCAATTCACCTGACCTGCACATTTTTGGACTGCGGGATGAAACCGGAGCACCCGGAGGAAACCCACGCAGACACGGGGAGAATGTGCAAACTCCACACAGTCAGTTGCCTGAGGTGGGAATTGAATCCGGGTCTCTGGCGCTGTGAGGCAGCAGTGCTAACCACTGTGCCGCCCATGTTTTTAGGGTAGGAGATTCCAATTTTCCCTCATGAGTCTGCTCCTTGTAAAGAGCAATCAAAAACCGTTGGAAGAAACTGAAATCAAATATCAGAAAATATAGCAAAATGATCTGGAAGATCTTTACCTTGTGTTTTTTTTTGACTTCATGCCCTACAAGGTGGGATGTTGAAAGTAAGGAATTGGACCCATTGTTAGCTTCTCTGACCTAGTGAAGCACAGTACAGACTGAAGTTCCTCTATCCACAGCCAGAGTTTGTCATGTACAGGCCTTAGCTCCTTTGCATTGTGGGCCGGGAGTGTCTTTCTGACCCTGTTCCAAATTGGGTTGCATGTGACCTCAGGGTGGGCTGAGAATGCTCAGAATTCCCTTAGGCATGCAGCAACCAGATTAGCCAGCTTTTAATGAACCACTGGAGGCTACATTTTTGTTTAAAAGAACCTTTCATGGGATGTGGGCATAGCTGGCAAGGTCAGCACTCGCTGCCCATCCCTAATTACCCCTTGAACATCATAGTTTGCTAGGCTGTTCCAGAGGTAGGTTAAGAGTCAACCACATTGCTGTGAGTCGAAAATCACTTGAAAGCCGAACCGGGAAAGGACGGCAGATTTCCTTCCCCAGTTGATGTTAGTGATGGATATTTACTTCAATTGATGCCAGTGACGTGGTCACGATTACCCAGCTCGCTTTATAATCTAGAAGTTTTTTTTAATTGAATGTTGACAATCTACGAAGGAAACCTTTTTGTTTGTTTTTCGCACACTGTGATGGCAGAGAGAGTGCGAATGCCCTAACTGGCACCACATGCATACCATGGGTTGCTGCTGTCCACCCTCACACCCTCTTCCCTTTCTCTTTCCCTGTCCTATGACACCTCTTTTATTGCCCTCAAGTTTCATGAGTTTCCTCTGGGGTCTGATCACTTGTCAGGAATAAGCAAATTGGGTGAGTTGGATCAATTTACAATCACCTTTGAACTGGGCCTCATTAGATTTGGGCCCAAGGCAATTCCTCAGCCTCTGGAGGTTAAAGAAGTCTCTCCAAATTGTCTGCTCAAACAGCCCTGAAGCATTGACTCTGAAGCAAGAGGACATGTTAATGCACATCCTGTATAATTTTGTCACTCAGTTTCTCATTATTGAGAATGTTTCCATTGTTAGCAGAATTTGATTGATGTGTCTACATAACGTAACATTGGACACGGTGTAAAACAGTAAAGCTTATTGACTTGCCTTTCTTTCTGGCTGATATCTTTGAAATTTTGTTGATGGCTGTATTTTTGAGCAATGTCTTGGTTTCTTTATCTGTGCTATCTTAATTGTTTGTGTATGCTGTGTCTGTTTTGTCCTGCCCTAGTGGGGATTTTGAAGAACTAGCAATATCAATGTTCAGATAACAGTGATTTATGCGCGAGAAAAGTGTAGTGATGACAACGAGGTCAATCAGGTTGATGTCATACAATATGAGTTCCCTGATTAGGGTTGTTAATCTGGTCCAATCAGGGAGCTCTGGCTGACAGATAAAAACAGGTGCGTGTCCCTACCCTCCCCTTCACCTTTTTGATCACACAGCATTGCCCTTTGATGTGAAGGGCAGTGCTTGTCACTGGCCACCCGGGTGTTTTCCTTAAAGAAAGAAAAAGAAAAACAGGTGCGTGTCCCTACCCTCCCCTTCACCTTTTTGATCACACAGCATTGCCCTTTGATGTGAAGGGCAGTGCTTGTCACTGGCCACTCGGGTGTTTTTCCTATCTTCCTGGTGGTGGAAATTGAATAAAGATTTGTGCACTTTGTGTCTTTCACTGTGTCTCACACCTGCACACACACACCATGGGTGCTGGGGAAAAAATAAGCACTACCGCAGTTAGGAAGAAAAAAATATATAAACACGAGACTTTTTGATCACACAGCATTTTCCCTTTGATGTGAAGGGCAGTGCTTGTCACTGGCCACTCGGGAAAAAAGAAAAAAAAAGAAAAAAATTAAAAAAAATAAACAGGGGCCTTTTGTGTCTTTCACTGTGTCTCACACCTGCACACACACACCATGGGTGCTGGGGAAAAATAAGCACTACCGCTGATAGGCGTTAGTGTGGGGAAAAGAAAAGAACAGGAGTGTCAGCCGTTATGTTCTCTCTGAGAGCTGCCTCTGAGGGAGCTGGATCAGTGAGTGAAGGACTCTCCATTTTGTGTTAAGGAGGAGGGATTGACCTCTGAACTGCCTGAAAAAAAAAGATTAAAAATAAGAGAAAAAAAACCAGGAATGTCATGGGTGCTGGGGGAAAATAAGCACTACCGTTGTTAGGGGGTAGTGTAGGATAAAAAAAGAGAGAGAAAAAAAACAGAAGTGTCAGACATCCTGCCACTCTGACAGCTGGCTCTGAGAAAGAGTGTCAAGGACTGTCCTTGTGTAAATAAGGGATGACCTGCTGACGGGATACCAGTCTCTGTGGAGTTATTTCAGAAAGCGTTAGTATAGAGTCCTAAAAGGCTCATACAAAATATGAAGTTTTTCAGGTATGTGCTGAAACCCTATAGTGCACGAATCATCCAAAACCCGGCCATATATGTAGTCCGTCATAGACCCTTTCTGATTTGTGCTGAAGGAATCACTAACATTTTCAAGGCATGAGAATTTGCAGAAGTGGGAGAAACCTCAGACCATGTATTATTGATGTAGGATGGGTAGCTAACATTAGTCACAACCCTTCATCTCACTGGAGCTTCGTTTGCAAAGGACCCAAACCCAATCAAATCCAGGATCTCTCTCGGGCAAATAGGCTGGAGCTGCTCTGTGAGTGACAATTGAATTTTAAGACTCCTCACTTCCCACATCTTATTTCCTAGTATCAACCTTTCTAGCTATAAGAAGGACTTAAAAGGATGCTAAAAAAGATTTGCAAGGATTTACTGAGACTGAAGAGTTGAGTTATAAGGAGAGGCTGGATAGTTGGGGACGTCTTTTCCTGGAGCATAGGAGGATGAGGGCTGACATTATAGATATTTATAAAATCATAAGGGGCATAGAAAAAGTGAATAGCCAAGGCCTTTTCTCCAGGGTAGGGAAGTCCAAAACCAGAGGGCATTGCTTTAAGGTGAGAGGGGTTAAAGGTTTAAAAGGGACCTGAGGGGCAACTTTTTCATACAGAGGGTGGTGCATGTATAGAACAGGCTGCCAGAAGAAGTGGTAGAGGCTGGTACAATTACAGCATTTAAATTTGTTCAGGTACAATGATAGGAATGGTTTAGAGGGATATGTGCCAAATTCAGACAAATAAGACTAGTTTAATGAAACCTGGTTGACATGGGCAAGATGAGCCAAAGGTCTTGTTTCCACGCTGCATGAGTCTATTACTCTCTGTTCAAATGCCAAAACACATCTATTTTCTGCTTCGTAACCAGGGCAGTGGGTGTACATTCCAATCTGGCAGCTTTAGCTACTCATGGCAATCCAATGGAGTCTCTACAAGGAAAGTTATACCTCTTGCAATCAGAAGGTGACACCAATATATTTGTTGGTGCGATGAGGGTGAACATTTTTTTTCTTTTTATTAAGTGATCACGTGGAATCTTGTGTGCCCAAAATATCCAATAGGCTGATTGAAACCATATTGTTGGAATGTACACCTCAGGGTAAAATTACAAGTTATTATCAGAAAGAAATTAGCTTGGAAGCAGAGTGAATAAAATTCCATACTAAATTTGTAGCCCAACTTGAAAAACAAAGAAATTGTACTAAATCTAAGGGATAGAACTTCCTTTTGGATTGTAGCAGTGTTAAAAGAAATTTTACCTTAGCTGCCCTATCTTTAGAATGAAATATTAGATGACCACCAGAATGAATGGCTCAAGCTGTTATGAATGATAATAGTACTACTTTATTGGCACGGTGACTCAGTGGTTATCACTGCTGCCTCACACCACTAGGGACCCAGGTTCAATTCCACCCTTGGGAGATTATCTGTGTGGAGTTTGTACAGTCTCCCTGTGTCTGTGTGGGTTTCCTTCAGGTGCCCTGGTTTCCTCCCACAATCCAAAGATATGCAGGTTAGGTGAATTGGTCATGCTAAATTGCCCATAGTGTTCAGGGATGTGTAGGTTAGGTGTATTCATCAGGGGTAAATGTAGGGTAGGGGAATGGGTCTGGGTGAGATACTCTTTGGAGGATCGGTGTGGACTTGTTGGGTCAAAGGGCCTGTTTCCACACTGTAGGGATTCTATCCTATTCATGACAAAACTGTTTTCATTATAATTTCATAAATCAAAGTATGATGGCCATAAAATCTTTACCTTGTGACGGTCTGTTTACGTGCATTTAATGAAGCAAATGTAAGCACCCACCCACTTTCTGAGGTTACATGGAGCTGCACACTGTGTTGTGCATTGGTCTTACAGAGGTCTCGAACCAAACGCAAAGAAATGAATTAATTCTGAAACCAGCCGTAAAGTTGACCTCACAAAACAGCCATCTGAAAATGTAGCAATATTTGAAGACAGGATGGACTCAAGCTGTTGGAATGAGAATGGAATAGGAGAGAATAAATGTTTGACAAAAAGAAATTTGCTACTCCATATTGTGAGGGCTGCAAAGGATGGGGAAAAGTAAGAGATATTAATAGTTTCAAAAGAAGGCGTTGAGTGACAGAAAGTGGGAAACATGAATATTAGCAGTGTGATTTTTAGCTAGGTAAGAAGTAAACACATAGAAGTAGGCACAGCCAACTTCACGAAAGTGAGAACAGTAGTGCAGGTCCCTCGGCTACATTGAATTCCATCCACTGGAGAAGCCGCTATGTAAACACAGACCTGCATTTATATAGCGCCTTTCACAAGCACAGAGTTTCCCAAACCACTTCACTGCCATGAAGTACTTTATAAAATGCAGTCACTGTTGTAGCGCAGAAAAACACAGCAACCTTTCCTGTGCACAGCAGGATCCCACAAACAGTGTTTTCTGATAGAAGGAAGATCAACTTGAAATGCTCTTCAACCAGAAGGCAAAGACAATGAGCTCAAATCATTTCAAGAGAACCGGAGCTGGCGTAAGGTTTCATGATCAGGAATACTGTCTCATGATGGGTCACATCTGGTTTATAAATGTTAGCAGAATGCAGCTGTTCATCTGAGATGCAGGCACAAACAAAGGACGGGA
The DNA here is from genome assembly GCF_047496795.1 of Chiloscyllium punctatum. NCBI lineage: Eukaryota > Metazoa > Chordata > Chondrichthyes > Orectolobiformes > Hemiscylliidae > Chiloscyllium > Chiloscyllium punctatum. The sequence goes on from NC_092751.1 coordinate 86,571,391, forward strand.
GATGTTGGCATTGTGGCAATGTCACTGGATGAGTAATGCAAGGGTCTAGTCTATGCTCTGAGAACACAAGTTCAAATCCTCCCATGGGAGCTGATGGAATTTGATATCAATTAATCGAGTAAAGGTACTATTCAATTATAATAGATTTGTAGAGCCATATAGCATGGAAACAGACCCTTTCATTCAACTAGTCCACGCTGACCATGTTTCCAAAATAAACTAGTCCCACCTGTCAACCATGATTGTAAAAATCCTCCTGGTTCACAAATATCATTTAAGGAAGGGAAAATCTGCAGTCCTCAGCTGGTCTGGTCTACATGTGATTCCAGAGAAATGTGGTTTGCTCTTAACTCCCCTCTGAAATGGATGAGCAAGTCATTAGTTCAAAGGTAATTTTTTAAGGGCCTTTCTGGTGATGCCCAGATCCCATGAGTGAATTTTTTAAAAAATTGAGAAATGATGTTTGTACCAGATGTGGTATTGTCTGTTTATTCTTCAGATTTCCTTCATTTTGGATATTTAAGCCCCCTGTGTAAGCAGAGTGGTATGATTAATTCTCTTTCTTTCCCTTGTGACTTTCAAGAATGCTGCATAAATTTTTGTTTTGAATCCAACAATCCAGGTCTTGGTCACAAGGCTGATAAACACTCATCAGACCTTTAACCCAGTCAGACTGAATGCTGCTATGATGCAGCACGAACCCAGTCACTGAAGGTCCTTTCAGAAACTTGTGTGAGAACATTGACCCAATTAGTTCTTACTTTGTGTCTCCAACAAGCTGTCCTTGCTTAAGCATGTTATTTAGATCCACAAAAATAAGCTCTTGTTTAGGCTGCGCCATCCTCCCTGATCACCCAGCAGTGAGAGGAACATAATACCAGAAATGATGGGGAGAGAAGGACTGAAAATAGCAGAAGCAGCTTTCTGTGCTAAAGTGCAGAATGCTGTGTCTCAAATAGGAATGACGTACCCAAAATTATTCCTGTTATAAGCTTAGGTTAAAGTAAATACTATCTGCTTTAATGCAAGTGTCTCCCTTGAGATTAATATGGTTTAGATCAAATGTTGCACTGCTAATATTGACCTTGTGACTATCAAATTCCTGTGCATTACTTTAATAAAGAGGTCAGACTATTCATCACTAATATTACATCACACAGAATAATAGAATCCCTACAGTGTAGAAACGGACCATTTGGCCCTTCAAGCCCACACCGACCCTCCAAAGAATAACGCACCCAGATCCATTCCCATGCCTTATTACTCTACATTTCCCTTGTTTAATGCACCTAACCTACACATCCCTGACCACTATGGGCAATTTAGCCAGGCCAATTCACTGACCTGCACATCTTTGGACTGTGGGAGGAAACCGGAGCACTCAGAGAAATCCCACGCAGACACGGGGAGAATGTGCAGACTCCCCACAGACAGTTGCCCCAGGTTGGAGTCAAACCTGTGTCCTTGGCGCTGTGAGGCAGCAGTGCTAACCACTGAGCCACTGTGCTGCCAATTTAAAATTTAGTTACAAACTACCCTGTAGAGAGAGATGACTGACATGCTGGCTGATAACCACATCATAGATTCTTAGAGACTATACAGTGCAGAAAGAGGCCATTCAGCCCATTGAGTATGCACTGAACCCAACTCCCCCGCACCCCGACATGAGTTTTTCCTGTGGCTAACCCACCTAGCCTGCACACCCTGTACACTTACAATTGCCCAATTCACCTAACCTGTACATCTTTGGAGGAAACTGGAGCACACAAATTAAATCCATGCAGACACAGGGAGAATGTGCAAACTCCACACAGACAGTCACCCAAAGCTGGAACCGAACCAGGGTCCCTGATGCTGTGAGGCAGCAGTGCTAACCACTGAGCCACTGTGCTGCCCACATGATGCGTGGGGAAAACAAAATTTCCCCATGTCATGGGGGATTATTTTGCCAATTATGTGAGTTCTGTGGCCCACCTTCTCTCGGATTCTCTGCCCCAAGCCAAGGAGGGGTTAAGCTGCCATAGGGCTGGTCTCTCATTCGAGAGAGATGACTGGCAGTGAGTTTAACCTGAGGGTTACCATGCCTCAGGTACGGGATCGATGTTGAGAAGGCACAACCTTCACAGTGACAGTTGCAGTTGTTATCAATCTGTATCACAAGCCAGCCAACTGAGCTAACTGACCCTCAATGCCATTTCCAGAGGCACAAACACAAGCAAGAGAGGTGGGACCAGGATCAGCAGGAACAGGAATGAGCTCCGTGTTGGTGACACCAATCTAGTCCACACCAACTATCCAAGCCAACTGGCCCGCACCCTGACAACATGCACTTTGACATTCAACCCAGAATGCGTCGGTAGAGCATCCAATTTTCTTTCCATTACATGGTTGATCAGGGATCTCTCCCCACTCCCTCCGCTGGCCTATGTTGGAGGGACTTGCATAGTAATATGATAATAATGCCAGCACCTTCCTTGTCATTAAGTCCTGGAGTGAGATTTGAATCCAGAGTTCTTAGCTCCAAGGTAAGGGCTTTTACTCACTGTGCCACGAGACCTCTTTGGCTCCCCAGCTGCCATTGAAAGCATTTTCTCTTTATTTACTTAATGAAAATCATTTTGTGATTTTGAACACGTCTATTATAACCTCACTGAGCCTCCAAGAAGAGTTACTCCAGCTTCCTTCTCATTTACAGAGGCCTTTATTCCCAGGTACCGTTCTTGTGACTCTCCTTTACACCTTCTGTATGATCCTGACATCTTTCTTAAAGTGCGATGCCCAGAATCGAATACAACACACCAGCTGGAGCCTTACCAATTTTTTAATGTAAAAAGATCGCACATAACTTCTATTGTATTTTTATTATTTCACAGGATATGGTTGTCACTGGCATGGCTGACATTTACAGTCTGTCATTAATTCCTTTGAACTAAGCAGTTTGCCAGGCCATGACAAGAGGGCATTTAAGAGTTGACCACATTATAGTAGTCATGGAGTCACATGTAGGCCAGGTCAGGGGAGAATGGCAGATTTCCTTCCCTAAATGACACTATTATATCAGATGGGTTTTTAAGATAATTGATGATATTTTCACAGTAACTGTTCCAGATTCTAGCTTTTATAGTCCAGAGTTATTAATTGAATTTAAGTTCTATCAGTTGCCTAGGCCTCTGAATTGCCAACATAGTGACATCAACACTACACCACCAAATCCCCTTCATCATGTACTGATACAGATTCTGTGTAATATCACTGTATCATCCAATTACATTAGAAAAAAAGCTGTTAGAAAAAGCCCAAATTGTACTAACTAGAATCCAGACTTTAACAAAAGTCTGCTTTCCTTAAACTGAAAATGAAATAAGAAGCAACCACACACACCTTGCAATATTTACAATTATTGCAAAACACCTGTTGTTCTTCCACATATTGTGTAAGCTGGAACTTTCATCAATAGGTTTTTGCAATAGAACAGAAATGTTTGGAGTCAATTGATCTTTAGACTAGTCTATGACATGCCTGCAATCTGTAATCTGTTTTTTAATACCTCAACAGCTCGGCTTGGTTCCAAGAGACTTGTTCGCTTGCTCAAGACTTGGCTGCTCAGGTTTGTGTTGTGCATCTCTCTGAGCTATTGAGGAATTATGCCAGAACATGTGACTGTCAAAGCTTGTTCCCTTGCCCAACTCCTGCATCTGGACTCACTGTGACCAGTTTCTTATTTCTCCTCTCCTTCCTGAGTTGTCTGCCTAAAGGCAAGTCTGACTTGTGGGGCCATGAGCTCTGTCACAGGTGGGGCAAGAATGCGGTCCTGAATCCATCCCAGATGAAATGGGGATCAAATCCCTCAGGGTTGGCACAAAACTGACTCACACTGTCCATCCAGCCTGCCTATAGTTACTGTGGCAACACTTGCAGTTTCTAGCCTCAAGCTATGGATTATGGTGGTGGAGTCTCCAATTTCTCTTGGAAACATGAGAAAGTTCACCTGTCCTTACCACCTGATGTTGACAGTCCTCCGATTCTGGCTTCTTTAGATAGGTTCGATTCCCTACAGTGCGGAAACAGGCCATTTGGCCCAAATGTCCACACTGACCCTCTGAAGAGTAACCCACCCAGACCCATTTCCCTACATTTACCCCTGACTAATGGACCTAACACTATGGGCAATTTAACATGGCCAATTCACCTAACCTGTCTACCCATGCAGACACGGGGGGAATGTGCAAACTCCACACAGACAGTGGCTCAAGGCAGGAATTGAACCTAAGCCCCTTGTGCTGTGAGGCAGCAGCGCTAACCACTGAGCCACCCAAGAGACTCTTGTCCTCTTCCACCTTATTCATGGGCCCATCTGGACCCTAAGCTCTCAAAATTCCCTCCCCTAAACATTTCCACCTCTCTCCTTGAAAGCCCTCCTTATAATATAGGTATTAGAACATGTATTAGGTCATCTATCCCAATGTCTCCTCCCTTGGCTCAATGTCAACTTTTGTCTGATCACATTGCTAAGAAGTACTCTGGGACATTTCCACAACATCCAAACACTGCATGTATAATGCTATATGGTTCTTGTACTCTTGGCCATCAGTTCTGTTTCGTTCTTAAAGAATTCCTAGGAAATTCTTATAGTGCAGAGGAGACCTTTCGGCCCATCTTGTCAGCAGCTGCTCTTTGAACGAGCATCATTACTTAGTGCCATTCTCCTGCCTTCTCCCCATATCCTTCTGTATTGTTTCTCTCTAAATCATCAACCACTGGCCTTTCGAATAACCTGACTACACCTGCCTCCACTACACTTCCTAACTACTTGCTGAGCAAATGCCTTTTTCTCATATTGTATGTGAAGTAACTCCACAGAGGCCAGTATCCCATCACCAAGTCACCCTTAATTTACACATAAACAGTCATAGAATCATACAGCTTGGAAACAGACCCTTCGGTTCAACCCATCCATACCAACTAAGTTTCCCAAGTAGTCCCACTTGCTTGCATTTGGCCCAAATCACTCAAAATCTTTCCTATTCATGTACCTATCCAAATGTCTTTTAAATGTAACTGTACCTGCATCTACCACTTCCTCTGGGCGTTCATTCCACATATGAACTGTGTGGTAGTTTATTCTGAAACTAGACTCCTGAGTCTTAATCGGGGGAAACTTACAATACCTTGACTAAAATACTAGGAGAAAGTGAGGACTGCAGATGCTGGAGAGTCTGAGTTGAAAAGTGAGGTGCTGGAAAAACACAGCAGGTCAGGCAGCATCTGAGGAGCAGGAGAGTCAATGTTTCAAGCCTAAGTGTTTCATCAGGAATGTGGAGGGGATAGGTCGCTGAGAGATAAATTGGGGAGTCAGGGGTGGGGTTGGGGGGAAAGTAGGTGGGGAGGCAATAGGTGGATGCAGGTGGGAGGGATCGGTCGGTGGGGAGGGTGGAGCGGATAGGTGGGAAGGAAGATGGACAGGTCAAGGGGGCGGTGCCGATTTGGAGGGTTGGATCTGAGATGAGGTGGGGGGAGGGGAAATTTGGAAATTGGTGAAGTCGATGTTGACCGTGTGATTGTAGGATCCCGAGGCAGACGATGAGTCGTTCTTCCTCCAATTGGTGGGTGGCTTTGATTTGGCAGTGGAGGAGGCTCAGGACTTGGGGGAGTGGGAGGGGAAATTGAAGTGTTTGGCTACAGGGTGGTGGGATTGTTCGGTGTGTACGTCCCAGAGATGTTCCCTGAACCTCTCTGCATGTTGGCGATCTGTCTGCCTAATGTAGAGGAGTATGTAGGAGACTATAGTACTGCCTCATACAGAATCAGGCACCAGAGTGGCAGTATCCTTGGTACTCAATCCTTTTATGTCAGCCAGGACTCACTGACTGGACCAGATTAACAGTCCGAATCAGGGAATTCGTATTCTGTGAGCTCCGTGTTGGAGTAAAATTTGATTTTCTTTTGCAAATTTCTTTAAATATGTGCCCTCTTCTTCAATCTTTTGAGTGAGAGCTCTTTTTCTGTGTCTATCCTGAAGTCGTACCAGAGTTGAAATGTTAACTCTGTTTTTCTCTCTACACATGAGCTGAGTTTCTCCAGCATTCTCTGTATTTGTTTCTCTATATCTGCGTTGTCCAGATCGCTCATGATTTTGAAAATTTCTATCAGCTCTCCTCCTAGCCTTCTGTTCAAGGAGAACAACTGACAACAGCTAACTGATATGACCTTCATTGGTTCTCTAACGCGAGTGGGCTGTTTCCATTCAAGGCTAAAGTTGTGTGTTTGTGGACTAAACTTTGCCCAGTATTGGAAAAACACACTTATAAGGCTCCTGAGTTTTAATTTTAACATGAATTTTGCATGTACGATCTTCTAAGATATAACCCAGACACTGGTGGAGTAGAGTCGAGAGTGTGGTGCTGGAAAAGCAGCAGGTCAGGCGATCCTGTTGATGGGTTATGCCTGAAGTGTCGATTCTCCTGCTTCTCAGATGCTGCCTGATCTGCTGTGCTTTTCCAGCACCATATTCTTGACTCTGACCTCCAGCATCTGCAGTCCTCACTTTCTCTTACTGGTGGTGTAGCAGATAGCAAAGGGGACTGTCAGAGAATGCAGCAGAATATAGATAGATTGGAGAGTTGGGCACAGAGATGGCAGATGAAGTTCAATCCAGGCAAATGTGAGGTAATGCATTTTGGAAGATCCAATTCAAGAGCGAACTATACGGTAAATGAAAAAGCCCGAGGGAAAATTGATGTCATGAGAGATCTGGGTGTTCAGGTCCATTGTATCCTGAAGTTGGCCATGCAGGTTGATAGAGTAGTCAAGAAGGCATACGGCATGCTTTCCTTCATCGGATGGGGTATTGAGTACAAGGTTTGGCAGGTCATGTTACAGTTGTATAGGACTTTAGTTTGGCCACATTTGGAATACTGCGCACAGTTCTAGTCGCCACATTACCAAAAGGATGTGGATGCTTTGGAGAGGGTGCAGAGGAGCTTCACCAGGATATTGTCTGGTATGGAGGGTGCTAGCTATCGAGAGATTGAGTAGATGAGGATTATTTTCATTAGAAAGATGGAGGCTGAGGGGGGACCTGATTGAGGTCTACAAAATCATGAAAGGTGTAGATAGAGTGGATAGCAAGAAACTTTTTCTCAGAGTGGGGGACTCAATTACTAGGGATCACGAGTTCAAGGTGAGAGGGGAAAAGTTTAACGGAGATATCCCTGGAAAGTTCTTTATGCAGTGGGTAGTGGGTGCCTGGAATGCATTGCCAGCAGAGGTAGTAGAAGCAGGCACCATAGTGTCATTTAAGATGCATCTAGACAGATAGATGAATGGGCAGGGAGCAGAGGGATACAGAACCTTAGGAAATAGGCGACAGAGGATCTGGATCAGTGCAGGCTTGAAGGGCCGAAGGGCCTGTTCCTGTGCTGTAATTTTATTTGTTCTTTGAAGGGCATGGAATTAGAAAAATGTCATCTTTAAATATCTGAGGTGCCTCAGATGGCTTATACCACAGGTTTGAGAGCTGAAGTGTTCCCAACTGTGTGGGTTCTGAATGCTTAAACAAACTCATGCAAACATCCCTAATGGCAGTCCTTCACTTCCGGGATAGATCTGAACAAGATGTTTACAATGTTACAAAACCCACTGCTGAAAACCAGAGGCAGGAGGGGCTGCTGGCTCATCTGGACCAGTGGAAAGAGAGCATTTATTGTCACCAAACAGGCAACGGGTTTGCTTATAGCACCACCTTGTGGAGCAAACTTCACTGAGGGAAACCCAGCTCATCGTCAAGTGGACACATAACACTGCAATTTTGAGCAATAGCAGGCAATGTGGGTAGATAGGAAGTTGCAGAGAGCCGTGGACAGAATGAACAAATGGGCTGAATTAAAGAAATTGGGGCTTAAAGTGTGACATAATTCACTTTGGTTCCCAGAAAGACAAATCTATCGCCAGGAAATTCGTTGCTGTGATGTGATTCCTTTCAGTAGGAAGACCCAGCAAGAGGAGATATAAAATAAAGGGGAGGACTCTAAAGAGGGTGCAGAGAGACTGGGGTTGATGTGCTCAAATCACAGAAAGTGGGCTACAAAAGTGGCTAGTAAAGTTTTGAGCTTTGAACCGAGTAGTTTGAAAGCATTGGAGCCATGATAAACCTGTGTAAAAATGTGGCTCAACCTAAACAGGAGCACTGTTCCAATTTTGAGCATCATGCTTATTGAGCTTAGATAATCTAATAACAGACCTCAATCCGTTTCCTCAAGCTAAATCATACCTAATGATTTAACAGTAGAAATCCACACCTCAGCTGCTGCAATTCAACCTTCTAGCACAGTCTCTACCACGTGACTAAGGTCACCATAACACCATTTCATACACCAGAGGCTCATCTGCCTATTCATTAGAGCATGTTGCACACATCTCTTTAGGAAGGCACTGAAGAGGGTGCAGAAAAGACTGAGGAGGATGGTTTCAGGGATGAGACAGTTCACTTGCGCAGTTATATTGGATCAACAGGATTTTTTTTGCATGGAGAAGTTTTAGGTTTTGGTAGAGGTGTTCAAATTCTGGTCAGAGGGAAGGGAAAGGCTGTTAGCTGAAGGATTGATAAACACAAGATGTCGATTTAAAATGATTGGCAAAAGTAACAATAACACAAGGTAAAGTTTAATTACACCGTGAGTGGTTAGGATTTGAGATTCTCTGAGCGTGAAGAGAGGAACTCTAAATTTTAAAAAAAGCCTTCACAAAGGGAATTGGGCAGTTACCTGAAACCAAGATAATTTGCATTCTGCCAAATGGCTTTGACAGTCTGCTCAGGGAACCGCTCGACAGGATCCGCCCTCTCCTTTTCCCGAAGGGTCTCAAGGACGCTACGTGCTGACCACTTCCTGATGGACTTGTGGTCAAAGGTGTTTTTCCTCATAAATTTCTCCACGAAGGACAGGTGATACGGAACGGTCCAACTACTCGGAGCGTTCCGCGGCAGCGAGGCCAGGCCCATCCTTCGCAACACCGGGGACAGGTAGAACCTCAGTACGTAGTGACACTTAGTGTTTGCGTACCGGGGATCCATGCACAGCTTGATGCAGCCACACACAAAGGTGGCCATCAGGGTGAGGGTGGCATTGGGCGTGTTTTTTCCCCCATTGCACCGGTCTTTGTACATAGAGTCTCTTCGGACCCGGTCCATCTTTGATCTCCAAATGAATTGGAAGATGGCCCGGGTGACTGCGGCGGCACAGGTCCTGGGGATAGGTCAGACCTGTGCCACATATAGCAATACTGAGAGGACCTCACACCTGATGACCAGGTTTTTTCCCGCGATGGAGAGCGACCGTTGCCCCCATCTGCCTAGTTTCTGTCTCATCTTCCTGATCCGCTCCTCCCAGGTCTTGGTGCACGCCCCAGCCCCCCCGAACCAAATACCCAGCACCTTCAGGTGGTCAGTCCTGACGGTGAAGGGGATAGAGGATTGGTCGGCCCAGTTCCCGAAGAGCATGGCCTCGCTCTTGCCTCGGTTTACCTTGGCATCGCCAGAACTTTCCAACAAGCACCAAGACGTGGCTTGGCTGGTGGTGAGAAGGGCTCTGCCCGTGAGATCCTTTATGCACGCCCGGACTCTCTGCCGCACCGCACGCTGCCCTCGAAGTGGCTGCGGGGGGGACGAGACTGTCACACACCTCCTTCTGGAATGTGCCTATGCAGAGGAAGTCTGGAGAGGAATGCAGTGGTGCTTGTCGAGGTTCGTCCCGAGCAGCGCCGTGACGCGGGACTCCGTGCTCTACGGCCTGTTCCCCGGGACTCACACCGAGACGAACATTAACTGCGCCTGGAGGATCATCAACTCGGTGAAGGACGCTCTCTGGGCGGTCCGAAACCTGTTGATCTTCCAGCTGAAGGAGTTGACCCCGACCGAGTGTTGCAGACTGGCACATTCCAAGGTCCAAGACTACGTGTTGAGGGACGCGCTGAAGCTTGGGGCAGCTGCCGCCAAGGCGCGGTGGGGAAAGACCACCGTGTAAGATCGGCCTGCCGAAAGAAGAACAGGGGGCCCATACAGACGTTTTTTTGGGCTCTGCTGATGCCTCAGCCAAATATATGTATATATACAAGATGGAAAAAATGCACAGGATTGTAAAGGACAAGAATAAAGTCGAATCTGTGTTTGTAAATATGAACATATGTATGGCATGATCCAATGTACAGACCATCAAATCATTTATGAATAAAGTATATTTTTGAAATAAAAAAAAAGAAACCAAGATAATTTGCAGGGCTATGGTTAAAGGAGTAAGAGTGGAAAATTGAGCTGTGCTTGCAGAAGGCCAGCACAAGCATGAAGGGTCAAATAGTCTCCTTCTGTGCTGTAACGGTTCCAGGATTCTAAAAGTATTCTCTTACTGGTGAGAGGCTGGGAGCTACAGAGAAAAAAATTGGATATCTGTGCCCACATGTCACTAAAGCTGGGCACAATTACAAATAAGGTCATAGAATGTTGATCTTTATCTCCAGGGGATTGTAATACAAAAAAAGGAAGGAAGAAATTACTTTTTTAAAAATACATTTTTGAGCTCAGTGATAAACTTCTGGAGTGTGCTGTTTTAACCCTCTGTTCTCATGTTTAGAATTTTGCTTTTGGCTGAGCCATTAGCAATCCTCATTCACCCACACCTAAGCTGAATTCTTCAGTCCATTTAACTGTGTTTTCAACTTGTATTTTCCTTCCCTCTGTCTGATTTGTTTTTAAATCCCCACAGCCAGAAGTTTTCACAGAATCATAAAATTGCTATGGCACAGAAGGATTCCATTTGGCCCATTGTGTCTGTACTGGTACTATCACACTTGTTCCAATGCTGGGCAAGATATATACTTATTTTATTTCCAATATTGGTCCTTCACAATCTGCTAAGGTAAGTTAAACTTGCCATAGTCTCACCAGACCATAGGGCTGCTCTCTAATGAGAGGGAAAAAACCAGTGATGGGTTAATCTGAGGGTCACCATGCCTCAGACGGGGGTGAGGGTGGGGTGGGGTAGGGAGGTTGAGAAGGAGAGTCCTTCATGACAATGTCAGATGGTGCACGAATTATAGGTCTGTGTCACAAACCAGCCATCCAATCAACTGAGCTAACCGGTCCTCCTCACTACCAAATAAATATGCCTTTTTGTAATTTTTTAAACCCAGAATTGTTCTTCCACACAACAAACATTTTTTCCATTCACCAAATCATCCATAGTATTCTTTCATCTATTAGCCACCACCAGTGAGTCATTCATGTTCTGCAATTGATTAATTTAAGTGCAAGATCAATACAGACCATCAACGGTGAAGGAGAGTGGGTGAATTCAAAATGGAGTTGGAAAGGGATGCAAGATACATATCTGCTCAATTAATAAAGAGCCATCACCTGTTTCTCTAAATATTAAATAAAAACAGATTTAACAGTGTGAGAAACCACATGTAAACAACTTGGGGAAAAAAAACTTGCATGGTGAGGCCTTCTTGTGCAGCAGTGGTAGTGTCCCTCCTGCTGGACCGTGAGGCCTGTATTCAAGTCCTACCTGCTCCAAAGGCCTGCAATAACATCTCTGAACAGGTTGATTAGAAAAGTAGGTTAATTTTAAAAAAAATCTTGCATGGTAAGTGCATTGCATGTAGGAGTTGAGATGTCATCTTGCAGCTGTACAAGATATTGGCTAGGCCAGTTTTGGAATACTATGTTCAGTTCTGGACTCCCTGTTGTAGGAAAGAGGTTGTTAAACTTGAAAGGGTTCAGAAAAGCTTTAAAGGACATTGGAGGGTTAGAGCTATAGGGAGAGGCTGAATATGCTGGGGCTATTTTCCCTGGAGTGTTGGAGGCTGAAGGGTGTCCTTATAGCAGAGAGTGAGGACTGCAGATGCTGAAGATTAGAGTCAAGAGTGTGGTGTTGGATGCAGGTCAGGCAGCATCCGAGGAACAGGAGGATTAACGTTTTGGGCATAAGCCCTTCATCAGGACCTTTTAGCAGTTTATAAAATCATGAGGAACATGGATAGTGTGAATAGCCAAGGTCTTTTTCCTAGGGTAGGGGAGTCTAGAACTAGAGGGCATAAGATTAAAGGGGAATGATTTAAATGGGACCCAAGGGGAAACTTTCTCATGCAGCAGGTGGAACATGTATTGAATGAGCTGCCAGAGGAAGTATTGGAGGCTGGTCCAATTACAACATTTAAAAGATATCTGGATGGGTACATGAATAAGTAGGGTTTAGAGGGAAATGGGCTGAATGCTGGCAAATGGGTCTAGATCAATTTTGGATATCAGATTGGCATGGACAAGTTGGACCGAAAGGTTGATTTCTGTGCTGTCATCTCCATGATCCGATGAGTGAATAGAATGGCCGTATGGGACTGGCTGGATTGCTCTATGATGGGCAGTTTAGGACTTTACGTGCTGCTTGGCTCCTTCAGTGGAGCTCTGTCTTTTTCTGAGGTCTTTTAAGATGCAGTACACTATTAGGTTTCCTAAAATGTCCAGATTTTTGACCCTCGGGGATTTCATAATCACTATGGGCCCTTTGCTGTATTCTTCCCAAGGAGATTAAACAGAAGTGAAGAAATCCACGGTCATTTTAATTGCACCTGTTAGTGGAAAGGAATTCAATGGCCTGAACGTTCGCCCCTGCTTTCTCATCAAAACCTGGATCTGGAGCAGCCTCTCCAGCCAATCTGTGTAGCAGGGTCAGTGGAAGGTGTGTTAAATCAATGCTGCTCCCGGAGCATTAAGATACTGACCTGGCCGGCGTGTGAGCTTCACATATTTTGTCTTTGAGGTTACTTGCTCCTAATCTGTAAGTGAGGCTGTTCAATTACTTATGTATTGTAATATTCTTTTATTTACATCCGCCCATCCAGAAGTTATTCATTACAGTTCACTAGTGTACTATCTGAGATTTCTCTCTTCACATGCTGTTTCCAAACTGGTGTCTTCTCGCTTGCTAATATCACGACCTCGATAAGTCTCATTACATCACTGTGTGAGAAGTGGCTATTGATAGGATGGACTACGATTTGCACAGAGAAGTTGCAGTTAAATTAAATACCATTGAATATTGGTAAGCCTGCAGCCATTGTTTTCAGTCCTCAGTCCAAACTGTTCCCTCCAGCTCGATCCAAGCCTGAGATTAAGCCAGAATGTTTCATCTTTCCTTCTGAGATAAGCTTCTAATCACACAGTTGCACCATTATGGTCAGCATTTATTTTCAGCTCTGTAACATAGCTTGACTTTTACCCCATCTCAGCTCATCCCTGCCTTTGTTACCTTTAGCTTTAACTTTTCCAATGAACTCCTCACTGCTCTACCCTCCCTAAACTTGTGATCATCCAAACATTTGCTGACCATGCTTAACCTGCTCACCTATTGCCTCTGTGTTCACTGTCTGACACTGCCTTCCAATAAGCAACATCTTGATTTTGAGGGTCTCATCCTTGTTTATAAATCCTTTCCTGTCCTTGTCCCTCCCTGTCTCTGTAATCTCTTCCAGCCCCACAACCCTCCAAGGTATTAATGCTCCTCTAATTCTGGCATTTTAGGCATCTCCAATTCGAATTTCTCCAACAGTGAGGGTGTTGCTGCTCAGGTCCCAATCTCTGGAATTTCCTTTCGACACCTCTCTACCTCACCGTCCTCTCAGGTACTCTTTAATCCTATCTCTTTGACCAAGCTTTTGCTTTTTTGACATAATTCCTCCTCTGATGGTTCAGTGTCACATTTTCATATCTAATATTTGTAGGAAGTATCTTGGGACATTTTATTTAAGGCATTATGTGGATATAAGTTGTTGTGATTCAACTCTCATCTCCGTTTTATTGTATAATAACTTCCATTACCATTCTCTTTCTCTCTCTCTCTCTCTCTCTTTCTCTCTCAGTCTCACCTACAGCAGCAATTCAAAAAGGTCCTTCTCAAGAGCAACTAGGGACTACATGCTAACCAGCCAGTGACATCCACATCCCACGAGTGAATTAAAAAACAATGTTTTCTAAAGTTTATTTCAGTCTCCTTTAGCCGATATTAATTTCCTGTCCCATGTTCTGCTTTCTTCTATATTTTTCTCTCTCTTTCTCCCTCGTAAGCACACTTACACTCTCATGTCCTTAGCTGATGTTCTCCTGAAGTCTTTTTTAGACACCGTGACTTATAAAACTCACCACTAGGTGATGCTCACATCCGTCCCTTCAGGGAGCAAGTAATTGAAGAGCGCTGTTTGAAACGTGATAGAAGAATTGATGGCCTGAGACGCCACTATTGACCTAGATTTCTGGGACAATCAGAAATTACACCAGAATTTGTGAGATTTTTAGCTCCAAACGTGCTGATGGGAATTTGAGGTCAAATGTGCTGGTCTTCCCTTTAGGATATATTCTGGGAGGGGCTGCTGTCTGTCTGTTGTCATATAATGACATAAATCTTCAAGTCCCTTAAACTACTGTCAATATTATAGCTCAATATAGGAGCAATTAACTTGCAAATGTATTGCACATAGTCTCCTGGTGAACGATATTGGTGCATTGTCTTCAAATAAAGAACACATATTATAGTTTCACTGATTCCTATGTGTGATTATGATACACATTTGAAAATAAGAACATAACAGCATGGCCTGCCATGAAGCCACTCTCCCAGAGCCATCTGGGGCAGCACGGTGGTTCAGTGGTTAGCACTGCTGCCTCACAGCACCAGGCCTGGGTTCGATTCTATCATTGGCTGACTGTCTGTATGGAGTTTATAGATTCTGCCTGTGTCTGCGTGGGTTTGCTCTGGGCTCTAGTTTCCTCCCACAGTCCAAAGATGTGGATTGGCCATGCTAAATTGCACATAGTGTCTTGGGTTAGCCATGGGAACTGAAGGATAGGATAGGGGGTAGGTCTGGGTGGGATGCTCTTTGGAATGTCGATATGGGCCCTGAATGGCCTGCTTCCACACTGTAGGGATTCTATAATCTTTATTTTTATTATGGGATGTGGGATTCAAGCTGTTCTGAACTTCTGAGCACATTGAGAGGTGTGGGTGTGACCATGGATAGGAATCAAAGGCGCAGGGTCTTCTGCCTCTAGGCTCCTTATCTCCCCACCTTCTCCTGCCCCCTTTTTAACCCCTCAACAGCTTAAATCAGACATCTTTGCAATGCATTTTGACTCCTATAGAATAGTCCAGCATAGAAGAAGGCTATTCAGCCCAAACGCATCAGTTTGTTTGAAGAGGAATTCAGTCAGTTCACCTCTATCCTCCAGGCCCACACAATGTTTCACTGATTTGTTTTCTCCAAGTAATTATTCAGTTTCTTTTTGATTATGAATCCGCCCCCAACAGGAAATGAGTGTAATCCAAATGCAAAGCACTTTTTGTGTCAGAGTTTTTCCTTGTGTTGCCTCTATTCACAATCAATTTAAATGAAGTGAAATCTGGATCATCTGAATATCAGATGGAAAATGGAAAATTTCTTATTATTTCATCTAAACACTTCATCATTTTAAATACCTCCATCAAAACCTCTCTATGATTTCTTGGCTGTTATCAAAGTAGCCCCACTTTCTCTGTAATCCTTAAACCCTGGAGCAATTCTAGTAAATCTCTTCTGAACCCTCTACAAAGCTTTTGTATGATTTTGGTGCCCAGAATTGGAAACCTTGGTTACAATGGGGTTGAACTGCTTTCTGTATATTCAAAACTTCTTTGCCTTGTCCTCTATTTATGAAGACCATCAAAAGTTCAGTTTTCAATATGATAGACTTTACAACCATACCTTTGTCAGGGAATTGCACATAGCTTGGTCATTCATCTTATGCAACCAGCTCTGCTTCTTCAAACCTAGTGCTATATCAACATAATTTGAGAGCTCTTCCTGAGATTTTCCCAAGGGCTACTTTATAATTTTAAGACTCTACATTTTGTTTTTTAGTGGCTCCTTCTTAATTTTCAGTGACTCATTTATTAGGTGACGGAGTCGTGGTGGTATTTGAGTTGACATGTTGGAAATTTGGATCCTCATAGAAGCAGAATTAAAGCTGCATGAAACCTAAAACCGCAATACACATGGAAAGTATTAATTCCATACACACTCCTGTATTTAAATTGATACAAGACAATAGGCAAAGGTTAGCGGCAACCGCTTTCTCAAACTAACTGATGGAGGTAGTTAAAATAACTAAACTACACCTTCAGCAGACTAATGAGGCCACACCTAATACATTTCCTTCGCATATCCACAATCTGGAAGATTTTAACCATTCAGTCACTCCCCTATTTACTGTATCTCTGATGCAGATGTAGACTTTAATAATTGCTGGTTACAATAGCATCTATTCCATTTCTCCCCATTTGTAGCTCCTGATTTGAAGCAGCCTTAAGCTAGTGATCCCACATACATTTTCAAGGAATTCGTTATCTCTATGATTTCAGATTTCCTGGTAATTGAATATTCCAGTGTTGACAGGATATATAGGAGCAGAATTAGGCCATTTAACCCTTTGAATTAGCTCCACTGTTTGATTGTGGCTGATATTTCAACCTCATTTTCCTGCTTTCTCCCCATAACCCTTGATCCTGCTATTAATTAAGAACCTGTCTATCGCTGTGTTAAATACAATCAATGACTTGGTCTTCACAGCCTTCTTGACAATGAGTTCCTCAGGCTGAAGAAATTCCTCCTCATCTCAGTTCTAAAGGGTTGTTCCTTTACTCTGAGGCTACGCCCTTAGGTCCAAATCTCTCCTACTTGGAAACATCTTCGCCACAACCACTGTATCCAGGCCTCTTAGTATTCTGTAAATTTCAATGAGAATCCACCCCACGACCCCCCTCCCCCCCCCCCCCCACCCCCCATCCTTCAGACCCAGAATTCTCGAACCCACCTCATATGACAAGCACCTCATTCCTGGGATCGTTCATGTAAACCTCCTCTAGAATCCCTCCAAGGCCACTACACCCTTCCTTAGATATGTTCCCAAAGCTGCTCACAATTTTCCAAATGTGGTCTGACCAGAATCTTACACAGCTTCAGCAATACATCCCTGCTTTTTAAGCATCTTGAAATGAATGCTAACATTTCATTTGTCTTCCTAACTGCCAACTCAACCTGTATGTTAACCTTAACTAGGACTCCTGAGTTCCTTTGTGCTCAAGATTTCTGAAGCCTTTCCTCATTTCGAAAATAGTCTTTGCCTCTCTCTTGTTCCGACCAAAGTTTAAAACTGTTTGTCTGTTTACAGCCTCCTCCTTCCTCCACACCTTGCAGTCATCTGCCCTCTCTACCTTGGACCCTACTTGTACAGTCCTTGCAGCCTCCTCCCTTCCCCTCATCTCCCATCTCCTTGCCCCTTGCAGTATCCTTCTCCCCCCACTACCACTTACAGCTTCCTCTCTTTACTCAAATGCCTCTTTCTCCATTTCCCCTACCCCTTGCAGAAACATGCGTTCCTATCCACCCCTCTCCTTGGCCCCGTCTCCATCCAGCTCCCAAGCAGTAGCAGATGGCAGGACCCGGACCTATCTTATAGCTACTCCTAAGTCTCACAGGCATACTTGGCAACAGCTAAGGTCTGGTGTCACACTGGGCAAACCCCAAGCAGCTCCATCGATCACAGGCACGGGCTCCAGTGATTGGCTGTAGATGCACCTCTCTCCTGGGTGGAAGAGTTGTACTTAGGAAAAATTTCCCATAGGCCAAGATTGACAACAGTTGAAGAGTGTAGCACTAGAAAAGCACAACAGGTCAGGCAGCATCCGAGGAGCAGAAGAGTTGACCTTTTGGAGATAAGCCCTTCATCAGGAATACCCGAAGCATTGACTCTCCTGCTTCTTGGATGCTGCCTGACCTGCTGTGCTTTTCCAGCACTACACTCTTCAACTCTGATCTCCAGCATCTGCAGTCCTCACTTTCTCCTAAAACTGACGACACCTTGATTCAGTAGAAGGTAGAGATCAGCAGGAAAACTTTGATGGCAAAAATTGGATCAAGCTGATTTACACTTTTGGTATTAGGTAGCTTTGCACTTACATTTGTGAATCCCAATTGCCAACGTCAAAAATCACACAACAGCAGGTTATAGTCCAACAGGTTTAATTGGAAGCACTAGCTTTTGGAGCGCCATTCCTTCATCAGGTGGTTGTTGGATGAAGGAGTGGCACTCCAAAAGCTAGTGCTTCCAATTAAACCTGTTGGACTATAACCTGCTGTTGTGTGATTTTTGGCTTTATATACCCTAGTACAACACCGGCATCTCCAAATTATGACTACTATCGACACCAATTGCTAACAGTATTCAGAATTTTGAGCTCTCTTGAGCTTTTCAGAATGAATCAATTTTCTCCAGAAATCTAAAGTATGGTCACCAACACACCCAGGGCTAGTGTGTCTGTTAGGAGTTAAGATAAAGAGCAAAGAACCAAGAAAGTTTACAGCCCAGGAACAGGCCCTTCGGCCCTCCAAGCCTGTGCCAATCCAAATCCACTGTCTAAACCTATCACCCAATTCCTAAGAATCTGTATCCCTCTGCTCCCCACCTGCTCATGTATCTGTCCAGACGGACCTTAATTGAATCTATTGTGCCTGCCTCTACTACCTCTGCTGGCAAAGCATTTCAGGCACCTACCACCCTCTGTGTAAAGTACTTTCCACCTATATCCCCCCTTAAACTTTTCACCTCTCACCTTTAATGCGTGACCTCTTGTTATTGAATCCCTCACCCTGGGAAAAAGCTTATCTCTATCGACCCTGTCTATACCCTTCATGAGTTTGTAGACCTCAAGATCCTGACGTCAGGATCAAATGCAGGTCTGCAATATTTTGAGAACCATGATGTGGAGGGGTTGGTGTTGGACTAGAGTGGACAAAGTTAAAAATCACACAACACCAGGTTATAGTCCAACAGTTTTATTTGGAAGCACTAGCTTTTGGAGCACTGCTCCTTCATCAGGAGCGGCGCTCCGAAAGCTAATGCTTCCAAATAAACCTGTTGAACTGTAACCTGGTGTTGTGTGATTTTTAACTCAGTGTGACGCTGTAATCTTTTGCTGTAAATTCTGTGTCTTATGATCTTAAAATCCACAACCACCTGATGAAGGAGCAGCACTCCGAAAGCTAGTGCTTTGAAATAAACCTGTTGGACTATAATCTGGTGTTGCGTGATTTTTTATTATATTTTGGGAACAATCAACCAGCATGCTTTAGGGCTAGGGTTAACTGCTCTCCAGTGGGTTCTTTCTGAAGCTAATGCCCCTCTATTATTAATACACTTTCAGCCCCGGTGCCTGAAGTGGAAACTGTTAAGGCCTGAACACAGAGAGAGAGAGAGAGAGAGAGAGAGAGCCCCACAACATACAGGTGCCCTTGGAAAACCAGGTCTAAAACATTTACTAGAAGATCAGCCATAGGCCGCTGTGCCATGACTGTAAGGGCCAACCCATACTGGTCCTGGCTCCCTCCATCTCATCACCACTCGCTAGTCACTGGCTGTATTTCAGCCATAGTGTGTGTTCCTGCCTACTGACTGGAAAATTCCCCTGGAGGATGCCTCCCTGGAGATGGTCATAGAGGAAGAATGATGCTGTGGCAATGGGAAGTGGCACAAATTCCAGGTGTGCCAACTTCTATTCCTTTCTCCAGCCTCCCAGAAATCCTGCCCTTACACTCCCTTCGTTCTTATTTGTTCGCAGGATATGGGTGATACTGGCTGCACCATCTACACTGCCAGGAGTCTCCAAGATGATTTTTGTGATACTTTCCACCTCTCCAAGTATGTGGAACTGGGTAAGGGTTTTTTGAGGTAGTTTGTTGCCACCAATCCTTTGTCTTTGCTTTGCCTTGGGTCCATCTGGATTATCGGCAGAGGACTATCTACAGAAGATATTCCATTCTAAGATAACAATAAATACAACCATGTATGGCCAGGAATATTTATAATGAGCTTCAGCAGCTGGTGCAGATATATTTGCTCCCTTCAAAAACTAGAGTAGAATGCTTTGCCTGTGGGTGACATCAGTGTAGACAATGTGATGTGAACATTAATCTTTTCAGAACGATTACCTTATGCAATATTGCCAATGCCTTTGAGAATTGCTGTCCATGTGATGTAGACACACCCACAGTGCTGTTAGTGAGGGATTTTGACCCAGTGACACTGAAGGAACAGCAAGGTATTTCCAAATCAGGATGGTACGTGGCTTGAAGAGGAGTTTGCAGGGGGTGGGGTTCCCATGCATCTGCTGCCCTTGTCCTTCTAGATGGTATAGTTCACAGGCTTGGAAAATACTATCTAAGGAACCTTGGTGAGTTTCTGCAATGCATTTTGTCGGTGGGATGCACTGTTGCAACTGTTTGTTGGTGGGAGCGGTGGGAAGGGAGTGATTGTTTACGATAGTTGTGTCAATCAAATGGGTTGTTTTGTCCTGGATGGTGTGAAGCTTCTTCAGTGTTTTTGGAGCTGCCTTTAACCAGGCAAATGGGGAGTATTCTATCACACTCCTGGCTTTAGCCTTGTTGACTGTGAACAGGCCTTAGGGAGACAGGATGTGGGTTACTCACTGCTGAATTTCTAGCCTTTGGCCTGCTCTTGTAGTCACACTGTCAATAATGTGAGTTCAGTTTATTTTCTGATATGGTAACACCCACGATCTTGATAGTGGGAGATTTAATGGTGGTAATGGTACAGAATGTCAATGGGTAATGATTGTATTCTGTCTTGTTGGAGCAGGTTATTACGTGGCACTTGCGTGTTGTGAATATTACTTGTCACTTTTCAGCCCAAACCACGTCTTGCTGTATAAGGACTCGAAGTGCTTCGGTATCTGAGGAGTTGCGAATGGTGCTGAACATTGTGCAATCACCAGCGAACATCCCCACTTCTTACCTTATAATGGAGGGAAAGTCCTTGGTAAAGCTGCTGAAGATGGTTAGACTTTGGACACTACCCTGAGGAACTCCTGCAGAGTTGGTTTGGGATGGAGATGATTGACCTCCAAGAATCACAACCACCTTCCATCATGCTGGGTATGATTCCAACTGGCAGAGAGATTCCCCCAATTTCCACTGGCTGTAGTTTTACTCAGTTTCTTTGATGCTCCATTTGGTCAAATGCTGCCTTGACGTCAAGGGTAATCACTCTTACCTCTTCAAGCTCTTTTGTTTGGACCAAGACTGTAAAAAAAGCTAATTGGCCCTGGTGGAACCCAAACTGAGTGTCACTAAGCAGGTTATTACATAGAAGCATAGAAAATAGTTGCAGGAGTAGGCTATTTGGCCCTTCCAGCCTGCACTACCAGTCAATATGATCGTGGCTGATCATGCAATCTCAGTATCCCATTCCCACTTTCTCTCCATACCTTTAGCTGCAAGGACCATGTCCAGCTCCCTCCTGAATAAATCTAATAAACTGGCCCCAACAGCTTCCTGTAGGAGCGAATTCCACAGGTTCACAACTCCCTGAATGAAGAAATTCTTTCTCTTCTCAGTCCTGAATGGTTTACCCGTTATTCTTAAACTGTGATCCCTAGTTCTAGACTTCCACAACACTAGAAACATTCTTCCCGCATCTAGCCTATCCAGTCCCATCAGGATTTTATATGTTTCTCTGTGATTTCCCCCTCATTCTTCTAAATTCCAGTGAGTACAAGCCCCATCGATCCAGTCTTTCCTCATATGTCAGGCCTGCTGTCCTGGGAATCAGTCTGGTGAACATTCGCTGGACTCCTTCAAAGTTAGAATGTCCTTCCTCAGACTAGGAGACCAAAATTGCACACAATGCTCAAGGATTGGCCTCACCAAGACCCTGTATAACTGCAGAAAGTCATTCTTACTCCGCTACTCAATCCTCTCACTATAAGGGCCATCATGCCATTAGCTCTCCTCACCACCTGCTGCACCTGCGTGCCAACCCTCAATGACTGTTCCACCATGACAGCCAGTTCCCATTGCACCACACCTTTTTCTAAACTGCCCCGATTCAGATAGTAATTTGCCATCCTGTTTTTGTGGATAACCTCACATCTATCCACATTATATTGCATTTGTCAAATACTGTTTGGTGGCACTGTTTACAACCCCTTCCATCACTTTGCTAGTGATTGAGAGTAGACTGATTGGGCAGGAACTGTCGGATTGAATTTGTTCTACTTTTAACGGGCAGGACACCTTTGGGCAATTTTCCACATTGCCGGATGGATGCTAGTGTTTAGCTGCACCGGAACAGCTTGCCAAGGGGTTTGACTAGTTTGGACCCCATGTCTTCTGTGCTATCGCTGGAAGGTTCAGTCCATCTGATCTGTCTCCCTGAACTTAGAACGCCCCTATCCAATCTACTCCCCTGCAGCTACAACATCGACCCAATGTGGAAAAGTACCCAGGTCTGTCCTGTCCACAAAGAGTAGGTAAAATCCAACCTGGCCAATTACTGTCCCATCGTCCCACTCTCAATCGTCAGCAAAGAATTGAAAAGGGTCATCAACAGTACTATCAAATAGCATTTGATCCATTGTATCTTGCTCATTGATGCCCACTTTGGGTTCTGCCAGGGCCATTCAGCTTCTGATCTCATTATTTGATCCAAACTTGGACAAAAGAGCTGAATGCAAGAGAGATGGAGTAGAGTAAGTTTAGGATAGCTTAAGTAATATGATAAGGTGATGTGTATATCTTTCTTGTGTTATATTAAGAGCCAGTGATTGCCTCTGTGAAATTGCCTGTGCTTTACTCCTGGGAAAACAAATATCTATAAACATTACTTGTATAAACAGCTCACTATTTTCTTGCTGTCTGATGTAGCTACTGGTAATGTTCCTGATTATTATTCTCAGTGAATTCAATAGTTTGGATACTTCAATCCTTTCACCAGTATTCATGCTGTTCCTTAGTAATAACACCTTTTTGCTGTTTGGCTTCATGGATTATTGTTAAGAAACAGACTACATACTTTTACCTCTATCTGACTGTCTTCTGTCAAAAACATGCTGGTCTGTGCTTCTTGTAATGTCAATATCTTCATCCTTCTGTGCAAGATTATTACCTTAAACTGCTGACTCACCAGGGCATCTGGGCAGCACCAATCAATGCCTTCACTTCCTGGTTGCCAGACAATCCCATTAAGTAGCTAAAACTAGAATAATTTCCTGTCCACATTTCAGATGTTGCAATCATTTGAAGAGATCAGTGTGACAATCAATGAGGGAGACTGGTCCATTCAGATCACAGAAAATCTGACCTTGTCTTTAATGCTGAATTTCCCCATTCTAAGTGAATATATTCACTCCTTCATTTTCCCCATTGTTTTCCTGAAAGTGTCAGCTCTGATTATTTACTCCTGAGTTAAAACACTTGAGGTAGAATTTCTGTCTATGGGCTCATGCTTAACAGGTAGTGTTATTGACTGTTCATTAATTGACTGGCTCAACTTAATTGAAGTCAATATGGTAACGTTTGACATAGTAAAGGCAGGGATGCTGCAAATTGATGTTATCTCTCAAGATGAACTTTTAGCCCCTCTTCTTCAATTGAAAATTTGCACTGACCTCCAGCTCTACATATGATACCATAGTTAGAGGCCATTCAACCCAACTGGCCAAGTTGATATTTACATCCTCTTGCTTACATCTTCTCCTCCTCCCTGTGTTAGTATGTCTCTCCATCTCTTTCATTTCATGCATCCTTCTGGTTTCACCTTATTAGTGTCTGTGACTTGTCCCAAACCTTCCAAATAGTAGCGCATTCAACATCTCTGAGTGAAGACATTTGCTGAGTTCGTTTTCCAGTTAATCTTATATTTACGGCCTCTGGCTTTTAAGAGTTTTATTTTATATATTTGTTGCTCTTTTACTGTCTCCTTCTCCATTTGAGATCCTCATTGTTATCTGTCATTCTCTGCTCCGCAGAGCCTCCAGCAGTCTCACAGTTGGTCTCTCTGAAAATGTCCCCCACCTTGCCACTGTTCCTCTTCATGTTCAGAATCTTTCACTTTGATCATCTTCACTAAATCAGCCAATGTTTAACACCCACTCTTACTTTTGTGAGGTACCTGAAAGATATTTTGTCATAGTGGCTCAGTGGTTAGCACTGCTGCCTCACGTTAACAGGGACCCGGGTTCAACTCCCACCTCAGGTGACTGACTGTGTGGAGTTTGCACATTCTCCCCGTGTCTTTGTGGTTTTCCTCCGGGTGCTCCAGTTTCCTCCCACAGTTCAAAGATGTGCAGGTCAGGTGAATTGGCCATGCTACAGTGATGTGTAGGTGAGGTGTATTAGTCAGGGGTAAATGTATAGTAATAGGGTAGCAGAATGGGTCTGGGTAGGTTACTCTGCAGACGGTCAGTGTGGACTTGGGCCAAATGGCCTATTTCCACACTGTAGAGATTCTACGATGATGTTAACTCCAAATTGTTAACCTATGGGTATGGCTCCATGCTGTCTTGGCTCCATGATCCTACATAGGTATTGGGTGATCAGCCTAGAGGATTGGTGTACAACTGGGCCAAATGACCTCCTCCTGGGCTGTAACTGTCCTCTAATCCTCTGATTGTCATGAGGGACTGAAGCCTTTTTTAAAAATTCTGCAGCATGTCGATTTTGGGGCCATTTTGTTCATCATGGTACACCGAAGCAGCACTTTTATATAAACTGAGCCAGGAGAGAAATCAGGCACATTGGAACCTCATACTGAAACAAGCCTTGGGCACAATGGTGGCATATCTGCATCTGAGTCAGGAAGTGGAGGAATCAATTCCTGCTCAATGCAGGAATGGTGAGTGGAAACTGTAGCTCCAGCTGTGAATTCCAGATTCATATCCAGTGGGATATTTGTGTGTGATTGGAGGAGAAGGCTTGCTCCTTATTCTATTCGTTGTCGGAGCCCAATATACCATCCACCACCTAAAGGAAACAATGGCCAAGTAAGAAACATCCATGCCCTGTCTATCGGACTGTTAACCACTCTACCAGTTGGTCAACCACTTCATAGTAAGCTTTAGAAACAGTGTGGAAAGTCAGCAACTGTAAGTGGACTTCTTTGGCAGCCAGTCAAATGCAATGAAACAGGGAAAGATTAATGTGCCGCTGTGTGTTAATAAACAATAGTGAGGTGAAATCAGGGCCACAAATGAAGAAATATAAAGTACCAAAGCAGGTTACAGACATAGAATGGGGTACTCCATTGTAAATTGTCTGAATGTAACAGTTTTGTACAATATCATGCAGCTAGGCGGAAGAAATGCCAAATGGAATTCAACTGAAAGTCAGTACTGCACAGGAGTGTCAGCTGGGTTGATGTATGGTCTATCTGGGATGGGGATTGAATCCACAATCTACTGGCTTACAGCACTGATCCATGCCCAACATCCATTGAGTTCCCCTCCCAACATCTCGCCAATAAAGATGCCTGTCCTATCCATGATATAGAGGTGCTGGTTTTGGACTGGAAATTTGGAAATACTAGCTTTCAGAGTGCTGCTCCTTCATCAGGGAAAGCTAATATTTTCAAATAAACCTGTTGGACTGTAACCTGGTGTTGTGTGATTTTTAACTTTGTCCTATCCACATCATCTCAATCACATCTATTTGGGTTTGTCCAGCTAGACAAATTATACATCAACTCATTCAATTCAAACCAACTATCTATTTAAAACAATAGTGTTGTTATCACAAGGCTGAAGACTAGTTCAACAACTTAATTGAGTTACATCTGGAATCTCTTCTTCTGGTTATTCACCAAGCTGTATGGTACTGTGCAAAACTATTACATTCACACAATTTGCAAGTGCCTACGTGTGAGTGCCCCATTCTATCTCTCTAACCTTCTCTAGCCCTCCAATCTTCTGCATCGTCCATTTGTGGCTCTGACTTCAGCATTCAGGCTCTAGGCTCTGGAATTAGTCCTTGCTAATCCTCTCCCCTTTGCCATCTATCTATCAAATGGTGCTCCTTAAATCTCATGATTTTGACTTAAGATTTTGGCTGCCTGACCTTAAAGACTTGACAAAATTTTGTCTGACCACTTCTGTCTGATGTCTCTTGTGGTTTTACGGTATGTTAAATGAACCAACTATAACTGCTTGTTGCATTTGGATGGTCCAGGATGATAAAGAGTGTCCAAAAGATGGGTCAGTCCAGTCTGTGAGTTCTTGATCTCAACCCTGAGCCTTGTGTTGAAGTGCAAGGCTGATAGAGCAGGGTTCCCTAAACTATGCTCCTGACACCCAGTGAGGACAATGAGATGAGATTTTGGACTTGTAAGTTACAAAACAACAATGGACTGAGGGACGAAATTAAAAAATGATTAGTATATAAGATCAGATTCCCTCCAGTGTGGAAATAGGCCATTTGGCCCAACAAGTCCACACTGAACGTCCGAGGAGTAACCCACCCCAGACCCATTTCCCTCTGACTTATGCACCTAACACTATGGGCAATTTAGCATGGCCAATTCACCCCACCTGCACATCTTTGTGACTGTGGGAGGAAACCAGAGCAAACCCACGCAGACACGGGGAGAATGTGCAAACTCCACACAGACGGTCACCCGAGGCTAAAATTGAACCTGGGACCCTAGTGCTGTGAGGCAGCAGTGCTAACTACTGAGCCACTGTGCTGTATATCAATGAATGAACTGGGAAACAGTAAGAAGAGATGTCACTAAGATGGCTGTTTTTTTGAAAGAACCCAATAAGCAATTGGATGGATGCTACTTAGCCAATTGAAACCAGTTAGATTGAGGATGTCTCTGTTCATGCTTTCAAAGCTAATAACAATAATAGTAAAAAAGTGGGCTCTTGTAGCACAGTGGCAGTGTCCCTATTTCTGAGCCAGGTTCATAGTCCCATCTGCTCTAGAAGTAATGACATCCCTGAACAGGTTTGGTTTGGAAAATAACTGGTAATAACAAAAATTAATAATAATTTAATGGTTTGAAGCACAAAGATTGATTGCAGAGCTGGATATCTGAATGCTGAAGTCAGGGTCACAAATGGAGGGAGGCGGAGTACTGAGAAGGTTAGAGGGGTGGAGAAGGTTACAGAGATACTTGGGGCACTCGGTGACAGGCTTGTGAAAAACCACTGTGTTGTTTTACCAGCTTTCTCAGTACTGTGGAGATTGGTGGATAACCAGCAAAGAAACTCCAAATGTAACTCAAATACATTACTGAATTGACTGAAGATAAAAGAGAAATTTCAATTATCAGAACAAAACAAGAGAAGTGTGCCCAATCAATCAATGCCAAAAAAAAATCTCAAAGTGGATGGACTGAAAACCACTGCTTTTATTAAATATTATTTCCTTTATACTTGTTATGATGAATTTAATACATTTTGTAAAACTTGACTCAACATATTTGAACCTGGAGTTGTGGGTCCGGTGCTGGAAAAGCATAGCAGTATCTGAGGAGCAGTAGAATTGACGTTTCAGACAAAAGCCCTTCATCAGGAATGGCTTTTGCCTGAAACATTGACTCACCTGCTCCTTGGATGCTGCCTGACCTGCTGTGTTGTTCCAGCAACACACTCTTAACTCTAATCTCCAGCATCTGCAGTCCTCACTTTTGCCCATGTTTGAACCTGGAGCAGATCTTTGTTCTAATCAGAATTAGTAAACTGTTAGAATGGCTCTCCTAAAGTCAGTCGATAATTGTAATTGAAGTGCTTTTGTGGTGCAGCAGTAGTGTTCCTGTCTCTGAGCCAGAAGGCTTGGGTTCAAGTCCCACTTGCTCTGGATTTCTGTCTGAACAGGTTAGTTAAAATAATTATAACTGTTCTTACGTTAAAGTGAACCACAAAATCTTACTTTTTTCCCTCTCTCCTTTGCTGTATGAGTCCCATGCCACATCTTTGATCAAAGGTGTGACAATGGTATACACCCCATAGTGATTCATGCCACATATGTTTGGATTACTTCAGTCTCATCTATACCACATTTGAAAGGTGGCACCTTGAACACTGCTGCGTGCCAGACTGTTGCTTTGGGTCTAAGCCTCTGACATGGGACTTGAACCCAGAAACTTCTGACTCTGAGGAAAGAGAGTAGCCAATTGACAATGTAAAGGTTTACACCTCACATCAACCCCTGACTGTATTCATCGACAGCTTATCCTTTATGTATTTACCCAGCTTCCCTTGTGCTTACATTGTCCTGACAATGATCCACATTGCCCAAGTCAAGCCAGAAAACTAGCAAAGTGGAGTCTCCACTAATCCCCTGCATCAGTCAGCAATATAATCACAGGCTTACTTCAGGTGATGCATGTGATACACAAGAATGCTAGATTATATTAGTCTGGAGTGAGGCATCTGAGAGGTGATCTTAGGTATCCCATAATTAAGGAAATGGAAACGGCTGATCCTCCAATGTCATTTTGCAAGTGGGACACGGGTTCAAACTAGTCAAAGGTAGCCTTAACACTAGCTTTACCAGAAGATTCTTGACCCATCAGATGCTCGACTCCTGAACAGACTCCAGGGAGCAGTGGAAGCAACAAGCATTGGAACGATCTGCTGCAATGATGGGGAGAGTACCGAGGTTGTCTGGATGAATCAGTTAAGGTATGCAGACCTCAATTGTGGGTAACATTTCTGTAGAGCCCTTTCACTACCTCAGGACATCTCTTAGCCTTTTACAGCCAGTAAAGCACTTTTATTGAGGTGGACTCACTGTCACAGTGTAGGAAAACGGGGCCGACAGTTTAAGCACAGCAGGCTCCCACAAACAGCAATATAATCTCTAAATTGTTATACACTGAAGGAGGCCATTCAGCCCAATATACCTGCATAGGACCTATTCGCCAGTCTCCTGCCTTTTCCTCATATCCCTGTCTGTTTGTCAATGACATCAGTTAAGGAATAAATATTGCTCAGGGGACTGGGACATTCCCCTTGCACTTCTTTGAAATTGTGACAAGGTGTCTTTTCCATCTGAAAGTGCAGAGAGGAAGGGGAGTACTGAGAAGGTTAGAGGGCTGGAGAAGGTTACACAGATACCTGGGGCACTTGGTGACATCTTGTAAAAACTGTGTAGATGTACCAACTTTCTCAGTACTGAACAGATTGGTGGATAACCAGCAGAAGAAACTCCAACTGTAACTCAATGTGGAGCCTTAGTTTAACATTTTATTCAAGCGTTGACATCTTTCACATTGTAGCTCTCCTTCAGTGCTGTTTGAAATTGTCGGCCTAAAGGATTGGTTCCGATTTCTGGTGTGTGATATGAACTCTGTCTCTGTTTTTCTCACAGTCTATCGGTTAACAAATTTTCTGTGTCCCTTTCTGAGTCACTGTCTGTTTCAGCTTATCTGTCTCTCTATACACTCAGTCTCTGTCTCTCCATCAGGTTGCCATCTCTCATTGCCTTTCTCCCCCAGTCTGTCTGTCAGTTTCTCAGGTATTTCTCTTTATCTGTCTCTGTTAGTCTCTTTTAATTATTTTATCTATTTTTCTTTCGCTCTCAGTTTTGCTATCCCACATTTGAACTCTTTCCATGTACATTTTTTATTGTCTCTTAGATGACCTTCCTGTCTCTCTCCCAGGCCCTCTCCCTATTAGTTTTACCTTTCTCTCCCTGCTCCTCCATCTCTTGGTGTTGTCTTTATTTTTTTCAGTTAATCTCTCTTTCCTTCTGGGCTTTTTCCCTATCTATCTCTCTCTATGAATGTATCTCTTAGTTTCTCTCTCACTATGCTTTTCCAGTTAGTTTATCTCTCTGTCTCCCCCCCCACCTGTGTCTCTCTCCCTGTCTATTTTCCCAGTTACTGGATTAGTGGTGCTGGAAGAGCACAGCAGTTCAGGCAGCATCCAACGAGCAGCGAAATCGACGTTTCGGGCAAAAGCCCTTCATTTATTCCTGATGAAGGGCTTTTGCCCGAAACGTCGATTTCACTGCTCGTTGGATGCTGCCTGAACTGCTGTGCTCTTCCAGCATCACTAATCCAGTATTTGGTTTTCAGCATCTGCAGTCATTGTTTTTACCTTATTTTCCCAGTTAATCTGTCACTCTCTACCCCTACCCCACCTGTGTCCAACCCCTCACCTGTCTCTTCTCTCTCTCTCTCTCTCTCTCCCCCAGGCATATCTCTCAGTCTCCCTCTCACTGCCTATATTTCCCCAATTCATGTCTCTCTTCCACCACATATCCTTCTGTCTGACTGTCCCTGAGTGTATCTCCCAGTTAGTTTATATATATCTTCCCCATCAGTCTGTTCTCCTTCCCTGTGAGTAGATCTGTTAGTTTATATAATCTGTCTCCACCCCCTTACCTGCCTGACTGTGTTTCCTTCTATGAGGGTATCTCTCAGTTAGTTTATATATCACTCTCCCCCCATCTGTGAGTCTCTCCCTCCCTGTGAGTATAACTCTTATTAGTTTTTCTCTCTCTCCCACAACCCGTCTGCCTCTCTTCCTGTGAGTGTATTTCTCGGTTCCTTTCTGGCTGTCAGTTTTATCCCAATTGGAATATCTCTGTCTCCCCTCCACCTATCTGTCTGCCAGTGTCTCTCCCAGGGAGTGTGTCTCAGTTAGTTTCTCCCCAACACCCCTGCCCTCGGTGGAGTGTATCTCAGTCTCAGGGGAGCCCTCTAGCGCTGCGCTGATCTGAGCGGATTGCAGTTGGAGCGGGGGCAGCGGGCAGCGGGCAGTGAGTTGCTGGAGTTGCAGCTGCTCCCGGAGCTGAGAGAGACCTCCCGTGGGCTCGGAGCAGCCGTGGGTCCCCGGAGCCGTGCGAGGAGCGATATCAGTTAAGTGAGGGACGGAGGGAGGGGGCTGGAGGGCTCGTAGGACTCGGCGTTGCCCGGTTCCCTCTCGGGGCACGGCGCAGAGTTAAATGGAGCGACCCCCCCCCCCCCCCCCCCCCATCTCTGTGTAAACAACAGACTCAGAATCTGGAGTTTAAGAATATTTCAGGAGAGGCAGAAGTAAAAATGTGACTTTTTGAGAGGGGGGGAGGGGAAGGGGAAATGGGTCGGTGGGCTGTTACTGTTCCTGCAGTGCCCTTGACTCCGCTGCCACTTTCTGATTCTTGCTCCTGGTCGTGTTTGCAGGGACAGGATAAGCTCGTCCTGATGCCTCGGACCGTGCCAGACACCGCCTGCCTCCTGGAATGACAGCGTGGGTCATCCTGCCCGTTAGCCTGTCCGTCTCCACCATCACAGCTCTCTGGGTCGTGTGAGTATCCTGCACAGTCAGACGCAAACAGTGAGTGTGTGTGTGAGAGAGAGAGAGCAATATACAAAGGGACAGAGAAACACACAAGAGTCAGACTCCAGGCACACACACACATATATTCACAGTCTCTCACATACACATAGTGACACTCAATCAGATACACATACATATGGATACAGAAACACAGAAAGACACACACTTGCAGACAACATACATTCAGACATACACAGGCACTCACTGATGCACAGGTACAGACACATACATGTACATACATATGCAGACACTCAGACACAGGTACAAGCAGATGCACATAGACACACAGACACATGCAGTTTCACAAAAAGACACTCATGTTCACATTCTCATACACAATCACACAAGTACATACACATATATAAACACACACATATATACACACACATATGCACACAGACACACACTTACACACATAACTGTACAGCTTCCGATAGTCACTACACTTTCTCCAATTCACTCCTGTCTCGATTTGTGCAGCTCATCACCAGCTACTAGCTTCATTCCTTAGCACTCTATAAATATCTACTTTCTCTCTTCATTGCAAGTGCTTATCTTGTTGAATGTATTGTTGACTCTCAATACAATCTGTACTGTCATTTGTTCTCAGGACTGTCTGTACTGTCATCTCTTGATGCTGTTTAGTCACAAATTACAACCCATGTGGCTGTGACCATGGTAAGCTATCCATGGCTAACCTTACTTGGCCTTGCTGCATCTTTTGACCTGGTTGTGCACCCCTCCTCCAAAACCTCTGCCTATCATCCAGCCGGATCCATTGAGAGCTGGCCAGAGAATAATTTACAATGGCTTCTCTTCCTGCTCCTGTGCTGTCTCCTCTAGCATTCTTTCCAAGATTTATCGAGACTCTCTGCTATTTTTCATCCACACTCAACTCCTTTGCAGATATCTGAAAGCACACTGTCAGCTTCCACGTTAAAAGAAAAGCAAAACCCCACAGAGGTGGAAATCTGGAATAAAATAGAGTGCTGGAGGAACTCAGCAGGTCTGGTAGCCTCTATGGAGAGAGAAACAGAGTTAACGTTTTGAGTCCAACATGATATTTGATCAGAACCGAAGAGAGGTGGAGAAGTGATGGTCTTATGCTGTTGATAAAGATGGAGAGGAGTGAATGGAACAGCAGGGAATGTCAGGAAAAGGTTATAGGGCAAGGGAAATTAGAGATCACAGAGCAAACAGCAAAGGCAGTGGTAATGGTTACAGAGAAGAGGAAAAGTAATAGTTCCAGAGTGGGTATTAATAACAGAATACTGATCATCTGTGCTGAATGTAAATAATGCAAATGAGACAGTGGGCTTGGCAAGGAAGGAGTATAATCAAAATGAAGGGCAGAGTTTGTATCTGAAACACAGGTTGGGTGAACAATTTGAAAATCCTCTCCACTCAGTCTGGAAATATGCCCCTCATGTTTTAGGGGTTCTGTGCCATTTTAATAGATACCATCTTGCTCTCAAGTTAACATTTCTGCCCTAGGCATGTAGCATTGTTCCAAGGAAGTCCAATGCAAGTTGCAGAATGATATCTCATTTCTGCTTAAATAGTTTACAGTATTTAATGCACAACTTTGAATTCAACAAGTTCAGACTAAGAACTTCATCCTCAATTATGATTTCCCAGCATTCCCTCCACCCAATGCTCAGTGTCTTGTCCACATGACTGTCCTTTCAGCAGAGCTGACCTATCTGCTATTAACGCTTAACTCTGGATTGCTGTCTCTTCTTTAAAATCATTACCAGTTTTGTTGCCTTTTGTTCTATGACATTCTTGATCTCTAGTCTCTCTCACTCCCTAACCTTCCCTTCTGTTCCACTTGCTACTGTCTGCCACCTTTTACACCATTACAAAACCCATCATTGTCCCACCTTCCTCTTCAGTTCTGAAGAAGAATCACATAGAAATTGAAACACTCACCCTGTTTCTCACTCCATAGATGCTGCCAGAGCTGCTGAGTTTCTCCAGCACTTTCTGTTTTAATACCAGCTTCCACACATTCACAGATATCCCCATCGATTCTCTCAACCTTTCCATCATCCCTGGTTGAGCTGAAGTTTCCACCAATAAAATGTAGGAAGATTGGAGGCATTGTTTTTATTCCTGCCACGCATTCTGTTCTCTTCCTGCTAACCTTGCCTCTCTCCCTGGTAATAGTCTGAGCTGAACCAGATTGTTTGTGACTTTGGTGTTGTACTTAACCCTGAGTATATGCTTCTGACCACCTACTCGTGCTGCCTCTAAGATCTCTTAATTCCATCTCTGTGACATTGTCTGGCTTTGCTTCTATCTCACCTCCTGAAATCCTCATTCACGCTCTGTCTTGACTCAACTGCCCCCATGCAGTCCTGGCACAGCCACCCACCTTGCAATCTTCATAAAGTGCAGCTTGGGCTAGGCCCAGTTTCCCATGACCTGACTCGCACTATGTCCCATTACTTATATCAACTTCTATGCTCACTGATACACATTGGCTCCTGCTCCTGTGACAGTTTAATTCTCAAATTCTCATCCTTGATTTCAAATCTTGCCATAGCCTCAGCCCTCTCTCCAGTCTCTGCAATCTGCTCTCCTCATAAGCCTCTGGGGTATTTGTGATCTTTGAAATGTTGAGGCTTGTGCATCCTTAACTTTCACCACCCTGCTAGTTGTTCTGTGTTCGGTGGATGAGACCAAAGTTCTGAAATTCCTTCCCAAAGCTTATACATTCCTCTACCTTTCCCTCTCATCCTTTAAAATGCTTCCTGAACTCCATCTCTTTGACCAAGCTTCTGTCTTAGTATTTACTTATGTGGCTCAGTTTGTTTCTCAATTTCTTTACTCTATAAAGGCACTATATAAATATAAGTTATTGTTATTGATGCAGGGTGTTTGGATGGTCATCTATTAATATAGTCTGTGTGATGGTGGTGATCTGAGCAACAAGAGGTGACAGGTGAGACTAGGTGACAGTGCAGACAAGTGAGAGGAGCTCGCAGTATAGACTTTATCAAGAGTAGGTGACAGCACAGATTGAATTGAAACTCAGTGACTCCACAGACTGAATCGACAGTAGCTGACAGTTAAGACTATAGTCTACAAATTATATGCCTGTTGAGTTATCATGGTATGGAGTGGGAGCCCACTAAAATGGGGACATTGACAGATGATGGAAATCTGCCATTTACTGTCAGTATTATTTGTACTGCCACCTACTCCTGATGCTCATCACTGTCACCTTCTCTCACTACAAGCTTCACTGCTTCCTATGGTCATTGCTGTCTGTACTGTAATTGAGGCTTGAAACAGGCTGTGCTGTTACCCATGTTTGATACAATCTATGTTGGAGTGATGTGTTAACCTTCTCTTCCTGCTAATTCAGTTAAAGCATTCCCGTCTTGGGCAAACGTCCTCTCATTTAAGAAGCAGACAAGGGAATTTCAAATGGGAGTCTGATACATAGTAAATTCATTTTGGCAAGGAATTGTTCAGAAACGATAAGTTAGGAGTGTGATGGAATACTCCCCATTTGCCTGGATAAATGCAGACTGAGCAACACTCAAGAAGTTTGACTCCATCCAGGACAAAACAGCTTGCTTGATTGGCACCACGTCCAACAATTTCAATATTTACTCCCTTCACCGTGCATGATCATTAGCAGCAGTGTGTGCCATCCAATGATGCACTGCAGCAACCCACCAAGCCTCCTTTCACTGTATCTTCCAAATCCATGACTGCTATTGTGCTGAAGGATAAGGACAGCAGATACATAGGGATAACCACCACCTGCAAATTCCTCTCCAAGCCACTCACCATTCAGAATTGGAAATGTATTGCCATTCCCTTGTATGCGCAGGATCAAAATGCTGCAGTTGCCTTCCAAATAGGACGATGGGTGTCCCTATACTCACAGACTGCAGCAGCTCAAGAAAGGAGCTCACCACCACCACCTTCTCAAGGGTAATTAGACAAGGAGCAACAAATGCTGGCCCTGAAAGAGAAAAACAAAGGGTCTGATAGGTTATTGATAGCAAGCGTTTTTGAAGGCTTCTGTAGTAAATGTGTGTTCAGGGACCTGAGCTTAGTTGGATCAAACAAGGTTCCCAAGTCCTTGGTATTACAGATTAGTCTCTAAAATACTGCCTTGAGGAAATCGAAGAGTAAGATCATGAGACCTTAAACTAGACTAATTCTTCAAAGAAAAGTATGTTAAATATTTACTAAAATATTGGGACAGTCAATGATCATCCCAGTTGGGAAATAAGTTTCTGTTTGCTTCTCTATTGGCTGTGGCAATTTGGAGTGCTGTGAAGTTGGAGGGAGGAGAGTGAGGTGGTTTGAGAGGGTGGGATAGTCGTGTGATAGCAATTCCAGGAATAGGTGCCACCAGCGATGGTAACCTTCACTGAGATTCCCAGATGGGGCTGTATTTTGGTTTGGTATCACATAGAGTGTAACTCCCACTGGGGATTCGAACATGGCTTGCAATTGCTCATTTGGGGCTCCAATAGCCCCTCCCAACCACTGCCCAACACTTTTTCAAATTTCACTGCTCTTAATTAAAATAGATGAAACTATTACTAAGACCTCAAACAATTCCAGTAGAAAATCTAGACTGATGCAAATGCTGTTGAATAGAGGGAGTCATCAAGGCCAGAAATGGACCTATCCCATGAAACGGACGTGATGATGATCATGCCTGCAACACAGATGAGGCAACCAAGAGGGCTTGACTGGGAATTCAATGGTAAACTTTGCTTCCAAGCAGACCAAAAGATTCACTGAATTAAAACTTGCAGTTAGATAAAAACTTCAAAAGGTTCCCAAAATTTGTTCCAGTTGGATGAGCCTATTGAAACAAGTATGATCTTGTAGAGTTTGGACAGGATCAATTCCTGGAAGATGGCTCCTCAAGTGGGGAAGACTAAAACTAGGGAACATGATTGATAAGTAAGAGGTCTGCTTTTTAATATAGAAATGAGACATCTCTTTTCTCAGATGGTCATTAAAGTGTGGAATCTTCTTCCCCAGAGGATTATAGCATCTGGGTCTTTAAGTTTACTCAAGGTTGAGCTAGATGGATCTTTGATGGGCAAAGGAGTCCAGGATTGAGTTTTTACAGGAAGTTACCAAACAGGTCGATGAGGGCAGAGGAGTAGATGTTGTTTAGTAAAGCCTTTGACAAGATTCTGCATGGTAGACTAATTAGTAAAGTTAAGTCACATGAGATTTAGGGTGAACTTGCCAGTTGGATTTATAGGAGACAGAGAACGGTGATGGAGGGTTGCTTTTTGGACTGGAGGCCTGTCACCAACAGTATTCGACAGGGTCTAGTTCTGTGTCCTCTTTCATTTGACATTTATTTAAATGATATGAATGAGAATATAGAAGACATGACTAGTAAGTTAGCGGACACCAAAATTACTGGCATAGTCAATAGTGAAGATTATGAAAGGATCTTGATCAAATGAGTCAATGTGCTGAAAATGTCAGATGGAGTTCAATTTGTGAGTTAGTAAAGTTTGATACCACAAACAGGGACAGAATTTATACAATTAATGATAGGGCCTTGGGCAGTGTTGAAGAACAGCAGGGCTGAGGGATTCAGTTCCACAATTCTTTGAAGTTTGCTTCATATATAGACAGGGTGGTTAAAAAGGCATTTAGCACGCTTGCCTTCATTGCTCAGTCCTTTGACTACCGGAGTTGGGAAGTCATGTTGAGGTTGTACAGGACATTGGTGAGGCCTCTTCTGGAGTACTGTGTCCAGTTCTAGTCACCCAGTTATAGGAAGGATATTATTAAGCTGGAGAGGGTGCAGAAGAGATTTACCAGGATGTTGCTGGGTATGGAAGGTTTGAGCTATAAAGGAAGGCTGGATAGGCTGAGACTTTTTTCACTGGAGCATAGGAGGTTGAGAGGTGACCTCATAGAAGTTTATAAAATCATAAGGGGTATGGATAGAATTAATGGTAGGTGTCTTTTCCCTAGGATGGAAATTTTCAAGACGAGGGGCTATATTTTTAAGGTGAGAAGATTGAAATTAAAAAAAAACATGAGTGGTAAATGTTTTACACAGAGGGTGACTTGCATGTGGAATGAACTTCCAGAGGAAGTGGTGAACATGGGCACCACTTTAAAAGACATTTGGATGAGTACGTGAATAGGAAAGGTTTGGAGAGCTCTGGGCCAGGAGTGGGCAGGTAGGACTAATTTAATTGGGATTATGTTCAGTGTGGACTGGTTGGACCAAAGGATCTGTTTCTGTGCTGTTTGACTCTGATTTGGATGATCCAAAAGGCTGGCATGGTGGCTGAGTGGTTAGCACTGCAGTTCCAGCCTCTGTCTGTGTGGCTTTCCTCCAGGTACTCTGATTTCCTCCCACAAGCCGGTTAGGTGATTCGGCCATGCTAAATTGCCCATAGTGTTCAGGGATGTGTAGGTTAGGTGCATTAGTCAGGAGTAAATGTAGAGTAATGGGCTTGGGTGGGATACTGTTCAGGGGGTGTGGATTTGTTGGGCCAAATGGCCTGTTTCTACACTGTAGGGATTCTAAGATTATGAAAGGATGTCAGGAAAGTTTGAGCTGAGACTGCAGTCAGATTAACTGTGATCTTAGTGAGTGGTGGAGCAGGCTTAAGGGGCTGAAAAGTATACTCTGTCCCTAAGTTGTATGTTCAATTTAAATAGTCTTGAAAGGCAGTAATGAACTTTAATTCACTGAATCCACATTAATAGAAATAGTGGAAAGGAGGGTATGCTCACGTGTACCAATCCCGAGAGAGAGAGAGAGAGAGAGAAGGGTTGCCAATTGGTCCTCATTAATCACTTAGTTAGGGTGGTATTTCAACACAGTTTTGTGCTTGGTGTTGGAGTTGACATGTTTCCCAATCACCTGATGCTGTTTGTAGGTAAATATTGACTAGGATACTGGGAAGGAAGAATTCCCCTACTTTCCATTTGAAAATTGACATAGCTAGGGTTCAGAATCTATATGTTCCTGTGAGGGTGAAGGGCAAAGTCGGCAGGAATAGGGAACCCTGGATAACAAGAGATACTGAGGCTTTGACTGGAAAAAAGAAAGAGGCATTGCTCAAGTACAGGCAGCTCGGATCAAGGGAATCCCTAGAGGAATATAAGGGATACAGGGTTTACTGAAGAAGGAAATCAGGAGGGTGAAAAGGAGCATGAGATAGCCTTGGCTGAGAAGATTGAGGTGAATCCAAAGAGGTTCTTTAAGTATATTTAAGGTAAAAGAATGACTATAGAGAGAGAACAGGACCCCTCAAGGACCAAGGTGGACATGTATGTGTGGAACGGCAGGAGATGGGTGAGGTTCTCAGTGAATATTTCTCCTCTGTGTTTACCATGGAGAAAGACATATACATTTGGGAACTTGGGGAAGTTAGTGGTGATATCTTGGGGACAGTTCATATCACAGTAGAGGAGGTGTTGTACATATTAGAGTGCATGAAGGTGGATAAATCTCCTAATCCTGATCTGATATATCCAAGAACACTGCAAGAGGCTAGAGAAGAAATTGCGGGGACCCTGGCTGATATTTTTGCATCATCATTAGCCATCGATAAGGCCCTGAAAGACTGGAGGGTAGCGAGTGTTGTATCCTTTACACAAGAAGGACTGCAAAGAAAATCCTGGGAACTATTGACCTCAGCAAGCCTCACATCTGTGGTGGATAAGTTACTTAGAGAAGATTCTGAGCGATAAGATATGCATGCATTTGGAAAGGCAGGGTTTGGTTAGGAATAGTCAGCATGGCTTTGTGTGTGTGAGATCATGCCTCATATTTGTTAGAGTTCTTTGATGAAGTGGCCAGGAAGATTGATGAGAGCAGGCTGGTAGACGTAGTCTATATGGATTTCAGTAAGGCCTTTGATAAGGTTCCACGTGGTAAGCTGCTCTGGAAGGTTAGATCGCATGGAATCTAGGGGATCCCAGAGCAAATTAGTTGCATGATTGGCTTGATGGTAGGAAGCAGAGGGTAATAGCGAAAGGATGTTTGTCGGACTGGAGGCCTGTGATTATTGGTGTGCCTCCGGGATTGGTACTGTTGCTGTTTGTAACCTATATCGATGATTTGGATGAGAATGTACAAGGTATGACTAAGTTAAAAATCAGTGAGCCTGAAGCATGGAGCTTATCTCTCCACGCTTCAGGCTCACTGCCTTTATTCCTGATGAAGGGCTTTTGCCCGAAACGTCGATTTCGAAGCTACTTGGATGCTGCCTGAACTGCTGTGCTCTTCCAGCACCACTAATCCAGAATCTGGTTTCCAGCATCTGCAGTCATTGTTTTTACCTAAGTTAAAAATCACACGATGCCAAGTTATAGTCCAACAGGTTTATTTGGAATATTGTGTCCAGTTCTGGTCACCCTACTATAGGAAAGATACAGAGGCTTTGGAGAGGGTGCAAAGAAGGTTTACCAGGATGCTGCCTGGACTGGAGGGCTTGTCTTATGAAGAGATGTTGACTAAGCTCGGACTTTTCTCTCTGTAGTGAAGGAGGAAGAGAGGTGACCTGATCGAGGTATACAAGGTAATGAGAGATATGAAAAGAGTCAATAGCAAGAGACTTTTCCCCAGGTCGGATTGACTGGCAAGAGGGGTCATAGTTTTAAGATATTAGGAGGAAGGCATAGTGGAGATGTCAGAGGTGGGTTCTTTACGCAGAGCGTTGTGAATGTATGGAATGCAATTGCCAGCGGTGGTGGTGGAAGTAGATTCGTTAGGGATATTTAAGCGACTGCTGGGCATGCACATGGACGCTACTCCTTCATCAGTGGTTGTGGAGGTTAAGATCATGCTCACAGAATTAGAGCCAAAGGTGTTCAGTGTCATGGAGATGTCATACAGTAAGCAATCTTAGATTAAAACTTTCATCTTTTATAATAGGATATGCTGGTTTCTGTTCTTTGATATGTAAATCCCAGAACTACTTATAAATTACATTCTCAAGATAGCTCAGCTTTTTAAACAATTGGTGTGAAGTCTGTCTGTGTCCCAATGCTATGTCAGACTGACAAACCCTCTGTATATTTTACAGAGCTTGACATGGATTCACGCAGTTTTTGAGCAAAATAAAATGTAAATCTGCAAAAAACAAACTTACCCCATAAACTTTTATGCGTGCGCATGTAGGAGTGACAGATTGAGTGTGCATGCGAGTACATGTGATAGAGTGTGTATGTGTATATGTATGTGTGTGTAAGCTTGGTTAAGCGTGTGATGGTGTATGTATGAGGGGGTGTGTGTGTTGGTGTGAGTGCAGGGGGTGTATGTGTGTTTATAAATTGGAAGTTATGTTGCAGTTGGACAGGATGTTGGTGAGGCTGCACTTTAGAGTGTTGTGTTCAGTTTTGGTCACTTTGCTATAGGAATAATGACATTAAGCTGGAAAGAGTGCTGAAGAAATTAATAACCATGTTCTTAAGGATTCAAGGATGTGAGTTATAGGGAGAGGTTTGTCAAGCTAGGACATTTTCCTTTAGAATGTTAAAGACTGAGGGGGGATCTTATAGAAGTGTATAAGATCACGAGAGGCATGGATAGGGTGAATGCACTCAGACTTTGACGATTAGAGGGCATCAGTTGAAGGTTAGAGGGGAAAGAATAGAAGGGAATCTGAGGGGCAACTTTCGTACACAGAGGGTGGTATGCATATGGAACCAGCAGAAGTGGTTGAGGCAGCTTCATAAGCAACATTTAAAAGGCATTTGACAAGTACATGGATAGTAAATGTTTAGAAGGGTTTGGATCAAGTGCAGGGAAATGGAGTTAGTGTGGATGGACATTTTGGTCAGCATGGAACAGTTTGTGCTGATCGGCCTGTCTCTGTGTTGTATGATTCTATGACTCTATACTTTCCTTTTAAGTGCTGGGAATGTGAACAGAGAGGTGATAACATTTAGACTGGAGCTTGACTAATGTGTAGTTTGTTTTGTGGTTGGTTTGATACAACCCTTTATTTAGACTGATCACTTACAGCTTGGTCTGTTCAGGAGAACTATTGTTTAATGTAATTTTAGAACTGGGTTGAATTAAATCAGTGGCTCCAGGTGTCCTTTATGCTTCTCAACTTCAGCTTTCGAGGTAAAAATGGGAAGTGTTTGTCTTAATGGAATTAGATAGAGTTACCAGAGATCTCCAAATCTCTTAATGGTCATTTGCAATTATATTCACTTTTGTTGGTTTTAAATATTTACAGACATTCTGCTACATATTGTCTGAGAGCATAGACTGCTTCTACAAGTGGTTGTTTTAATGTTTGTTCATGGGATATGGGTGTCATCGGTTGGTCAGCATTTATTGTTCTTGAGAAGGACTTAGGTGAGATTCCAAACAAATGGGCTGCTTCATTCTGGATGGTGCTGAACTTCTGGAGTGTTGTGGGATCCACACTCATCTAAATAGTGAAGGAGTGTCCTAACCACTTGTGCCTTGTAGATGGTGGACAGTCTCTGAGAAGTCAGGAGGTGGCTTACCCACTGCAGAATTCCCTGCCTGTGACATGCTGTTGTAGGCTTAGTGGTCTCGTTCAGCTTTTGTTGAGTGGTAACAGCAGGATATTGAGGAATTGAGTTATGGAAACGCCATTGAACATCTAGGGGCAATGATTAGCATCTCTGTTCTTGGAGTTGGTCATTGCCTGGTACATGTGTAGTCTGAATATTACTTCCCACTTGTCAGCTTAAACATGGATATTATCTAGCACTTGTTTGGACACTGATTGCTCCAGTATCTGAGGAGTTGTGAGTGGTGCTGAACACCACTTCTCCCCTTATAATGGAGGGAAGGTCATTGATGAAGGAGTTGAAAATGAATGGACCTGGGACAGAACCCTGAAGATTCAGGGGCACTTGTGGTGCTAATCCTAAGCCAGGACTTCTGGGTTCAGGACCCATCCACTCCAGAGATAGAATCATAGAGATGTACAGCACGTAGATGTGTCATAACTTATCTGAACAGGTTGACCAGCATCTGAAAACAAAGAAATGCTGGTGTTGGAGATCAAAAATAGAAATTGCTGGAGAAACTCAGCAGGTCTGGCAGCAAGAAATCTGTGGTGAGAAGACAGTGTTAACATTTTGAGTCCAGTGACCCTTCCTCAGACCTGATAGCAGCTAGGAAAAGGAGGCATTTATGCTGATGATGAGGGTGGAGGTGTGGGGGGGGGGGGGGGGGGGGAGGAAGGAATGGGTGGATATGGGGAGAGAGAGCTCAGAGAGAGAGAAAAGGATAGGTAGACAAAGTGAGTTTTGATGGTAAGCCAAGGAAGAAGAGAAGCTAAATAGGTGATAATGGGGACTTTGAGTAATTGAAAATGGATTGGCTATACCGAAAACAGCCCTTACCATGATAGGATCTGGGTGTGGCGTGGGTAATAGACCTAGAAGTAGGTGTTCAGGCTCTAAAATAATTAAGTTTTACAATGAGTGCTGTAAGTTGTGGGGTCCCCAAGCAGAAAATGCGATGCTTATTTTCCAGCTTGCACTGAGCTGCACTGCAGCAAGCCTGAGACAGAGATGTTGGCCGGGGAACATGGTGGTTGTTGAAGTGGCAGGGAAAAGGAAGCACGGGGTCATTTTTGCTGATAGAACATTCGTGTTCCATAAAGTGGTCACTCAGTCTGTGCTTCCTCTCCAAATTCACAATATCTACCCTTAAGGTTTATTATGAGGAAGAAGAAGGGAGGCAATATAAACTAAATGGTCCAGTTTTGAAAAGGAGCTGGCAGCTGTTGCACTAATGATAATGAGGACCTAGAATAGGTGTTCAGATTGATGTGGTAAAAACAATGACTGCAGATGCTGGAAACCAGATTCTGGATTAGTGGTGCTGGAAGAGCCCAGCAGTTCAGGCAGCATCCAAGTAGCTTCGAAATCGACGTTTCGGGCAAAAGCCCTTCATCAGGAAAGCCCTTCATTCAGATTGATGTACAGATGCAAGGGAAGAATACCTGCTTCAACTGGTTCCAGATGGCCAATATTCAACATGATTCCCGATTAAAGGGCTTTTGCCCGAAGCATCGATTTTTCCTGCTCCTCGAATACTGCCTGACCTGCTGTGCTTTTCCAGCACCACTCTAATCTTGACTCTAATCTCCAGCATCTGAAGTACCCACTTCTGCCTAATATTCAACCATGGTCAACATTACAAGCAGCTCATTGGCATCTTGTAATCAAAGTTTCAATACCCGAGTGTCTGAAATTGAGCATGCAACCCGAAACCCCTCGCGGAGCAGTGTGCAATACATTCAGTC
Organism: Chiloscyllium punctatum; assembly: GCF_047496795.1. Classification (NCBI taxonomy): domain Eukaryota; kingdom Metazoa; phylum Chordata; class Chondrichthyes; order Orectolobiformes; family Hemiscylliidae; genus Chiloscyllium; species Chiloscyllium punctatum. The sequence goes on from NC_092751.1 coordinate 86,614,859, forward strand.
CTTGCTGGAAAATGTGCCATGAAGGTTGATAAGAACCTGAGAAATAGGTGGAGGAGTACGTCACATAGCTCCTTGTGCTTCGTTTGCTAAAATATGTACATGAATGCCAGTTTCCTGCCCTGCTCCCATATCCCTCAGTGCTCAAAAATCTACTCATTTCAGTCCTACTCATTGAGCACCCAGAACTCCTAGGGCTAGTGACTTCCAAGGATTCACTGCTCTTGTCCTAGTTGGCTGTGCCCTTTAGTTTGAGATTAAGACCTGTGGTTCTGAACTCTCTAGCAACAGGAAAGAGCCTCTCTGCATCTATCAAAGACTCAACGATGTTCAATTGTCTCTGTTAGCTTGCTGTCAAGCTAAGTTTTTGGGGGGGAATTTTGTGTTAGTCATGGCTCAATCAGTTGAGTCAGAAGTTCCTAGGTTTCAGGGAGATGGTAGTAATGGTGTGGTAATTCAGAGATATAGCTTACTCTTGGGACGGGAGGTTCAAATCCCATCACGGGCAGTTGGTGCAATTTGAATTCAACTAATTATTAAAAGTCTGGAATTGAAAGCTCAGCTAAGTGATGGTGTCATCCAACTATTGGTGTCTAAAACAAAATCTACTGAGCTTGCCTGGACTGGACTACAATGTGACTCCAAATTCACAGCAATATGATTGTCTCTGAAATGGACTAGCAAGCCACTAAGTTCCAGTGAGAACAGGGATGGGCAACGAATCCTGGTCTTTCCAGCAATACTCACATCTGAAGAAACACATAGTGTTATTCTCCCACCAGTGTTCAGCATGTAAGCAGAGTTGCTGTGCCTGAATGCTAACCTGCGGTTATTCATATGCAAGGGCACCTAGATTCCTCCGCATTCAAAATAGAGAAATGAAATTGGAATTTTTTTTGATTTACTGATTTTTTTGATGGACATAGTAAAGGAATCTCTCTGTGCTGATACTTAATGTCTGTTGAAGCTCAGAATGCTTCAGATGAATCTGAATTGAAGGTGGACCTTGACAGTTGTCATAATCATGATTTGGTTTTATATATCTGCAGGGTAGGTGCAATCGTATACTCTGATACTATCGTGATGTAGTTCTTTCGATGACATTCAGTGTTCATTCTCAAAGGATGAAATGATGTCAAAACCCAGTCAGTTCCTGTCCATCTTTCCATGGCAGCTAGAAAGGGAAATCACGTTTCTTTTCATTGAAAATAGGAGCTGGTTGTAGTGAAAATCACTTGTCGCCCTAGAGGAGAATCCTACTGCTCTGGAGGAAGCCTTTGGCCGTCTCATTGAAAAAGCCAGCTTTCTCATTTACACCACTGCCCTGGCCTTTCCTCATAGACCATACAAATGTTTATTTTTTTCTCTTTTATCAAGAATGGATTAAATCAGCTTTGAAAGTTTATACCTGGAATTCTGTTGTTAGATGTTGCAATTTTGAGTACATTGTTCAGGTGATCTTTGTCTGCTCCATCGAAAGTTGGACAGTCACCAAACCTGGGGTAACACAGTTTAGCCAAAGGTAGTTATCTGCCTTCAAGACCCCTCATTAAATTGTAGGCCTGTACTGAAAGATATAACTTCCTGTATACCGAAACCCACAGTGAGAGATTTTCTGTATCTGACACGCCTGACAGTGTCAGGTTTGAAGGAATTTAAGATTCTGCTTGAAATTTGTCCTCTCCTCAGAAAGCCTGATAAAATAATCAAGGCTTGGGAATCTTGGAGTGAGGTTTGTGTCTTAAATAGAAATTGCTTGGAGCAAAGAATTTCCTTTTGGATTCTAAACTGCAGCGCTTTGCTGAATTGTTTGAGAGAACTACAACAACCGATTGTTAGGCTGTGGGTCACATTTTTGTTTTCAAGGTTAGGTGTCTCAATCAAATATTTTAATCAGGCTGCTTGCTTCAATGTTTATAGATTTTTTTGGGGGGTTATCACCTGTTGGCTGGTTTTCTAGGACTGTGGGAATCAGCAACTGTACAGAGGCAAGGCCGGTCTGTTCCAGCAGCTAAGGAACTTTCCAGCTCTCCTGTGGGCCCAGGAGGAGAGAGGAGTTTTCTCACCCAGCCTCTCCCATAAACTTCCCTGCTGCTCCATGATCAGCCTCTTGTATGTGATTTCCCTGTTGAACATGATGACATGATAAATTCAGCGCCCCCCCACCTCCCCCCCCCCCAACCCCAGGTGACCCTCCATGGCACTGCCTCCACTCTCCCTCCTCTCTGCCCAGAATTGGCCTGGTTGCTTGCCAGCAAGCCTCTGCTTTGCCTTTTCTGGCTTTGTTTGAGGCTTCGGAGAGCCCATCTCTCTAAATATTCCTTTAGAGGAGTGAAAGTGTTCCTTGAGCCAGTAAGGTATGGATAGAAAACATCCATCATCTGGAAATCATACACCCCAGCATTATGTCCCGTTTTCTCCCTCTCACTTCATTTATTCAGGCTTGGGGATGTGAATGTTGCTAACTAGGACAGTAATTTTATCCTAAGTGCACTGGAGAAGGTGGTGGTGCCCTTAAACCACCAGAGTCCACCTTTTGTATATATGCCAGTGACAATGAAAGAACAGCAATATATTTCCAAGTCAGGATACTGAGTGATTTGGAGAGGAACTTGCCAGTGGTGGTAGAGGTCACAGGCTTGGAAGTTGCCGTTGAAAGAACCTGGGCAAGCTGTTGCAGTACATTTTCCAGATGGTTTGCACTGCAGCCTTAATGCGTCGGTGGTACACCGAGTAAATGTCAAAAGTGGTGGATGGGGTACTGAACAAAAAAGTTGCTTTGCCGTAAATGGTGACAAGCTTCCTGAAGTGTTGTTGTCATGCAGCCAAGTATTTTATCACACTCCTGACTTGTGCCTTGTAGGAGGTGGTTGTTCTCAAATAATGTCTGGGATCCATGTCTATATTTAAAATCTGCCACACTGCCTTTAATGTGGAACTGGTTAAACATTTGTAGACTGCAGTGAAAAGATGTTTAAGTTGAAAACTGAGTCATTATCACTGGGAGCCAACTCTAAGATAAACAGTCATTATTGCTCCCAAGCCTAAGGGGAACTGGAAGCACAAACTTGGAAGGTTATCATAGGTTCCATAAATTGGTGTTGCTTTCAATTCGTTTGCAAAGAGACTGTTAGAATAAACCAAGCTTGCATTTTTATCCAGAAAGCAAACTTTATTTTCTCTGGCGTCATTTGCTTCCTAAAGATTGTCTTGATTTGAAAAACAACTTTGTCATAATGTATCTTTACACTCCTTACTCCCTTCGGAGAATGCAATGGAACATTGGAAGAATTTTTCAGACTAATTAATAATCTACTTTGAGCTATGTGAATGCTCCTCTGTGGCCAACTAGTCCTGGAATCAGTTTTGAACTCAGGGTCATCCAGCTCCTGGGCAGTAGTACAACCATCCAAGGCACTTGGACTCTGCCAGGGCAACAACTAAAGAGTGCACTGTTACTAACTAGCTCAGAATCTCTTGACTATTAAATTGGCAAGACCAGCATAAGTAATAGGGCTTACATTAACTCAGTGCCTTTCTCATTCACTGGAAGTTCAAACTCAAGCACTTTTGAAGCATGGTCAGTTGAATTGAAGTCAAAGATGGCAGCCATTTGCTGTCAAAATCCCACCAACTACAATGAGCTAAATGACCAGCTTCTCTGCAGATATTTTTAAAACAACCCATTCAAAGATGTTATTGCATGCTTCTGGAGCAGGTGGGACTTGAACCCAGGCTCCCTTGCTCAGAGTTGGGGACAGTACCATAGCGCCACAAGAGCACTCGGTTTTGCCTCCAATGGTTATGTACAAATTAGAAGCAGGAGTCAACCAGCCAGCCCATGGAACCTTCTTTGCCTTTGAATAAGATCATGGCTGATCTGATAGGTAAATGGAATGGAGGCCATTGTCAACTCTTATACTCTGATTCTCTTTATGGTCAAGAATTTAACTCAGCCTTAAAAACATTGAAAAGGCCTGCCTCTGAGGCTGTCTGAGGAAGAGAATTCTGTTGATTCACAACTATCTGAGAGAAAAAGCTTCTCGTTTCTGTCTTAAATGGGAGACCCCTTATTTCTAAACAGTGTTCCCTAGTTCTTGTCTCTCCAACAATGGAGCAACATCCTCTCAGCATCCGTCCTGTCAAGTCTGTTCAGAACTTTATATTTTAATAAGATATCTTCTCATTCTTCTAAATTCCATTGGAACCTTTAAGATCAAACATCATAGGTTGATAATAATACAAGAATATAAACTTATAAGATCAAACATTTCCTGACAAAATAACTGCTTCACTTCCAGGAATATGTCATGTGACAGACAATAAATCAGCTCCCCTGAACTGCAAATGCCTTTACATTCTTTCTCAGGTGAAGAGACCAAAACTCTGCACTGTATTTGAGGTGTGGTTTAACCAACACCATACACAATTGTAAGCAAACTTCCCTAGTTTACTAATTCATCGCCCTTGTAAGAAATGCCAACAGAGGGGAGTGAATCTGTGGAATCCTTTACCACAGAGGACTGTAGAAGCTGGCTCATGAATTATATTCCGGGCTGAGATCAACAGATTTTTAATCAGTAAGGAAAACAAGAGTTAGGGGAAAAGGTGGGAAAGTGGAGATGAGGCTTACCAGATCAGCCACAATCTCATTGAATGTTGAAGCAAACATCGTTGGGCTGAATAGTCTACTCTGAAAGACCTCTGTCTTATTCCATTTCTCTTCCTAATCAATTTTTGTGCCCACATACTAGCTTTTTGCAGTCAGATGTTAGAGTAAGTTGTTCTTCCTCATGTAATGCCTTAAAATCTTTTACCTCCATTTGCTCGGGCATGTAAGGGTTTAACATTTATAATATTTGCATCTGTAATAATGCAGAGCTCCTTCAGCACTGTGCTAAAGAGTCAACCTTGGTTACAGGCCCTCATCCGATAGCAGAAAGTTGAACCTATGGCCTACTGACATTGAGCCAAGCTGATATGATGGTATCTGTAGGATGCGAGGCTCTTTTCAGGACAGAATGTTTTGTACACGAGTTATTCTGATATGGCAGAAAATTGAAGTTATACAATACAGACAATGATTAGCTTTCGTTGTTTGAGCAAATTCCCATGAACTTTCCGTTTACAATGGGTTATCATTACAACTTTGTTTAAAACTCCACAGGGTCACTGGTGCCTGCGTCATTTAGTTATCATCAAATGTAAATAACATGTGAAAGGTGCAAGTTGTACACGGGAAAACCCTGGCCTGTGCTGGGGGAGTCCAGAACAATGTGACACAACACAGTCAGGGATAATGTCAACAGCGGGGAGTAGAAATTTGGAACAATTCTGTCCCCATGCTGCCCAAATTACAAAGCTGTTGAGGCTGCAGAGTTGTCAAACTGAGACTTATATCGTTTTTGTTAAGCTGAGGCAACACGTGTTCAGGAAGCAATGTGGGCAGATGGCGTTAAGATACAGCTCAGTAATTGAAAGCTGGATTGGGTCTGAGGGGCTGAATGGCCTTCTCCGGCCCACGTGTATGTATGAGTTTTCTGTATGCACTCTCCACCAGCCCTCACTGGGACTTCCTGAGTTGTTGGTGGTGCTGAGGAAAGTGATGTAGGAACGGAATGACCAATTGACTGACTGCCTTCTGATTTGTTTTGAACAGGTATGCGGTGGCAGTACGGAATCACCATGTTTGCCCTGTGGATAACTGGTACGGTACCCTGGCATTTTTCTCTTTGCTGCAGAGAGATGGGGAAATCAGCTCTTTAGGATTTCCCGACTGTGCGTATGAGTTTGTGGAGTGACCTTATTGAAGTATACAGCGTTCCAAACAGAGTAGATGCAGGGAGGATGTTTAACTTTCCCTTGCCTGGGATTTGGGGGGTGTGTGCGGGGCTGTCAGTGTAGGGCCCGGAGACACAGTCTCAGAGTAAAGGGTAGATTGTTTAGGATAGAGATAAGGATTAACTTTTTCACTCAGAGGGAGGTGAATCTTTGGAATTCTCTACCCCAAAGACTTGGGGAGCTCAGTTGTTGAGTATATTCAGGACAGACATTGATAGATATTAACAGATATGTGGATAATACAAGAAAATGATCTTAATGTGAAATATCAGCCATGATCCATTGAATGCTGGAGCAGATTTGATGAACAAAATGCCTATTTCTGTTCCCATTTCCTGTGTTTTTATATCCAGCCTGTCGAGTTGCCCACATCGAATCCACGACATCTACTCAATCTCAATGTGTCTTCTGATAAATTGCGTTGATATTGATAGATTTTGATTTGGACTGACTTTCACCTACTCTCATGGCTAGAAAACAGCAGCATTAACTGTTCATTGAGGGGTCAGTCCACATCGTCATTTAGAAATGGACACTAAATGAGAGACTTCAATTATATAGAGAAACTGGGACTATTCTCTGTGTAACAGATAAAGTCAAGTGGAGATTTGGTAAGAGGTCTTCAAAGTTATGAGGCCATCTATGTGTGGAACCACAGGAAATAGGTGAGACACTGAACAAATTTTTGTGTTAGTATTTACTGTGAAGGAGGACGTGTAAGCTAGGGAACTTGGGGAAATAAATAGCGAAAGGAGTTCATATTACAGAGGAGGAGATGTGGAGGTCTTAAAACATAAAGGTAGATAAATCCCTGGGACCTGATCAAGTGTTTCCCAGCACTTTGTGGGAATCTAGGGAAGAGGTTTCTGGGCATCTTGCTGAGATATTTGTTTCGACAGCCGCAGATGAGGTGCCGGAAGACTGGAGGTTGGCTAACATAATGCCATTGTTTAAGAAAGGCTGTCAGGAAAAGCATGGAAACTATAGACCAGGGAGTCTTATGTCAGTGGTGGGTAAGTTGTTGGAGGGGATTCTGAGAGACAGGAATTACACGCATTTGGAAAGGCAAAGATTGATTTGGGATACTCAGCATGTCTTTGTGCATGGGAAATCACATCTTACTCACTTGATTGAGGTTTTTGAAGAGGTGACAAAGAAGATTGATGAAGGCAGAGCAGTAGACATTGTCTACGTAGACTTCAGAAGGCATTTGATAAGGTTCTACATGGTAGACTGGTTAGTAACATTAGGTCACATGGGATCCAGGGGGAGCTAGTCAATTGGATGCAAAATTGGCTTCAAGGTAGGAGACTGAGGCTGGTGGTAGAGGGTTGTTGTTCAGACTCTAGGCCTGTGACAAGTGGTGTGCTGCAATAATCAGTGTTGGGTTCTCTATTGTTCATCATTTTTATAAATTATTTGGCTATGAATACAGGAGGTGTGGTTAGTAAATTTGCAGATGGCACCAAAAATAGGTGGAGTAGTAGATAGTGAAGAAGATAATCTCAGAGTATAACAGCTCCTTGATCAAAATGGCCAGTAGGCTGAAGAGTGGCAGATGAGTGGAATCACTGTCTGTAAACTGTGAAAATAGATTCAATAGTGATTGTTCGAAGGGAATTAGTTAAATTTTTTCAAAGAGATGCATTTGCAGAGCTATGGGGAAAAGAACAAGGAATTAATTGCTCAATGGATCTAGCATTGGCAAAATGGCCAAATGGTCTCATTTTGCATTGCATGGTTGTATGATTTCATGGTTATTTGCAGGAGGATTTTCAGAATGGGTGGATTTTTGTTCTGTTAGGATTTTAGCCCAGGGCAGTGCTTGTTTCCAGTTTAAACGTCCCTGACATCTTATCATTCCTCAAGTTCATAAATTCACCATAGGTGTGATGGTAATCCTCTTTAGGCATGAATCTGTCATCTCTTTTGTGAAGCTCCAACAAGCATTAGCAGGGCTAATGTCACTGTACCAGAAATCCAAAGGCTAAGGCTAATGGTCTGAGACATGAGTTCAAATCTCACCATTGTTGCTGTGGAATTTGAATTCAATTAATAAAACTACAGTGAACAGCTAATCTCACTAATCTGTCATTGATTGTCACAACTGTCATTGATTGTCAGAAAAACCCAATAGCTCACTTTAGAGAAGCAAACCCGCCATCCTAACCCAGTCTGGCCTGCATGTGACTCCAGGACCCACAGCAATGTGGTCAACTTTTAACTGCCCTCAAATGGCCCAGTAAAATAATTAGGAGAGGCAACAAATACTGGCTTTGTCACTGAGCCAATATGCCACGGAAGCATACATAAAAATAAAGATGAAGGAAATTCCTGATCAAGATTGTGCCTTTCGATCATGATGAATGTATCTAGTTCTTCAATTCTGTTTCCTATCATTTCTGCACTCACTTAAATCCTGACAGTATATTTTTAAATATCTCCTTTTTCACTTCTCCTTTTCTTCTGATCTGATCGTTACAAATTTTCTACGCTTTTCACTTTTCTCTCTTACACCCTTGTTACTTCAATTTTCCTTATTTTTGCTTTTGCTTCTCCCTCATTGCCATCTCAGTTTAATCTGCAGGGATTGTTTACTTTGTAAGATCCCTCTTTCAGGCACAAGCTGTACCTGTCTCAGACATGGAATGTGAGCTTCCTTCCGATATTATCCCTTCAGCCAGACAATTACTGCAGTTGTGTTGCAATTCTTATACTGACGAGCATGTATGAGAAGGTCTTTATTACTGCCTTTGAGATGCTGCTGTTTAACCCATCTCCTAGTTTTTATCTCTCAGACCGACTTAATCCTCAGTCAGCTCAGTTGGCTAGACAGCTGGTTTGTGATGCGAGTAGCATGGGTTCAATTCCTAACCAGCTGAGGTTACGATGTAGGTCTGTCCTTCTCAACCTCTTCCCTCGCCTAAGGCTTGGTGATCCTCAGGTTAAACTACCACCAGTCATCTCTTTCTTTAATGAGAGAGCAGCTCATTGGTCTGGTGAGACAATGAAGATTTTACCTTTTACTAATCCTTGGTTATTGGTTTCAACATAACTCAGGACTTTGGACAGTTTCTCATCCTACTGCACATTTTCAGCATCAGTTTTGTTTTATCTGACCTAAAGGCATCATGTTGACTCTTGGTTGGGACTATGAAACCAGCTGTTAGTCCTCTGACCCTGGAATCCTATGTTACCCCTGTCCATGTTTCTATTTCAGAGCACTCCCTGTCAGTCTCCCACATTTTACCTTCTGTAAACTTGAGGTCTTAACTTGCAGCGAGTTTTGTATACAATCGCCTCTGTGCTCGCTAATTCACTCCCAGTCAGGCAACATCTTCATTTTAAAATTCTCAATCTTGTTTGCAAATCTGTCCATGACCTTCCCTTTCCATATCTGTAAGAGAGGAACTAGTACCGTAGTCATACTGTCACTGGCAGAGTAATCTAGAAACCCAGGTTCATGTTCTGGGAACATGGGTTTGAATCCCATCATGGCAGATGGTGAAAATTGACTTCAATTTAATAAAAGAAACATAAGCTGGCTTAATGTGAATTATCATAAAACTCATTCACTGCTGCCCTTACCTGGCCTGAGCTACATGTGGTTTCAGACCTAACGCAATATGGTTGACTCTTAACTGGCTGTGTGAAATGGCCTGGCAAGCCAGTTCTGGGCCAGTTAGTAATGGGATACAAAAAAAAATTCTAGCTCAGCCAGCAATGTCATATCCTGTGAATGAGCAATTAAAAATATCGTCTTACCCACCATTCTGAGATATCTGATACCTTTTAATTCCCAGTTATAATCTCTGTCCTTTTGGTGATGGATACTCAATTTCCTAGGCCCTCATCTTTGGAATTCCCTCCTTCCACATCTCTGTATCTCTACTTTCTTTTCTTCCTTTAACTTCCCTACTTCACCTCCTGACTCTCCAAAACCTGTCCACCATCTTCAAGGCACAAGTCAGGAGTGTGATTGAATACTCCTCACTTGCCTGAATGGGTGCAGCTCCAGCAATACTCAAGAAGTTTGACACCTTCCAGGACAAGCAGCCCACTTGATTGGTACCATATCCATAAGCATCCACTCCCTCTACTACCGACACTCTGTACCAGCAGTGTGTACTATCTATCAGATGCATTGCGGAAATTCACCCAAGATCCTTAGACAGCACCTTCCAAACCCACGACCACTTTCATTTAGAAGGACAAGAGCAGCAGATACATAGGAACACCACCACCTGCAAGTTCCCCTCCAAGCCACTCAGAGTTCTGACTTGGAAATATATTGTGTTCCTTCAGGGTTACTGGGTCAAACTCCTGGAATTCACTCTCTAAGGGCACTGTAGATCTACCTACACCAAAGGGACTGCAGTGTTTCAAGAAGGCAGTTCATCTCTATCTTATCAAGGGCAACTAAGGACAGGCAATAAATACTGGCCAGCCCATGTCCTGTGAGTGAAGGAAAAACAATGGTCAACTGGCCTAATATTTATTTTTTGTCATACTTGGTTTTATGATATTCCTGTGAAGTGCCTTGGAATTTTTTTATTACATTAAAAATGTGCAAACATAAATTTTTCTTTTCTCTTTCTCTCTCTCTTTCCTGTCTCTTTCTTATCCTGTCCTTGTCAAAACAAAGCAGTGGCTACAGTGCATTCTTGGCAGCTAGCCAGTTGCTGGTAAATGTCTCCCATTTGAGTGACAGACATATCCATCCCCATAAATCCAAGGAGTTGCACAATTCTGGTACACCATGCTTGATGCTCATCTGAACACGGGTGAGCTTCAATGCGCTAGGAAAGCGATAGCTGCCTTTGACCTGCTGCTTGCTTGTGGACTCACAGTCACTGAACTCGCTGGAAAAGCTTGGCTGGCAATCAGCTTCTTGGGTGGTTTCAGCCTCGACAGATGAGTGTACAGTCAATGCCATGCTCATGAGATTCCTCTCGAGCTCTGATGTTTTCTTTATGGCTCAGGAATGTGAGCAGAGGGGTCAAACATGCTTTAAAAGTTAAACTTAAAACTATTTACTCCAGACTTGAGATTTTTCAGAAAGCAGTGCATTCTCTGTTGAACCTGATTCAAGCTGAAGGAATTTATTTTATTTGTTCATGTTGTTGTATTATTGCATGGATTCCAGACCTGACAGGCTGTACCTTTAAGACAGTTCCATGGCATCAGAACATGAGATGCTCCAGTAATAAAAGGAACTTGCCTCACCTTCAGTCACTCCGTCTGTGTAATGGAGCCAATGCCATCAATTGATTGGTTGTGTGTGAAATGTATGGAGATAATATAGATTTCTAAATAGTGTTGTAAATAAGCTTCTAAATATCTAACCTAACATCTGTGGTATATCTTATGTGGCTAACAAATGGTAAATAATAAACATCATCGTGATGGCAGTAACGAAACACTAGATTCTGGTTGTGACAGGTTGGCGCAACATCGAGGGCCGAAGGGCCTGTTCTGTGCTGTAATGTTCTGTGTTAAGAGCAGTAAGTGAATGCTAAAGACTGAACAGGTGACAGCAATGTTACAGTTGTGAAAAGTCTCTTTCCAAAAACGTTATCCACCTGTCTGTTTGAATTCAGAGCTGAAGTTACAACTACAACCAAGACAGATGTGCAGCAACCTTGATTTGATTTGATTTGATTTAAGCTTTATTGTCATGTATTCAAGTACAGAAGTGTAAGAGTACAGTGAAAATTGCAAAATGTCACTACACGCAGCGACAGCTTAGGTATGGAGCTACCTAGGTACAAAACGTAGGTACGAGTAGTCACAGAAAGAAATAAAATTAAAAGTGAAGCATTACTGTTGTTCTTAGTATTGGTACATCACTGAGTAAACCATCCTGCTAAATTTAAACCAGCAACCCAGAAAAGATTTATCCCATGCAGTAATCTGTGAAAATTTGAGAGACCAAGAACTCGTTCAAATAAAAATGAGCAAATTTATTTCTTAAAGTATAACAGAGGATAACAACTATTAACAAATCCTTCCTCTAACCTATCTTTTACTTTTACTTTTATAATACTCGTCTGATAAAATCCCCGATTAAGATTTACTGAAAAATTCAAATTTTAAAACCAACCAGCGGTCGAATCTTCTATTTACATCTTCCTCTGTAGATTGGCTCTCCAGGTCAGTGTTGATGTTTTTTCTCTGTGCAAACTCCTTCTCTAGACAGGTACTTCTCAGACAGTTCTGACTAGCAGCCTACATCTGTGAGTCCTTTGGCAGTTCTCCCCCAACTGTTCAATGTTTCCCAGTCTTATACCCAAAGCATCGGATTGTGTCATTGGCTTTTAATATTATCAATATACTCAAGTCAAATTTGACTGGAGTTTGGTATTTTTTTGGGGTATAACTTAAACTGATTGGCCTAATTCGAATTTGTTTTTTGTGTCTCCAGGCAACCAGCTACACTTGGCTGCTGGACCAAAAGGTTACATTGTATCTTGTTCAGAATACTTGGTGCTGTCAGGTAGTTCTGCTAGTTTTTAACTTCTTTAAAGGTACAGTACACCCACATCTTCATAACAGTATAAGTAGAAAAATAAAAACAAGTTAAAAGTGAGCATCACAGTCCTTCCTAATTTCTAGTCAACCTTATTTTCTCAGCATCTACATTGTAAGTACCTGACCTTTGCCAAAGATTCTGCTTCTCCACTGTCTTTGGTAGCCTTAGCCTGCGGTGCTTTCTCCTGCTAGTAAATTCCTGATTAGACTCCTCTGGATTTCCAGGACTTCTAAGATAGTTAAGAGCGACTTCCCTCCATTGGGTCATTTGAGGGACGGTTAGAGTTGAAGGAAAAAAAAGCAGCTCTTCTTGTTGTCTGAGTTCTCTGTACAGATGACGGTTGATTTCACAACTTTGTTAAAATCGACGCCTTCATGGAAACTCCAAAAGAGTAACATGTGACGTCACTGGGATCTCCATTTTGGTGTCAGTGCCAAAGGAAGATTTCAGTCTGTTGCTTTTGAAGAGCAACAACAGGGAAAAATTGAAAAGAAAGCAGATCAAAGAGAGAAAAGAAATAAAAGGAAACAGAGGCAAAATAAATTTTAGAAAAGAGAGTGGCAAAGCCAGAAAAATAAACGATCAAACACTGCACTCTACTTCTTAAAAAGGTGACCTTATAGAGGTTTATAAAATCATGAGGGGCATGGATAGGGTAAATAGACAAGGTCATTTCCCTGGGATGGGGGAGTCCAGAACTAGAGGGCATAGATTTAGGGTGAGAGGGGAAAGATATAAGAGAGACCAAAAGGGCAACTTTTTCACAGAGTGTGGTACATATATGGAATGAGCTGCCAGAGGAAGTGGTGGAGGCTGGTACAATTGCAACATTTAAAAGGCATCTGGATGGCTATATGAATAAGAAGGGTTTAGAGAGATAAGGGCCAGGTGTTAGCAGGTGGGACGAAATTAGGTTGGGATACCTGGTTGGCATGGACGAGTTGGAACGAATGATCTGTTCCCGTGCTGTACATCTCTATGACTCTATGACCGAAAAAGACTGCAAAGAGAAATGGAAGGCAAATACTTAACTATGGATTGGCACATCTTTGACATTCTGTCAGAATTTCAGTTATTTAAAGAAAGGATTAATCTTTGTGGATCATCAGGTAGCTGACAAAGAATGAGTGGCAATTAAATTTCTTCTCATTTCGGGCACTGAAGGATTAAGAATAATAAGATCTTCCAGTTTTTCAGATGACGACCGCAAAACTGACAAGATTTCAGATCTTAAAAGATCAACTCAGCGTTTGAATCAATTTCAGGATATACGGGCTTGAGTTCATGTTGAACCACCAACACCCAGGTGAAACAATTGCGCAATTCATAGGCAGGGCTATTGACCCAAATGTGTGGAACATGATTATATCAACGTTGACTGAGCTGAAAGGCTTATCAATCTGATCATTGCTCCCATATTGATCAAACCTTTCTGATCAGCACAAACCAAACTAAATTCCATTAACATTGTCCTAGAAGAATGATGGAAGTTTGAAATAATTGTGCCAGGCCTAAGGCATCTGGAAGTGCTTGACTCTGGAACAAATATTGCAGCTATGAACAGGCTTAGTGGAGCATTGTATGTGATGTGACTTCCCTCACCCACCAATACAGTGTCCAACATTTCATTACAAATGAGTGTTATGTTCTATAGGATGACATTGGGCAAGAATGTGTAGAAAGCCCAATTGCTTCAAGAAACTGAAAGCACGGTCTAATGCTCCACAGCAACTTGTGAAGAAGGGCCAACCAAGGAATGATGCCAAAAAGCTTCCATAGTTCTGTCTTTGGCATCCATCATTTCAACAAAGTCCTGGAGTGAACTACAACATTACCACTTACAGACTATTACACAGTGTGTATGGTAAATCTGATCTACTGCACAAACACCTTCAGAAAAACTGACATCTTTGTCTTCATCCAAGTGATATATTCCAAAAGAATGGAGAAAGTGTCTGTTATGCCAAATTCAGCACTGGTGCAAGTGGAAGTAATATCCCTTTACACATCTTACTGGCATGTTTGGTGCAGTCCACATACATTAACTGCTTGCAATAGATCCAGCATCCCATGCACTGGCACTGTCTATCTCAAATACTATTACAAATCCTTAGAAAAGGTTGACAGTTGTGAGGCCCCTTTAAATTAATTGTTTTATCCAGTCAGTGGCTGTGGTTAAATCCCCTGATCTCTAATGCCTGATTGCTATGCAAATTGTTGTCTGTGAAAAAGATTTTCCAGTTTTAAATACCCTCCCCACTTTCCCCAACTGCAGTCAACAAATTTTTTTCCCTCCACCTCACCCTGTGTTAAAGACTGGAAGGTAAATAGTCAGAATCTACACATAGGAGTGGCACAGTGGCTCAGTGTTTAGCACTGCTGCCTCACAGTGCCAGGGACTCCGGTTCGATTCCAGCCTCTGCTGACTCTCTGTGTGGAGTTTGCACACTCTCCCCGTGTCTGCATGGGTTTCCTCCAGGTGCTCCGGTTTCCTCCCGCAATCCAATGATGTGCAAGTTAGGTGAATTGGCCATGCTAAGTTGCCCATAGTGTTAGGTGCATTAGTCAAGGCAAATGTGGAGAAATATGGGTGAGATATTCTTCAGAAAGTCAGTGTGGATTTGCTGGGTCGAAGGGCCTATTTCCACACTGTGGGGATTCTAAGTATGTGTATTTAGGTCCACTAACCACAAAATTCTGCTGTTCTTCTGATGGAGTCTCCTTTATATATGTTTTAATACAGTTATCTAACAAATTCTTAGGACTAATTATTTAATCCCTTGGTATTCAACATCCTATTAACAAAATTTGATATTAACAGATTCTTTTCTTCACTCCCTAATAAATGAGTTACAGAAAACTATTCATACAAAAAGATAAGCAAACAATGTATTATCATTTTGTCCTATTGTACTACCAATCTCTATACTACAACCTCCTCTTAAAACAAAACAGCTTGAATAAACCTTTGTTCTCACCATTCGTGATATAAAAGACCTCCCCTCTTCGAGGACAACCAACAATGTTTTTAACAAGTACTTCTTGTTATAAAGCAATCCACAAGCTGATGATTTACACAGATCCATTTTATTTCAAAATCTCCTTTCTTTCCATCATCTCTTTCAAACACTACGAGATCTATACTGAATCTCTTTTCCTTGACTCTTTTTGTTGATTGGGCATTGTCCCAAAGCTAACAGTCATCAATAAAACATTCTACAGGCATATTTTTGTTTCAAATACATCTTATAAAGGAATTCCTTGCAAGTACTTGATACTTGTTTGGCATGGTGGCTCATGGTTCGTGCCTCACAGCACTTGGGACTTGCGTTTGATTCTAGCCTTGGGTGATTGGAGTGGGTGTGTGGATGGAGTTTACACATTCTCCCCATGTCTCTGTGAGTTTCCACTGGATCCTCTGGTTTCCCGTAGTCCAAAAATATGCAGCTTAGGTGGATTAGCCATGCTAAATTGCCCCCTCAGTATCCAGAGATGTGCAGGCTAGGTGGATGAGCCATGCGATATGCAGGGTTACAGGGGCAAGGTAGAAGGAGTGGGTCTGGGTTGGATGCTCTTCGGAGAGTCAGTGTGCACTGGATGGGCTGAATGGCTTGCTTCCACCCTATAGGTATTGTGTGATCCTAGAAATGCATAGCCGTATTTGTTTTCTCAACCTGTGCAAGAGTCTCTTCAGTTAAGGCATTTTCAACTGTTCCTTTTTATTTTTCAACTCCTAAGCTAATGGATGATATTTGTTGTTTCTTCTCATTAAAAGTACAATGAATCCTGCTGTACTTGAATAACCATCAGGGAAGATTAACATGTGAGACTTCACTAAAACAGACTAACCTCATGGCTTTTGCATCATTTAAGACTGGAGTTCTGAATGTAAACTGTATGAACTGAATTTCTTCAATGTCTTAATTGCCTTTAGCATTCTTACAACTGTAGCATATTTCAGCATTTTGCTTAATTCCAAAATGCACTCTGCCCCTGGTCAGTTTACTCCAATGGTGAGCGTGGTTCTAATAATGCTGAGGTCATGGGTTCAATCCCTATATTAACCGAACCCACTAACTTCCTACTGAGATGATAACGATCCTTATTTTTGGGTTCTTGTGGTGCAGTGTCTGTGTCCCTACTCCTGGACAGAGGGAGATCCGAGTTGGAGTCCCACCTGCTCCAAAGGTGTGTAATAACATCTCTAAACAGGTCGATTAGAAAAGTAGGTTAAATAAAAAATTTAAAAAGTAAACTTTTGATTCCAATGCATCACAACACAAGTCCGACCGGGTTTGTGTGCATGTTGAGCTTAATTGCCCAATCAAACTTCACTGATTTGCTACTTCCTTAGTATTCCTCTTACATTGAAATAGGCACAATTTAATCATGATCCTTTTAACATTCTCTAGCTAAGACTCAGGGTCAGTCCCCACTGTCTAATAAGTGCTCATGTATACTTAAAAGATGTGTCGAGTTTAGTCCCTTTACTTGAAGAGGGACATTGGTGGCAGTTTGTAAAGATTCACTAGATTGACTGCAGAGACAAAGTGTTTGTATTATAAGGAGAGAATGAACAGTTTAGGTTTATACTTTCTAGAGTTTAGAAGGATGAGAGGAGATCTAATGGAGGTATATAAGATGCTAAAGGGGATTGACCAAATAGATGTAGAATGGATGTTACCCCCTGTGGGGCAATCTGGAATGCAAAGTAATTGTTTTAATCTGAGGAATGGCAGATTTAACACTGAGATAAGGAGGAAGTGCTTTTCTCAAAGGAATATGAATCTGTGGAATTCACTATCCCAGGGTGCAGTAGATACTGGGACACTGAATAAATATAAGGAGGATGTAGATTTTTAAAAAATTGAGTAATAGGTTAAAGAGTTGTGGAGAGTGGGCAGGAAAGGCAGAGAGTGCATTTTGGAATTAAGCAAATTTGGATCAGCCAAAATTGTATTGGAATGTAGACTAGCCTAATCCTGCTCCTAGTTCTTATGTTCTTGAAGCTTAACTTTTAATTTTAAATTTTTTTATCACTAATGTTTCAAATGGCCCAGATCCCCTCCTCAGGAAATCATTGACATGCAATATAAAAATACCTTCTAGTTTTTCTTCCCTACTCCAGGAAACCATCTGCTTTTAGTTGAACATAATTTTTTAATAGGATAGACCAACCAAAATACCCATTGGAAACCTTATATAGCCCATAGATGCATTCATTCAACCTCTATAATTTCCCTTCTGTGTCTCCATCTTTTGGAGGTTTTAAAAATGCTCCTGTTTGAAGTTGTTCCTTGTGCAAAAAATGCTGCTTTACTATCAATGGGTATGTTGCCAAAATCCTTAAATGTGCATTTCCTGTTATCATGGTGTCTATTCTTATTTCCGGCTCATCCAATCATTCCTCAAATCTTTCAGCTGGTCTTTGTTTTCTATGTATCATCAAAATAACTTTCTCCTCTACATAGCCACCTGTGGATACATTACCCTTTATCCAAATTTGGGAAGTATATACAACCTAAACTTCCCCCAGCTTTGACATCTTGTTTCTTGGAATCTTCTGATATCTTCAAACTGATTTGTTGTGACTAAGTTTTTCTGACATAATGACCTCCACTCCTGATAGTTTTTTTTGCTCTTTTCTAAATTGCATTTGTACTCAGTGATGTTCTGTAACTGGGGTGTGTACTCGGTGATGCTCTGTAACTGGGGTGTGTACACATTCAGGCTGTGTAACTGGGGTGTGTACACAGTGAATCTCTGTAACTGGGGTGTGTACACATTCAGGCCCTGTAACTGGGGTGTGTACACAGTCAGGGTCTGTAACTGGGATGTGTACACATTCAGGCTGTGTAACTGGGGTGTGTACACAGTGAATCTCTGTAACTGGGATGTGTACACATTCAGGCTCTGTAACTGGGGTGTGTACACATTCAGGCTCTGTAACTGGGGTGTGTACACATTCAGGCTGTGTAACTGGGGTGTGTACACATTCAGGCTGTGTAACTGGGGTGTGTACACATTCAGGCTGTGTAACTGGGATGTGTACACATTCAGGCCCTGTAACTGGGGTGTGTACACATTCAGGCTCTGTAACTGGGGTGTGTACACATTCAGGCTGTGTAACTGGGGTGTGTACACAGTGAATCTCTGTAACTGGGATGTGTACACATTCAGGCTCTGTAACTGGGGTGTGTACACATTCAGGCTGTGTAACTGGGGTGTGTACACATTCAGGCTGTGTAACTGGGGTGTGTACACAATCAGGCCCTGTAACTGGGGTGTGTACACATTCAGGCCCTGTAACTGGGATGTGTACACATTCAGGCTGTGTAACTGGGGTGTGTACACAGTGAATCTCTGTAACTGGGATGTGTACACATTCAGGCTGTGTAACTGGGGTGTGTACACATTCAGGCTGTGTAACTGGGGTGTGTACACATTCAGGCTGTGTAACTGGGATGTGTACACATTCAGGCCCTGTAACTGGGGTGTGTACACATTCAGGCTCTGTAACTGGGGTGTGTACACATTCAGGCTGTGTAACTGGGGTGTGTACACAATCAGGCCCTGTAACTGGGGTGTGTACACATTCAGGCCCTGTAACTGGGGTGTGTACACATTCAGGCCCTGTAACTGGGGTGTGTACACATTCAGGCTGTGTAACTGGGGTGTGTACACAGTCAGGCTCTGTAACTGGGGTGTGTACACATTCAGGCTGTGTAACTGGGGTGTGTACACATTCAGGCTGTGTAACTGGGGTGTGTACACATTCAGGCCCTGTAACTGGGGTGTGTACACATTCAGGCCCTGTAACTGGGGTGTGTACACATTCAGGCCCTGTAACTGGGATGTGTACACATTCAGGCTGTGTAACTGGGGTGTGTACACAGTGAATCTCTGTAACTGGGATGTGTACACATTCAGGCTGTGTAACTGGGGTGTGTACACATTCAGGCTGTGTAACTGGGGTGTGTACACATTCAGGCTGTGTAACTGGGGTGTGTACACATTCAGGCTGTGTAACTGGGGTGTGTACACAATCAGGCCCTGTAACTGGGGTGTGTACACATTCAGGCCCTGTAACTGGGATGTGTACACATTCAGGCTGTGTAACTGGGGTGTGTACACAGTGAATCTCTGTAACTGGGATGTGTACACATTCAGGCTGTGTAACTGGGGTGTGTACACATTCAGGCTGTGTAACTGGGGTGTGTACACATTCAGGCCGTGTAACTGGGGTGTGTACACATTCAGGCCGTGTAACTGGGGTGTGTACACATTCAGGCCGTGTAACTGGGGTGTGTACACATTCAGGCCGTGTAACTGGGGTGTGTACACATTCAGGCCGTGTAACTGGGGTGTGTACACATTCAGGCCGTGTAACTGGGGTGTGTACACATTCAGGCCGTGTAACTGGGGTGTGCACACATTCAGGCCGTGTAACTGGGGTGTGTACACATTCAGGCTGTGTAACTGGGGTGTGTACACATTCAGGCTCTGTAACTGGGGTGTGTACACATTCAGACTCTGTAACTGGGGTGTGTACACATTCAGGCCGTGTAACTGGGGTGTGTACACATTCAGACTCTGTAACTGGGGTGTGTACACATTCAGGCTGTGTAACTGGGGTGTGTACTCAGTGAAGGTCTGTAACTGGGGTGTATATACATTCTGTCTGTGTAACCAGGGTGTGTACACATCAGGCTCTATAACTGGGGTGAGCATATATTCAATCTCTGTAACTGGGGTGTGTACACAGTGAATATCTGTAATTGGGGTGTGTACACATTCAGGCTCTGTAACTGGGATGTGTACACAGTTAGGCTGTGTAACTGGGATGTGTACACAGTGAATCTCCGTAACTGGAGTGTGAGCACATTCAGCCTCAGCAAATTGAGTGTGTACACAGTGAAGCTGTGTAACCGCGGTGTGTACACAGTGAAGCTCTGTAACTGGGAGGTGCATACATTTGGTGCTCTAATTAGGATGAGTTGTACTGGAGCTCTTCAACTGAATTGTGTGAAGAGTGAAGCTCTGTAAGTGAGACGTGCACCGAGTGTATTGGAACTCCGCAACAGGGATGAGTACACAGTGTATTAGAGCTGTGTAACTGGGATATGTACACATTCAGGCTCTGGAACCAGGGTGTGTACACAGTGTATTGATCCTCTGGTTATCTGTCATGGGAATGTAATGATTGGGCTCCTACAGCAGCTCTGTTGAAAATGTAATGTTCTAAAACAGCTGGTATTAGTTCTTGTTGCAGTGTTAAACTTTTCTCTGTTTATTTTTCCCTTACAGCTAAAGTAATGAGATTTTGATGAGAACCATTCCGAAATGTTTGACTGGAGAAATATATTACAGAAAGTCTGTTTGGTTCTCTGGATGCTTTCACTCTGACTGCTTATGTTTCTAAAGCAACAGTCACTTCCTGGTGTGCCATGACAAGATGCAAAAATAGGGGGAAAAGTAAATATTTTGGCTAGTAACAGCAGTGTGTACCATCTACAAGATGAACTGCAAAAACTCATCATAGTCTCTTCCAACAGCACCTTCCAAATCTAGAACCTTTGCCATCTATAAGGATAAGGGAAGCAGATACATTGGAACACCACTACCTACAAGCTCCCCTTCAAGCCACTCACAATCCTGACTTGAAAATATATTGCTGTTCTTTTGGAGTCGCTGGATCACAATTCTGTAACATCCTGTCCAACAAGAAGTAAACTGCAGCTGTTTAGGAAGGCATCTTACTACCATCTTTGCAAAGCCATTTACCGTGGGAAGTCGCTGTTGGCTTAGCCAATGACACCCGCATCTTGTGAATGATTAAAAGAACATTTTTAAAGGGTACACCTCAAGTAAATTGTATCCTGAAAATATGCTCAAGATTATATGTCTTTTCTTCTTGGGCAGTGGAATTTTCTTCCTGTTTATGACAAACATATCCTTTGGAGTTCCTGCATAGGAGGAAGTAGTATTTGGTCCTTTCTTCCTAGTGCCATACTTTGCCTATGTTTTTCTTGGTTGTTTCATTGTAATGTAATCTGTTGCTTCAACCCCAACTCATCATCAGTCTCTTAGATTTTCCCAAATTCTGGCATTCTTTCCCAATACTTGCAATTTCAAAGGCTTCCGTTCCCTTGCCAAAAGAGGTCAATGCTTCGGAGACAGGAGAAATGGTGTTTCTGGGGAAGAATTCCACATGGAGATCTGAAACGTAAAGGGAGAAGCTCTCCTCATCACTTCTGAGGAGAAAATATCCTTCAGTAGACAATGTTTATTTGAAAAGATAAGCACTTTTGGGATTTGAAAGTCTGAGGTGATTAGGAATGGGATTGATGAAATGCAATTTTATAAATGCTCTGAGGTTTTTGTGAACAGTTTTCTGTTTTTGCTGTTAAAGTCTGGAAATTTGACACCACTACTCCTATTTTTCTAGGGGAGCAAAATGTCTGCCTAAACATCCAAAATTGTTTTGCTATGCCATTCTGTGCTTTTTTTATATTCATTTGTGGGACGTGGGCTTTGCTGGCTGGGCCAGCATTGATAGCCCATCCCTATTTGCCCTTGAGAAGGTGGTGGTGAGCTGCCTTCTTGAATCGCTGCAGTCCACCTGCTGTGGGTTGACCCACAATGCTGGTACACCACCCACCAGAAAAATAGGTGCCCAGGGCTGGTGCCTCAGAGTAAACTCTTTGAACATACAAACAAAAAGCCTTTATTTTAATTCACATGCACGTTGCTGGGTGGGCCAGCGTTTATTGCCTGTCCCTAGTTGACCTTGAGAAGGTGTTGGTGAGCTGCCTTATCAAACCGCTGCAGACTTATCAACCATGTTGTACACGTATACCCACAATGTCCTTAGGTAGGCAATTGCAGGATTTTGACTCAGCAACAGTGAAGCCTGTTTGAAGCTATTTTATAACGTGGTTTTGCCTGAAGACAGTAGCTGAAGAAAAGGTTTGGAGGAAACTAATGGTCCTAAAAGCAAACTGATCCCCTAAAGTCAAGGTGTGCATCCTAGAATTTTATAAGAAGTAGCTACAGAGATAGTGGTTTCACTGGTAGTAATTTTCCAATAATCCTTAGATTTTGGACAGTCCCAGAAGATTGGAAAGCTACCAATGTTACAATATTATTCAAAAAGGCAGGGAGACAGAAATCAGTTAACTGTAGTTGGTGTGACATCTTCATTAGGAAAATGTTAGAGTCTATAAGGATGCAATAGCAGAGCATTTAGAAATATATAATATGATCACACAGATTAATCATGGTTTCATGAAGAGTAAATCCTGCCTGGAAAATTATTACAGTTCTTTAAAGAGGTAACAAGCTGGAGAGCTGAAGGGGTGATGGGGGGGGGGGGGCAGAAGATGTAATATATTGGGATTTCAGAAAGGCATTAGATAATGCTACTTAATAAGAGTCTACAATGTTGGGTGTCATAATTTAAATTAAAATAATTGAGTCATAGAGGACCACTATCTCATTAGAGAGAGATGGCTGGTTCAACCTAAGGATCACCACACCTCAGGCAAGGGGCTGAGATGGAGAAGGCGAGACCTTCTTGGTAATCTCAGCCAATGGAGGAGTTAAATCTGCACTGTTGGCATCGACGCTGCATCGCAAACCAGCTATCCAGCCAACTGACCTAACTCAGCATTGGAGTAATATATTACCATAGATGGAGGATTGGCTACTTAATAGCAGCAGACAACAAATTGGGATAATGGGGGCATTTTCAGGATAATAACCAGCAAAAGGGTTAGGGTTACAATTATTTGTACAATATATATTGATAACTTGGATGATAGAAGTGAATGCACTGTCACCAAGTTAGTGGATGACCCCAAAATAGATGCTAAGGCAAGTGCTGAGAATGACACAGAGTCTGCAGAGGGATAGACAGCAGGAGGTTACGTGAATCAGCAAATACTTGGCAGAAGGAATATAATGTGGGGAATTAGAAGGTAATACACTTTGGCAGGAAGAATAGAGGAGTTGAATATTATTGAGATGGAGAAATCCTGCAGAATGCCATGGCAGAGGGATTTTGTGGTCCTAGTTCATGAACTGCACATCCTCGCTCAAGGGGCATTGGGAAGGCAAATGGGCCATTGGCTCTTATTTAAAGGGAATAGAAATAGGGAGGTCTTGCTAGAAAGATACAAAGCACCAGTCAGACTGTGAACAGTTTTGAACCCTTAAAAAAGGAAAAGATACACTAGGACTAGAGGAACTCCAAAGAACATTCAGTGGGATGATCCCAGGTATGGAGGAGAGGTTGAGTAGGTTGGGTCTGTACTCATTTAAATTAGGACCAGATGGCATAATTTCAAAGTAAGGGGTCATCCATTTCATAGAATCATAGAATCCTTACAGTGTGGAAGTAGGCCATTCAGCCAATCGAGTCATACCAACCCTCAACCAAGAGCATCCCACCCATACCCAGCTACTTTATCCCTGTAACCTTGTATTTCCCATGGCTAATCCACCTAGCCTGCACATCCCTAGTTACTTTAAGCAATTTAGCATAGCCAATTCACCTAAGGACTGTGGGAGGAAACCAGAACACCCAGAGGAAAACCACGCAGACACGGGGAAAATGTGCAAACTCTACACAGACAGTCGCCTGAGGAATTGAACCGGTGTCCCTGGCACTGTGAGGCAGAATTTCTTCTCTCGGAGGGGAATGAATCTGTGAAATGCTTTATCGCGAGGGCTGTGGATGCTGAGTGACTCAGTATATGCAACGCTGAGAAAAACAGATTTTAAATGAGAAAGAGAATCAAGGATTATGGGGAAAATGGCAGGAAAAGGAGTTAAGGATTATCAGATCAGCCAATCAATGGGCTAAAAGGCCTCTCTCTCGTCCTATGGTTTTCTGACTGGTCCTCCTGCTTACACACAGTATTGAAGATCATTAACCAGCTCCACTGTCCCTGTCCCACCACCTGACCATTCCTTTCATCTCCTGACTCTCAGCATTACTGGTTAGCAGAATTTTAAACTTTGAAAGAAAAGCAACAGTTTTTAGAATTCAAGACTTACATTTCTTTGTGAAGAATATCATTCAATATTGCTGTAATACAGAAATGTAAAACTTACAAAACAAATAGTGCAACGTTGATGCAATAGAAAGTTTAAGCATCTGAGTGAATCTTAAGACAACAGAATTTAAACAGCATTGGTTTAATGTAGGAATGTAAGCTTGAAGGTAGACTGCAAAAAACATTGAGCTTCTACAGATATAAAGCAGATTCACTGTAATAAGAATAAATAAACAGATTCAGAAAAAATGGAAAGATAATTAATATCTCAAACAACTCAGTGTCAAAGATGGATCAATCAGACAGAGGATTGGAGATTTTGGAGAAAATAATTCTTATGATACAGAATTACCTCAAAATGAAACATCAAGTCTGAAGCTGAAACAATCAATATTCTATTGTATTCCATGGGTCCCATAGCAGAACAACACAGTAAATTGCTAAAATATCAAAAGAAGTACAGATTATTTTGATAAAATTTTGAAAGCTTTTGACAATCACTTTGATGTGTGAACAACTAGAAGCCTTGAACAAGCAAGTTTGAACCAAAGAGTTCAACTTCCTGAAGATTCATGCATCATTTCATTAACAATCTCTACAGATTAGTGGAGAAATGTGACGATGGAGCCTTGAAATTGAGGGACAGAACTGTAGTTGGAATTATTGATGAGGCTTGTTAGATTTCTGGCAATCGAAGGAAGATTTTAACTTTGGAGAAAGCTGTTCAAATCGAAGTGGATACAGAGACCAGAAAGACTCTCATCCAGATTGAAGCATCATCTGATTGTCAGATTAATCCTCTCGAGTTTGTGGCTGATGGCTTCAGATCTTCAGCACTTTTCAAAAGAACACATCTTTCCTCTCTTAGCAGAAGTGTGCTCATGATAGGATTTCTTGTTCCAAGATTATAGATCAGATTATTTATTATTCAGTTGTCAATATTACACCGATCAATATTATCCCTCTCTGCTGAGCTCTAATGCTGATCTGATAATATTCCTTACAAGGATTATTAGTGGAGGATTCAGCATGGATTTTTATGCCCTCAGAATTGTTCCAGTTTGGCTTTTCTGAACCTCAGTGAGCTTTGGATTATGATACATCTGTAGCACTTGCCATCTAACACTGATAATGGAGCTATTGCCTTTATTTGTCTCAGCTTCTTACTTAATTCTGTGGTTGTTTCATAGTTTTGTCAGAGACCGGAAGAAATTCCAATTCTGTCCCCTATCACTTTTCACTTCTGCAGCACGACAGACTGAAGAATTCATAGCCACCCTGGTTTGGTCAGTATTTCAAAATTGTAAACTGCTTTTGTCATTCTTCCTTGCTGCTTCTTACAGGATCTAGCCATCTTACAATGCTGTAAATCCACAACAATAGCTGGATATTCTGACACCACCTTTCACATGATGTGTTTTAGTAGCTACTGTTTCTAAACTGAAGACAAATTACAGCAGAGGTCATATGGCTACAGTGAGCAACAATTGTACACTAGTACAAATGTATTTCTCCAAACAGCCATGGTGTCAATTAATATGTAATGCTGACGTGATACCAACAGTGGTCATTTTGGAGCTGAATAAGCTGAATACATGTTCAACAGCATCAAGGACCCCACCAGTGCTATTTAAAGTGGGCACAGTGGTTAGCACTGCTGCCTCACAGCGCCAGAGACCCGGGTTCAATTCCCGCCTCAGGCGACTGACTGTGTGGAGTTTGCACGTTCTCCCCGTGTCTGCGTGGGTTTCCTCCGGGTACTCCGGTTTCCTCCCACAGTCCAAAAGATGTGCAGGTCAGGTGAATTAGCCATTACTAAATTGCCCGTAGTGTTAGGTAAGGGGTAGATGTAGATGTAGATGTAGGGGTATAGGTGGGTTACGCTTCGGTGGGGCGGTGTGGACTTGTTGGGCCGAAGGGGCTGTTTCCACACTGTAAGTAATCTAATCTAATCTAATCTAATCTATGACTTATAGGTTAGTGACTGATTGATTTCTGTGCTGGCTGTTGTGATGAAATGTTTGTTGCTTGTTTTTACAAAACTTCAGAACTGCTGAAGTCTGTAGGGATCTGCATTATACATAATGAGGGACTTTGTTCTCACTTCCAGGATTTTGCACAAACCATTTGCTCCCAGGCATGAGTATGGTGTAAAATTCCCCAGGGAAATTCTCAAGCTCCATCCCAGTGTAAGGCAAAACTACTGGCACTGCCTCTTATTCCCTAATTTTATGACTCAATAGATAGATTGACGTCAATCTGATCTTCAATAAAGTTTTTGTTAAGTAGCCATTAGTATTTCAAGACTTTCCAAGCTCTTGATGTGCAATATCAGACTGTGTGGGAGGTTAGTCTCTAGCTGGTATAAACTTCGATGTTTTTCCAAGTATTTTGTTTCCTACAATAGGCCAGGTGCCAGTTGGAGGCCCCAGGAAGGAGCTCAACCATTAGGCGGCTTATTCAAAATCCTCAAACCTAGTCCACAAACATAAGGACTGGGCGATATGTTCTCATGCAAATTCCTCATGCTGACCTTATCGAGGTTTATAAAATCATGAGGTGTGGATAGGGTAAATAGACAAGGTTTTTTTCTCTGGGTGGGAGAGTCCAGAACTAGAGGGCATAGGTTTAGGGTGAGGGGAAAATTATAAAAGGGACCTGAGGGGCAGCCTTTTCACTCAGAGGGTGGTGTGTGAATGGAATGAGCTGCCAGAGGAAGTGATGGAGGCTGGTACAATTACAGCATTTAAAAGACATCTGGATGGGTATATGAATAGGAAGGGTTTAGAGGGATATGGACCAAGTGCTGGCAAATAGGACCAGATTAGGTTAGGACATCCGGTCGGCATGGATGAGTTGAGCAGAAGCGTCTATTTCCGTGCTGTACATCTCTATGACTGTATGTACAGAGTGCCTCTAAAACCTCCTCTCTGACTTCATGGGTACTTGGAGTCCCTCTGAAATTTTCTCTAAACTCCTTATAATTGTGTTGCAAGTATTAAATTTTGTCTGCCGCTTGCCTGCTCATTTCACCAACCTGTCTGTGTACTTTTCAGGATCAAAAGGATCGTCTACAATGCCTCAAACTTTCTTACTGCCCACAGATTTTGAAAATGCTGTCCTGGTCTCTAATGTAAACAGAGGAAGGTTTGCTCCTCGCACTGATCTTGGGCAATGCTGCTGTATATCAAGCTGAGGAAGGGGAAGCCTTGAAGGGATTTGAAGAGCCAGTGTGAGAACTTTAGATTGATGCTTGGGAGATGAGGCCATGAGCCAATGTTCTTTAACTCACATAGGGGATATGGGTGCATGGGGTTTGATGCAAGATTCGGTGCTAATCTCTTGTATGTACTTCCCAAACATTGCGCCCATTTCCAGAATCTTTCTGCCAGGCAGAATGCTGCCTTCTCAGGTTTTCTGATTCCTTTGTGAGTGGCACTTTTATGATTTAAACATTGCAAAATATATATTATGCACAGCATCAACGCAAGTGACTTTGATGTTGTGTACCCTCCCTGGCTGCATTCTGTATTATTAGTGAGTCTCTAATGAAAGAGTTCGCAATCCTCCCAGGTTCACCTAGTGATACCAAACATGCTACAACTTGTTTGTTTTATACCTGTGCCAATTTCTGAAGCAGAAATAAAACTGCCACTGCTAGAAACGGAAAGTAGACAGAGAAAGTGCTGAAGCTAGTCATAGTGGAAGGAGCAAAGGATTTTGCAATCCACAGGAAAAACCCTGTTCAGAACCGAAACAATTAATAAGGAACATTGAAGGAAAACACACACAGACACACACTCTAAACAGAGACAAACAGGCAATTACAGGCACACGCAAACACAAATTATCACCAACCAGAC
The DNA here is from genome assembly GCF_047496795.1 of Chiloscyllium punctatum. Lineage (NCBI taxonomy): Eukaryota > Metazoa > Chordata > Chondrichthyes > Orectolobiformes > Hemiscylliidae > Chiloscyllium > Chiloscyllium punctatum. The sequence goes on from NC_092751.1 coordinate 86,643,151, forward strand.
ACACAAACACTCTCAAACCAATATACACACTCAGAAACACAGGGATATGACCGCACTCAGAAACATGCATTAATGTACTTGTTGGTACACCAGTAGACAGACAAACACATGCTTAAATAATTATTGACTTACACAATTGTACTCTCGATCAAAGAGAGACACATGCATATACATACTACCTGACTTCCAGATGCTTACAAGTAGACAGAAACGTGGGGCTGGGTTTCCCCTCCTGGACTGTTTCCAGGCCCTGAGCCTGTTTCTAGGACAGCCAGTCACTCTCTAGGATATTTACTTGGGTGAAGCGCATCATGATGACTCTGTGCACCTTAGTGGCCATTCTTGGGGCCTCTTGAGCTTGGTGGAACAGCTGGGCAATAAATGATGGCCTATCCAGCAGCACCTATGTCCTGTCAACAAATAGTCATGAAAAAGTAGTTTTAAGGATGTTGCTGGAGGGTTAAGTATTGACCAGGATACCTGCTCCCTTCTTTGAAATAGCAATCTTTCATGTCTTCTTTGGAGGACAGATAGGGTCTTGGTGTAAAGTCCTAACTGAAAGGGAGTACTTCCTCCTGTTGCTGCTCAGGGAGTGTCATGTTCACATCTATGGAAGAGGCAATTGAACCCACTACCTTCTGACACAGATATGAGAGTGCTTGCAGCTGAACAGGCACAGGAGTAGGCCATTCAGCCCTTCACACCCATGCCACCATTGCAGGGATCCATGGCTGATCTGTGCTCTTGCCTTTGCTCCATATCCCTTAATCGAACAGTAATCCGTCAGCCTCCATCCTGATGATTTCAGTCTGCCGAGAAGCCAGCGCATCTTCACTGTGTTGGGGTGGGGAGAACTTTCCAGATTTCTACTGTCCGAAAGTGTTTTCAAATGTAGTCCCTGAATCATAATCCCTTTTCTTCCCACATCCACCGGCCTGTGACAAAGACCAAACATGTGTTGACACCTCTTTCTGTAGCTAGTTTTTCCTGGGGAGCTGATCACAGAGGGTTAGCTACTGGATAGCAGACCTGGCTAAGCAGGACATTATCAACCTCTTACTGCCTGTGTAGATTTATTGGAAGGTTTTCTGCAAGCTAGCCTGTTTGGCCACATTATGATGGTGCCTTTCTATCTTTTGGCCAATATAAGCTGGAGTGGCTGTGAGAAGTTTGGGGCCTGTATCTAAGAAGGATGCCGCTGACCTTGGAGGGGGAGGAGGTGTCCAGAGGATGTTTATAAAAATGATCCTAAGGATAAAGGGATTATCACTTGAGGAACGGTTGAGGACTGTGAGTCTGTACTTGATGGGGAAGGATTGGGGGGATATGCTTGAAATTTACAGATTATTAAGAGGCCTTGATAAAGTGGACATGGAGAAGATGCTTCCACTGGTAGGAAAATCTAGAACCTGAGGGCACAGCCTCAGAGTGAAGGGACAGCCCTTTAGATGAGAAGGAATTTCTTTAACCAGAGGGTGATAACTCTGTGGAATTCATTGCTACAGTGGAGGCCAAGTCATTGGATGTATTTAAGACAGCAATAAGTAAGTTCTTGGGGAGAAGAATTACAGGAAGAAGACAGGGGAATGGGGTTGAGAAACGTATCAGCCTTATGATCTCAAACCTCTCAAACCTGGAACCTTTAGCCCAAGGGCAGCGACATTACACAGTGTACCACAAGAAGGCAACTCACCTTCTTAAGGACAACTAGGGATGGTCAGTAGATGTTGGCCCAGCCAGTGACACCCACATTCCATGAGTCAATGAAACAAAAGCCTCTACAGCTTCTGAATAGATGGAATCCTTCATGAGGGGAACTAATTTTCTCTATCTAACCTTCTGAAAATGTTTTCATTATTTTAGACATCTCAAATAGGTCATCGATTCTCTAAATCCAGGGTAATACAAGCCAACCTGTTTTCATATTGTGCACATTTAATCTGGGTATCATTCTGCTGAGCCTGTCAGAATCTCCTTGCTAAGATTACGGTGCCTAAAACTCAACATTGTTATTCCAGTAAAAATAAAATACTGCAGATTCTGGAGGTCTGAAACAAACCCAGAGATTGCTAGAGAAACTCAGCAGGTCTGGCACAGTTGTGGAGAGAGAAACAGTTAATGTTTTGAGTCTGGTATTCTTCAGAACTGAAGAAGAGTCTTTCGGTCTTGAAACATTAACCCTATTTATTCCAGAAGGGATCCGACAGATTTCTGCATTCTTGAAGTTAAACTTCTTCTTTGACTTGAAGTTCCTTTGTGATAAAGGCCATCATTCACAGAATGCTGCTGCTATCCATACAACTGCCTTGACTATTTGGAAGCTTAATGTTATAATTCTATTCTTTCAACCAATCCATTAATATGTGCTGGAAATCTAAGACCCCAGAACAGATTCTTGGGGAGAACGTCCCATTGTATCTCCCCACTCACTCCGACTGTATCTCCCCAACCACTCCGACTATCTCCTCAACCACTCTGACTGTATCTCCCCAACCACTCTGGTTATACTTCATTAACCCACTCCGATTGTACCTCACCAGCCCAATCCTATTGTATCCTCCCAATCACACCCTTCGTGTCTCCCCGACCGCTCTGATCGTGTCTCCCCGACCGCTCCGATCGTGTCTCCCCGACCGCTCCGATCGTGTCTCCCAAATTGTCTGATTATATCATCAACCCGCTCTGATTGTATCTTCCCAACCTCTCTGATTGTATCTTCCCAACCTCTCTGACTGTATCTTCCCAACCTCTCTGACTGTATCTCCCCAACCGCTCCGCTTGTATCTCCCCAACTGCTCCGCTTGTATCTCCCCAACCGCTCCGCTTGTATCTCACCAACCCACTCCTTTTGTCCCACCTCACAGTTTGCCCAAACAAGATCAAAGGGTTTGCCTCTAATTTTACTTTCAATTTTGCTAACTCTTGAAATGTTGGTACTATTTCCATTGAGCAGAGTAGGTTAAGAAGAGATTTAACTAAGGATTTTAAAAGTATGAATGGTTACGATATAAGGATTAGGAAAACCTATTTCCTCCAGCTGGACAGTCTTTGCGAGAAATTATCAACTTGTCGTTTGATGTTTTTCGTACTTGAGAGTTGGTGGAACATGAATTGCTTAAGAATAGGGAATTGGTGAAGCAGAGAAAAATAGACAATTATTTGAAATGAAGGAAGACAGAGGCTGATTGGGTGATATCTTGGGCAGTAATATTAGTTTGGGATAATTCTTTACAGACGTATCTCCTGCTTCACTGGTTTGTGCATCTTTATTCTGTTGTGAAAAGCTAAGACTATCAGCTGCACTGGTCTTGCTTTCAGGTCATCATTGACTTACTGCTGCAGAACAAAACCCACTTTAGCAACTGGAGAAGTCCAGCTAGCCCTCTTGAGTCTTATTGCCATTCAACAAGATCGTGGCTGATCCATTATCTGACTCCGTCTACCTGCTTTCAACCCTTATCAGTTTGTAACAGGCAGCTGGTGATGTTGAGGGAGAGCAGGGGTGGAATACTTCTGGGAAGAAAAGAGGCCTCAGCAAGAAAGGGAGCGATAGACAAAGTATTTCCTCAATAAGATATGAACCTCAAGACTTAATTTCATGTAAATACACTGCATTCTTAGATTAACCTTAACTTTATTTTTGTAAAGACCTGATGCCAGCAGGAAAATGAATCACTGCTTCATGATCTCTGGATATCTGTGTGCTTAAATCTCACACCCTTAACTAACAAATATTTACCAATCACAGTTTTAAAACTAACAATTAATTGAACATCACTTGCCACTTATAGAGTTCCAGATGTGATTTTTGTGGTGAAGTTGGTAACATCCCTAACTCTGGGTTCAGTGTACACCTCAGGACTTGGTGGTCATGGCAGGTGCACTGCAATGTGGCCAAACGGATTGATTATCAATCTGGGCATCCTTCAGTCTGTCGAGGACAAGAGCAGGAGGGTTTTCTGCTGAACCAGAATCATGACGTGGTTGCCCACAGCCTCCCCATGTTCAAAGGCTCCACGCACAGGTTCTTGCTTTGAGCAGGCATTATCCTCCTTCGATGGGACTACCACACCCTTTTGCTGTCGATGGTGTTTTTTAAAGACTCTTTTGGGTCTAAGAGTGGAACTAGAGAATGATTGAAAACACATTTTGGTTGATAAAACAGGGATTAAAAATAGGAGAACTGCAAAAGAGAGATGAATAGGGTACAAGTTAGGTACATACCCATGAGAAATAAATATGGGGTGTCTAAAGCCAGAGTATCCTGGATGGCTAATTGATGAGAAAAAAAGGAAGGAAAAGAAGGCATATGACACCCACTGGATTAACAATAGCAATTGAAATCAGCAGAGTATCTCAAATGCAGAAGAGAACCTGAGGTTGGGATAAGGAAGACTAATTTCTGGATTAGTGGTGCTGGAAGAGCACAGCAGTTCAGGCAGCATCTGAGGAGCAGTAAAGTCAACGTTTCAGGCAAAAGCCTTTCATGACTTTTGCCCAAAACATCGATTTTACTGCTCCTCGGATGTTGCCTGCAGGCGAAACATCGATTTTACTGCTCCTCGGATGTTGCCTGCAGGCGAAACATCGATTTTACTGCTCCTCGGATGCTGCCTGAACTGCTGTGCTCTTCCAGCACCACTAATCCAGAATCTGGTTTCCAGCATCTGCAGTCATTGTTTTTACCTTTTACATAGGGAAGACTAAGGGGAAGCATGAGTAAAGGATGGCAGGCTGCAAACAGTAAAAAGTTCCTCAAACATATTAATAGTAACAGATTAGTGAAAGATAAAGTAGGGCCATAAGGGTCAAGAGTGTGGCGCTGGAAAAGTACAACAGGTCAGGCAGCATTTGAGGAGCAGGAGAATTGACAATTCGGGCAAAAGCCCTTCATAAGGAACAGGCAGGGTGAGCCATTCACTGAAGCAAAGGCTATGGCAGAGATACAAAATGAATATTTTGCTTTTGTCATTCCTAAATTAGGAGATGGTGACAATGACTCAGTTGAATTGCAGCTGAGCAGTAAAGTGATAGATTTAAAAGAACTGTTTAGAAAACTGGCACCATTCCAGCTAGAGAAGTCATTCGGATTAGATGGGATACCTCACAGATTGTTGAGCGGGATAAAGGAGCAAATAGTAGAAGCACTGACAGAAATTTTCCAGGCCTCTCTGAACACAGGATTTAGTTTCAGGGGACTGAAAATTGCAAAGATGCAAGGATTGCAAAGATGACAATGCTGTTTATGAAAGGATAACCCAAGAAACTACAGGCCAGTGAGCTTGACGTCAATAGTGGAGAAACTGATGGAGGCTACAATACAGAACAGGTAAATATACACTTGGAGAAACATAAGTTCATATTTGACAGTGTGCATGGCTTTGTCAAGGGCAGGTCATATCTGACAAATTTAATTGAGTTCTTTGACAAGGTGACACAAGGCAGTAGATGAGGGTAGTGCTGTGAATGTTGCACATTTGGACTGAAGAAAAAAAAATTGATATGGTGTCACACAACAGGTTGATTAGCAAATTAGAAATGTTTTGGATTAATGGGTCTTTGGATTACAAGTTGGCTAAAAGATAGGACCATTACTTTTTCTGATTTATATAAGCGATTTGGAGGTGGGTGTTGAGGCAAAATCTCTAAATTTGCAGATGATACTAATCCGGGGAGAATATTGAATTATGAGGATGATGCTGAGTGACTTCACAGAGAGGCAGAGGCAAAGGCAGAGAGGATAGTGAAGTAGGTGCTTGGTATGCTTTCCTTTATTGGTCAGAGTATCGAATATAGGAGTTGGGAGGTCATGTTACAGCTGTATAGGATGTTGGTTAGGCCACTTTTGGAATATTGCATGCAATTCTGGTCTCCTTCCTATCGAAAGGTTGTTGTGAAACTTGAAAGGGTTCAGAAAAGATTTACAAGGATGTTGTCAGGATTGGAGGATTTGAGCTATAGGGAGAGGCTAGGGCTGTTTTCCCTGGAGCATTGAAGGCTGAGGGGTGACCTTGTAGAGATTTATAAAATCGTGAGGGGCATGGATAGGATAAATAGTCAGTCTTTCCCCTGGGGTGGGGGAGTCTCGAACTAGAGGACATAGGTTTAGGGTGAGAGGGGAAAGATATAAAAGAGACTGAAGGGGCACCTTTTCCACGCAGAGGGTGTGTGTGTGGAATGAGCTACCAGAGGAAGTGGTGGAGGCTGGTACAATTGTAACATTTAAAAGGTACCTGAATGGTTATATGAATAGGAAGGGTTTAGAGGGATATGGTCCAAGTGCTGGCAAATAGGACTAGATTAGGTTAGGATATCTGGTCGGCACAGATGAGTTGTTGGAGGGAATCCTGAGGGACAGGATGCACGTGTATTTGGAAAGGCAAGGACTTATTAGGGATGGTCAACATGGCTTTGTGCATGGGAAATCATGTCTCACAAACTTCATTGAGTTTTTTGAAGAAGTAACAAAGAAGATTAATGAGGGCAGAGCAGTAGATGTGATCTATATGGACTTCAGTAAAGTGTTCAACAAGGTTCCCCATGGGAGACTGATTAACAAGGTTAGATCTCATGGAATACAGGAAGAACTAGCCATTTGGATACAGAACTGGCTCAAAGGTAGAAGACAGAGGGTGGTGGTGGAGGGTTGTTTTTCAGACTGGAGGCCTGTGACCATTGGAGTGCCACAAGGATCGGTGCTGGGTCTTCTACTTTTTGTCATTTACATAAATGATTTGGATGCCAGCATAAGAGGTACAGTTAGTAAGTTTGCAGATGACCCCCAAATTGGGGGTGTAGTGGACAGCAAAGAGTGTTACCTCAGATTACAACAGGATCCGGACCAGATGGGCCAATGGGCTGAGAAGTGGCAGATGGTGTTTAATTCAGATAAATCCGAGGTGCTGCATTTTGAGAAAGCAAATCTTAGCAGGACTTATACACTTAATGGTAAGGTCCTAGGGAGTGTTGCTGAACAAAAAGACCTTAGAGTGCAGGTTCATAGCTCCTTGAAAGTGGAGTCGCAGATAGATAGGATAGTGAAGAAGTCGTTTGGTATGCTTTCCTTTATTGGTCAGATTATTGAGTACAGGAGTTGTGAGGTCATGTTGCAGCTGTACAGGACATTAGTTAGGCCACTGTTGGAATATTGCATGCAATTCTGGCCTCCTTCCTATTGGAAAGATGTTGTGAAACTTGAAAGGGTTCAGAAAAGATTTACAAGGATGTTGCCAGGGTTGGAGCATTTGAACTATAGGGAGAGGCTGAACAGGCTGAGGCTGTTTTCCCTGGAGCGTCGGAGGGTGAGGGGTGACCTTATAGAGGTTTACAAAATTATGAGGGACATGGATAGGATAAATAGACAAAGTCTTTTCCCTGGGGTCAGGGAGTCCAGAACTAGGGGGCATAGGTTTAAGGTGAGAGGGGAAAGATATAAAAGAGACCTAAGGGGAAACCTTTTCACGCAGAAGGTGGTACATATATGGAATGAACTGCCAGAGGATGTGGTGGAGGCTGGTACAATTGCAACATTTAAGAGGCATTTGGATGGGTATATGAATAGGAAGGGTTTGGAGGGATATGGGCCGGGTGCTGGCAGGTGAGACTAGATTGGATTAGGATATCTGGTCGGTGTGGACAGGTTGGACCGAAGGGTCTGTTTCCATGCTGGACATCTCTATGACTCTATGACTCTATGAGTTGGACCAAAGGGTCTGTTTCTGTGCTGTGCATCTCTATGACACTAAGTTGGCCAAATAGGCAGACACCTAGCTGGTGAATTCAATGCCGAGAAATGTGAGGATAATGTATTTTGTTAGGAAAAACTCAGAGAGACAATACTGGCTCTGTGGTGCAACTTTGAAGGGAGTACTGGAGCAGCGGAACCTCAAAGTTCACATGCATGATTCTCTGAAGGTGGCAAGGCAAGTTGAAACAGTTGATAAGAAGGCTTATATGATCTTTGGGTTTGATCTTGGAGTATAACAGCAAGGAAATGTGCTACACCTCTACAAATCATTGGTCAACTCGCATTTGGAGTATTGTGTGCAGTTCTGGTCATTTTATTTAAGGAAGGACATTAAAGACCTGGACAGAGTGCAAAGGAAATTTATAACAATGATACCAGAAGTGAGAGATTTTAGACACAAGGAAAGATTAGAGAAATTGGGCTCGTTCTCCTTGGAGCTGAAAATGTATTGCTGGAAAAGCGCAGCAGGTCAGGCAGCATCCAAGGAACAGGAGAATCGACGTTTCGGGCATCAGCCCTTCTTCAGGAATCCTGAAGAAGGGCTGATGCCCGAAACGTCGATTCTCCTGTTCCTTGGATGCTGCCTGACCTGCTGCGCTTTTCCAGCAACACATTTTCAGTTCTGATCCCCAGCATCTGCAGTCCTCACTTTCTCCTCGTTCTCTTTGGAGCAGAGGAGGTGAAGAGGTGACCTTATTGAGGTGTTCAAGATTATGACAGGTTAAAGAAGGATATTCCATTTCCACGAGTTGGTATGTCTGTAACTAAGGATCACAATTTCAAGATCATCAGCTTGCAAGCTAGGAGTGAGATGAGGAGAAACATCGTTACTCAGAGGGTTGTTAGAATTTGAAATGCACTGCCTGGGAGAGTAGTAGAGGCAGACTCCATTGAAGGTTTCAAAAGAGAGCTGGAAAAAATGTTTGTAAATGATCAATTTAGAGGCCTATGGAAGTGGAGATGAAGAGTGGGGCTAGCTGGATAGCTCTTTCGGGAGCTAGTACAGGCGTTGTGGGTCAAATAGCCTCCTCCTACTGTAAAATTCCACAATTGTACGTTTTTCCCAATTTCAAATCTGAGACATCTGGCTTGACATTTGAGACTCTGCTCCATAGTCTTCAACTTCTTGTACAGTGGAAATATTGTAGTTTATCCAAATTAGAATGGTTCCTACAAGCTACCTCCCTTCTCAAAAATGCTGCCGCTGCATGGATCTCTGCGGTCCATTAGATTAGATTCCCTACAGTATGGAAACAGGCCCTTCAGCCCAACAACTCCACACCCATCCTCTGAAGAGTAAGCCACCCAGACCCATTCCACTACCCTATATTTATCCCTGATTTGGCAATTGAGCATGGTCAGTTCACCTGACCTGCACACCTTTGGATTGTGGGAGGAAACCGGAGCACCTGGAGGAAACCCACGAAGACAGAGGGAGAATGTGCAAATTCCACACAGACAGTTGCCCAAAGCAGGAAGCGAACCCGGGTCCCTGGCGCTGTGAGGCAGTAGTGCTAACCACTGAGCCACCATGCCATCCATCTACAACAGTGACTTTGGAAGTGGGAGTCAATGGGTTTGTGTGCCAAAGGATGTGTGGGGAGAACATTGCCTATATTATGGAGGGAAACTCACCTGAACATGCAGGGGTGAGTTGTGGGGTTGGTGTTGATTACACGCAACCTCCAAATGCCTGTTTAGGAGACCCTTTCTGATGGAGGAGTCCATTTGGCCCATTGTGACCATGTCAGCTGTTTGAAAGAGTTATCCAATTAGCTGTACCCATAACCACTTTCCCAGATCCCTGCAACCTTTTCAGCATATTCCTTTCTAAAAGTTTCTATTAAATCTCTTTCTATTCTTTTGCAGGCTGTGCATTTTAAATCAAAACAACTTATGATGTTGAAATTTTAAAAAAAAGTCTTCATCTCCTTTCTGGTATTTTTGGCAATTATCTTAAGGCAGGACATAATGGAGCCAAAGCTGCAGGCCAAAATTGAGATGATTGGCTAATTCCCCTGGTCTGGACAAAAACGATATGCCAATTCACCTCTGCCACTGAAGAAAATAACCCAAACACTTTGGCAGCCTTCCCCATTTCAATGCTCTTGCATTTAACTCCCACAACAAGATTTGTTTTAACTTGTCAGGCAATTTTTCTCAGTTGTAGCAATAACTTAAGGAGTGATTGTGGTCTATTTTGGAAAAAAAAACACCCACACTATTTATCTAATTTGAATATTGTGTTGGGTTAAGCTAGACTTTACCTGAAGCAAAAAGAAAAAGAAGAAAAATGAAGCAATGAGTAATCCGTCCATGTTTGGATCCTCAGCCCTTTATAATTCAGGTTTTAGCAAAATTAGAAACAGGAATAGGCCATTCAGCCCTTTGGAATCTCTGCACAATTTTATTAAATTGTGTTTTATCAGGACCTTACACTTGCATTGTCGTCACTCCAGTCTCAGGAACTGAAGATTAAACTCCAGGGCGGTGCTTTAATTTGATTTGATTAATTATTTTCACATGTACCAAGATACAATGAAAAATATTGTTTTCCATGCTATCCAGGCCAATAATACCTTATTTAAATACACCAGAGTAATAGAACAGAATGCAGAATATAGTGTTACAGCTATAGAGAAAATTAAAAATCACACAACATCAAGTTATAATGCAACAGGTTTATTTGGAAGCATTAGCTTTCAGAGGGCTGCTCCTTCATTGGGTGGTGTGGAACAGGACAATAAGACACAGAATTTGCAGCTTAAGTGTTACAGTGTCATGGAACTGTAATGATATATTAAACAAATTTAGATTAAGTCTTTCATCTTTTAGAATGGGATATGCTAGTTTCGGATCTTTAATATGTAAATCCCAGAACTCCTTTTAAGTTACATTCTGAAGACAGCCTCAGCTTTTCTAACAATGGGTGCCATCTCAGCTCAGACAATGTATTAAAAGTGTGATGTTAAAGTGTGTCTCTGTCCCAATGTTGAGTCAGACTGGTTTCTAAAGTGGGACTTATAAAATATTACATGGATCTATGCAGTTTTTCAGCAAAATAAAATGTAATTCTGCAAATACAAATGCATCCCATAAACATATGTGTGCATCTGAGTGCGAGTGCATGTGAAAGGGTGTACAGAGCTATAGAGAAGGTGTAGAGAAAAATCAACTTTAATCTATGAGAGATCCACTCAAAAGTCTAATAACAGCAAGTAAGAAGCTGTTCCTGAATTGCCATAGCTCCAGAGCAAAGGGCCAAGAGCAGGAAAATGACATTAGTGTGGTCAAATCACTATTGACCAACATGGGCACAATGGGCCGAACAGCCTTCTTCCTTACTGGGATGGTCTATGTGTCTAACCGCTAAGTACCCAAAGGACACTGCTGTGTGCAACTTTGGTTTTCAAGTGCTTATATCGTCTGCGCAATGGAAGTGGGTGGAAGAGAGTATCACTGGGTTGGGAAGGGTTTTTGCTTATGTTGTGGACACCACTGTGTGCAGCCTTGGAGGAAAATCACAGGGTCGTTCAATTAATTTAAAAATTAAGTTCACTTCCTTTGAACATTTCTCTTTATTTGGTTTGAAAATGGGAAAATGGCTGTTTGGCTGGTAGTCAACCATTACCCATTTGCATCACCCATTGCCATTTTGCTTTCCATTTGGTAAAGGAAAGCAGGGCATTGCAAGTATTATTTAACAAATGGCCAAGGGTAGGGCAAGTCATGTGATAAAATCTCCAGGTTTAATCACTGGGACATTAGGTTGCCAAGTCAGTGATACCTTTAACCATCAAAAATATGCCTGTCTGTCTTGAAAACTTCAGTTGACCCCAAACCTTTTGGACAGGGAATTGCAAATCTTCATCACCCTTTGTACGGGATCGTGTTGATGATGTCCCTCCTATAAAGTCTTTTTTGAGATATAAGATAATGTCTTGATTACCTTCACAGCGGGAACAATGTCTCTGTAACCACTCTGTCATAATCCTTTTCAAATTTGAACACTTTGTAAGATCATCCCTCAGTTTTCCAAATTCAAGGGGTTACAAGCTACATTAGAACAACTTGTCCTCACAATGTGGATAGTTTGGAAGACCCAGCAACAGTAAGTGAAACAACCATTTTCCCCATTTTCAATATGTTCATTCCTAATAAGAGAAATGTTCAAATGAAATGAGTTTAATTTTTAACTGAATTTAACATTCCTGTGATTTTTCTCCAGGGTTGCACACAGCAGTGTCCTTTGGGCACTTGGCGGTTAGACACATAAATTCTGGATTAGTGGTGCTGGAAGAGCACAGCAGTTCAGGCAACATCCAAGTAGCTTCGAAATCGACATTTCGGACAAAAACCCTTCATCAGGATTCCTGATGAAGGGCTTTTGCCCGAAACATCGATTTCGAAGCTACTTGGATGCTGCCTGAACTGCTGTGCTCTTCCAGACTAATCCAGAATCTGGTTTCTAGCATCTGCAGTCATTGTTTTTACCTGGTTAGACACATAGACCATATCAGTAAGGAAGAAGGCTGTTCAGGCCATTGTGCCCATGATGGTCAATAGAGATTTGACCAGACTAATGTCATTACCCTGCTCTTGGGTCCTTTGCTCTGGGGCTATGGCAAAGCAATGTCTAAATGCTGCTTAAATCTTATGAGTTTCTGACTCGAACACCCTTCCAGGCAGTGAGTTCATCATCCGAGTGAAAACGTTTCTTCTCAGCTTCCCTCTTAGTTGTTCCCTCTACCTGTTCCTGAAATCTATGCCCCCGGTTAATGACCCATATAATGAAGGTAAAAGTGCCTTCTTATCTACCCTAACTTGCCCCTCATAACTTTTTAGAGCTCTGGCAGGTTCCTTTCAATCTTCCTGACTCCAAGAAAAACAACTTCCAGTCTTTCCTCCAGCCCAAGCAGTATCCTAATGAATCTCCTCTGCACTCTGTCTAGCGCAGCCACATCTTTTCTAAAATGTGGTGACCGGAACTGCATACAGTACTCCAGTTGTGGCCCCATCAACAGTTTATACTGTTCCAGCATAACCTCCCTGTTCTTATATTCTGTGCCTTGGCTAATGAAGGTGAGTATCCCAAATGTCATCTTAGCCACCTTATCTGCCTGCCCTGCTGCCTTCTGGGATCTGTGGTTATGCACATCAAAGTCCCTCTGATCTTTAGTACTTTACACCACTCATAGTGTACTGCCTTGTCTTGTTGACACTCCCCCGGTGAATTAACTCCCACTTTTCTGAGTTGAATTCCTTGGTGTCCAGTTTGCAACCATCCTCCTCACTATTTATCACTCTACCAGTTTTCATGTCATCTGTTAATGTCTTGGTCATACTCCCTCCATTTAACTGGAAATCATTAAAGTACACCACAAGCAGCAAGGGACCCAGCACCGAACCCTGTGGAATCCCACTGCAAACAGACTTCCAGGAATGGAAAGATCCCATTATTCTCACCCTCTACTTCCTGCCTCTGAGCCAATTTTGGATCCCATGGGCTGTTAATTTCTTGACCAGTCTACAATGAGGGACCTTGCTGAAATCCATGCAGACCACATCAAATGCATGACTGTCAATAACCTGTCTAGTTACCTCCTGAAAAAGATCGAACAAATTTGTAAAAATTGACCTTGCTGTGACAAATCCATGCTGACCATGCCTGATTAATCTGTCACTCTCAGAAATTATCCAGATTAATATTGGTCTCTACTGGGCCTTACTCTTTCCATTGTTATTTTCTTGATCTTTTCATATTCATAAAAATCATCTTGGTTTGACAGAAGAAGCTAACATAGCCCAGGGTTTCCTCAGAACTGCTGACAAGACCGAGGTGGCTATGGGTAAAAATTCTGTTCTCCTTCCCCTGCCTGTTCCCCCCCCCAAACATCTGTATCACAGGAGAAAAGTCTACTATATCTCGCATATTATCCAAAGTTTGGATAATGAGTGTAACATTTAAGTGGCTATATTCGACCTGGCCCTTTAAGACCAGAGATCAACTGCTCCTTACAGAGAGATGGTTGAAGTGCAAAATGGGGTTAATTAACATTTAATTAATATGGACATTTGTCTACATTAGCAGCAGCTACACTAAACCTCCTATTAACTCAAAATCAGAAAGTGATATAAGGTTTCCCTATTGTGTTGTGTGTTTTTATTAATTTTATTTAAGATAGGTTAGTATTGCTTTGTTGTGTTTTATTCAAAGCATTAAAACCGATGTGAAGTTGTTATATAAATGCCACTAATATTGTAAGTTGCAAGACATTTTTCTGGTCAATATTTAACTTGGGAGTTTAGCAGTAACTGTAGGAGTAGAACTTATTTTATAATGTTGTGTTCTGCACTCTTGAGAAAAGCTCAGGCAGAGAAAGTGAATTTGTGTTGAAGACTCTAGTATCAGTGCAAATGATGAAGCGAAATGGCTCACAAACAGCTTGCATTTGTTTTTGCAGGATTTACAACGATTCATGTGGCTCGGTCTCTGTGCAGGGAGGACCCAAACTATGTTGCACCTTAGCTGATATCCCATTGGTCAGGTAAGAAGCTGCTACTCACCAATGCAACAGTTTGCTGAATTGTCCAGTACAGATAGAGCTCATTCTGCCCATTACATGTGTACCGACTCTTTAATGGAGCTATCCAATTAGACCCTTTCCACTGCTGTTTTTTCACAGAATGTTTCTCCTTCTGACATGTTCTGGTTCGGAAGGTAACTGGCCTGTTTTGGATTGTAATTGTAATCTGATTATCTCTAGATGGCAACTCCCAATGATCCTAAGGGGGCAGCAAAGATTTATAAGAATTTTATTGAGTCTGGAGGGTTATAGGAAGAGGCTGGATAGACTGGGACTTCTTCCTCCTGGAGTGGAGGAGGCTCAGGGGTGACCTTACAGAGTCTTTTAAAATCATGAGGGGCATGGATAAGGTCAACAGTGAAGGTCTTTTTCCCAGATTAGGGGAATCCCAAACTGGAGGGCATAGGTTTAAGGTGAGGGGGGGGGAGAATTTAAAAGGGACCTGACTGGCAACTTTTTCACCCAGAGGATGGTGCGAGTATGGAACGAGCTGCAGGAGGAGGTGGTGGAGGCTGGTAATATTTAAAATACATTTTGACAGGTATGTGGATAGGAAAGATTTGGACAGATACAGCCAAACGCAGACAAATGAAACTAATTCAGTTTAGTAAACTCTGGTTGGCATCGATGAGTTGGACTGAAGTTTGCACTACTTAAGGTTAAAGTTACCTGGATCTAACTGATCAGCATCTTGCAACAGCCTAATTAATGAATATGTAGCCAATCATTCTGTTTGTCTAGTTTCCATCTGCAGGGTAGCAAGACAACACCTGGTATTTGTCCAATCATTTTCAATTATTTTCTTCTACTCGTGTTTTGGTGTATCACTTGTTGTTCCCTGGTAGTTGTTAATCAACACCCAGTGATTGTTCAATGGATCACTGTAACTATTCATCTATACACTGTACTTGTCTAGTAAATCACTGGTAATTATTCATCGATACCCGGAACTTGTCCAGTTGATCGCTGTAACTATAGTACAAATGCCAAGTACTCATCCAGTAGATCTCTGTAATAATTTTATCATTACCCAGTACTTGTCCAATAGATCACAGATAATTATTCCATCATTACCCAGTACTTGTCCAGTAGATCACTAATTACATAGTGCTTGTCCAGTAGATCACTGGTAATGATTTCATCATTAACCAATACTTGTCTAAAAGATCACTAATTACCTAGTACTTGTACAATAGACCACTGGTAATTATTCAATCATTAGCCAGTACTTGTCCAGTATATCACAGGTAATTATTCAATTGTTAGCCATACTTGTCCAGTAGATTACTGATAATTGCTTCATCGTTATCCAGTATGTGTCCAGTAGATCACTGGTAGTTATTCCATCATTAGCCAATACTTGTCCAGTAGTTCACGTAAAGACCATAAGATGGAGGAACAGAAGTAGGCCATTCTGTCCATTGAGTCTGCTCCACCATTCTGTGACATCATGGCTGATGTGATAATCCTCAACTCCACTTTCCTGACTTTTTCCCATAACTTTTACTAATTAAACTTTATTGATCTCAGCCTTGTTATAAATGCAGCACATTAACTGTGGGGTAAAAGTGTTATAATAAGTGCAGATTGTTTAGAAGTGCACTCTTTCAGTGCCAGAGTCTGAGCACAAACCATGACAGCTAGTAGTTCAGGCTGCACTCTTAGACAGACTTTGAGCAGTCTCCAGCCGTGCTCCAAGTCCATACTGATTTAATTTGACATCCAAGGCAGTAGGCTTTTAGAAACCTGAGGCTAATCCGACTGGTACTCTGGTGAGGTAGGGGAGACTGAGGTTGCTAAAGCACATCGGGGTCAGTTATAGGCGAGGGGGTGAAGCTAGCTCTCTGCACATTGACCAACTCCATTCACAGATGTATTTATTTGGAATGCCCTGTTTAAATTTTGTGGGCCAGTGGATGTGAATAGGGATTTTTGTTTTAAATAACATCCTTGTCTGAATGGAGACTAACTCTTGAAGCAGCACACATGGATGTGTTAGTGTAAGTGATTCAAGATTTATGCAGATTACTGGACACACATGACTCTCAACGTGACAGGGCACAGTCCTAAGGTCCGTTGTGGGTTAGATAGAATCAGACTTTCTCAATGTTGCTCCAGAAATCAATTGCAGCAGTGTGTGTACATCATGGGATGGGCAACCATCTGTTTAAAATACTGATTCAAGTTTAGCCTTGGGTAAACATCCCAGCTGTGCCACAGCCTGTGTGAGCAAACTGTCACCTTATACCAGCCTTAGTTTTCAATGCACTCTCAAACCGACTACTTTGTCAAGACCACAGACTCAATTTTGGGTAGGGGTTGACAGTGATGAGAGGAAACATTTATTATCGTTCATTCAATATTCCCTCTCCCTGTAGGTTCTATCTAGTAAATGGAACACAGTACACCATAGACGTAACATTCCCCCTTTATCTATGTTATATTTATAGAAATAGATTAATAAAACATAGGAGATACCATCTTTCCATGGGAGGATATTGCCTAGACAATACCTTTTTATTACAGAGTTATAGTAACTTGTAATCTGTTTAACAGATTACATAGAACATAGAAAAATACAGCGCAGTACAGGCCCTTCGGCCCTCGATGTTGCGCCGACCAAAGCCTACCTAACCTACACTAGCCCAATAACCTCCATATGCTTATCCAATGCCCGCTTGAATGACCATAAAGAGGGAGAGTCCACCACTGATACTGGCAGGGCATTCCATGAACTCACAACCCGGGTACTATACAGGGTAGTGTAGAAGATGGAGGTATCCTGTAATTTGTATACATGATCCCAGACTACTGTACAGCATGCCCTATTATAGTACATCATGTACACATTTTACAGGCAATACACAAGACTGGTCTAATACTGGGCATGATGTACCACTATTGAGAACCTGAAGCAGGAAATTAGAGCAGATGCTGAGCTGGTCCATCAAGAAAGTGGCCAAATTATTGTTTCAGACATGGCGCAGTCCTGCCTGTAAACTATTCAGCACTATCCTCTATCAACAGAAGTTGACTGACCACCAGAACAGTCCTGCTCCAGATTGAAAACATCTGTAGATTTCTTTATGCATTCATTGCAGACTTGAGATTTACTGAGTATATACAGCAGAGTATGTAAAATAATGGTCTCATAGAGGGAGATTGTTTTGAGAGAACTGGTGGATGGGATGGTCCATACATGTCCTGCTGATAACCACACAGGATGTCAAATTAGTATTGCCTTTAACCATTTTAGAAAAATGTTTAGCATCCATTTTTAGAAACCCAGCTATGGACCAATCAGACAAAAACCTGCAAAGAATACTGGGCCCAGTTAAGAGATCAGTGTGCTGGTTGGAGTGTCCACATGGCTATACTGCTGCTAAGGGAGACAAGCACCTTAACACTGGTCATGGAGGACAGTGTGCAGTCATATAGCACCTTTTAAAGGCAGGAAAATGTCCCAAGACACCGTGTACAAAGTGATGTGGGGCATAGACAAGAAGAAAGGTTTCCCCTGAATAGGGGGATCAATAAACGGGGGCACAGATTTAAAGTAAAGAGAAGATGTTTTAAAGGGGACTTTAGGAAAAATATTTTCACCCAGAGGGTGGTGGGTGTCTGGAACTCACTGTCTGAAAGTGTGATGGGGGGGGGGAAACCATTTATGTTCTGTACTTGTTCAGTGGATCACTGGTAACTGTTTAGTTAATGCTCTGTCCTTGTTCACTAATTTACTTGTAATTATGCAGTTATTGCCCAGTCCTTGTTCAGGAGATTGCTGATAATTATTTAGTCAATGCTCAGTTGGTCAGTAGAACAGTAATAATTAGTTCGTCAATGACAACACTTTTTCCCATCAGCTCACTGATAACTGTTTCATCAATGTACAGTACTTGACCAGTGCATCTCTATCAAGTTTAGGCAGTACCTGATATTTGGGTTCCTAATGTCTTGCTGAAATCACGTGGAATTCCAGTTGATATCTTTGATGTATTCGGTTAATGTCTGGTCACTATTGAATTGGCATTTAGTTTCTGTTGCACATCTGAGCAATGGATGACCATTGAACCCTGAATGTTTAAGTTGTAAGGAAATTAAATACCATCTCTGAGAAACAGCATCTGTGCATTAAATACCAAAAGTCGGAAAGTGTGGTGCTGGAAAAGCACAGCAGATCAAGCAGCATCCGAGGAGCAGGAGAATCAATGTTTCGGGCATAAACCCTTCATCAGGAGTGCGGGGGTGGGAGATGGCTGAGAGATAATTAAGAGGGTAGGGGGGAGGTGCTGGGAAGGCAATAGGTAGATTCAGGTGGAAGTGATGGTGATAGGTAGGAGGGGAGAATGAGCGGGGGGGGTGGGAAAGAAGATGGACAGGTAGGATAATTCAAGAGGGCAGTGTCGGGTTGGAGGGTTGGATCTGACATGAGGTGGGCGGAGGGGAGATGAGGGAACTGGTGGAGTCAATCATGTTGATGCCGAGTGGTTAAAGGGCTCTGAGGTGTTCTTCCTCCAGGCATCGGGTGGCTTGGGTTTGGCAGTGGAGGAGGCCTAGGACTTGCAAATCCTTGGCAGAATGGGAGGGGAAGTTGAATATCCAGAATGGAAAATTAACTTAGCTTATTTGTTTTGACAGATTTTTTTATGGTTCGTAGATGAGGATTTCCACATTTCTTTGTTTGTAGCTTTCTGCAGTCTTTCTATATTTACATTTTCCCACATTGTATCTGCCAAGTTGTTTTCACTCACTTGCTTAACCTGTCTGTATCCCTGTGATGTTGAGAGTATAGCTAGCTGATAAATGTTACTTGTTTAGCACCTAGATGGCTGAAATATATTTGCTTATATATGTGTGTGTGTAGAGATAGTATCAAATCCTTGTTTTCTATAAGGGTGACATGTTGAGACAATATTATAGAGATGGATGGACGTTTGTATGGAAATATATAGTATTTATCGATGGGGCAAGGGAAATTATAATGCAATTAGGCAAGAATTAAGATGCATAGAGTGGGGTAGAAAAACGCAGGGGATGCAGACAATGAAAATGTGGATGGTTTAAGGAACAGATATTGCGTGACCTTGATAGGTATGTCCCTGTCAGGCAGTGATAAGGAAAGGGGACCATGGTTTACTATAGAAATTGCATCGCTTGTTAAGCCGAAGATGGAGGCTTATGTGTTGATGAGGCAAGATGGTTCAGATGAGGCGATGGAGAGTTACAGACCAGCTAGGAAGTATTTAAAGAGCGAGTTAAGAAGAGCAAAGAGAGGACACAAGCAGTCTTTAGCAAATAGAATAAAGAAGAACCCTAAAGCTTTCTATAGGTATGTGAGGAATAAAAGGATGACTAGGAGAGGAATAGAGCCAGTCAAAGACAGAAGTGGGAAATTGAGTGTGGATTCTGTGAAGATCGGAGAGATGCTAAACGAACATTTCTCATTGGTTTTCACTCAGGAAAATGAGAATATTGTAGAGGAGAAGAATGAGGTACGAGATATTAGACTAGAAAGGATCGAGGTTAGTTATGAACAGGCGTTAGCAATTCTAGAAGGAGTGAAAGTAGATAAGTCCCCTGGGCCGGATGGGATTTATCCGAGGATTCTCTGGGAAGCTAAGGAGTAGATAGCAGAGCCTTTGGCTTTGATATTTGAGTTATCATTGTCTACAGGTTTAGTACCAGAGGACTTGAGGATTGCAAATGTTGTGCCCTTGTTCAAGAAGGGCAGTAGAGATGACTCAGGTAATTATAGACCAGTGGGCCTTACGTCTGTTGTAGGAAAGGTTTTGGAAAGGATTATAAGAGATAAGATTTATAATCATCTAGCAAGCAACAACTTGATTTCAGATAGTCAACATGGTTTTGTCAAGGACAGGTCATGTCTCACAAACGTCATTGAGTTTTTTGAGAAGGTGACCAAGCATATAGATGAGGGTAGG
Organism: Chiloscyllium punctatum; assembly: GCF_047496795.1. Taxonomy (NCBI): domain Eukaryota; kingdom Metazoa; phylum Chordata; class Chondrichthyes; order Orectolobiformes; family Hemiscylliidae; genus Chiloscyllium; species Chiloscyllium punctatum. The sequence continues at coordinate 86,663,427 of NC_092751.1, forward strand.
GCAGTTGACTTGGACTTCAGTAAAGCCTTTGATAAGGTTCCACATGGTAGGCTGTTGGAGAAAATGTAGAGGCATGGGATTGAGGGTGATTTAGCAGTTTGGATTAGAAACTTGCTTTCTGTAAGAAGCCAGCAAGTGGTGGTTGATGGAAAATATTCAGCCTGGGGTCAGGTTACTAGTGGTGTGCCACAAGGATCTGTCTTGGGTCCACTGCTATTTGTCATTTTTATAAATGACTTAGATGCAGGCATAGGTGGATGGATTAGTAAATTTGCAGACGACAGTAAAGTCGGTGGAGTAGTGGATAGTTTGGAAGAATGTTACAGGGTGCAGGAGGACTTGGAGAAACTGCAGAATTGGGCTGAGAGGTGGCAAATGGAGTTCAATGCAGCTAAATGTGAGGTGATGCACTTTGGGAAGAATAACAGGAAGGCAGAGTACTGGGTCAATAGAAAGATTCTTGGTAGTGTGGATGTGCAGAGGAATATTGGAGTCCATGTACATAGATCCCTGAAAATTGCCACCTAGGTTGATAGTGCTACTAAGAAGGCATACAGTGTGTTAGGTTTCATTGGTAGAGGGATTGAGTTCCGGAGCTGCAATATCATGCTGCAACTATACAAAACGCTAGTGCAGCCACACTTGGAATATTGTGTACAGTTCTGGTCCCCATATTTTGGGAAGGATGTGGAAGCATTGGAAAAGGTGCAGAGGAGATTTACCAACATGTTGCCTGCTCTGGAGGGAAGGTCTTATGAGGAAAGACTGAGAGACTTGGGTCTGTTCTCATTGGAAAGAAGGCGGCTAAGAGGGGACTTAAAAGAGACATGCAAGATGATCAGAGGATTAGATAGAGTAGACAGTGAAAGTCTTTTTCTGAGGATGATGTCGTCAGCTTGTACGAAGGGGCATAACTATAAATTGAGGGGTGATAGATTTAAGACAGATGTCAGAGGCAGGTTCTTTACTCAGAGAGTGGTAAGGGCGTGGAATGCCCTACCCCAATGTAGTTAACTTAGTCACATTAGGGAGATTTAAACAAAACTTGGATAAGCACATGGATGATGATGGGATAGTGTAGGGGGATGGGCTTAGATTAGTTCACAGGTTGGCGCAACATCGAGGGCTGAATGGTCTTTTCTGCACTGTATTGTTCTATGCCCTTGAGACGTGCATACACCCAAGCCATAATTGGTATATATTTGGTTAATTGTTGTCACAGAAGTACTTGAGAATGTCTAATACGACTAGGAGTCATTTGTGTGTTGTAATGCTGACTGCTGCTGTCAAGTTTTCCATCTGATATGTGTTTTCAAATAGTTGCCTGGTAGGACAGAATTTGCACATTGATGCAAAAAAGCCACATCTTGTCAAAATTGTTTGCCGTGCAGTCATCAGGACAATCCCTAAGAAATATTGAAACGGTTTTATACTGTATAGAGGAGAGTACAGATTGGTTGGCTCTGCTAGGTAGTGGTGTTGCCATGAAGGATGCACCAACTGATGAGAAATGTCTAATAACAGGTAACCTCCTATCCCTTGCTTATGCCTGGTATGTAGATGATATATTTGAATCTGCAACTGCAAGGAAGAATGTTCAAATGTACCTTAATGGCCTCTATCCTACACTAAAATTCACCTTCAAAATGAAATAAGCAAATGAGCTTCCTTTCTTCAGTATTCTAGCTGAGAAGTCAACCAATGGTTCTCTATGACCATCTCCTGCAAACCAGCCTTCGCTGGTCAGTATACATGTTAGAATTCCTAGAGTCTCATACACTGTCAGATTGGCCTTAGCAACAATCTCATACATCAATTGGCAACTCTGGTCCTCACCCTCAACAACTTCTCCATCGAATCCTCCCATTTCCTTCAGACTAAAGGGGTAGCCATGGGCACTCCCATGGGCCCCAGCTATGCCTGTCTCTTCATCAGATATGTGGAACAGTCCATTTTCTGCAGTTACAAGGGCACCATTCCTCACCTTTTCCTCTGCTACAGTGATGACTGTATGGGACGCACCTTGTGCTCCCACGAGGAGGTTGAACAGTTCATCATCTTCATGAACACCTTCCACCTTGACCTCAAGTTCACCTGGATCATCTCGGACACCTCCCTCCCCTTTCCTTGACACGTCCATCTCTATCTACTTCAAATCCACCAACTCCCACAGCTACCTGGACTACAACCGTCCCTGCTCACAACCCTGTAAGGACACGATCCTTTACTCACAATTCCTCAGCCTCCACTGCATCTGCTCCCAGGAGGAGAAATTCCATTCCAAACATCCCAGATGGCCTCCTACTTCAAGAACCACAATACACCTTCCCACATGATCAACAATGTCCTCCAGTGCATCTCCTTCAATTCCCACACCTCCGCCCTTGAATCATACCCTCCAACGCAACAAGGATAGAACCCCCCCGTCCCACAACTTCCACACCACCAACCTTCGGATACATCCCATCATCCTTTGCCATTTTTGCCACCTACAAACAGATCCCACCACAAGAGATATATTTCCCTCTCCACCCCTATCTGCATTCCGCAGAGACCATTCCCTAAGTGATTTCCTCGTTAGGTCCACACGTGCCCCCCACCCCCCCCTTCACAACCCACCCTCCACACCCGGCACCTTGCCTTGCTGCTGCAAGAGGTGTAAAACCTGCGCCCACACCTCACCCTTTACCTCCATCCAAGGCCCTAAAGGATCCTTCCACATCCGGCAGAGATTTACCTGTACATCTAAATGCCTCATCTACTGTATCTGGTCCTCTCAATGTGGTCTCCTCTATACTGAAGGGACAGGACATCAACTTGTGGAATGTTTCAGAGAACATCTCCAGGACACATGCACCAACCAACCACACCGTCCTGTGACCAACCACTTCAACTGCCCCTCCAACTCAGCCAAGGACACCCAACTCCTGGGCAGTATCCACCGCCAAATCCTAGCCATCCAATGTCTGGAGGAAGGACACCTCATCTTCTGCCTTTTGACCGTCCAAACACACAGAATGAATGTTAATTTCACCGGTTTCCCCATCTCCCCTCCCCCCACTTTATCCCAGATCCAACCCTCCAATTTGGGACCACCCTCTTGAACTGTCCTATCTGTCCATCCTTCTTCCCATCTATTTTGCTCCAGCCTCTGCTCCAACCTATCACCATCACCCCCACCTTCCATCTACCTGTCACATTCCGAGCTACCTCAGCCCCTTTGGGCCCCCCTCCACGTTCCTGATGAAGGGCTTATGCCCGAATTATTGACTCTGCTGCTCCTCGGATGCTGCCTGACCTGCTGTACTTTTCCAGCGCCCCATTTTTTTGACTCTGATTTCCAGCATCTGCAGTCCTCACTTTCTCCTAACAGACTCCTAAATGCAGTGTGAGCTGTTTGTTCACCGAGGAAGCTTGAAGCTGTAATAATGCATACGAAAGGCATCGGGTGGGATAATGGCTACCCTGATCACATCAGTTCTTGTTGCATACCACACAAACTCATGAACGGGCATAAGACTGTCAGTTTTGGTCCGAAAATGTGCCTCAAGTAACCTACATGATTAAAAAAATTAATAAAACTTGACAGTTAACTGTCAATCATCACAAACTAGTATATTCTCCATAGAAGCACCTCTACCACTTGAAGCAATCTCCTCTCATACAGTATAAGTGTTATCTTCCCTTTATGTTAGTACTCTTGCAAACTGTCCTAATGATTGCAAGATGAAAAACTTCGACAAAATGTGTCTTTTCTTAGTAATACTCAAGATATGTGTCTTCACAAATTTTAGCTTGTGTTCAGTCACGATTTTGTTGGTGTCATGTCAGGTACAATTCTGGGTAATATTCGGCACATGTCTGGTCAGTCTTGCATATTTCTGATAGAATCAACCTGGCAAAATATTTCTCAAAGCATTATTTTCTTTAAAGTGACCAGAACAAAAACTGAGGTGTTACCAAGTTAGCATAAGCTTTCTAGTCTTGCTGATGGCGAGAAAGGCTGGGTTGGTTTTCCAATTCATTCACACACAGTGCACTGACTGAAAGGTCAGTAGAACGAGATTCAATAGTAACTTGCAAAAGGTCAGCGCATAAAGGGCCTTGATGAGGCCATATTTAGAGTACCATAGAATCCCTACAGTGTGGAAGCAGGTTAACTCAGCCCATCGAGTCCATAATGACCCTGTGAAGATCTGCCCACCCAGACCCAGACCCCTAATTGTATTACCCTGCAATTCCCATGGCCAACGCACCTAACCCGCATGTCTTGCTGGACTGCAGGTCGAAACCGGAGTACCCCGAGGAAACCCACAGGGATGTGGGGAGAACGTGCAAACCCCACACAGACAGTCGCCTGAGGCTGGAATCGAGCCTGGATCCCTGTGCGCTGTGAAGCAGCAATGCTAACCACCTAGCCACCATTTTGCCTGTACTTTGTACTTTTTGCTCCCTTTATTTATGAAAGGATATGGTTCCATTCAAAGTAGTACAGAGAAGATTCACTTAACTGATTCTGGGAATGGAGGGTTATGCGAAAACTTCGGATCGATTGGATTTTGGAGGAATAGATTAAAGATCACACAACACCATGTTATAGTCCAACAGGTTTAGTTGGAAGCACCAGCTTTTGGAGTGCTGCTCCTTCATCAGGCAATCACCTGATGAAGGAGCAGCACTCCGAAAACTAGTACTTCCAAATAAACCTGTTGGACTATGACCTAATGTTCTGTGATTTTTAACTTTGTCCACCCCAGTCCAACACTGGTAACTCCATATCAGGAGGAATAAGAAGTGATCTTATCGAAATAAATACGACATAGAACATTACAGCGCAGTACAGGCCCTTCAGCCCTCGATGGTTTCACAGGTCGGCACAACAATCTGAAGCCCACCTAATCTACACTATTCCATTATCATCCATATGTTTTTCCAATGACCATGTTAATGACCCTCAATGTTCGAGTCCACTACTGTTGCAGGCAGGGCATTGCATGCCCTTACTACTCTGAATAAAGAACCTACCTTTGACATCTGTCCTAGATCTATCAGCCCTCAGTTTCAAGCTATGTCCCCTCATGCTAGCCATCACCATCTAATCCTCTGATCACCTTGTGGGCCTCTGTTAAGTCGCCTCTTAACCACCTTCTCTAACGAAAACAGCTTCACGTCCCTCAACCTTTCCTCATGAGAGGATGTGACAGGCTGTATGTTGAGAGGATGTTACGTTTTGTGGGATGGACTAGTTTGAAAAGGAAGAATCGTTTTCTTTCAGAGGGTCATTAGTCAGTGGAACTCTCTTTCCCAGAGACTGAAATGGATAGATTCTTGATCAGTAAGGGAATCAAGGCTTTTGGGGAAAATGCTGTAAATTGAATGTAAGGAATGTCTTCCTTTTGGATGGCAGAGCAGGCTCAAGGGGCTGAATGGCCTACTCCTGTTCCTGTTTCTTATGGTCTTCTCGTCAAAGAGCAGTGGAAGCTAGCTCATTGAATAGTTTTAAGGTTGAGTTAGATCAAATTTCAATTGACGGGGAAGCAGAAAGGGTTTAAGGGCCGAAAGTAGGGGCCCCAATCAGGTCAGCCAGAATTTTACTAAATGGCAGAGAGGGACCAATGGCCAATTCTGCTCCTACTTTGTAAGTTCCTCTATAAATAGATGGAGAGCAAACAGAGGCAGAGTTATGAAGAAAGAACAGGGAAGTGGCATGAATTGGTTACCTTTTTCAAAAACTTGGCACATGCAGGTTGGACTGAATGGCCTCCTTCTGTACAATATGACATTGTGAAAAGTGGGACTGATTTTCTTCAAACTTGTGAGTTGCACAACATGAGCCATTTAACTCTGGCTGCATAGAATAAAGGGTTAATATTAAACATGTAAATATTTGGCCAGGTCAGTGATGATAGAGAGCCTCTGAAGAAAGTTAATAAAATGTGAATAAATAGTTGCTTTGATTCCAGGAAGCTCTGTCATGTCATGTAGAGCACCCGACCTCCCCCACAATATCAGAGGGTGGATTTTCCCTCTATTCTCGGGCTAAAGTAACCTTCCTGAAATAGAACTAGCTCTGCAGCTGCAGGCATTTCTCAACTCATGTTAAAACAAAGGTCTCCCTGCCCTTAACCCCCAGTTGCCCAGCCACTATTCCCAGCCACTATTCTCCAAGGAGCCAGTATTCCAGCAAATGAAACAAGAAATGAAAACAGAAGTTCCTGGAAAAGCTCAGCCATTCTGGCAGCATCAGTGAGGAGAAAGCAGAGTTAACGCTTCATGTCCAGTGATCCTCCCTTCTGAAGAAGGGTCACTGGACCCAAAATATTTACTGATTTCCCTCCACAGATGCTGCCAGACCTGATGTTTCCAGCGATTTTCTACTTTTGTTTCTGATTTCCACCATCTTTAGTTACTTCGGTTTGTTGTTAGATGAAACAAGAAGATCTGTGGTGATTGTGTGATAGACACGATCACTGTTTTGTTACAGGAGTGGAAATGTGTTGAAAGTCTTCCAGTTAACTTCAGCGATCAAATGTTTGAAGTGATTTAGTGAGGAGAAAGCTGGTGATATTGTAAATCCTCTGTCAGATTACCTATCCCATTTTAATTGGATTTTTGCCTATCTATGTTATACACATCAATCGTGAAATGAAAATAATTCACGATGCCTCTGTTCCAACATTGACCGATCTTCTGGTTGTTTTATGATCTGCTTGATTTGATATATTATTAGCATATGTGCCAAGATGTGATGACAAATATTGTTTTACGTGCTAACCAGGTAAATCATACCTGCTATAAGTAAGCTTGAGGGAACTTTAAAAACAGATGCCTTTGATCTCCTATCTCTCTGTATCTATCTCTCACTGTCACTCTCTCTGGTTCCCACTCAGTTGTTTTCTTCTTTTGCTCTCCTTGATCTTACTTACTTGTTTTCTTTTTGTCTTGGGCTGGAAACATATTGACCCAAGGGCTTCAGCTCCTCCAGAGATTGAAATTCCTAAAATGCTCTTCAAAGGACCCCAAGCAGAATGAGAATTAGGTGAAAGTTCATGTAGCTGCTGGTTTTGTTTGCAGAAAAAAAAGTCTGTGATGCTCAGTACCGTGTTCTCTCTCTCTCTCTCTCTCTCTCTCTCCCCCCTCCACCCTACAGTAAGTGTGGTACCTCCCCTCCTGAGAGCTGCCTCTTCAGTCTGATCTGTAGTGTCGGGTCCTTCATGGGTAAGTCTCGCCCTTCGGCACAGCCGGAGCTGAGTGAGTGCCCGAATTGCTCGCTGGGCACTTGTCATGGTGTGAAAGCAATGTTGTGTTATCTTTTTGTTTTTGGCGGTGATGTTCCATGAGCCATACACTGCGTTGGCTGGAGTTTGGTTGTTTATGCGCACATGTTCCTCCTCCATATCAGCCCATCAGCAGGATGTCGAGCAAGTGTTTACAGTAACCAGATAAGATCATCTTTTTCCCAATCGTTTTCACACAGCTCAGCTCTTGACTGCCAGGCTCAATTTGAAGACGAGTAAATAGGGAACCGAAACACGGGCTGGGATTAAAATCCCCCCACTAACGGAGTTAAAATCAGGGTCATTGTGTCTGGGGAATGGTTGAATCATCGAGATTTACAGCATGGAAGGAGACTTTTCAGGCTATCGTGTTTGCACTGTTCAGCCAGCTTCATCCTACTTGGTCTGTATCATGACAAGCACATTTCCAGGTCATTTTTAAGTATTTTGAGGGTCTACACCTCTATACCCTTTCAGACAATGAGATCCAGATTCTCCACTGCCCATCTGGCTGAAAGGAACTTCCCTCAAATCCCCTCTGACCCTCCTGTCTCCCACACTAAATCCTGACCTTCCAAACAAAGCTGAGAATTGGCTATGAAACCCAGATATAAGCAATCATTAGGAGTAAATATGACACTTGTATTAGATATCTACAGTTAAATCTTTGTATAACAAAGGGCAGGACAAGTGACATGGCCAGTGTTGGGGATAGGACAGCTCCCTGGAATTAGCTGTATTGTATCTCTAATCTGTTGGTTACAGTCCCCACTTTACCAGACAACTTGAGAACTACAATGAACAAACACAACTTGTAAACTTGTCTCTAAAATTCCTCATCCTTGAAAACATTCTGTTGAGCCTTCAAATCCCACCCTGTTACATTAGAATCATAGAATCTCTACAGTGTGGAAATAGGCCATTTGGCCCAATGAGTCCACACCGGCTCTCCAAAGAGTATCCCACCCAGACCCACTCCCCTACCCTAGAACTTAATATTTCCCCTGACTGATGCACCTAACCTACACAGTCCACAACGCTATGGGCAATTTAGCATGGCCAATTCACCTAAGCTGCACACCTTTGGACTGTGGGAGGAAACCGGAGCACCTGGAGAAAACTCACGCAGACACGGGGAGAATGTGCAAACTCCACACAGTCGCCCAAGGCTGGAATCAAGCCCAGGTCCCTGGTGCTGCCCATTGAAGCAATTAAATTGAGTTAGGACGGGGCAATTGTGAGACCTTACGGAATTGTTGAAGAACTATCCTGAGGTAGGGGGAGGGTGATTGAAACTTGTTTGTTCCCACTCTCATATCCGAAGAATAGCTATCAGGATGGGGTACCAAATATTTGTAAGGAATCGGGGCCCTTCATGGAAGCAATTAAACAACTTCACTCGGCAAGAGCCACATATTCACCCATGGGATGTGGAGATCCCTAATTGCCCAGAGGACAGTTAAAAATCAACGACATTGCTTTGGGTCTGGAGTCACATGCAGGCAGTTTCCTTCCCTAAAGCACATTACTGCACCAGATGGGTTTTTCTGACAATCAACATTGAATTCATGGTCATTATTAGATCCTTAATTCCAGATTCCTGGGGCGTGGTGGGATTTGAATCTGGGTCCCCAGAACATTACTTCGGTCTCTGGATTACAGCATAATGCCATTAGGCCATCACCTCCCCTGAAATTATGCCAAACCAGAATATACGACAGGAAAATTCAGGAGAGGTGCATGAATTTTGTTTTAAATAGCTGGTGATAAACCACTGGAACAAGTTTCTTTTCCTGCTACATTATGGGATCAAAATGTTAGCTGAACAGGCAACTCTATGAGAGGTCATCGTGTCCTGACTGGGCTGTGGTATGTCAATTATCTTCATCAGGTTTTAGCTGAAGAACCGCTGTGCACTGCACTGTTGAAGTTAGGATCATGGTGCAGTAGCAATACACAAACAGCTATTATGTCATAGCTTGACATTGCATAGAATTTGAGCTGATTAAACACACCAAACAATTAAAACAGTGCAAAAAAAGCACTTGTCCAGAGAATGAAAATATTTCAAGCCAGTCTGAAATGGTTTCATTTTGAAAATTGGCCACAATTTACTGTGGAGCAACTGTTTCCTTTTGGCTTCAAGAAAAGCCCAAAGCAAAGCCTATAGCTTGTGAAATGTATTGCTGCTGTGCAAATGTTTTATTTATTCATAGGATGTGGGCATCATTGTCAAGACCAGCGTTAATTACCTTTCCCTAATTACCCTGAAGGTAATGTTAGTGAACCATCTTCTTTCATTGGCTGACTGACTGGGTCATTTACCAGTTAACCTTATTGCTGTTGGTCTGGAGTCACATGTAAACTATGCAAGGTAAGGACAGCAGATTTCCTTCCCTATAGGACATTAATGAACTGGATGGGTTTTTATGACAGTAGATGCACATTTCGTGGCCTTAATTACTGAGACTAGGTTTTTTTTTTCCCCTAGATTTTAATTTATTTTTAAATTCCTCATCTGTTCCAGTGGGATTTGAACTTATGCTGCAGTGCCCATTGCCAACACACCACCATGGTTCCCGAAACCAGACTCCAATCTTTCCGAAAGAGTCATGGTCATAGAGTCGTAGAGATGTACAGCATAGAAAGAGATGCTTCAGTCCAACTCGCCCAGATAACCTAACCTAATCAAGTCCCATTTGCCAGCACTTGGCCCATACCTCTATAAACCCTTCCTATTCATATACCCATCCAGATGCCTTTTAAATGTTGCAATTGTGCTAGCCTCCACCACTTCCTCTGGAAGCAAGAGTTTTGCTTTGTTGGCTGTAACTGAGTATTTATTGGGAAAACCAAAGACATTCGTGCCTGCCACAAACTCTGTTCCCCAGTCACTGGTTCTATCCCCTCTGTCTGGTCCCTATCTCAGGCTGAACCAGACTCTGCACAAACCCAATGTCTTATTTGATCCCAGGCCCTGCTTCTAAGCACACATCCCTTCCATCTCTAAGACTGCTTACTTGCACCTCCATGATAACCTGACTCTGCCCCTGTCTCTGCAGCCTTCATTCCTGTGAGCACCAGGCTTCACTATTCCAAGGGGAGCATGTGAGGATTGCAGATGCTGGAGCTCAGAGTCAAAATGTGTGGCGCTGGAAAAGCACAGCCAGTCAGGCTGTATCCAAGGAGCAGGAGAGTTGATGTTTCGAGCGTAAGCTCTTCATCAGGAATGTGGGGGGTGTGCAAAGGGGCTGAGAGTTAAATGTGAGTGGGGTGAGGCTGTGGTGAAGGCACCTGGGATTGCAATAGGTAGATGAAGGTGATGGTGATAGGTCAGAGTGGAGAGTGGAGTGGATAGGTGGGAAGGGAGGTGGACAGTTGGGACAGTTCAAGAGGGCGGTGCTGAGCTGGAGGATTGGACCTGGGATAAGGCAAGGCAAGGGGAGGGGAGATGGGGAAATTGGTGAAATCGACATTGATTCTGTGTAGTGGAGGGTCCCAAGGTGGAAGCTGAGATGTTCTTCATCCAGGTGTCGGGTGGCTAGGATTTGGCGGTGGAGGAGGCCTAGCACTTGGATGTTCTTGGCGGAATGGGAGGAGGTTTTGAAATGTCCAGCAACAGGGCAGTGGGGTTGTTTGGTGCATGTGTCCTGGAGATATTCTCTGGAATGCTCCACAAATTGGTGTTCTGTCTTCCCAAGGTAGAGGAGACCACATCGAAGGCAACGGACACAGTAGATGAGGTGAAGGGCTTTTGCTCAAAACGTCGATTTCGAAGCTACTTGGATGCTGCCTGAACTTCTGTGCTCTTCCAGCACCACTAATCCAGGATCTGGTTTCCAGCATCTGCAGTCATTGTTTTTACTTACAGTAGATGAGGTGCTTAGTTATGCAGGAAAATCTCTGCCAGATGGGAAAGGATCCTTTGGGACCTTGGATGAAGGTGAGGAGGGTGTGGGCACAGGTTTTGCACCTCTTGCAGTGGCAAGAGAAGGTAATGGGAATGGAGGGTGGGTTGGTGGGAGGCATGGACCTAACAAGGGAGTCGTGATGGGGATGGTCTCTGCAGAGTGCTGAAAGGGGTGGGGAGGGAACTGTATCTCTGGTGGTGGGGTCTGACTGAAGGTGGCAGAAATGGCAGAGGATGATGCATTATATCCAGAGATTAGTGGGGTGGAAGGTGAGGACCAGGGGGTTTTATCCTTGTTGCGGTTGGAGAGGTGAGGTTCAAGGATGGAGGTGTAGCAAATGGAGGAAATGTGCTGGACGGTATTGTTGATCACGTGACCTTTTTATATGCCTCCTGCTTTCCAGTAAACCTGAGCTCATCATCTGCAGCCAGTAACTTACAGCCTGTTTGCCAATGCCCTGTCTACTTTCTGCACAGCTAAAGCTAGGATTGTGATGGAATGTTTTCCACTTAAATAGGTGAGTGCAACACCAACAACATTTCAGCTTGACACCATCCAGGGCAAAGAAGCACATTTGTTTGGCATTTCATCCATCACCTTTACTACTCACTTCCTTCATTACTGGCATTTGGTGATAGCAGTGTATACCATCGACGAGATGCAAAACAACAGTACACCAAAGTTTCTTTGACATCACCTTCCAAACCCATAACCTATAACATCCAGGAGGACAATGGCCGCAGATACATGGAAACACCGCCATATATAAGTTCCTCTCCACCACACACACACACACACACACACACACACACACACACACACACACACACACACTCCTGACTTGGAAATGTATCACCATTCCTTCAGTGTTGCCGGGTGAAAAACCTGCAATTCCCTCCCTAAGGACATTGGGGGGTTTATCTACATCACATGGACTGCAGCGGTTCAAGAAGGCAGCTCACCACCACCTTCGCAAAGGCAACTAGGGACGGATAATAAATGCTGGCCCAGCCAGAGGATGCCCACATCCTCTGAAAGGGCATTTTAAAAATTCAAAGCTCTGCTGTGCAGATCATAACTTGTGCTGATTCCCATTTATACACAATGCTGTGTCTAAGCTGGGCAACGATGTGAGTTTACAGCAACCTGGAGCTTTCATGCAGACTGTGCACAAGTTAGCAACACTTATATAAGGAAGGAATTAAACAAAATCTCACATGAGGTAAATTGTTCATTTAAAAAGCGTTTGCCTTGGGAAATGTAATATTAGGAATTGGCCCAGGGTGTATGCATGTGGGAACTTGTCCATCTTTTCTGGTATGTTCTGTGGTCTTTCATGTTAAAAGCTGGAATGTTACTGAGGCCAACAATGAGGGAGACTAGATTTGTTAAACAGAGTTGAGGATCTCTTGTGGCTGGAGTTCAGAATACTCAGGACACTTGACTGATAAGGGCTTATGTCCGAAACGTCGAGTCTCCTGCACAATTGATGATGCCTGACCTGCAATGCTTTTCCAGCAACACACGTTGCAACACTTGACTGAGTGTGGCATTAAGGTATCCTATTAAAATTAAAATTAAAATCAAAATCAAAATGGGAGTCAGGAAGCTCTTCCATTATTTGGAACCAGCCCAATACCTTACCCCAGGACATTTCCATTGGATTTCCTCAGTGTCCAAGGCCAAACCACTTTCAGCTCCTTCAATGGTGACCTTTCCTCCACTATATAAATTGGCTAAACCGCCCCTTAATCTCCGGGGATGTGTAGGATAAGTGGGCTAGCCATGGTAAATACGGGGTTAAAGTGGCGGAGCGGGCCTGGTTGGGATGTTCTTAGGAGCGTCAGTGCAGACTTGATTGGCCAAACAGCCTCTATCTGCACTGTAGGGACCCTATGATTACCGCGTGTTCAATGCCATGTACTGCCTCTCAGATAATGGTGTGTAACAAGGCCTTCCTGTGTAGGCCCACCACATTTCAAGATGGCGACTGCCTGCAACAAAAAGAAAGAAAATTTGTCCTTTGCTGCTCTCTTGAACCCTGCTGACCTGGTCTTTGCTACAGGGCAGATGGAGGAAGACATTAATAAGACATTGCTGGTTCACTCCTATTGGTGAAATATTGTAACTGCAGATCACGAAAGCGAGATATCAGATTGTTCTCCGAGAAAGATTTGACCTCCAGTCAGGCTTGTTGCTGAAAAGCCAGCGGAGGAGGTGATGGCCTACTGGACTGTTAATCCAGAGACCCAGGTAACATTCTGGGGATCTGTGTTCGGATCCTACTGTGGCAGATGGTGAAATACGAATTCAATAAAAATCCAGAAGTAAGAGTCTAACAGTGACCATGAAACCTTTGTCAATTGTTGAAAAAACCCATTTGGTTCACTCAAGTCCTTTACAAAAGGAAACTGCCATTCCCCACCTGGTCTGGACCACATGTGACTCCAGACTTAAAGCAATGTGGTTGACTCTTAACTGCCCTCTAGGTAATTAGGGATGGGCAGCAGATGCTGGCTCAGCCAGTGATGCCCTGATCGCATGAATTTTTAAAAAGTAATGAATAATATTAACAGCACCAGTGCAGACCGTTCAGTCCAAAAAAGTCCATGCTGGTCATACAAGGTAATATGCACTGCACCAGTGGGAAGTGTTAGATTTGTGTTTCTTTACTCTGTTTTTTGGGTGCGTCAGCCTCACCGGAAAGATCAGCATTTGTTTCCCATCCTTAATCATCCTTAAACTGAGGGTCACAGTTACCCATTTCAAAAGGCTGTTGAGAGCCAACCACCTTGCTATGGGGCTGGACTCACATGTAGGGCCAGACTGATTTTGTTCCCGAAAGGTCATTAGTGAATCAGAAGGGGTTTTTGTGGACACCTGAGACTGGCTCTATATTCCAGCTGGGCTGCTGTTTAAAGACTGGTTTGTTCCAATTGAGCACACCTGCACATCAGAATGGCCAGCTTTCCAAATGATGATAAAAATAATTCGTTAGATCAGCTGCTTACTGCATTTTCCTATCCACACTCTCCAGAAACAACCAAAACTCCTCAGCAAGTGTTTGGAAAATTTGACTTTTTTTGCCAGACCAAATGTTGCCACATGATATAACTCTTCTGTGTTCTGTTTGGTGTGATCAGTAATTATGATGCTCTCTGATAATTCCCCAAACTGTTACTCTCTGTAACACAATGCAAACTCAAGTCATTATTGAACACAATTCTGTGACTCAACTAATATTATTGATATTTTAACTTGACAGGCTGCTCACTTGTGTTTTTGCAATGAGTTCATGGTTTGCCCTGAACTACGCAGGTATACCAGTGTGATGGTAATCTACCAAGTCTGAGAAATCAAGGTTAAGGTGACATCTGGTATTATTATCATGCTTCAAGGCTTCCTTGTTCACCCTGAGTTTTATTATCCCAGATATTGGACAATGGTAGACTTGGTCACGGAGGCAAAAGATTGCACACAATATGAATTTTGGACATTTGAATGTAACCTGAGGTTTGACAGCATAGAGCCAATTTTATGAGAACGGGACTCCAAATTATTGGGAGTCTGTGCTTGTACAATTATGCCTTTCTGCTGAACTCTAATTCTTTCCCCATATAAGTAAATCTGACACGAGCCTGTTCTAATGCATCATATCAGCTCTGATTTATGAATAACCTTTTATTGTTCTCAGATTAATATCAAACTTGGTGCAATACTTGGCTGCTGTTCCAATAATGTCATGTAGTGCAAATAAAACTCAGAAACAAAGCTGAAGAGATATATCATTGCACATAGTTAACCCTTTGGTGTAACACTGCGTTAATCATGTATCACTATCGCTTATAGTAACATTTATTACGTATTTAATTCTCTGTTGTGCAGTCATTATCAGGAGTTAGTAATATTTGGGATGAAAGTTTGATGAGAAACTAAGCTCTGTTCTCTCAGATGAGTGACACCTCTTTAAAGAAGAGTAAGGCCATTCTATTTATTCATCTGCCAGCACCCACAGGACCTGGTTTTTCATCTCATTGCTATTTATGGGAGTTCAATGTTCAATGTGGAAAACTTGATTGCCATGTTCCACCGCAGGGCCCGGAGGGATAACCTGGAGAGTGTCAGCTGCTGCTGTGGATTCACTGTTGAGTTGCTGAAAATGTTCTTTGGAGTATCCTTGGATCTTGAAGAAGAGAAGTACCATCCTGTGAGCAAGACAATCGTATCCATTTAACATCAGTTCATAAGTGGGCCTGGCGGCTTCGGAAAAGCCTTGTGTCCTGATGGCCAACATGTTGCTGGATCTCTCAGGCTTTCTCTTCCCATCTCATACCTTTCATCTACTGGATTTGCCATTGGGCAAAGGCCTGGAGCTGTTAGATTGCTGCCCTTTTGATCTGCATCCTTGACTTGTTCTGCTAGGCAGTGAAGGCTCTGTTCCAGGAGGTCATACAATTCAACAGCAGTTTGTCAAACTAATCCTGGTGATGATGACGCTCAAACCCAATGGAATCTCATACAGCCGACTTTATTTTGAGTGCACTAGAATTCTAGAGTTGAGTTAAACAAGGGAAGATTTTCCAGATCGGTCATGAGCTGAATTTGGAATTCCTGTCTTCAGTTGGGCTGCTTTAGGACTAAGACATTGCAGTTCACCTCTTCCACCTTTTGGTCTTTGTGATGTTTTGATGCTCAGTGGGTGTACATTACTGACTGAATCAATCAATGATCTGTCCAACAGGCACCAGTCCTTCACACAGACCAAGCGATACAGTGCTCACTTTGACCTGAACAATGACGTAATGCAAGAGGTGTCAGTTCTTTGATCTAGAATGTGGTTTTGTGCAAGATTTGCAGCTCAGGTTGAGGTTTAGGATGTAGGTTTGCTCGCTGAGCTGTAGGTTTGATATCCAGACGTTTCATTACCTGGCTAGGTAACATCATCAGTGGCGACCTCCAAGTGAAGCGAAGCTGTTGTCTCCTGCTTTCTATTTATATGTTTGTCCTGGATGGGGTTCCTGGGGTTTGTGGTGATGTCATTTCCTGTTCGTTTTCTGAGGGGTTGATAGATGGCATCTAGATCTGTGATTGTTTATGGCATTGTGGTTGGAGTGCCAGGCCTCTAGGAATTCTTTGCCATGTCTTTGCTTAGCCTGTCCCAGGATAGATGTGTTGTCCCAGTCGAAATGGTGGCTAGCCACAAAAAGACACGACCCTCTCTCCCTCATAGTCCTACACACGGATGAAAAAAAAACACCATTTCGACTGGGACAACACATCTATCCTGGGACAGGCTAAGCAAAGACATGCCAGAGAATTCCTAGAGGCCTGGCACTTCAACCCCAATGCCATAAACAAACACATAGATGACATCTAGATCTATCAACCCCTCAGAAAACGAACAGGAAATGACATCACCACAAACCTCAGGAACCCCATCCAGGAGAAAGATTTAAATAGAAAGCAGGAGACAACAGCTTCACTTCAGTTGGAGGTCGCCACTGATGATGTTACCTAGCCAGATAATGAAACATCTGGATATCAAACCTACAGCTCAGCGAGCAAACCTACACTCTAAATGTGGTTTTGTATTGGTCCTTTTGCAGGAAGAAGCTGATTGTGATAACGAGGCCAGGCTGAGCAGCCTTTGTCAGCCAGATGACACCATTTGCAGCCTTTTCCACCCCTATTTCCCAATGGTAGCGGCCTGATGTCACATTCCCCCAAACGAATGACCTTGCCATCTTTTGAGTTGGCAGTGATGACTTCCTCAAGGTTAGAATAGGATGTTTCCTTCATGTCTTCATGGGATTCGAGTGTCTTGGCATAAGCACTGACAATGGTGACCTCATGGTTACAGCTCAGATGGAGGTGAAGTGTCATCAGTCTTTCATTTCTATAACTGGGGAGTTTTGACAATGCACGCAAGGACCTAGTCCTGATTGCAAAGCCAACTGTGCGGATATGAGGATTGCTGTCACTCTTGCCTTTCCAGTGCGACTTGCATCCTGCAATTTGCTCCTTAACTGCTCCTTCTCAGGAAGGCAGGTCTTATTGAGGGTGGGGATGTCAATTTGGAATCTCAAAATCTCACACAATATATCTAGAGTTCTTCATGGG
The DNA here is from genome assembly GCF_047496795.1 of Chiloscyllium punctatum. Lineage (NCBI taxonomy): Eukaryota > Metazoa > Chordata > Chondrichthyes > Orectolobiformes > Hemiscylliidae > Chiloscyllium > Chiloscyllium punctatum. The sequence continues at coordinate 86,680,735 of NC_092751.1, forward strand.
TGCTCACTCTTGAGATGAGTCTTCTAACATTCCAAGTTGTGAAATTAAAAATTTCCCTTTTCTGCCCGTGATCTTGCAAAAGAATGGTTCCTCAACCAGGAGAAAGTGGCACTGGGCCTTTATTTTTCTAGCGTCCTTCCCATTTAAGGTGAGTAGAAGAGATCTACTCAGTTACAGATGCTGCTGCCCAAAGACACCCCTGTCCCAACACAGCTGATGATTGGCCTTCACGTCTCTTGTCCAGGTGCAGGATCTTGACCAGGAACTCCAGGTTCACAGACCTGACCCCATAACCAGCCAAAGGATTCAGACATTGGACCCTTGCAGAAACCAGCACGTAATAAGGCGGCCTTGGTGATATTGGCATTGTCCACATAATCTTGATGGTTTGGAAGTTGGATTTTGGTGGTGTTGAGCCCTCATGGCTGGGAGCAGCTTTCTTTTACAACCTACTTCATTCACAGCTGGTAAGAGATACACAGTCTTTCTCCTGTACGGCCTTTGAGGACTTTTTGAGCCATCCTTTGTCTGGCACCTACCCCTGACCTTGCAGCCATGCAGGAGCAAGGAGCTGTTGACAACATTGCTCAAGGGATCATTGGGACGACCATTGGTGAAGCACAACAGCGTCTTGAACATATCAAAGTGGTAATCCACAGAGATTACAACATCTTTTTTTTAGATTAGATGCTCTACAGAATGGAAACAGGCCTTTCAGCCCAACAAGTCCACAACAACCCAGACCCATTACCCTACATTTACCCCTGACTAACGCACCTAACACTATGGGCAATTTAGTGTGGCCCATTCACCTGACCAGCACATCTTTGGATTGTGGGAGGAAATCGGAGCACCCGGAGGAAACCCACACAGACACAGGGAGAATGTGCGAACTCCACACAAACTGTCACCCAATGCAGGAATTGAACCCAGCTCCCTGGTGCTGTGAGGCAGCAGTGCTAACCACTGAGCAACCTGCCACCCCAGTCTGCTTAACTGGCTTTGGGGTGTCCTGAGGTTGGGATATGGCACTATTTGAATGCAGGTCATTTGTCATGTTTCAGTAACTCTTGGTGTAACACTTCTCAGTGCATATCAGTAACCCCCACATTCTCATTAATCCTTTAGTGTAATGCTCCCTGGTGTATCACATCTCACTAATTCCTCAATGTAACACTTTATCCATTGTTAATTATTAACCTTTGAATGTAATGATTAATCTGGTAATGTAATGCAGTAATTACTTTGTACATTAACTGCTTCAGTGGGATGCTCAATTTGCTCTCCACTGCTTCACTATCTTTCTTCTTCTTGAGTTCTTTGCTTAAAGGCAAGTCCAACCCACAGCACCACAATCTTCACCACAGAAGGTAAATTGCAAACCTATCGCAGCCGGAACGAGAATTGAACTGTGTGCTGTTGGCACCAGTCTGATCCACAGGATCTCTGTTTTATTCATTAACGGGATGTGTGTGTTGCTGGCTGGGCAAGCATTTAATGTTGTATCTAACTGTTAAGAGTCTATGGGTCTGGAGTCACGTGTAGGCCAGACCAGGCAAGAATAGCAGTTTCCTTCCCTAAATGGCATTAGTAAGTTAGATGGATTTTTCCTGAGAATTGGCAATGGTTTCATGGTCATCATTAGTCTAAAGTCCAGACATGTATTGAGTTTAAATTTCACCATCTGCCATCACAGAATTCATACCAAGGTCTCCAAAATATTCTCTAGGTCACTGGACAAATAGTTAGCAATAATATCTCTAGGTCACCACATGGCTATCAGGAATCTCTTCTGTTCTTTCCCATACCTTTTATGGGTGTATCAGAAAGATTTGTAGGATGCTATTCAGCCTGCTTGTCGTGACTGTGTTATGAACATATATTCCTTGGTCGTCATGGACTGGAATAGGATTCGTACCTAGAATCTCTGGCTCAGGAGAGGCAGGGACACTACACATAGTATCTCTAGACCTTCCTCCTTTCAGTATATTTTCCTTTAAATAAGATGACCATAACATCCTCTGCCACAGCCTCACTTCTTGTTCCACTTTCACAGATATCCACTGAGACTGTTAATAAAAGCGAGTTCTCCTCCAAGTCTCACAACATCTTGACTTGGAAATATATTGTCACTTCTCAAGTGTTGCTGGAACTCCCTCCCTAACAGCATTGTGGGTCAACCTACAGCAAATGGACTGCAGTGGTTCAAGAAGGCAGTTTACCACCATCTTCTCAACGCAGGTTAGGGATCAGTAATAAATTTTTGTCCAGCCAGCAATGCCCACGTACCATGAATGACTGAAAGGAGATGCAATTAGGGACAGAAAGGAGACAGGTTACAGCTGTTAATTAATTGATGTCTAGGTATGTATAAAGGGATTAGCTATGACTGGGGATACAGCAGCCAGACTTGGATAGTCAATAAACTCTCTGCACAAGGAAAACCAATGTCTCGTAGTTTTTATTTGAACAACTGCTGGGTGACATGGTGGCGCAATGGTTAGCACTGTTTCTTCAGCACCAGGGACCCAGGTTCAATTCCACCCTTGGGCAATTGTCTATGTGGAGTTTGCACATCCTCTCCATTGGTTTCCTCCAGCTGCTGCAGCTTCCTCCCCCAGTCCACAGATGTGTAGGTTAGATGGATTGGCTGTGCTGAATTGCCCATAGTATCCAGGGATGTGCAGGCTAGGTAGATTAGCCATGGGACTGTAGGGTTACAAGGAGAGTGTAAAGGGTGGATCTTGGTGGAATGCTCTTTGGAGGAGCAGGATGGACCCGATAGGCCAAATAGCTTGTTTCCACACTGGAGATTTTATGATTCTAACCCTAGTTTAAATCTACTAACAGATATCACCCATTTGTTTGAGGTTTGTGAGCACCTGAGGAGGCCTTTGTCTCAGTAGGAGTGCAAATTGGAGAAGGAGATAGCAGGACATCCAAGTCATAAGCGCATCCAATCTTCTGGTTCCCTATTTTATTTCTTGTAAGGTTATGAGTTGCAAAATTCTGAGGCATTGAACTCCATGCTAAATCTGGTGAACTTTTCTTCTCATGTTGAGTAAGGCCCTGCACCCAAGGAGGGAGTCTCCAAAAACTTTCTTCTGTTCAATCTTGGGACAGATACTGAGAAAGATACTGTCAACAGAAGTCAGCTGCAATCACACAATCAGGAGAGGGCAGAGGTCAGGAGACCTGAGCAGACTGAACATAGCATGCACCCTGTTGGTTCCCCTCCCCCCCCCCCCCCCCCCCCAACAAGTTTTGTCTCACTTCCAACCCCCTACCTCCACATCTCCCCAGCAGCACATGGAGTCTGGCTTTGAAAGAACTGAAACAGAGAAAAACGTTTTTTTTTAAAATCTCACAGAAATAGAGAGAATAGGAACAATACGCAATTTGGCCCATCAAACTTGTTCTGTCATTCATCTACATTATGTCTGATTTTTTTTTACCTCAATATCATTTTCTTGTACCATTCCAATATTCCTCGATATCTTTCATATCTAGAAAACTATGGCTACATACACATCTCATGATTAATATGAGAAGCAATGACAATACCCAACTGGCTTGTTTGAACAAGGACAGTGAGACAATTATTTGATGAGAGGTCTTTTTCCAGACTCCTTCCTCTCATTGAAGGATGGATGAAATGGTGCACCACTATCCTCACTGCCTCACTGTTTGTGTGCATTCCTTGGTGTTGCTTGTCAGGAAACTATGGGGTAAAAACAATGACTGCAGATGCTGGAAACCAGATTCTGGATTTGTGGTGCTGGAAGAGCACAGCAGTTCAGGCAGCATCCAAGGAATATGGAATTTCAAAGGAAGTGCAGGATAAGTGGAACAATATTGATCTAGGCAATCACGAAAGAGATCGTGGGAGTCATAATGGATACACCTCACAAAATATCAAGCCATTGTCTACTTTCACAAAACAAAAAGAGTCTAGAGACAGAAGAGTGGAGTGAAATTCAGTAGAAATAATCTTTCCATTATATAACAGTAGCAGGTTCCCTCTTGAGGTCTACGTGCGGTTTCTGGAACCCTCAATACTATCAATAATGGTAACCAAAGAAACTACTGGATTGTCATAAAGACCGATATGGTGCAATTAGTTTCCTATAGAGAAGGAAATTTGCTGATGTATTCTGGTCTGACCTATATGTGGTGGACTCCAAAATGCCCTCTGAAGTGGCCTGGCAAGCTACTCAGTTGTATTCAAGAAAGTAGCTCATTACCACCTTCTGAAGTAGAGATTGACAAAAGGTATTGGCTTTACTAGGGAAGCCCAATTTCCATGAACGAACTCAAGAGAAAAGGTTATTGCTACAGAATAATACAGAAGACAGGAAATGAAAAAAAAAATGCAATTATAAAGTTCTATTCACATTCTTTACAGCCAGTGGTGTGCTTTCAGAAAGGAGAATTACTTTTGCAAATGTTATAATAGAAATTCTAAGAAGGGAGTGAATAAAATGGAGTGGAGTTCAGCTGGAACCCAGAGAAAAGAGAGAACAGAGGAAGAATGTGAGTGTAGAATTGGACTGAAGGCACATTTTTAGCAATGAGCTACCAGGAAGTGGTATTTCGTCTCTTACATTCTTCGGATGTTGCTGTATATCTCCAACAGGATCTCCATGTCTGACAGATTTTGCCAGATGTTGGTGATCCACTTCCAGTAAGGACCGGATTTATTAATCGGATGGCCTGTGAGTCATTGATGCAGTTCCATTTTAGAAGATGCCATTAAGAGAACCGAGGCCATTTCGGAGCAGCACAATTTCTGAAGCAAAAGGTCACAGCTCACAAACCAGCTGGATTTCCTCAAGGGAATTTGCTGCTGCTTTACAAACTGCTGATGCCTAAGTTTTTTTGCTGGATTTAGGACTCCAAGGGTGAATGTCACTAATTATCTAGATTGATATAATTTGTTCATGCCCATTGCTGTTGTCTCAATAATGACTGCAATTAAGACAGATCTTATTTGTCTGTGAGATACTTTGGATCATCTTGAGGTTGCCAAAGGTGCTCTACAAATTCTAGATTCTTATTTGACAAAGCATTTGGTTAGTTTACCTTAACTTCTGTTTGGCACTGTGACATTTTAAAAATTCATTGACGGGATGTGGACATGACTGTCTAAGCCAGTATTTATTGCCCATCCCTAAGCACTCTGAGGGCAGTTAGAAGTCAACCACATTGCTGTGGGCCTGGAGTCACATGTAGGCCAGACCAGGTGAAGACACCAGGTTTCCTTTCCTAAAGGGCCTATTCACAAAAGTTTCAAGGTCATTGTTAGGCTCTTCATTCCAGAATGAATATCACATTTCACGGGACCTGGACTCCCAGAACAGTACCACAGTCTCTGGATTAAGAGGCTACTGATAATCCCACTAGGCCATTGCCTCCTCCACCTTCTGTTTCCTTCAGTGAGTGGTCATGGAATATTTCCTGACATTTTAGGCTCTCGATAAATGAGCCAAACATGACTTAATTTAGTAGTGAGGATGTACCTGTTCTTGCCCCTGACTGTATGAGGGGAGCAAACATTTGAAAATTTAAACAAAAGGCATGTACATTGTTGAGAAAATCTAGCTGACTGTATCTCCATTTAAATTGATCACATTCCTATCACGATACTCTCCTCCAGTTCCCACTGCTGTCCACCTCCCGACAGTGCTCCCACTGCTCCCCAGGTCCTGCAGTGTTCCTGTACCCACTGCTCCTCACCTCCTACAGTATCCCTGTACCAACTGCTCCCCACCTTCTACAGTGTTTCTGTACCCACTGCTCCACACCTCCTACAGTGTTCCAGTACCCACTGCTCCATACCTTCTACACTCCCTGTACCCACTGCTCCCCATTTCCTACGATGTTCCTGTACCCACTGCTCCCCACTTCCTCCAGTGTTCCTGTACCCACTGCATCCCTACCCCTACAGTGTTCCTGTACCCACAGCCCCCACTTCCTACAGTGTTCCTGTACCACTGCACACCATCCCAAACAGTGTTCCTCTACCCACTGCTCCCCACCCCCTCAGTGTTCCTGCACCCACTGCTCCCCACCCCCTAGAGTGCTCCTGTACTCATTGCTCGCCACCCCCTACAGTGTTCCTGTATCCACTGCACCCCATCCCTACAGTGTTCCTGAACCACTGCTCACCACCCCGTCACAGCGTTCCTGCACCCACTGCACCCCATGCCCTACAGTGCTCCCGAACCCACTGCTTCCCACCTCCTACAGTGTTCCTGTACCCATGGCTCTCCACCTCTTAGAGCGTTCCTGTTCCCACTGCTCCCCACTTCCTACGATGTTCCTGTACCTACTGCTCCCAACCTCCTCCAGTATTCCTGTACCCACTGCATCCCTACCCCTACAGTGTTCATGTACCCACAGCCCCCACCTCCTACAGTGTTCCTCTACCCACTGCTCCCCATCCCCTAGAGTGTTCCTGTACCCACTGCTCACCTCCCCCTACAGTGTTCCTGTACCCACTGCTCCCCACCCCCTACAGTGTCCTTGTACCCAATGCATCCCACCCCCTACAGTGTTCCTGTACCCACTGCTCCCCACCCCCAACTGTGTTTCTGTACCCACTGCTCCCCACCCCCTACAGTGTTCCTGTACCCACTGCTCACCACCCTCTACAGTGTTCCTGTACCCACTGCTCCCCACCCCCGACTGTGTTCCTGTACCCACTGCTCCCCACCTCCTACAGTGTTCCTGTACCCAATGCTCCCCACCTCCTACAGTGTTCCTGTACCCAATGCTCCCTGCCTCCTACAGTGTTCTAGTACTGACTGCACCCCACATCCGACGATGTTCCTGGACCCACTGCTCCCGACCTCTGATGGTGTTCCTGGACCCACTGCTCCCCACCTCCTACAGTGTTCCTGTACACACTGCTCCTCACCCCCTAAAGTGTTCCTGTACTCACTGCTTCCTGCCTCCTACAGTGTTCCTATACCCACTGCTCCCCACCCCCAAGAGTGTTCCTGTACCGGCATTCCTCACCCCCTACAGTGTTACTGTGCCCAGTGCTCCCCACCTCCTACAGTGTTCCTGTACCCACTGCTCCCCAACTCCTACAGTGTTCCTGTATCCACTGCTCCCCACCTCCTACAGTGTTGCAGTACCAACTGCTCCCCACCTCCTACAGTGTTCCTGTACCCATTGCTCCCCACCTCCTATGGAGTTCCTGTACCCAGTGCTCCCCACGCCCTACAGTATTCCTGTACCACTGCATCCCTACCCCTACAGTGTTCCTGTACCCACTGCTCCACAACCCCTGCAGTGTTCCTGTGCCCCCTGCTCTTCACCTCCTACCGTGTTCCTGTACCCACTGATCCCCACTTCCTACAGTGTGCCAGCATCCACTGCTCCCCATCACTTAGTGTTCCTGTACCCACTGCTCCCCACCCCTCTGCAGTGTTCCTGTACCCACTAGACCCCACCTCCTACAGTGTTCCTGTACCCACTGCTCCTCACCCCGTACAGTGTTCCTGTACCCACTGCTCCCCATCCCCTACAGTGTTCCTGTACCCTCTGCTCCCCACCTCCTACAGTATTCCGGTACCCACTGCTCCTCACCCCCTACAGTGTTTCTATACCCACTGCTCCCCAGCTCCTATAGTATTTCCTGTACCCATTCCTCACCACCTCCTACGGTGTTCCTGTACCCATTGCATCCCCACCTACAGTGTTCCTGTACCCACTGCTCTCAACCTCCTACAGTGTTCCTGCACCCACTGCTCCCCACCCCTCTGCAGTCTTCCTGTACCCATTGCAGCCCACCTCCTATAGTGTTCCTGTACCCACTGCTCCCCACCTTCTACAGTGTTCCTGCACCCACTGCTCTCAACCTCCTACAGTGTTCCTGCACCCACTGCTCCCCACCCCTCTGCAGTCTTCCTGTACCCATTGCAGCCCACCTCCTATAGTGTTCCTGTACCCACTGCACCTCACCCCGTACAGTGTTCCTGTACCTACTGCTCCTCACCCCCTACAGTGTTCCTGCACCCATTGCTCCCCACCTCCTACAGTGTTCCTCAACCCACTGCTCCCCATCTCCTACAGTGTTCCGGTACCCACTGCATCCCACCTCCTACAGTGTTCCTGTACCCACTGCATCTCATCCCCTATAGTGTTCCTGTTCCCACAGTACCCCTGCTTCCTGCAATGTTCCTGAACCCACTGGTGCCCACCTCCTACAGTGTTCCTGAACCCACTGCTCCCCATCTCCTACAGTGTTCCTGTACCCTCTGCTCCCCATCTCCTACAGTATTCCGGTACCCACTGCTCCTCACCCCCTAGTGTTTCTATACCCACTGCTCCCCAGTTCCTATAGTATTTGCTATACCCAGTCCTCACCACCTCCTACAGTATTCCTGTACCCACTGCATCCCACCTCCTACAGTGTTCCTGTACCCACTGCATCTCACCTCCTACAGTGTTCCTGTACCCACAGTACCCCTGCTTCCTGCAATGTTCCTGAACCCACTGGTGCCCACCTCCTACAGTGTTCCTGAACCCACTGCTCCCCATCTCCTACAGTGTTCCTGTACCCTCTGCTCCCCATCTCCTACAGTATTCCGGTACCCACTGCTCCTCACCCCCTAGTGTTTCTATACCCACTGCTCCCCAGTTCCTATAGTATTTGCTATACCCAGTCCTCACCACCTCCTACAGTATTCCTGTACCCATTGCTCCCCACCTCCTACGGTGTTCCTGTACCCACTGCATCCCCACCTCCTACAGTGTTCCTGTACCCACTGCATCCCCACCTCCTACAGTGTTCCTGTACCCACTGCATCCCCACCTCCTACAGTGTTCCTGTACCCACTGCTCCCCACCTCCTACAGTGTTCCTGTACCCACTGCTCCCCACCTCCTACAGTGTTCTTGAACCCACTGTTCCCCACCTTCTACAGTGTTCCTGTACCCACTGCTCCCCACCTCCTACAGTGTTCCTGTACCCACTGCTCCCCACCTCCTACAGTGTTCTTGAACCCACTGTTCCCCACCTCTTAGTGTTCCTGTACTCAATGCACTTTACCTCCTACTGTGCTCCGATAGTATTTCCTGTACCCACTGCTCCCCACCTTCTACAGTGTTCCTGCACGCACAGCTCCCCACCTTCTACAGTGTTCCTGTACCGACTGCTCCCCACCTTCTACAGTGTTCCTGCAGCACTGCTCCCTACCCCCTACAGTGTTCCTGCACCCACTGCTCCCCACCCCTCTGCAGTCTTCCTGTACCCACTGCACCCCACCTCCTACAGTGTTCCTCTACCCACTGCTCCCCATCTCCTACAGTGTTCCTGAACCCACTGCTCCCCATCTCTTAGTGTTCCTGTACTCCATGCACCTTACCTCCTACAATGCTCACCCCGTACAGTGTTGCTGTACCCACTGCACCCCACTTCCTACAGTCTTCCTGAGCCATTGCTCCCCACCTCCTACAGTGTTTCTGTACCAACTGCTCCCCATCTCCTACAGTGTTCCTGTACACACTGCTCCTCACCCCGTACAGTGTTCCTGTACCCACTGCTCCTCAACCCCTACAGTGTTCCTGCACCCATTGCTCCCCACCTCCTACAGTGTTCCTCAACCAACTGCTCCCCATCTCCTACAATGTTCCGGTACCCACTGCATCTCACCTCCTACAGTGTTCCTGTACCCACAGTACCCCTGCTTCCTGCAATGTTCCTGAACCCACTGGTGCCTACCTCCTACAGTGTTCCTGAACCACTGCTTCCCACCTCCTACAGTGTTCCTGTACCCATTGCTCCCCACCTCCTACGGTGTTCCTGTACAACTGCATCCCCACCTCCTACAGTATTCCTGTACCCACTGCATCCCCACCTCCTACAGTGTTCTTGAACCCACTGTTCCCCACCTCTTAGTGTTCCTGTACTCAATGCACTTTACCTCCGTCTGTGCTCCTATAGTATTTCCTGTACCCAGTTCTCCCCACCTCCTACAGTGTTCCTGTACCCACTGCTCCCCACCTTCTACAGTGTTCCTATACCCACTGCTCCCTAACCCCTACAGTGTTCCTGTACCCACTGCTCCCCACCTCTCTGCAGTGTTCCTGCACCCACTGCGCCCCACCTCCTACAGTGTTCCTGTACCCACTGCTCCCCACCTCTCTGCAGTGTTCCTGCACCCACTGCGCCCCACCTCCTACAGTGTTCCTGTACCACTGCTCCTCACCCCGTACAGTGTTCCTGTACCTACTGCTCCTCACCCCCTACAGTGTTCCTGCACCCATTGCTCCCCGCCTCCTACAGTGTTCCGGTTCCCACTGCTCCCCACCTCCTACAGTGTTCCTGTACTCACTGCTCCCAACCTCCTACAGTGTTCCTGCACCCACTGCCCCCCATTTCCTACAGTGTTCCTCTTCCCACTGTTTCCCACCTCCTACAATGTTCCTGTACCCTCTGCTTCCCATCTCCTACAGTGTTCCTGTACCCAGTGCTCCCCACCTCCTACAGTATTTCCTATACCCACTGCTCTCCAACTCCTACAGTATTCCTGTGCCCACTGCCCCCCACCTCTTACTGTTCCTATACCCACTGCTCCCCACCCCTCTGCAGTGTTCCTGTACCCACTGCACCCCACCTCCTACAGTGTTCCTCTACCCACTGCTCCCCATCTCCTACAGTGTTCCTGATCCCACTGCTCCCCACCTCTTAGTGTTCCTGTACTCCATGCACCTTACCTCCTACAATGCTCACCCCATACAGTGTTGCTGTACCCACTGCACCCCACCCCCTACAGTATTCCTGCACCCATTGCTCCCTGCCTCCTACAGTGTTCCGGTTCCCACTGCTCCCCACTTCCTACAGTCTTCCTGAACCATTGCTCCCCACCTCCTACAGTGTTTCTGTACCAACTGTTCCCCATCTCCCACAGTGTTCCTGAACCACTGCTCCCCACCTCCTACAGTGTTCCTGTACCCACTGCTCCCCACCCCTCTGCAGTGTTCCTGTACCCACTGCACCCCACCTCGTACAGTGTTCCTATACCCACTGCTCCCCACCCCCTACAGTGTTCCCGTAACCATTGCTCCTCACCTCCTACAGTGTTCCTGTACCCACTGCTCCCCATCTCTCAGTGTTCCTGTACCCACTGCTCCCCACCTCTCTGCAGTGTTCCTGCATCAACTGCACTCCACCACTTACAGCGTTCCTGTACCCACTGCTCCTCACCCGTACAGTGTTCCTGTACCTACTGCTCCCCAACTTCTACAGTGTTCCTATACCCACTGTTCCCCACCCCCAAGAGTGTTCCTCTACCCGCTCTCCTCACCTCCTACAGTGTTCCTGTACCCACTGCTCCCCATCTCTTAGTGTTCCTATACCCACTGCTCCCCACCTCTCTGCAGTGTTTCTGTACCCACTGCTCCCTACCTCCTACAGTGTTCATGTAAACACTGCTCCTCACCCCGTACAGTGTTCCTGTACCTACTGCTCCCAACCTCCTACAGTATTCCTGCACCCATTGCTCCCCGCCTCCTACAGTGTTCTGGTTCCCACTGCTCCCCCCCACCTACAGTGTTCCTGTACCCACTGCTCCCCACCTCCTATAATTCACCTGAACCACTGCTCTCCTTCTCCTGTAGTGTTCCTGCACCCACTGCTCCCCACCTCCTACAGCGTTCCTCTTCCCACTGCTCCCAACCTCCTACAGTATTCCTGTACTCACTGCTCCCCACCTCCTACAGTGTTCCGGTACCCTCTGCTCCCCATCTCCTACAGTGTTCCTGCAACCAGTGCTCCTCACCCCCTACAGTGTTCCTATACCCACTGCTCCCCCCCCTACAGTATTTCCTGTACCCACTGCTCTCCACTGCCTACTGTACTCCTGTGCCCAATGCCCCAACCTCTTAGTGTTCCTATACCCAATGCTCCCCATCTCTTAGTGTTCCTGTATCTACTGCTCCTCACCCCGTACAGTGCTCCTGTACCCACTGCACCCCACCCCCTACAGTTTTCCTGCACCCATTGCTCCCCGCCTCCTACAGTGTTCCAGTTCCCACTGCTCCCCACTTCCCACAGTGTTCCTGAACGACTGCTCCCCACCTCCTACAGTGTTTCTGTACCAACTGCTCCCCACCTCCTACTGTGTTCCTATACCCACTGCTCCCCACCTCCTACAGTATTTCCTGTACCCACCGCTCTCCACCTCCTACAGTGTTCCTGTAACCACTGCACCCCAACTCCTACAGTGTTCTGGTTCCCACTGCTCTTCACTTCCTACAGTGTTCCTGAACCACTGCTCCCCACCTCCTATAGTGTTCCTGAACCACTGCTCCCCGTCTCCTGCAGTGTTCCTGAACCACTGCTCCCCATCTCCTACAGTGTTTCTGTACCAACTGCTCCCCACTTCCTACAGTGTTCCTGAACCACTGCTCTCTGTCTCCTGTAGTGTTCCTGTACTTACTGCTCCCCCCTCCTGTAGTTTTCCTGTACGCTCCTGTACGCACCTCTCCCCACCTCCTACAGTGTTTGTGTACCCACGCTCCCCACCTCTTACCGTGTTCCCGAACTCACTGCTCCCCACCTCCTACAGTGTTCCTGAAACCACTGCTCCCCTCCTCCCTCAGGGTTCCTGAACCTCTGCTCTCCATCTCCTATAGTGTTCCTGTACCCACTGCTCTCCAGCCCCTGCAGCGCTCCCACCGTTCCCCACCCATAAGACCCACCACATCCACTGCACGACGTCCATAAAATCCATTGCAAGAATTTGCCAGTCAGATGTCACAATGGGTATCCGTCAAGCAATAAGTAATCAGCATACATTATTCTAACTCCTTTCTCACTGCTACCTGTCCCTTCAAGCTGGTTGAGGCCAGTGGAATACGTTTGAAGTACCATCACATTTGCATTGTCGGAAACTCAGCAGCTAATATGCTCACAACCAGCTCACACAGACAACAACATGGTCATGAACTGAACTTTGTGCAGAACTCTCTTTGAAGGAGTACCTTTGGTTTCTAGCGGCCTCCTGAAAAGCAGATTTAATCTCATCTGGAAATCAAAGCACACCCGACAGTGCAGAATGCCCTCACCTTTGCACTGGCTGCATCTGTTTTGATTTTTGTGTTCACCTCCTGAGGTGGGATTTGGATCCCTCCATGTTTTGAGTCAGGTGAGCGTGCTCCCTACGGAGTTGTACAGTCGAAAGGCAAGGAACCTCATGGAGACTCCAGGACTTGTTGCTGACAGGAGGACAGCCCCATGGGAATTCGCCCCTCAAATAGAAATAAATTGCTGCAGGTGCTGCAAGTCTGAAATAAAAACAAAAAGTGCTGGAGAAACCCAGCAGATCTGGAGGTATCTGGAGAGAGAGAGAGAGAGAGACAGACAGAGAGAGTTAACATTTTGAGTCTGATATGACACGTCCTCTTCAGTTCTGAAGTAGCGTCATATCAGACTTGAAACGCTGATGTTTTTTCTCGAAGGTTAGGAAGGTACAAATGTCTGAAAGAGGAATAAGAGGAGGTCACACACCCCTTCAAGCCTATTCCGTCATTCAATAAGATGGTGGCTGATCTGATTTTAACCTTAACTCTACGTTTCTGCCCATCCCCAATAATCTTTCATCCCCATGGTAACCAAGAATCTATTGCCCACAGCCTTAAAAAGGTTTAAAGATGCTGCATCTGCTGCCATTTGACGGGAAGGAATTCCAAAGATTCTCAATCTCTGTCTTAAATGGGTGACCACTAATCTTTAAACTTTGGCCTCTAGTCCGAGGGGAAACATCCTTTCCAAATTCACCCAGTCAGATCCCCTCAGGATCTTTTACCTGTGAAGCTCTTCCCCAGAGAATAGTTGGAGTTTGAGCCATTCAATACTTTTAAGGTTCCTGGCTGACGGAGAGTCAAAGTGTATGAGGGCAGTCAGGAAAGGGGAGTCGAGTCACCATTAAAACAGCTGTGATCTTCCAGAATGGCTCAAAGGGCTGAATGGCCTGCTCCTGATTTCTATGTTAGGAGGAGTTCTTGAGGAAAGCTGCACAATGTTCGTTTCTGGAGGGAATTCCTGGTAAAGTACTGCGAGGTGAGTAAAGGTACCAATCAGGAGCATTAAATGGATGGATCCCCCTGTGGTCCATTTTTATTGGTTCATTCCTCCTTGTCTTCATCATGTGAGATGTTCCAGATAAAAGGACAGCGCTGAAGTAAGGCCGTATCTTTTTGTTTCAGTGATGTTGGTGGGTTTGTTACGTTACGCTCAGGTGATGGAGAGACACCAGAACTCCTTACTGAACACAGCAGCGTTGGTCACTTGCTGGATCTGTGCTGCAGGCCTCATCGTCGTGGGAAATTTCCAGGTAAAACATAAAGGAAACTTCTAGCCTTCGGAATAAGTCTTGCCAACCCCTTTGTCCGTCTATTATTCTAAATAGGTGCTAACCCAGTCGCATCAAATAACTATGTAACAACAGTAACTACACATAAGGAGGCAACAGTAAGGAAGAACTGGCACCTTTTGCATCCCCAAGTTATCTCAAAATGATGAGTTAGTTTTCAAAGTGTAGCCTTTCTTGGAACGTAAGGGCCATAACAGCTCCTTTGTGCACAGCAGGATCCCCCACAAAGCAAAGCAGAAAGTGACAGGAGAATGATGTAAGCGAATTGTAGAAAGTGTATGGCAGTGAAAGAGGCCACTTAGCCCATCGTGTCTGCTTTGGCCAAGCAGCCTGATCCCACTCTCTGGCACTTGGTCTTTAGCCCTGCAGCTTACAGTAGATTAGATTCCCTACAGTGTGGGGACAGGCCCTTCGGTCCAACCAGTCCACACCGACCCTCTGAAGAGTAACCCACCCAGACCCATTTCCCTCTAACTAATGCACCTAACACTGTGGGCAATTTAGCACGGCCAATTCACCGGACCTGCACATCTTTGGACTATGGGAGGAAACCAGACCACCCGGAGGAAACCCACGCAGATATGGGGAGAATGTGCAAACTCCACACAGACAGTTGCCTGAGGCTAGAATCGAACCTGGGACCCTGGTGCTGTGAGGCAGCAGTGCTAACCACTGAGTCACCATACCACCCAGTACTTGAGGTGCGGATACAGAGACCTTTCAGATACAATGAGGGTTTCTATCTCAAGTAGTTTCTCAGGTGGCAAGTTCCAGACCGGCTGGCTAAAACAGCTTTTTCTCATCTCCCTGTTAATTTTCCTATTAGTCACTTTAAATACATGTCCCCTTAGTTGCTGGCCCCTCTCCTAATTGAATAAGTTAAGGTCTCGTCTGCAAATTGGCGTCTCTGACAGTTCAGCACTCCCTCAGTATGGCACTGGTGTCACACACTAAGAGTGCTGACTCTGAGAGACAGAAGACATTTTCAGACACTCTACAGTGCCCTGTGGGTAGTGAACGTCTCTTGATGATGAATAGACTTTTCTTCATTGTCCACCAAGGAAAGGCAATTGAAATTTAATGCAGTCAAGTATAAAACTGCAGAACAAAGGGGCAAAATAAAGAACTCACATACTCCACAAGTGGTGTCACAACGGTTAAAAGGTAAAAGGACCAAAATGCTGAACAGATTTAGCGCAAAAGCTGTCCAGTCCCCACACACATGGGTAACCAGAAAAGCCAGTAGGCTATTGAGCTACACATGGTAAAAGGAAGTAGGTAATTATCAAATTACATAGCGTCCTATAAGGCAGCACTTTCAATCATTCATCTAGTTTCAATCATTGAGACACAAGGGAGATAGATATTCAACCATGAGGCTAATCCTCATTGTCAGAAGGTCATAATCAGGAAAATAGGTCATTGGTAGGGGCAGTGATAGGGGATGGAGGGGATTAATCATGATTCCTGAGGGTGATTGTCCCAGAGAAACACTAGCTGCCCTCTAAGACTTACTGCTGGTGAAACTGTCCATCGCCCATGGTGTTGATTGGAATGAGCCCCATTCAGTTTCTGCCTAAATTGGCAGTCAAGGTCCACTCCCGTGTCCAAAGGGAATCCATTACAAATGGCACCAGTCACAGTCTCCAGTAGAAGGACTGCGAATGTGACTGCCCTATGCTGAAGTTATTACCATCTACTTTGGTTCAGGGAGCCAAGTTGGAGCATAGGGACTGACCAATGTGCAGAGCAACTCCCAGTCTGAGTAATGGAGACAGAATGCCTGCAATTGTTCAAAGAACACAAATGTAAGCTGTAATGGAGGATGTGTTAGCATCGTTCTGGAGGGATGAACTCAGATAGCCAAGTGGGTGTGGATATGGAGGGACATTGATCCTCAATGAGTAAATGAACTTGAGATAGAGACCAGCTGTAATCTAGTTGAATGATGCAACAAGCTCAAGAGACTGAATGGTCTACTCCTATATTACTATGAATGGCTTCCATCTTCTGTTGAGATGGTATGATTTTGTAAAATGATTTAAACCTTCTATGAGGGAAGCAGATAGAGAAATACTGGCCAGAAGTGCTCAGTGTTTACACCAACTTTCTGGGCCAGAACATCACTCAGATGGGCAGACCGCCAGCTGTAAATCAGAGCATTGCTTTCAGCAGAACAACAGCCAGCCTCTGAACACCTCACTTAAACAATCTTTACTTACTGGCACGGGAGGGGGGTGGTTTTCCAATGTCACACTGGTAGCAGTGTTAAAGGGCCCGTGCTCCTTCCTTGAGCCTGATTTCAGTCTCCATTTGCCAACTGACAGACAGGGGTGCAAGACCAGGGGGCACTGTACAAACAGTTTTTTTTAGATTCCCTACAGTGTGGAAACAGACCCTTCGGCCCAACAAATCCACACCAACCCTCCAAAGAGTAACCCACCCAAACCCCTTTTCCCTCTAACTAATGCACCCTACGCTATGGGCAACTTAGCACGGCCAATTCACCTAACCCGTACATCTTTGGATTGTGGGAGGAAACCGGAGCACCTGGAGGAAACCCACGCAGACACGGGGAGAACGTGCAATCTCCACACAGACAGTCACTCGAGGAATCAAACCTGGGCCCCTGGTGCTGTGAGGCAGCAATGCTAACCACTGAGTGACTGTGCCGCCCAAGTTGCAACCTCTTGTCACTCAGGAGGTATTTGTGAATCAAATAGCAAGATATGTTTGAACGTCCACCATGAACCTCAAAGGTAGCTTCTCATCCAGAACAAAAATCAAGAATTCCTCCAGTGTGGAAACAGGCCTTTCGGCCCAACAAGTCCACATTGACCCTCTGAAGAGTATCCCACCCAGACCTATTCCCCAAACTTATTACTCTAAATTTACCCTGACTAATGCACTTGTGCTACACATCCCTGAACACTATGGACAACTTAGCATGGCCAATCCACCTAACCTACACATCCCTGAACACTATGGACAACTTAGCATGGCCAATCCACCTAACCTACACATCCCTGAACACTATGGACAACTTAGCATGGCCAATCCACCCTAACCTACACATCCCTGAACACTATGGACAACTTAGCATGGCCAATCCACCTAACCTACACATCCCTGAACACTATGGACAACTTACCATGGCCAATTCACCTAACCTACACATCCCTGAACACTATGGACAACTTAGCATGGCCAATCCACCTAACCTACACATCCCTGAACACTATGGACAACTTACCATGGCCAATTCACCTAACCTACACATCCCTGAACACTATGGACAACTTAGCATGGCCAATCCACCCTAACCTACACATCCCTGAACACTATGTGCAATTTAGTTTGGCCAATCCACCCTAACCTACACATCTTTGTGATGTGGGAGGAAACTGGAGCACCTCGAGGAAACCCATGCAGACACAGGGAGAACACGCAAACTGCACACAGTCGCCCGAGGCTGGAATCGAACCTGAATCCCTGGCGCTGTGAGGCAGCAGTGCTAACCACTGAGCCACCATGTCGCCCCCACAGTGAGCAAATGTGTGTCTCTATGTAGGTAACAGCAGCAGAAGAGGTATGGAAGTAGGAAAAGGGCCATTAGTTCTCTCAGATCTCTCCTATCTATAGACTGTACTCCAAATCTTTGTCACTTACCTGCTCAGCCCGGTTAACTCCCTGATATAGATCCTCTCCCTTCTAATTCTGAGTCCAATGACCAAATGTTAACTCAACTCCCAGAGTTGTAGATCTGTACAAAATGGGTTTGTAGTGTTAGTCAGCTGTTTTGACACCTTCTCCCAGTGGCACGGACAGTATCAACTTCAACACTAAAACGGGAAAAAGATTGTGCAAAGATCTTGTCAGAGTAGAGTTGTAGAGCCATCACATAAGATAAGACCATTCAGCCTATCAATGTGGGGTGGGATTGCTTGCACAGTGGTTTTTGGCAAGGACCATATAATCGTCTGTCCATTTCATATACAAGCCTTCAACATTCTCTCTTTCCCAGAACTGGCATCAGATGATGTGTTGCATTTCCCAATCACTTCCTCCAACCTCCTTATTTACTGCAGTGAGAGAAACTAGTTCTAGAGAAATGAGATTACAGGCAGTGCCTCCACAGATGTTAAAATGTGGTGCTGTTACTAATCAAACTGCAATGTTTGACAGACTTGGAAATGTTTTTCCCTTATTACGGAAAGTTCTCCTTTTAGTTTAACAGCTCAGCTAAGTTCAAAAACATTGATTATCTTTCACAGATGGTGCTATGGCTTCAAGACACATTGTTAACTTCAAATATGAAATTCGTCTTGATGCATGTGTTAACTTAATGTTTAATGTTTTGAAAATAACACAAAGTTTATGAATCAGAAAGATATTTTACTGTGGATTAGATTCCTGTGAATTTGATTACAGAGTGTATCACTATCCTTTGAGAAAGTGGCTCAATTTAATATTTTACAGGTTTTACTGTTTGTGTGGTTAGTCCTCACTGAGATTCTGAGGTTAATTTCGAAGTGAACTCTGTGCCTGGATTGCTTCCACAACATTAAACCTTCTCTTTAAACGTACCTTACTGTTTTTCATGAATATCTGATCTTCAGATGGAACAAACCTGGGTCAGGAACTTAAGGCAGTGTTCTCTTTAAAGCAACTGTTTCAGACCAATGCCTTTTTCTTTATAATTCAACATATTAATTATCTCACTGGAATGACAGCACAGAAATGGGTCATTTGGCTCAATGGGTCCCTGCCAATTGTAATGCTTTCCCACGAGTCTTTGCCGGGTCACTTCATCAAGACATCCTTGTATTTTGTCTGTCTCATATACTTCGCTAGCTTCCTCTTAAATGCATCAACACTATTTACCTTGACTAGAATAAAAAGGTGACATAGTGGTAATGTTACTGGACTAGTAATCCAGAGGTAGGGCACAAAATAATTTTATTCATTTTATTTTTCGAGGGCTTCTCTTGAGATTTGCTCAAGGGCCACGTTTTAATTTTGGGAAGCTACCTTTTTATTCTCTCAACTTCCCTTATTGGATGTCATAGCCTGCTCTGGAGGGTTGCTTGGCCCAGTTGGCTGGATGGCTGCTTTGCAACACGGCATGACGCCAACAGCCTGGGCACAATTCCCATGAGGTAACCATGAAGGACTTCACTTCTCAACCTCAGTCCTTGCCTGAGGTGTGGTGACCCTCAAGAGAAACCACCACCAGTCATCTCTCTCCAGTGAGAGCACAATCCACGGGGACTAGGGCACCTGTACCTTTCAGGAACATTCTGTGTTTGTGTTGACGTATGGGTAGTCTGACTCACACAGAAGCAGAATTGGAATAATTCATCACTATCCTCAAAAATTCATTAAATCTAAAGCCACAGCACTCGAGGAAGGCATGGTTTTCCAAGAAACCACAGTATTTAAAATTGGCACAAGACAATGGGCACTGTTTAGCAACAAAAATTCTTTTTTCAAAATAACTGATACACACTTATGCACACATCTGTTTTACACATTCAGCTTCACTCAAGTCTCATGCAAACTACCAGACTGAAAACCTTAAAAGTTTTATTTCCCAAGCTATGGGTGTTTTCCCTTAGCTAAAAAAAACTACACAATATCCAGAACCTTCTAAACTGAAAGCCTAATGCACAATTGTTCCAAGGTGATATCTCCCAGACTGTGGTTTTAAAAATAAACCACCATAGCTACATAAATATCGATGTTAATCATTAAACCCCTTCAGATACACAGACCAAAATTTTAGATTTAGTTTTTTTTTTAGATTTAGACTTTATTATTATGTGCTCTCAAGTACTAAAATACAGGAGCACAGTGGAAAGCTTTCAATGCTGTGACACACAGCGCCATCTTAGGTATAAGTATCTAGGTACAAAAACTTAAAAACTAGCCAGCAGCTCAAATCCAAACTCAAATTAAGTGAACTTAATATATATATATATATTAAAATTATAATACATATATTGTATATTATATATAAATAACCTATCTCACCATTGATCTATTGTTGGGCCGAAGGGCCTGTTTTCTTACTGTAGGGATTCTATGATCACAGTAACCAGTTCTACATTCTAAACTCTCACTGGCTAAAGAAATTTCCCCTCAATTCCTTATTGTATTCATTGATGGCCATTCTATATTCCTAACATTATTGTGTCAGTTTGAGGGTCTTTTACTTTTTTGTTACTTAATGCTGTTGATAAGGATGTTCTGACTAACATAGGACAGTTGAGCAGCAAAAACAACTGCATGACCTGAACAGATTCTGAAATCCCTTCGTCTAAGATAATCAGGAACACAAAGGCCAGTGTTTCAACAAGCCGATGTGAACAGCTAGAAACACATGCTCAATTTTTTTTTATTCCTTAAGGGAGATAGCCACTCCACTGATGAAAATCTGAACAGAATTTTAAAAAAGTGATATTTCTCCCTTACTTGTATTGGAGATTGAAACTTTTGATCTTGATCCCTGGTCACAATGCTATTAGAATCCCTACAGTGTGGAAGCAGGGCATTCAGTCCACACCAACCCACCCAGACCCACTCCCTTACCTTATCCCTGTATTTCTCCTAGCTTGCCCACCTAGCCTGTATGTCCCTGGACACTATGGGCAATTTAGCGTGGCCAATCCACCTCATCTGCACACCTTATGACAGTGGGAGGAGACAAGAGCACCTGGAGGAAGCCCACGCAGACACGGGGAGAATATGCAAACTCCAAACAGACAGTTGCCCGAGGATGGAATCAAACCCAGGTCCCTGGCGCTGTGAGGCAGCAGTGCTGACCACTGAGCCACTGAGTGCCTTTTAATACCTTTTTTCTGTTTGTTCGTGGATGCTTCAACCCCGACTTCATTTCCCAATCTTTGTTGCTCTGAGCAGTGTTTCTTTATGCTGATGGTGCTGCCAGTCAGTAGTGAATGAATCCCACTTAGTATGTGATATCACTTTAAAAGAGAACATACTAAAGATCAAGGAGCCAGGTTGTAGGATATATAACTGATGTGTTTTATGATCTATATGTTAGCTTATGTACTCTCAGAAATAAGAAGGGAATGATGATCTTGGTGGGATTGCACTATAGGCCCCCTGATAGTCAGAGGGCAATTGAGGAGCAAATATGTAGAGAGATTTCAGATTATGTGTAAGAATAATAGGGTTCCAATAGGAGGGGATTTTAACATTAACATAGACTGGGACTGCCATCATGTTAAGAGCTTGGATGGTGAGGGATTTGTTCAGTGTGTTAAAAAAAAAACTTATTTTATCAATATGTAGATGAACCTACTAGAGAAGGAGCAAAAATTGACCTTCTGTTGGGAAATAAGGCAGGGCAAATTAGTGGGGAAGCACTTTGGGACCAGTGATCATAATTCTATTAGTTTTAAAATAGTTATTGAAAGGTATAGGCCTTGTATAAAAGTTAAAGTTCTCAGTTGGAGTAAATCAAATGAGACAGGACCATCCTTAAATTTTCCTTTTTGTTCTTTCTTCCTTTCCCTTCAGTGAAGCACATTGGTATACTCGTCTGAATTGAGTCTGTATAAGTGTGAGACACTGTTGCTTTTTGTAATCTGGAACAGCCGGGGAAAATGCTAAGTCCTACTGATGGTTCTACCACTCAGGCTTTATCAATGAGCTGAGCTATGTAGCCAGTGGTCAGCTCTGGAGTCCTCACACCACTGTTCCAGCTGTCAGATCTCCGTGTCTGTTAAGGAAGATTAACCCGATGACAGTAACACACCAGTTTCAGAAGGTCTCTGTCCCATATGATGTGGAGGTGCGGGTGTTGGACGGGGGCAAATAAAGTTAAAAATCACACAACACCAGGTTATGGTCCAACAGGTTTATTTAGAAGTACTAGCTTTCAGAGCACTGCTCCTTCGTCTGGTAGCTGATGAAGGAGCAGCACTCCAAAAGCTAGTGTTTCCAAATAAACCTGTTGGACTATAACCTGGTGTTGTGTGACTTTTAACTTTGTGTGCCCCACAGGCATTTTAACCTGATGCCCCAGTGATGTAACCAGGCCAATGCATTATCGTGTAACAGGCCATTGACTGCAACACCAACCCTCTAAAGCACAATAATCCGCTCATCAAAGTAGAATTTCTGAAGTTTTAGGTTGCGATTAGATGGCAGAATCCTGGAGAAAGGGAAATTGCTCTCTGAAATGTACAGGGCACAAAGATATACATGTAATGTTAAATGAAAATGGATTTGAGAATGATCAGATCAGCCATGATCTCAATGAATAGTGCAGCAGACTTGATGGGCTAATTGACCTCCTTCTGTTCCTCCATTTTATGGTTGAACACAGCCTTAAAATAATATGAGATAACGATGGTGATGACAAGACAAAAGAATGGACTGAGGAACAGATGGGCACTGGAAATTGATTTAAAAACCTTTTGGTTCTAATTTTATTATAACCTTTGTGGTCAAAGTAATATGGGGGCGGGCGGTGTGTGGTTGGAGGGGGATAGTGATGTGAGGTAATGTCACTAGTCGTTTAGAGGCCAGTGCTCTGGGGGATAGGTTCAGATTCTACCAGAGTTGGTGGAATTGTCATTCATTGAATAAAATTGTAATCTAGTGCAGAATTTTATAAAGGAGCAGTTGTCACCAACTCTGTAGCCCTGAATAGCAGAAAAGTTGATTGGAACCAACAGGCCAAGAATTAGATGCCCCCCACCCCCAGCCCAGGGCTGTATTTTTCTGCTGATGAGCAGATTTCCTTCCCTAAGGGGCATCAGTTAACCAGGTGACTTCCTCCAAAAACCAATATGGTCACCATTTAGGCAAGTTTTTCATTAATTCAGATCCCACCATCTGCCACGGTGGGTCTTAAGGCCATGTCCCCAGAACATGAGTTAGGCTCTCTGGATTACGGGTCCACTGCCCCCGCTTCACTATTTATTATTACTTATTGACATATGGTGGGTGGATATCAAAATCAATGTACATTTTTGGAGGTAAACTCAGTGTGGTTTGGACGGTAGTGAGCTGGTCACTTATCACCATTTATGTGCCTTTCCACCGAAGGCGAACTGAGCATGGGACTCCTAACACCTAGCCCACAATCTCATGGTCACTTTTATTGACTTCTGTAAAAACCCACCTGGTTGACTAATGTCCTTTAGGGAGGGAATCTGCCATCCTTACTTGGTCTGACCTACATATGAGTCCATACCTACTGCAGTGCCGTTAACTCTTAACCACCTTAAGAGCCAACCACTTTGCTGTGGGTCTAGCTCTCCCTTTCACAGGCATTGCCCCTTTAATGCAATAGTAGTTTTGCAACAGAAAATTTACTTAATCCCAGAAATTCTGTAAACATCTGTGGGCCAGGCCTCTGCCTTTTACAAGTCCCAGCGATCTGAACGCACAGGGATTCCTTTCAAGAGCTGGGCTCTAAGACAAGGTGGGCACAAGCCTTAAAGGCGACGGCAGTCAGCAGTGAAAGGGCAGTTTGTGATTCCAATTGGAGGTGAGTGTGTTGGCACATTCAGCCTGGAGCCTTTCCAAGCTGTCAGTCTGTGGTGAGTGGGCCCACTGAGCTGTTTGCAAGCACCTCCTGTTTGATGGCACACTGTAATCCCCTATACAGGCAAATAAAGGTTTGGTTGTGACTGTTTGATTTGGCACAGTCGCTGCATCGTGGATAATTCTGCCTCTGGTAAGGTCAGTTCTCGTAAGCTACATAATGTTCAGCTCCCTCAGTCTATAAATAGAACAACGGTGCAACAACAGGTGTCAACAGTGAGCCCATCGACTAAGGGGATATTTGCAGTGAATTGGACCCAAATTGTAGTCTTATCTACTCTGAGCCAGGAATTGTTTCCAATGTTTTGAGTGATCCAGTTTGCCTGAGGCTCAGAGAACAATGCTGAGATTGTGCACTTCTGTATTGCCTGATCACAGAAAAAAAATCTTTCTCCTGACCCACGTTAGGGGAATGTTTACAGTGATTTGTTCTGAACAGCCAAATTGGCCTGGGCTCCTAAACGACAGCTCCATTCCCTTTTTGCCCCAGTGACACCAACCCATACCCCAGATATATCCAGAGCAAACTCTTACAGCCACCCCAAATCCAGTGGGAGTACAATTTGTGCTCTACCTTATAACTATAGAATGATAAATATCGTATCTATTTTGCAGATCTTGTGAATACTGAATGTAGAAGCAGGAGCATGCTATTTGGCCCTTCAAGCCTATTCTGCCATTCAGTATAGTCATGGCACACTGTCCAACGCAGTACTTTGTTCTTGCTTTCTTCCTACCTACTTTGATCCCTTCAGTCTTATATCTACTTTTGTATAACATATCCACACACTTATATTCATATCTTTCTTGCAAGTCTTCAAGTTTTGGCCTCAACAATTTTCTGTGGCAGAGGGTTCCACAGGCTCACCACTGTCTGGGTGAAGACGTTCATTGTCTGGGTGAGGAGTCAACTCCATGCAGTGAGATATAACTTACGCTGGTGCTTCCCCGACAGTGACTCCATTTCAAGGCTCTCAGTGAGAGTGGGGTGGAGTGGGATTGGGAGGGGGCAGGTGGAAGTGGTCTTTGCTGCCTTGGAACTTGCTATCCCAAGGTTGCAGCCTGTGACCCCACTTGGGTTTCCAAGCCCACTTCAGGAAGCCAAGTTCGACGCAAATGCCCATGGAGTTTAACCACAATGTTGACTCGACTCACCTGGTACTTTGCACACATAAACTATAAAGATTAAACCAATACCGCGATCATTTCATGTAAGGTCCTGTTTTATGATATTACAGATTAGATTAGATTCTATACAGTTATGGAAACAGGCCCTTCAGCCCAATAAGTCCATACTGACCCTCTGAAGGATAACCCATCCAGACCCATTCCCCACATTTACCCCTGACTAATGCACCTAGCACTATGGGCAATTTAGCATGGCCAATCCAGCTTTGGATTGTGGGAGGAAACCAGAGCACCCAGAGGAAACTCACGCAAATTCCACACAGACAGTTGCCTGAGGCTGAAATCGAATCTAGGACCCTGGCACTGTGAGGCAGCAGTGCTAACCACTGAGCCACTGTGCTGCCTCTGATTGTGGCCAGGCATTACACAAGTGCACAATCCCAGCATTGTTCTCTGGTCCTCAGGCAGGCTGGATCACTCAAAACATTGGAAGCAATTCATGGCACAGAGTAGATAAGTCTACAATTTAGGTCCAATTCACCGCAAACGTCCCAGTCTGAATGTAGACCAGAAACAGAAATAGTTGGAGAAACTCAACAGCTCAGGCAGCATCTGTGGAGAGAAATCAAAGTTAACATTTTGGGTCCAGTGACCCTTGTTCGGAGTAGTAGCTAGGAATGTAGCAGCTTTCAGTTCTGAGCAAGGGTCACCAGATTCAAAACATTGACTCTGCTTTCTCTTCACAGATGCCACCAGACCTATGGAGTTTCTTTAGCAATTTCTGTTTCTGTTGCAGATTCCCAGCATTTGCAGTTCTTTGTTTTAATTTTGGGAAATGTAGAATTTGATCCCAAGGAATCATGAAGTGGCCTTCTATCAGAATGTAACTTGATTTTCTGGTCCTTAAAGGGATGATGAAATAGAAGTTTCTATAATAAGGCTGGAAGATGCCATCATTGACAATCCTCATGGAGCCTTCCATTGAATAGTAATTGCAGAAGGCGCTGTAACATGTCAGCACAGGATCTGCTTGTTTATTTAAACCATGTCAGCCAGAACATGATAACATGCACAATAAAATTGGAAATTCCACCCCTCCTCCTTTTTATCAGACCAGAGCTTTCACACCCTTTCCTGCCTGTTGCTTGTACATTCCCCTATCTGTGCCATCCTTTATGTACCTCCAGGGAGGCTCTGTCTGATCGGCCTTTCGGAATTATTAATTTCAGTTCATGCCTTCAATGGCACCTCTGTGTTGGAGCAGCCCTCGATGTCTCCTTCTTGCCTCAGCAGCAACTGTCTCTCCAAGACGCCTGAGCTGCTAGTCCTGTGATTGGGTCACCAGAGTCCAGAGACTCCATCCCCTATCTTTAATTGGACAGTGAGCACAGGGGCAGCCAATTAGGAGGCTTTCTCTGTGAAAATGTCTGCCATTGTCTGGCTTGTGGCAAGGTGCGTACTGGCCCCGATGCCATTAGCCCCAAAGCCCATATGCCCATTTGTTGCCCCAAAGACTTGCAGTCTTCAGCGGGAATATAGGATGTCGCCCTCCAAATCATTGATAAAATTTGCTGATGATTTTGTCCTTCCATCCCACAATCCCCCAGTGCTTGAAAGCTGAGTTTTCTGCCTCTACACTTGACTCTTAACTACCTTCCATCCTACGTCTCTGAAACTGGAAATGGAACTGTATTGTAGGTCTAGCTTTCTCAGCCATGAGTAACACTGACAGACTTACTCATTCTGTGTACAAACACGAGTCCAACCAACACAAATATGGGTCAAAATTCTAGAATACCCTCCCTAACACCATATGGGAGGGGGAGGAGAGTAGCTAGACCAGATGGATTGCAGTGGTTCAAGAAGGCAGCTCACTACCCTTCTAAAGGGCAACTAGGGATAGACAATATATGCCAACACGGTCCCATGAAAGAATTGTTAAAAAAAATAGAAAATAGAAAACAAAATACTTCAAATGCTTTTGAAAGAAATAGTGTAGAATGTCAGTTTAGAGTTTAAAATGTCAGCCCTTCTTTGTGCCTTTTTGCCTCCTGGATACTAATTCACTATAAGCACAAATATTAAGCTTGTTTCACCCACCCATAGGCCCTTTAAAAGGTAGGTTCATTTAAAACTGAAGCAGGCTCAGTAATGCAGAAAGTTCAGGTCCTGGGCCAATCTTTGTTTTAAAATTAATTTAAATACATCACAGATGACAGCATGGCGTCAGGCAAATGTACAAAAGCTATGTCATTGCTCAGGAGCTTTCAAACTGTCAGTAAATTCAAGAACAAAGAAAATTACAGCACAGGAACGGGTCCTTCAGCCCTTCAAGCCTGCGCCAATCCAGATTCTCTATCTAAACCTGTCGCCTATTTCTTAAGGGTCTGTATCCCTCTGCTCCCTGCCCATTCATGTATCTGTCTAGATACATCTTAAATGATGCTATCGTGCCCATCTCTACCACTTCCGCTGGCAACACGTTCCAGGCATTCACCACCCTCTGTGTGAAGAACTTTCAATGCATATCACCCCTAAACTTTTCCCCTTTCACCTTGAACTCATGACCCCTAGTAATCGAGTCCGCACTCTGGGAAAAAGCTTCATGTTATCCACCCTGTCTATACCTCTCATGATTTTGTAGGCCTTAATCAGGTCCCTCCTCAACCTCTGTCTTCCTAGTGAAAATCGTCTTCCTAATGAAAATCATCTTAATCTAGTCAATCTTTCTTCATAGCTAGCGCCCATCCATACCAGGCAACACCCTGGTGAACCTCCTCTGTCCCCTCTCCAAAACATCCACATCCTTTTGGTAATGTGGTGACCAGAATTGTACGCAGTATTCCAAATGTGGCCAAACCAAAGTCTTGTACAACTGTAACATGACCTGCCAGCTCTTGTACTCAATATTTTCTGTCAAAGATTTACTCCGCCTAAAGATTTCAGAATTTAATTCCACTGCTCTGACTAAACACAGTCTATACCCTCCCTATAAAGCAAGCCCACTCTGCACCGTCCCTATAAAGCAAGCCCACTCTGCACCGTCCCTATAAAGCAAGCCCATTCTACACTGTCCCTATTAAGCAAGCCCACTCTGCACCGTCCCTATAAAGCAAGCCCACTCTACACTGTCCCTATAAAGCAAGCCCACTCTGCACCGTCCCTCTAAAGCAAGCCCACTCTGCACCGTCCCTATAAAGCAAGCCCATTCTACACTGTCCCTATTAAGCAAGCCCACTCTGCACCGTCCCTATAAAGCAAGCCCACTCTGCACCGTCCCTCTAAAGCAAGCCCACTCTGCACCGTCCCTATAAAGCAAGCCCACTCTACACCATCCCTATAAAGCAAGCCCACTCTGCACTATCCCTATACCCTCTGTACAGGGCAAGATACTTTGAACATTCCATTAATATTAAAGAATGTGGTGGAGGAATTAAGTCATCACTGGGGTGGCACTGCTGCCTCACAGCGCCAGGGACCTGGATATAATTCCAGCCTCGGGTGACTGTCTGGGTGGAGTTCTCCCCGTGTCTGCATAGTTTTCTTCTGGCTGCTCTAGTTTCTTCCTATGGTCCAAAGATGTGCAGGTTAGGTGGAGCAGGCTCAATGGACTATATGCTCATCTCAAATCCCTCTTTCTTTAATCCTCATGCTTTGTAGAGGCAGGATATTACACAGATATTGCACATGCTAAATTGTCCATCGTGTCCATTGGGAAGTGCAGGATTACAGGGATAGGGTGGTGAGTCTGGAGGCAATGCTCTTCGGAAAGGTGTGGACTCAATGGGCTGAATGGCCTGCTTCCATACTGCAGGGATTCTACCATCACTAAAGAAGTGGTCAGAGACAAACTAATGAGGCTAAAGGCAGAGAAGACCCCTGATACTAATAGTTTGCTTCCTCGGATCCTAAAAGAGGTGGTGGATGTATTGGTTGTAATTTTCCAAAAATCCTTGGATTCTGGAAAATCCAGGATCTCTGGAGAGGATTGGAAAATTGCCAGTGTGACACCTCAATTCAAAAAAGAAGGAAGACAAAAGCTGGGTAACCGAAGCTGATTAGTCTCACATCTATTGTTGGAAATGTATTGGAATAAATTATTAAGAAAATAACAGCAGAACAATTGGAAAACCATGATCTAATCAAACAGAGTCAGTGTGACTTCATGAAAGGGAAATTGGGTATATTTGAGAATGATCCATCTCCATCTATAATCAGCCCCAAAATACAGCTTCCCTGCCTGTGCAGTAATTTTTTACGATGGCTTTTCTTTTGAGCTTGCTCCTCAGACAGCAGGTGAAGACATTGTCGATACTATGTATAGTTCAGCTTGATCTGTTCAAAAGTGTAAAGTGGTACGGATGCTGGAAATCTGGAATCAAAACAGACAAATGCTTGAGATTCTCAGCAGGTCAGGCAGCGTCTATACAGAGAGAAAGAGTTAATGTTTCATCTGTCGAATGGCAATGGTCAGCAACCAGAAATATTAACTCTAGCAGGACTCTAGATCTTGAATTAACCAAATACCGCTTCAACAGACCAGTTAATCATCATCAGCAAAGTGATGCAAAGAGGAATCAACAGTGCTAGTGAGTGACACTTGTGAAGAAGTGACCTGCTCATCAATGTGCACCGTGAGTTCTGCCACGGCCACTCAGCTCCTGACTCTCTCACGTTCTTGGTTCAGACACGAACAAAACAGCTGAATTCCAAAGGTGAGGTGTGAGTGGCTTCCCTTGACATCAAGGCCGCACCTAACCGAGTGTGGCATCAAGGAACCTGAGTGAAACTGGAGTCAATGGGAATCTGGGGAAAACCTCTCCACTGATCTGAGTCATACTTTGCACAAAGCAAGGTCTTAGTTGTTGGAGGTCAGTCATCTCAGCTCCAGGACATCTTTTCAGGAGGTCATCAGGATAGTGTCCGAGGCCCAAACATCGTCAGCTTCTTCATCAATGACCTTATCCTCCCAACCTTCCAGTCACCGAATCAGGAGCAGGGATGTTTGCTGATGATTGCATGAAGTTTAGCACCATTCATGGTACCTCAGCTCCTGAAGCAGTCCATGTCCAAATGCCTGGTTAACATTCGGGCTTTGGCTGAGAAATGGGAAGTAACATTCCCACCACATATTACCAGGCAATGACCATCTCCACAACAAGAGAGAATCTAACCGTCGCCCCTTGTCACTGAAAGATCTTACTATCGCTGAATCCTACACCATCAGTATCTTAGCAGTTACTATTGATAAACATATAATTGAACCAGCCATATAAGTACTGTAGGTACCAAAGCAGATCAGAGTTTGGGAATTCTGTGTAATATCCTGCCTCTACAAAACATAAGGATTTAAGAAAGAGGAATTCGAAATGAGCATATAGTCTATTGAACCTGCTCCACCATTCAATATAATCATCGCAGATCTTAGACTTCACCTCCACTTTCCCACCCACCTCCCCTGTCCCTCTGTCTGTCTCATCCTTCATCCACAACCCTCCCAATCCTGTGAGTGAAGAAATATCTCCTCCAGCATAGTCCAAAATGATCAGCCCCTTATCCTGAGAGTGTGCCTCCATGTTTGAGATTCCTCTACCACAGGAAGTGATGTCACAGTGCTCATCTGGTTAAGCATTCATAATTTTGAATGTTTCTTTGAGATCACCTGTCATTCTTTTAAAACCCAGAGAGTATCGATCCAATTTACTCAGTCTCCTATCGTAGGGTAACCTGCTCATCCTAGGGGCCAGTCAAGTGAACCTTGACTGTACCTTCCTTAAATATAGAGACTGAGATTGCACCCATTCTTCAGGGTGTGATGTTACCAAAGTCCCACATAATTGTAGCAATTGAAACCTTAGGAGTAGCATGGGGTTAGCACTGCTCCTTCACAGCGCCAGGGATCCAGGTTCGATTCCAGCCTTGGGTGACTGTCTGTGTGGAGTTTGCACATTAACCCGCATCTGCATGGGTTTCCTCCAGGTGCTCCGGTTTCCTCCCACAGTCTAAAGATATGCAGGTCAGGTGGTCAAGCTAAATTGCCATAGTGTCAAAAGATATTCAGGCTAGGTAGGTTATCCATGGTAAATGCAAGGTTTACAGGTCTGCGTGGATTGTTCCCTGGAGGGTCGGTATACACCTGATAGGCCGAATGGTCTCTTATCTGCACAATTGGGCTACTATGCTTCCATCCATAAAGCACAAGTCAGCAGTGCGATGGAATGCTCTCCACTTGTCTGGATAAGTCCGGTTCCAACAACACTTGAGAAGCTTGACACCAACCAGGACAAAGCAACCCGCTTGATTTGCAGCTATCCATCACCTTCAATATTCAGTTGCCCCACGCTGATGTGTACAAGCTGCCTCATGTTGCGATGCCAACTGCTGGTGGTTGGGGTAAAATGCTGTGACCTTCCTTCCTTCCTTCCTCCCTGTGTCTGACAGCCTACCTACTTAGCCCCAGTAGAGGATAACCCACTATTAATTCTTAGCAAGAAGAGGCACTTGTCTTACAAAACAAGATGAAATTTACTGCACAATAGCAATAGTTTAAATACAACTTGTATTGACTTGTTTGGCATAATTACTCAGACTGTCAGGAGCCAGAGAAGACCCATCTGCCTCCATTGACACCTTGAACTACTGTCTCTCCTCCATCCAGAGACTGTCGCATCATCAGATTGGGTGGAGCTAAATTCAGCTTCTATATTAACCCCTTCAGAACCATTACCTTATACAACACCTTCTGGAAGAAGTACATTCATGGCTTCATCGGCAGCACCTTCCAAATCTGTGACCTCTACCATCTAGAAGGACAAAGCAGCACAGGCATGGGCCCACTGCCTACTGCAATTTCCTCTCGAGGTCACAGTTCATCCTGATTTACAACTATATCGCCATTTATTTATTGTCACTGGGTCAACATCCTCAGAGTCATTTGTGGGTGTTCCTACTGTCTATGAACTGCTGGGCATCAGAATGGAGGCTCACCACCAATGGTTAAAGGTCAGTTAGGAAGAGGCACTTAGTGGTGGTCTAGTCAGTGCCTCTCACACCCTGGGAATAAAGAAAGGAAAATTCTCGAAAGTGAACATCAGTCTAAGTGCAAGATGAAAGTTGGTAAACGAAACAAAGGGATTAAGTGTCTGGACTGATTCACATCTGCTGCCTCAATATTACACAGCAGGGTGCCTGAAAAGAAACCTCAGAACTATTTTCTATCTGGCTTATCTCTGAGATCAAAAGATCAAGCTGAAAGACAGAAGTGGCCTTTTTATTGGTCACAGTTCAAAGATCTTGGAAGTGACTGCTCCCAGTGTCCAGGCTGAGGATTGAAGATAGTCCCCTAAAAAATAATTACACTTTTATGAGGTGTTTTTGACTGAATGAATTATTAACATTAGATATTCTCCACAGCATATGGAAATGTTTTTGCTGGTAACTATTGAGACCGTTGCACTGACTACTCTTTGATTGTGATTTTCAGGATTTTGCATTAACTCATTAAGCGCCAGTGCAGCGATTGTAATGCAGGGAGCTCACAGTCGGAACACAGATCGAAAACATTACCCCATTCTCCACTCCCTTTGACTCCCGACCACCCACATGCATGTATACACACATACATACTTTGATGTTAATACCCTCGTTGTGTCTCTGAAAAGCTTTATTACTATCTTATGAAGGACTTCAGGGCTCAATTTTCGACTGACTTTGTGGCATTATTCTGACATATGCTGATAATTCTAGCCCAAGAAGGTGTTGTGAAATGGCTGAGCCAATCAAAAGGCTCAGCAGGTCAGTAAGTGTGTCTGTCAGGAGAATGACCGAATCTTACAGCACCAAAGAGGATGCCGTTCAGTCTATTGTGTCTGTACTGCCCCTTTAGAAGAGCGATTAATCAGTCTTGCTTCTTTGCCTTAGATCTGGCGATAGAGATGCTGTCCCTGTGTCCATCAAAGCCGACAGGTTCTCTCTGCTACTCTCAGAAAGATGCCCCTCCATTCTTCCATCCTGACCTATCGTCTATCTCCAATGTTAGGTTACTAACTCTGATTGGCTGTCATCAGGAAGTTCCATTATGTATCTTCCTGCCTCTCAGCACACAGCTCCCACATTCCAGCCACAAGTAAAATACTGCTCAGAAGATCATCAACCCATCATCTCTGAGATGGCTGTCTGAAGGAACGAAGTGCCACTCTGAGGTCTTTTCCCTGAAAATGCTTCAGTTTCAAAGATTGGGCCATACTCTAAGGCCACCTGCTCCAGATCTGAACCTCTCACTGTGTTTCTGCTCCTGTCTCCATTGTTTCCTCTGGCATTGACCTGAAACCTGTGCCCTCCCAGTCCCGATCCTGGCATCTGTGGGAACGGTTTTTCTCTCTCTCTACTCCACTGAGCCTCCACATGGTCTGGAACATTTTGACGAAAGCAACTCTCGGCCTTGTCTTCTTTAAGCCCCAGCTTCACCGAAATCTTGGGTGTGCCAATTGGAAAGGCTGGAAGTTCTAAACAATTCTCCACTGTCTTATCAAACAGGTATTTTTTCCATGTCTGGAATGTTTCTGACGAACACGAACATTCAAAGAAAGTTTTTGGAAAGCTATGTTTTAATGCTTCTATTTGGTTTTTCTTGGGGTGCTCAAGGTCTTATACTAATGATTGATTATTAATCTTGAGAAGGTACAGAACTCTCTCAGAGGGTGGATAATCTTATTGGGAGAAAGTGAGGACTGCAGGTGCTGGACAGCAGAGTCAAAGAGTGTGGTGCTGGAAAAGCACATCCGGTCAGGCAGCATCCGAGGAGCAGGAGAGTCGATGTTTCAAGCTTAAGCTGTTCAACAGGAAGGTGATATCATTCCTGTTAGAAGAGCTTATGCTCGAAACATCGACTCTCCAGCTCTTCGGATGCTGCCTGACCTGGAAAATCTTATTTCAAATCTCCATCCACTCTTTCAGGTCCTTGAGTCTCGTGTTATCTCCCAGCTCCCTTCCCAGATCTCCTGTCAACCCTTCCTATTGTTTTCAATCTTCCCTGCCACTTGATTACAATACCAGAGTCACAAGCAACTTACTTTTTGTGGAACATTATCCCTGTTCATACTGTTCAGCCTGTCGATAGATTTACAGCTCAACCACGCTCTGAGGTTTCTACTCTGAGGTATGTGCTTTTGTGCAGTTCCTACTTGATTGATTGCATTTCAAA
Source organism: Chiloscyllium punctatum (assembly GCF_047496795.1). Taxonomy (NCBI): domain Eukaryota; kingdom Metazoa; phylum Chordata; class Chondrichthyes; order Orectolobiformes; family Hemiscylliidae; genus Chiloscyllium; species Chiloscyllium punctatum. Next base: position 86,715,033 of record NC_092751.1, read on the forward strand.
TTAAGCCTTTTATTTTCTCTCTCATACTCTCAAGCATCCCCTTCCCACCCCTAAGCTGATTTACACCTCGACAACGTCATTTGGAGATGCAGCAAGCAATGGGGTAACTAATTGGTTAGCACTGCTGCCTCACAGCAACGAGGACCCTGGTTCGATTCCACCCTTGGACAACTGTAAGGAGTTCTCTCTATCACTGTGTGGGTTTCCTCCACAGTCCAAATATATACAGATTGGCAATGCTAAATTACCCCCCAGTGTGCAGGGTCAGTGGGTTAACTATGGTAACTATGGCGATATGGTGGTCGCTGTTCAGTAGAGGCTGAATGGTCTCTAACTGCACTGTAGGAATTCTATGATTAGGAAGGAATATGCTTTGTTGGTCTTCGTTGCACAACAAGTAAGGATTATACAGGGCCTTAGTGAGACCAGATCTGGAGACTTGTATAATGTTTTGGCCACCCTATCTAAGAAAGAGTGTATTTGCCACAGAATGAGTGCAGTGGAGATTTGCTAGGCTAATACTAGGGATGCAGGAGTGGCTCTCCTGTGAGCATAGATTGGTTTGACTGGGCCTGTATTTACTGAAGTTTATAAGAACGAGTGGGGATCCAATTGAAATGCTTAAACTTCTAACAGGATTGGACAGACTGGCTGTAGGGAGGTTGTTTCCCCTGGTGTTAGGGTCTCGAACCAGGGAACGTAATCTTGGGATATGGGGTAAACAATTTCGGAATGAGTGATGAAAATTTCTTCACTTAAAGGCTGTGGAGGGCAAATCACTGAATATATTCAAGCAAAACAGAGATACATATTTTAGATTTTAAAAGCATTAAAAAGTGTAGGGAGGAGTTGGTATGCAGAGACATAGAATTACACACTGAGGTGGACAATCAGCCATGATCCTATTGAATGGTGGAGTAGTTGTAAAGGGCTGAAATGGCCTCCTCCTGCTCATGGCCTCTATCAGCAGACACAGGATTAGCTTCCACTTCCACAATGCCAATGCCCAGCTCTGCCTCTCCAGTGCCATAGAAACATAGAACAATACAGCGCAGTACAGGCCCTTCGGCCCTCGATGTTGCGCCGATCCAAGCCCACCTCACCTACACTAGCCCACGATCCTCCATATGCCTATCCAATGCCCGTTCAAATGCCCATAAAGAGGGAGAGTCCACCACTGCTACTGGCAGGGCATTCCATGAACTCACAACTCGCTGAGTAAAGAATCTACCCCTAACATCTGTCCTATACCTACCACCCCTTAATTTAAAACTATGCCCCCTCGTAATAGCTGACTCCATATGTGGAAAAAGGTTCTCATGGTCAACCATATCTAAACCCCTAATCACCTTGTACACCTCTATCAAGTCACCCCTAAACCTTCTTTTCTCTAATGAAAACAGCCCCAAGTGCCTCAGCCTTTCCTCATACGATTTTCCTACCATACCAGGCAACATCCTGGTAAACCTCCTCTGCACTTGTTCCAGTGCCTCCACATCCTTCCTATAGTATGGCGACCAAAACTGCACACAATACTCCAGATGCGGCCGTACCAGAGTCTTATACAACTGCAACATGACCTCAGGACTCCGGAACTCAATTCCTCTACCAATAAAAGCCAGTACGCCATATGTCTTCTTCACCGCACTATTTACCTGGGTGGCAACTTTCAGAGATCTGTGTACATGGACACCAAGATCCCTCTGCGCATCCACACTACCAAGTATCCGACCATTAGCCCAGTACGCCATCTTTTTGTTACTCATACCAAAGTGAATCACCTCACACTTACCCACATTGAACTCCATTTGCCACCTTTCTGCCCAGCTCTGCAGCTTAGCTATATCCCGCTGTAACCTGACACATCCTTCCTCACTGTCAACAACTCCACCGACTTTCGTATCATCCGCAAACTTGCTCACCCAATCTTCTAGCCCCTCCTCCAGGTCATTTATAAAAATGACAAACAGCAATGGTCCCAAAACAGATCCTTGCGGAACACCGCTAGTAACTGCACTCCAAGATGAACCTTTACTATCAACTACTACCCTCTGTCTTCTTCCAGCCAGCCAATTCCTAATCCAAACCTCCAACTCACCCTCAATGCCATACCTCCGTATTTTTTGCAGTAGCCTACCATGGGGAACCTTATCAAACGCCTTACTAAGATCCATATACACCACATCTACCGCTTTACCCTCGTCCACCTCCTTAGTCACCTTCTCAAAGAATTCAATAAGGTTTGTGAGGCACGACCTGCCCTTCACAAAACCATGCTGACTATCCTTGATCACATTATTCCTATCCAGATGTTCATAAATCCTATCCCTTACAATTCTCTCTAAGACTTTGCCCACAACAGAAGGGAGACTCACCGGCCTATAGTTACTAGGGTTATCCCTACTCCCCTTCCTGAACAAGGGAACCACATTTGCTATCCTTCAGTCTTCTGGCACTATTCCTGTAGACAACGAGGACATAAAAATCAAGGCCAATGGCTCTGCAATCTCCTCCCTTGCTTCCCAGAGAATCCTAGGATAAATGCCATCAGGCCCAGGGGACATCTATTTTCACCCTTTCCAGAATTTCCAACACCTCTTCCCTACATACCTCAAAGCCATCCATTCTAATTAATTGTGACTCAGTATTCACATTGGCAACAATGTCCTATTCCTGAGTGAATACTGACGAAAAGTATTCATTCAGTGTCTCCCCAATCTCTTCAGCCTCCACACACAACTCCCCACTACTATCCTTGACTGGACCTATTCCTAGGTAAAAACAATGACTGCAGATGCTGAAAATCAAATACTGGATTAGTGGTGCTGGAAGAGCACAGCAGTTCAGGCAGCATCCATTCCTACCCTAGTCATTCTTTTATTCCTGGCATACCTATAGAAAGTCTTTGGGTTTTCCCTAATCCTACCAACTAAGGACTTTTCATGTCCCCTCCTTGCTGCTCCTAGCTCTCTCTTCAGATCCTTCCTGGCTACCTTATAACTCTCAATCGCCCCAATTGAACCTTCACGCCTCATCTTTACATAGGCCACCCTCTTCCCTTTAACAAGGGATTCCAATTCCTTATTAAACCACGGCTCCCTCACACGACCCTTTCCTCCCTGCCTGACAGGTACATACTTATCAAGGACACTCAATAGTTGCTCCTTGAACAAGCTCCACATATCAATTGCGCCCTTGCCTTGAAGCCTACTTTTCCAAGCCACGCATCCTAAGTCGGTGCCTCACCGCATCATAATTTCCCTGCCCTGCAATGCACACTTATCCCTCTCCATCACTAGAGTAATGGCACTACCACTGCCAACACTTCTGAGTGCTGCCAGACTGCTTGCTGGACATTAGGCCAAGCTGTTTGTGTGGCTGGTATACCTGGTAGACATTGAGCCTGTTTGCATTCTGGGAATCTCTGCGCCGGAGATCTCTTAGAAATGTAGAAAATAGGAGTCAACATAGGCCAGTCAGCCCATCACGTCCACTATTCTATCTCAACATCAGACTCCTTTCTCCCCAACATTTTGAACTTGTATAAATCTATTTGTCTCTTCCTTAAATATATTCAGTGTCTTCACCTCCATAGCCTCCTGTGTTAGAGAGTTTCACAGGGTCACTACTGTCTATATGAAGATATTTGTCCTCAGTTTGAAACAGCCCATTGCATCTTGCACTCCTTATGTAGATCCTAGGTTCTGCTTGTTTTCCTTTTGTATCCGTATTTACGAAACATTTCCGACAGATACTGGAACATTGCTGTCATAATGCCTTGACCTTTATGATATGCTCTGTAACTGTTTGTATCACTCAGACCTGTTAGTGCAGTATGTTGTGTTGACTGCCCTCTGCTGTCCATTAGGTGTTACTCCTAAAGAGCAATTAAATGAAAGCAACATATTGTAGACTATATCAGACCCAAAACATCAACTCTATTTCAGATGCTGTCAAACCTGCTGAGGTTCTCCAGCATTTACTGCTTTTACACCTCAAGAACACGTGCATCTGTTTGTAATCCACTTCTGCTTGTTTCTGATTTGGAAATCCTACTTGCTGCACTTCTCCTCCGTTCCACAGTTCATCAAGCCCTTTTGCCCCCCCCCACCCCCCCCCCACCCCACCCCACGTCTGCTGAGGCCCTGAGTTCTTTCTCTTCCTTTACGTCTGATTTCTACTTTGAGGAGGAGCCTTAAAAGCTACCTTCACAAGTGGCCTGGTGTCAAATTGAATTTGACAATATTACTGTGAGATGCACTGGAACATTTCACAATATTAAAGATGCTATATCAATGCAACTTTGCCGTTGACATTGGATCTTGCTTTGTAATGATCTTGTGAACTCCTTGGGAATATAGGATGTAAGAGCAGGGGTAATAATTTGTCTCCTTGAGACTGTTCCACCGTACAATAAGATCAGGTCTAGTCTCTACCTCCATGCCATTCTCCGACATATCTTTGTGTAGAAATCTGTCGCTCTCTGCCTTTAATATATTTAATGACTGAGCCTCCATAGGCCTCTGGGGTCAAGAATTCCAAAGATTCACCACCCACTGAGAGAAGGAATTCCTCTTCACCTCAGTCCTAAATGGCCTACCTCTCATCCTATAACTGTGTGTCCGAGTTCCAGATCCCCAGCAAGGGGGAAATGGTCTGGCTGCATCTACCCTGTCCAGCCCTGTCTTAATGTTATACACTTCAATCTTTTAAACCTGATGAACACAGGCCCTTTCTCCTCAGTCTCTCCTCGTAGGATTTGACTAAGTTCAATTAGCAACGTAAATAATCATTGTTGGTCCACATGATTTCACGTAATTGGTAAAAGGAATTGAGGGGACAAGAGGAAAGATGTTTCATCCAGAAAGTGGCAGGGGTCTAGGGTTCACTGCGTGGATGAGTAGAGGGTGGTGGATGTCTGGAATTCACTGCCCAGTTTGGTGGTCGAGGCATAAAGCTTCAACTCATTTGAAAGGAAGGTGGATCTGGCTGTAATTCGTCAGGCCCTGGATCAGTTGCTGGAAAGTGGGCTCGGGTGCAGATGTGATGCGCTGAAGAGACACTTTCTGTGATTAATATTTCCCATCTCCATTTGCCCTATGGAAGACCACTCTATTAGATCAGTACTTTGGAGATATTTTCCTAATCAACCTGTTCAGAGATGTTAATGCAAGTCAGAGTTCTTGAGACTTGACCCTTTGCTAAGTGGAACTGCACCATCGGAGTCCATATTAATACACTGTATCATATCTCCCCTAGGATTTGGCTTCTTACTAATTTGACAAAAGTGCAGAAAATAAGTGTCAGTGAGCCAATCGGTTGCGTAGCCTGATCATGTGATTTTAGGAAATGTTGCAGCTTTGGACTGGAGCTTCATTCACTGGGCTTTAGATTGTAGAGTCATAGAGATGTACAGCATAGAAACAGACCCTTTGGTCCAACCCGTCCATGCCGATCAGATACCCCAACCCAATCCAGTCCCACCTGCCAGCACCCGGCCCATATCCCTTCAAACCCTTCCTATTCATATACCCATCCAAATGCCTTTTAAATGTTGCAATTGTACAAACATCCACCACTTCCCTGTTCTGAGGATCCAAGCACAGAGGTTTTAAAAAAGCTGATTTTTAAAAATTTCATTCCCAGGATGAGGGCATCACTGGCCAGGCCAGTATTTATTGTGGGTCAGGAGTCACATGTGGACCAGACCAGGTAAGGATGACGGTTTCCTTGCCTCAAGGACATTAGTGAACCAGATGAGTTTTCCCAGCAATCGACAATGGTTTCATCATCATCATTAGACTCTGAATTCCAGATTTTCAAATATTAAAATTAAAATTCCACCATCTATTGAGATACTTGAAAGATCAGCACGTGAAAGCGAAGGGAAGAGGGTGGCGTCGGTTTTAACAGCCGAACTGTCTTGTTCCTGCAGGTTGACAATGCCAAAGTGCTACACTATGTTGGTGCTGGAGTGGGGTTCCCCAGCAGTATGCTGTTCATCTGTTTCCAATCGGTGCTCACTTACAGGATAGCAAAGAACTCCCTGGACTACCAGATCGGCCACTGCCGTGCATTCCTCACCATTGTGGCCTTCATCAACCTTGTTATGAGTATCCTTTCTGCAGTGCGCCTGTTTCAGGAATATTGCCCACACTATCTCTTAAGTATATCCCAAATACAACCTAGAAACTCATAGCAGGTTTCTAAATTCCTTAACTGTCTTTCCAGGTGGGGTCTTCTTCATGCAGGAAAGCTCCCAGCTCCAGCATGCGGCAGCTATATGCGAGTGGGTTTTCACCATCATCATCCTCATTTTCTATGGGACATTCGCTGTGGAGTTCGGCTCCATCACTCAAAACACCTTCCTTGAAATGCTGGCAAAGAGAGACAAGAAGACAAACTGTAAAGCAGACGCCAATATGGCTCCCAGCTCAGGCCCCAGCCGTACCCAAGAGGCCATTGCCATGATCTAAGCTTTGAGATCTCCACAGACAGGTCGAACTATAACTCTGTCGTGAATGGGGTGGGGCTGGGGGGGGGCGCTATCTGTGGAGCATTACTGCCTGTCGGAACAGAGGGGGAGATAAATCATTAAATACCTCAGATCCTTCAGCAAACCAGGGATACTGTTACACAAAAGCCATCACAAAAGGACCAAACCTCTCCTTTCTCCAATGATATTTTTGGAACCTTTCTATGGAATTTAAATTTTTTTTATAAAGTTTGATTTTTATAACAGAAATGAATTATATATTTTATGACCGCGAGTAATTCGACAATTCAGAGTATTGTGAAAGACATTTGATGTCCTTAAGTTACTTGTAACACTTATTCATGTAAATGGGACAGGTCAACTCTCAAACTGAAATGATAAAGTTCACTTTTTAAAATATAATTTCCATTTATCGGTAGCTGATCTCAATGTGTTTACAAGTTATCTTTCACGTTTAGGCTGAACAGGGGAGACCGCTGTTTCTAAGATATTAGCATTTCCATTTGCTGGGGAGTTGATTATGGCCAGGAGCAGGTTAATCAGTGAAGGAATCTGACTCTGGATCGATGTATTCCCACCCTCTCTGCCCTGACCCTGCATCCACCTCCTTCCCCCATTCCGTGCGTCTGTGTTGTTTTAACTGATCTAACCTCTGCCTCCGCCTGCCCTTCTCTGTCTCTGAGAGGATGTGTCTGATACCACATTCTCTCAGAAGCCTTTGTATTGACCCTTGTATCCATTGAACCTTGCTCTCCATATTTTTCCCTGAGTTGTTTATCCTTGTTCAATCCTAAACCTTTCCAAGGTCTCTCCGATCTGCATCTCTTGCATGCCTGATTTCATTTCCTGCCCATTTTTGTGGGCCTCCAGCCAACTAGTCCCTAAGTTTTGGAAACCCTTCAGAAATCTTCACTGCCTCTACCTCTCTTCCTCATCTCTTAATCACGGACCTTAAAACCATTGATTAAACTTATTGTTCCCTGTCTTATTGTTTCATCATGCACCAAATTTACTGATAATTTTCCGGTGAAAACTCTGGGACATTTTTACTGTGTTAAAGGTGCTAGATGAACACAGGTTATTGTTGTATCAGATTTTGTACAGTTGATGACAATTTCTGATCTTCATGTGGTGCAATCTGCTGGCATATGGCTATCTGTAGGGCCTAAGTCTCTTCTGTGTGTGACAAACAGTTAGTCCATCTGAGTTGTTGAATATTTTTAACATGCATGTACACATTTTAAGCAAACAACCATATGATCAGAAATGTTGCTTATTGATCATTTGCTCTTGTAGTAAATAAACTACAGCTCCAGCCATCTTATCATCATTTACAGACCTGAATTAGAAATAAATACCAAGTAACAGTTTACATGTGAAGGAGTTGCACTCTGCCCACAGCTCAGATATCAGAGGGAGAACAGAGTTGACATCAATTGACTGAGTGTGGCATCCAACAGCCCAAGAAAAACTAGAGTCAATGGGAATTTGGCAGTTGGTGGGTGGGGGTGGGGTGAGCATTAAATTAATTAATCTGGATTAAATTAACACCTAGTACAGAGGAAGATGGTTGTTGGCCATCATCTCATTGAAGACATCGTTGCAGATTATACAGAGGAGCCTCAATTATCCGAACAACACGGGTGGGGAGTTCCTTGTTCGGAATAATTGAATGCCAGATGACACAGTTTGGCCTAGCATCAGGACCTTGCGATCTTGTCTGGATAATCTGAAATTCGGATAATCGAGGTTCCACCGTCAATTGTTTAAACAATCTATTCAGGGATATTATGACACATCTCTGGAGGGGGTGGGACTTGAATGCAGGCCTCTTGGCTCAGAGGTAGGGACACTACCACCGCAGCACACAAGCCCTAATATTGTCCTGGACCCTTCAGCTGCTTCATCAATGTCCCTCCCCCCATTCAGAAGTGGAGATATTCCCTGTTGATTGCTTTATGCTGAGCCTTTTCCTGGACTGGTCTGGTTCCTGCTCTGATGTACACAGTGGCATAAAGCAGGCATGTTTGTAATGAACCAAATGAGTATATGGATATATCTGCTACAAGTAAGCTCACTAGACTAGCACTTGGCATTCCCCCACACAAACATCTCTCCTTAAGTGGTTCATCTGCTAATTAAGATCTGTCCATGTCTTCGTTAGGCCAGTCCTCCCTGATGATCGAACTGATGTTTATAATCATAGAGGCAGGTCTTTCACTCATCAAGTCCACACCAACTCTCTAAAGAGCATCTCTTCCAGACCCAACCCCCCCCCCAACCTTATCCCAGTAACCCTACATTTCTCATGGCTAGTTCACCCAAACTGCACCTCCCTAGGCACTATGGGTAATTTAGCTTGGCCAATCCACCTAACCTGCACCTCCCTGGGCATTATTGGTAATTTAGCTTGGCCAATCCACCTAACCTACACCTCCCTGGGCACTATTGGTAATTTAGCTCGGCCAATCAACCTAACCTACATATCATTGGTCCTGGGAGGAAACTGGAGCACCTGAAGGAAACCTACGCAGAAACGGAGAGAACATGCAAACTCCACACAGACAGTCGTCTGAGGGTGGAATCAAACCCAGTTCCCTGGTGCAGTGAAGCAGCAGTGCTAATCACTGAACTACCAAGCCACCCTCATAAGGTGTGTAGTATGTTACTGTAGCTATTTCTTATATCCCCTTCAGACTATCAAACAAGAGTGACCCATATCCAATTCTTTGTCATTTGTGGCTGGTTATATTTGCATTTGCTACTGCCCATCTTCCTCCCTGAGGCGTTCTTGCACCTTGTGCCAATTTTCTCAAGGTTTCTGAAAGTTCAACCTTCGACAAAGCAAAGGCAAAGACAACTTTACTGCTATCCAAGGCCTTCTTAAAGGTAAACAGCGTCAGTTCTTATCTTGTCATTCACAGATATGGAGTTCCTTTATCAAAAACTGGAGGTGGGAGGTTTTTGTCCTGAAGCAAAATGCTGAGAAATACATTTGTAATTTTAACCCGTGTCCAGCTAAATCTTCAGTCATTGTTGCCTTCCTCTCTTTTACTATCCTTTTTATCCATCTCTGCACACAGGGCTGTCAGGTGCCCCCTACAATATCTATAAATACAAAAGATCAATACATAATACTAAAACACACACTCATTATTATGACCAAAATTTGTGGGACTGAAAGTGAGGCTAAGCACAGGGATATAGAAACAAGACTTAAATTGAGCTTCAACCCGACAGATCCATTCACAACTCCTCAGATATTGAAGCAGTCTATGTCCATAAACAGGTTTGTGAGTGTGTTGCTGGAAAAGTACAGCAGGTCAGGCAACATCCGAGGAGCAGGGAAATCGACGTTTTGAGCATAAGCCCTTCATCAGGAATGTCCATTTACAGCAAGACCTGTACCAATATCGTGACTTGGGTTGTTAAGTGGCAAGTAATGTCAGTGTCACAAGTGCCAGGCAATGATCATCTCCAACACAAGAGAATCCAACTATCATCACTTGACTTTATCGTGATTGAATGTCCACAATCAACATCCCCAAACAAAGGGTTACTATCTACTAGTAATTGTACCGAAGCAGCAAGTTACATCAACACAGTGGCTACAAGAGCGGGCCAGAGGCCAGGAATACTTCTGCAAGTACCTCACCTCCTGACTCCCCCAAAGCTGGTCCACCATCATGAAGACCCAAGCCAGGAGTGCCCACTTGCCTAAATGGGTGCAGCTCCAACAACACTTAAGAAGCTTAATATTTGCCAGGACAAAGCTGCACGCTAGATTGGCACCACCTTAAACTTTCAATCTGTTGTGTGAATATGCAGTGCCAATCTCTGCCAACAGAGGTTGAGGGGGGGGCCTTGCTGCCACAACTCCCTCTTCTACAGACTCTACTTGGTCGAAGGTGTTAGGGAAAAGCCACTGGAAAATCAGAGAGTCATAGAGATGTACAGCATAGAAACAGACCCTTCGGTCCATGCTGACCAGATATCCTAACCTAATCTAGTCCCATTTGCCAGCACTTTCTCCATATCCCTCTAATCCCTTCCTATTCATATACCCCATCCAGATGCTTCTTAACTGTTTTAATTGTACCAGCCTCCATCACTTCCCTGACAGCTCATCCCATACACCCTCTGTCTGAAAATGTTGCCCATTAGGTTCCTTTTAAATTTTTCCCCTCTCACTCTAAAGCTATGCCCTCAAGTTCTGGACTCCTCCACCCCAGGGAAAATACCATGTCTATTTATCCTATCCATGCCCCTCATGATTTTATAAACCTCTATAACGTCACCCCTCAGCCTCTGAAACTCCAGGAAAAACAGCCTCAGTCTATTCAGCCTCTCCCTATAGCTCAAATCCTCCAATCCTGGCAACATCCTTGTAATTCTTTTCTGAACCCTTTCAAGTTTCATAACATCCTTCCGATAGGAAGGAGACCAGAATTGCACACAATATTCCAACAGTGGTCTAATCAATGTCCTGTACAGCCGCAAATAACCTCCCAACACTTTTACTCAATGTTCTGACCAATAAAGGAAAGTATTCTTCACTAACCTATCTACCTGTAACTCTACTTTCCAGGAATTATGAACCTGCACTCCAAGGTCACTTTGTTCAGCAAACTCCCCAGGACCTTACCATTAAGTGTATAAATCCTGCTGAGATTTGCCTTTTCAAAATGCAGCACCTCGCATTTATCTATACGCCACCTGCCACTCCTCAGCCCTTTGGCCCATCTGATCAAGATCCCATTGTAATCTGAGGTAACCTTCGCTGTTCACTACATCTCCAATTTTGGTGTCATCTGCAAATTTACTAACTCTACCCCCGATGTTCACATCCAAATTATGTAAATAAATGATGAAAAGCAGTCAAAAGAGAGGTTCTTCTTAAAAAGATGTAGTGAATTGCAAGATAACATTAGGTCAAAGTTACATGAGTAAGAACAACATTGTTACAAAGAGTATTGTGGGGCCAAGAACAATAGATTTGTCTCTTTAAGGTCCCAAGATGCTCTGCCTTTCCTTAACCAAGATGTGGAGGAGTCGGTGTTGGACTGGGGTGAACAAAGTTAAAAATCACACAACACCAGGTTATATTTCAACAGGTTTATTTGGAAGTACAAGCTTTCGAAAGTTGCTGGACTATAACCAGGTGTTGTGTGGTTTTTAAATTTCCTTAACCAAACCCTTATGGCATTATCAGATTGGCTGGAGTTTAAACTAATCTTCAGCATTAACCCTTTTCGAACCACTGCTGCATACAACACATTCCCTCTACCACTAGAGTGGCAGCAGCATGTACCATCTACAAGGTGTGCTGCAGGAACTCACCCAAGCTTCTTCAACAGCACCTTCCAAACCTGCGAATTCTATCACCTGGAAGGACAGGCGTAGATGTAGTCTGAACATTGCAGACTTCCTGGCCAGGAGATATTGCAGTAATGACAGGCATGGGAGGCAAAACAGCACATGGTGAAGGGAATTACGCCAGGCATCCTGTTTATTCATTCAATGCATCTTCCACTGAAATAGGCTCCGATGAAACACAGTAGCCTCCAACTGACAAGATATTCTTCTGTAACTTGGCCTGAAAAACAAAAATGTTTGTAAATTTTACAAGTTCATAAATATTTGTTTAATAATAAATGATAAATCCTAATAAATCGAAGACGTGCACGATTTTGTCAGACAGTATGAGAGCTGTGTCCAAATGCTGCATGAACCACAAATCAATGCACCAGATTCACACGGGGAGATGGTGAAAGGTGTTAACCAGGCAAAATTCTGTGGTGTGTTTGGAACCATCAGAGATTGCAGTCTGAGGAATGGAGGATCGAGATTGTATTAGCATTTGTTGAAGTGATGTTTCTGCAGTAGGACATCTGCAGAGTGCGGGTTAACCTAAACCTAACCTCCTGATCCAAAGCAGTTATGAGGTAATTGTTGATAATGTCTACTGTGTGATTTCTGCAATACCCAATCACTGTAATGAGTTAAAATGCCAATAGCACTGCAGTTAAAGAACTGTCTGCCATCTGCAAATTGGGTTTGGCCTTAGGACAGGTGAAAAAGAAAGATTAGAATTTTATATCATCGCACCTTGAATTTAGCAAGTCATACAAAACGTTACAGTCAACGAATTTTTTTGAAGTATATTACTGTTCCAATGTGGGAAAGTGAGCAGGCAACGTGTGCACAGCAAGATCCCACAAGCAACCAATTTTTCTTCCAGTACTGTATCAAAGGGGCAGCATGAAGCCTCAATCTGCTGACTCAGCCAGGCGAATGCTTCAATAAACATTCAATGCTTCAATGTGCAGAGTTAAGCCTCTTGTGCAGAGAGGAGTGTGGCCACTGGAATCAGTGGAGTGGCTGAAGTCATGGTGACGTGAACAAGGTTCACACAGAAAGTTGCAAAGAATGCTGTGCCTCAATGAGTGGCAAAAGTATTAATGTGTTAGGTAATAAAATAAAAATTTCTTCTCAGGAATCAGCAGAAACTGGTGACCCTGTTGGAAAAGGGCCAGGTTAAACAGGCCTGAGCTGGATGGCTTCCATTATTTCCATTTGCCATTGTTATGGTCTTACCAAATATGCTGTCCATGAAAATACCTAAAGATTAGCAAGTGTAAAAGGCCGAAACATTAGAATGGCTGAACAAGCCAGGAACAGACAAGGGGTGAGATGTCTTTTAATAAAAATCTTCAATGTGTGGAGAAGCTCTGATTGGGTAGATGTAGAGAAAATGTTTTCAATTGTGAGACAACCAAAGTCTAGAGACTGTATCCATTAGAGAGTCACTAATGATCCACATCCATTAGAGAGTCATTAATGATCCACATTTGTATCCTCTGCTTATCATCCCTCCTGCCAGTGGACATTGTTTCTTACTAGCTACTATATATTGTATATACCTGTCATAATATTGAATACTTCAATTGAATATTCATGAAATAAAAGAATAATTTGGGATTAATTAGATGGTTCAATAATTAGAGCTGGTTTAGATACAGTAAGTGTGTGTAGTGCCAGTAACGAGGTCAGGAGAAAGTGAGGACTGCAGATGCTGGGGATCAGAGCTTAAAAATGTGTTGCTGGAAAAGCGCAGCAGGTCAGGCACCATCAAACGAGAAGGAGAATCCTGAAGAAGGGCTTATGCCCAAAACGTTGATTCTTCTTCTCCTTTGATGCGGCCTGACCTGCTGCGCTTTTCCAGCAACACATTTTTAAGCAGTAATGAGGTCAGTCAAGTGGACCTCATAGAATATGAGTTCCCTGATTGAGGCGGTTCATCTGGTCCACTCAGGGAGCCCCGATAAAGAGGAGCGTCAGTCAACCTGTTCACCCTGAGGTCTGGTTCTGCGGGAGCTGGATCTGTGTCAAGGACTCCCCACATGTAAATAAAGGATGGCTCGGTGATGGGATATTGGCCTCTGTGGAGTTATTTCAGTGTGTATTTGAAAAGGAAAGATTTTCAGTGAGTGTAGTGCTCACAAGGAGGTGGTTCAGACCCTCTAGTCTTCCACAACTCCGTTCAAATCATGACAGATCTGTAACATAGTTCTATTGATTTACCCTGATTACTTAACACATAATGTCCTTAACTAGCACATGCTTGTGGAGAAAGAGTGAGAGAGTGGGGTAAATTGAGTAAGTGTTTCCAAAGCGATAGTACAGGAATGATGAGCTGAATGGTCTCCTTCTGGGCTATAATATTCTACATACCTTTATTGAAAGATCTCCCTCACTCAACACAAAGCACAAAACAATCTGGGATTAGGTGTCCATGATCTCCAAATGCAGCACTCTATACAGACCAACCATCCCTAGCGCGCTCTGATTGAGAAATCTTTTAGTAAAAGTATAAAGTAAAGGCTAAAAGTGGGAAAGGAGAAAGTGCGTTGGGGGTTTAGAATACTGTCCTCTCACCTCTGAGCTCAAACTGCAAAGCCAGTTTATATTGATAAGATTGACCTTTCTGTGTATGGGAACGTCAATCTATAAATTAGTTAATGCCAGAATGAGCAGGCATTGAAGCAGAGATCCTCTGGGTGTCACTAGTGAGCCCACCTGTACAGAGAATATCACCTTTCGAAAATAGAACCTTACAGCGCAGAACAGGCCCTTCGGTCCTCGAAGTTGCGCCGACCTGTGGAACCAATCTGAAGCCTCTCTATCCTACACTATTCCGTTCACATCCATATGTTTATGTGTTTTCCATATGTTTATATCGCAGTGTTCCTCAGGTAGGTGAGGGAAGGATGTAGGAGCTACCTTGAGGAAGGGAATGATTTGAATAGTGGGTCAGTGATTGATAGAGGGTGAGGGGAAGCAGTTGGAAGAGGGATGGCGACAATCAGAGCAGGGGGACTGAGCAGAGGCCAGAAATGGATAGAATTTGGCTCATTAGGACAGGTCAGTTTGACAAATGAGCCCTCAAACAGGCATCTCAACCTTGATTTTCATTTTAACTGGGCCTAAACACCTTTTGCAGCTGTTACCCAAATTGTGGGGGAAAAACATTTGTGGCACGGAATGAATTGATTCTGCCCCACCACCACCAACACCCCCACGTTGCCTGGCTAGCCACACATCCCTGATGGAAAAAACCATTTTCTAAAAGGACAGTAATATAGGGAAAATAACTTACTGGAGCACTGCTCTGAGGGATACAAAAAAGTCAGACCAGTATCACGGGAGGGGAAATTGCGATGCTATTAGGCAGGGACGTAAATTGGGAGCCGATATTCTCAGGGAAATGCATGACAGAAACGTAAAGGTTATTTAGGGAGCACTTGCTGTGAGTACTGGATAGGTTTGTCCCACTGAGGCAAGGAAGGGATGGTAGGGTGAAGGAACCTTGGGTGACAAGAGATGTGGAACATTTAATGGGGAGGAAGAAGGAAGCTTACTTCAGGTTGAGGAGGCAAAGATCAGACAGGGCTTTAGAGGATTACAAGGTAGCCAGGAAGGAACTGAAGAATGGACTTAGGAGAGCTAGAAAGGGGGCATGAAAAAGCCTTGGCGAGTACGATTAAGGCAAACCCTAAGGTGTTCTACACTTAAGAGAATGGCCAAAGTGAAGGTAGGGCCAATTAGGCAAAGTGAAGGGAACTTGTGCCTGGAGTTGGAGGAGGTAGGGAAGGTCCTTAATGAATATTTTACTTCAGTATTCTCTAGTGAGGGGGACCTTGTCATTTGTGAGGACAGTGTGAAACAGGCTGACATACTCGAGAAGATTGATGTTAAGAAGGTGGATGTGCTGAAAAATTTTGAAAAACATGAGGATGGATAAGTTTCCTGGGCCAGAGGGAAATACCCAAGATTTATACCAGAAGCGAGGGAAGAGATTGCTGTGCCTTTGGTGATGATGTTTGCATCCTCACTGTCCACTGGAGTGGTACCAGATGATTGGAGGGTGGCAAATGTTATTCCCTTGTTCAAGAAAGGGAATAGGGATAACCCTGGGAATTACAGACCAGTCAGTCTTACCATGGATTGTGGACAAATTATTAGAGAGGATTCTGAGAGATAGGATTTATGATTGTTTGAAAAAGCATAGCTTGATTAGAGATAGTCAGCATGGCTTTGTCAGCGGCAGGTCATGCCTCACAAGCCTTATTGAATTCTTTGAGGATGTGACAAAATACATTGCTGTGCAGTGGATGTGGTGTACATGGATTTTAGCAAGGTGTTTGATAAGGTACCCCATGGTAGGCTCATTCAGAAAGTAAGGAGGCATGGGATACAGGGAAATCTGGCTGTCTGGATACAGAATTGGCTGGCCAATAGAAGACAGAGGGTGGTAGTAGATGGGAAGTGTCCATCCTGGAGCTCAGTGACCAATGGTGTTCTGCAGGGATCTGTTCTGGGACCACTGCTCTTTGTGATTTTTATAAATTACTTGGGAGATGAGGAAGTGGAAGGGTGAGTTAGTAAGTTTGCCGATGACACAAAGGTTGGCGGAGTTGTGCATAATGTGGAGGGCTGTTGCAGGTTGCAACAGGACATTGGCAGGATGCAGAACTAGGCTGAGAAGTTGCAGATAGAGTTCAGCCTGGAAAAGTGTGAAATGATCCATTTTGGAAGGTCAAACTTGAGTGCAGATTACAGGGTTAAAGGCAGGATTCTTGGCAGTATGGAGGAACAGAGGGATCTTGGGGTCCACATGCATAGATCCCTCAAGTTGCCACCTAAATTGAGAGGGTTGTTAAGAAGACATATGGTGTGTTGGCTTTCATTAGCAGGGGGATTGAGCTTAAGAGCTGCGAGATTATGCTGCATCTCTGTAGAGCCCTGGTTAGACCACACTTGGAATATTGTGTTCAGTTCTGGTTGCCTCATTATAGGAAGGAACTGGAAGTTTTAGAGAGGGTGCAGAGGAGATTTACCAGGATGCTGCATGGACTGGAGGGCATGTCTTATGAAGAAAGGTTGAGGGAGCTAGGGCCTTTCTCATTGGAGCGAAGAAGGATGAGAGGTGACTTGATAGAGGTGTACAAGATGATGAGAGGCATCAATAGAGTGGATAGCCAGATAGAGTCATAGAGTCATAGAGAGGTACAGCGCGGAAACAGACCCTTTGGTCCAACTTGTCCTGCTGACCAGATATCCTAATCTAATCTAGTCCCATTTGTCAGCACTTGGCCCATATCCCTCATTCATATACCCATCCAGATGCCTTTTAAATGTTCTAATTGTACCAGCCTCCACCACTTCCTCTGGCAGCTCATTCCATGCACACACCACCCTCTGTGTGAAAAGGTGCCCCTTAGGTCCCTTTTATGTCTTTCCCCTCTCACCCTAAACCTATGCCCTCTAGTTCTGGATTCCCCCATCCCTGGGAAAAGACCTCGTCTATTTATCCTATCCATGCCCCTCATGATTTTATAAACTTCTATAAGGAGCCTCTGATGCTCCAGGTAAAAACAGCCTCAGTCCGTTCAGCCTCTCCCTATATGCTATTATTCAAGCAGAGGCAAACAGCACGGGCACATTTAAGGGAAGCTAGACAAACAAATGTGTCAAGGAAGGAATTGAAGGTTAGGTAGTCAGAGTTAAGCAATGAGAAGTGGAAGGAAGATCATTACAGCAAAAAACATGTCACCATTTAGACCAAATGATGTTTCTGTGCTGAGAGTACACTTGCATCATATCATCAGAAGATGGTACAAGGATTCCAGAACATAGAAGCTTTATCTGCCATCTTCACAAATCGAGTTGGTTATCGACTGAAGAACAAACAAAACAGCGGAAGCTGAATGTTTCCCTGCTTGCAGCAAGGCCAATGAAGAATCCGACAATTGAGGGTTCAGAGGTAATGGTAGTTTTCAGACAAGAAGACCTGGTTTCAACTGACTGTAAAAATTGTGTCAAATGCACATTGTTGTAGCCAACGTGCACTTCATTATGTAAAATATGATGGTCAGCATTAAACATTGATCTCAGAGACTTCGATTTCATTTATTGACAATATATATCAGACATCCATAAGATGTTGTATGAACAGTTAGCTTAAGTAGAAACTTTTATCTATTAGTTTCCATATCAAACAAAAAAGTTGCATTTAGTTCTAAATGTCTTGAGAAAAACCACAGTTATCCATACGGGAGAGTTTGATCACTTTGAAACTCTGAGATGTCCTTACACAGTAATCTAATGGAAGCATTGAATATTGGAATTTGTAGCAACAATACCTCCTTAATATCATGAATATGTGGTGATTGCTTGATAAATTCTGCAACCTGATTGTCCGTCATGGAGTTTTGTCACTTTTTCCAATATACCCTCAACTCTTTGTACTTTCGTCCAGGGTGGAAATGGCTATCACAAGGGGGCATAACGTTAAGGTGATTGGAGGAAAGTTTGAGGAGAAGTCAGAGGTAGGTTCTTTACGCAGAGAGTGGTGGGTGTGTGGAATGTACTGCCAGTGGTGGTAGTAGTTAGATACATTAGGAACATTTAAGGGACTCTTGGATAGGCACATGGACGATACTAAAATGTAAAGTATATAGGTTAGTTTGATCTTAGAGTAGGATAAAAGTTGGCGCAACATCGTGGGCCGAAGGGACTGCACTGTGCTGTACTGTTCTGTGTTCTATGTTCTATGTTCATTCTCAAGGTTTACTGGCTTTTCCTTCGGGATATTGTGTGTGAAAACAGATGTGGTGCTGTTGCTTATCGACAGCCAGATATGGGATGAACTTGGATAGTCTCAGCCAGGTCATGTTTGGGTGCAGGCCTGTAGCAGAGAAGATGGTCATTAGCGGGCCCTCAATTGGTCATCTTATTGAGGGAGACCATAAAGATGGCAGCAAAAGATTACACCAATGCAAGATACTCCTCTGTGTCTGATGCACAGTTATTATGGGATGGTTGACCAAGGGTTTGGCTAGGATTAGTGCTGGCATGTTAGATTTAAGCTACATTGGGCTGAGTAGCCAGATAGTCAATCTGATGTTGGGAATTTCTGGGTAGATCCAGCAAGTGAGAGTGAAGGAGAGTGCGTATTAATGAGGTCAGATTAAGTAATAATGAGAATGATAATGAGCATTAAGCCCACTAATTAGCCTCTCACCAGCCACTGACAAGAATTCTGGAGTTTAGTTTGAAGATGTGACTCTTTCCCCCTGACATCAAGAAAGGGCTCACCCAATTTCTCACAATATCTCCCAGCTTTCCCACCAAAGCCCATGTCATCCAGGAGAATAAAGCCTGCCTATTTATATTTCCTTTTCCAGTCAGAGCTGAGATGGGGTGGAATGTGCGTTCAAGTCAGTTGCAAATCAGTCAAACTATGGAATGCTGCCTTTCCCCAGATCATGTGACAGAAGCTCCCCACTAGCATTCAGAAAAGCTTAACCATCTGAAAAGCAGAGTGTAGTGATTCCTAGGTTGCTACGGGAGGGGGTGGAGCTGGAGACAGAAGCTGGACTGAATGCCAGTTGTGCATGGCTAAATGCCAAACATGGAAAGGATCAGAGGTCAAACTTTTAACTTCCTGTCCGAGATCCAGTCATGGCGCAGGTCATGCTCAGATGAGAACTTTTTCAAGATAGAGTTGGAAGACCAGATCAGCTGAAGAAGAGAGTTCAAGCAAGCATATGTCTGAATCAAGAAAATGCTAACAGTTAGAAAATATCAGTGCACATAGTCCGTCCAACTTGTATCATTATTTACTTCATCGAAGGACAGTCATTGAGTTGATTTTTACCGGAATGGTTACTCCTTACGTGACTTTCTGTCTGTAAAATGTAGCAGCTTGATGACTGAAATAACTCCACAGAGGCCAGTATCCCATCACCAAGCCAACCCTTGTTTACACGTGGCCTTGACACTGGTCCGGCTGCTCTCAGAGAGGCAGGATGGCTGACACTCCTGTTCTAATCTGTCAGCCAGGGCTCCCTGATTGGACCAGGTTAACAGCCTCAACCAGGGGACTCACATTCTATGAGGCTGACCTTATTACAATCTTTTCTCCAGAGTTATGTTATACAATAAAGATGACAAAATGGGTGAACTCCCGAACGTAAAAGAGACAGTGATTGCTTAATCAGAAATCTCCCTGGAAAAGCCAGACAGTTTATAACGTCCCAGGAAGTGTTGGGCTAGGGAAGACAGAGACCCTGAGACTGTGTTTCACTGCTGAAACTGTCTTGGGAAGCTAGCATTGGGAACCTGGAACAAAAATAAGGTTGTATTTTCAGGCACCAAATCTTCTTTCATGAATAGGGGTCAAAAAATAAATCTTTGAAAAACAAGGAAGTGTTCAAGAAAATATAAATGTCACATACCTGAAAAAAAATAAGTCACTGGTCAAAATGACAGAACTTGTATTTATAAAGCAACTTGCACAGCTTTGGAACATTCTAAGGCACCTTGTAGCCAATCTAGGACTTACCAAGTGTGACCACAGTCATTGTGTAGCAACTAATTTATACCAAGTTTGAGATAAGCAGCCAGTTAATCTGTTTAAGTGGAGTCGGTTGAGGGATAAATTATTAGTACGAAGTCTTCTCTGGTCTTTTTTTTCAAATTGTATCTCAGTATCACGAACATCCACCTCAGAGGGAAGACAGAGCTCTGGTGTGACATCTTTTCCAGAAGATGGTACATCTGACAATGCGGCACTCCTTCAGTACTGCACCTGAGTGTTGGTTTGAACTGTGTTGGATTTAAACTTCATTCAGACATGAGCACTTCAGGCAGTACATTACTGTGGGTGGGGCCACATTGTCAGAGTTTCAGATTAAATGTTAAACCAAGGCCCCATCGTCCTGTGGATGTAAAACATCCTGTGGCTCTAAAGGATCAGGGCAGATCTCCCAAGTGTACTGGCCAATACTTATCCCTCAACCAACATCACCGTTTATCTGCCCATTATCACACTGCTGGATGTGAGATCTTGTTGCGTGCAAATTGAACACCATATTTCCCACAACAGCAACAGCTCATCCTGTAACTCTGCGGTGTTAACATTCAGGGCTCACCAATGGATCCAAATCGCTGGGTGCCACTGACATCGGAAGGCAATGCACTTTGGCTGCCGTTTTGTGGATCGTTTGGTCGATAACTTCATTCTTCAGCGTGCTGCCCAGGTGAAGCAGTCTGTCACCAGGAAGCTGTCACTGAAGAACCCCAGGATGTACACAAGTGGCAAGAGTATACCCACAGAAGCAGGGCTAAGGTGTTGCAGTGGGAATATCACGAGCCAAGCGATCCAAATGTTCAACTTAATGCTCTGAGGCACTGGCTCAATTTTAAAATCAAATGAATAAACCATCTGGTTTTTGAAAACCCATCTCAGTCATGGACACCTCATTGATTCTCATCAAAATCCATCTGCTCCACCAATATCTTTTAGGGAAGGAAATCTGTGATCCTTGGTCTGGCCTGCATGTGACTCCAGATCCAAAGCAAGTGTGGTTGCCCTCGGAAATAGCAAGCTGCTCAGGTCAAGGGTAATTAGGGGTGGGCAATAAATGCTGGCTGTGCCAGTGTCACTCATATCCCATGAAAGGATACATTTTTGAAAACACGTTAATATCAGTAAGCAGCACATGTTTGAGTATTGATGTGTTATGCAATGAAGGAGCTCTGTTTTTCCACTACAGAAAGGTGGTAATAGGAGGTCCAGTTTGTGGCTTAATGGGAAAGCCAGCAAGTTGTCAGAGGAGGTGCTGAGGACATTCAAGCTTTTCATACTGGAATCCAAATTCTTTCTGTCACATTGTGTGGTACCAACAATTGGTTGCTTGTGATTGGAATAGGGTACTGCCACCATTTCTCCATTCCAGTGTAAGGATTGAGAAAATTAGCGGTGATAAGTCACTCTTGGGTTTTAATACAAAGAGACACTTGTCTTACACAAGGTGTAGTTTATTGCATGATAGTAACAGTTTACATTGACTGATTAGTCATATTTACAAAGACTTGTCAGGCACCAGAGATGACATGTCTGTCTTCGTCAGGTACTCACGGTGGCTTAGTGGTTAGCTCTGCAGCCTCACAGTACCAGGGACCCAGGTTCAATTCTGCCTTCAGTGTGGAGTTTGTACATTCTCCCCGTGTGTGCGTGGATTTCCTCCCCGTGCTCTGGTTTCCTCTCATAGTCCAAAGATGTGCAGGTTAAGTGGATTGCCTATAACGTCCAGGGATGTGTAGGTTAGATAAATTAGCCATGGGAAATGCAAGGTTACAGGGAAACAGTAGGGGGTGTGGGTGGGATGGTCTTTCGAGGGATGACGTGGATTCAGTGTGCTGAATGGCCTGCTTCCACACGATAGGGATTCTATGACTCTTCCTTTTCCCATCCTAGATTGTGTGACATCTTCAAACTCAGTGGAACCTCATACAAACTCCGAAACTAACTCTTTCAGAACAACTACCTTATACAACATTTGATACTTATCTGCCTACATCGTCTTGATTGACCACATCCAGCCAAGTCTAGCATTATCTTTTGGCTGAACTGTCCACTGTTTCGAGGGGAACAGGGAGGCCATTTTGAGCTGCAGACCAAAGTAAGGACTGCAGATGCTGGAGATCAGAGTCAAGTTTCCTGCTGAAGGGCTTTTGCCCAAAATGTCGATTTTCCTCCTCCTCGGATGCTGCCTGACCTGCTGTGCTTTTCCAGCACCACACTAATCTTGACTCATTTTGAGCTGCACCCGTGGTTCCCTTCCTATCTTTGTTTTGGTTCCCTCTTCTGAAGCCCAAGTTAACCTCACGCCCAAAAGCAGCACATTTCCCCTTTAAGAGGTATGCACCTTTAAGATCTACAGCAGTCCATGTGCTACCTTCCCCAGGAAGCACAGGGTTTGTTTCTCACATTTAATTGCCTTTGAGAAGTTGGCCCTGCTTCTCAAGCTGTCCAAATGGAAGAGCCAAATCAAAAATTTGATCCTATTACAATGAAGGAGTGGTCATGTCTGAGTGAACACCTTGGAGGGAAACTTGCCTGTGGTGGACTTCCATCTGTACACTGCTCCTGTCCTTTCTAGATGGTACAGGTTGTGGGTGTGGAAGGAGCCTTGGTGACTTGCCACAGTATACCTTGTGGACCATGCACCCTGCTGCTACTGTACATCAGTGATGGATGGATGAATGAAGGAGATGGGCTGGTGTTCAAGCAGAAATTAGTTTCACCCCGTTTCCTATTTTGACTGTGACTCTGCTTTGAAGACACCGAACTGGCTGGAAAGTATGTTGGGAGGTCCTGAACCCACTTAAGGCACTATATAAATGAAGTTCTTCCTTTCTGTGCATCATGGCCACCATCTTCCTGAACACTCAACTCTACCCCAGAACCCTTCCCCAATTCCTCCATCACACCCAAAAGCTTTGTTTGAGTAGTTTGAGTAGCCAGGCTTCTCCAGTCCAAAATCATATAATCCCTACCCTGTCCCACACAGTTCAGGTCATCCATCTTCCAAATCCTCAATGACTAATGCCAGTTCTCCTTCAGACATGTGTCAATTCCCAATCCTTAGGGATTATTTCCATCTTCAGCAATTACCCTGCCATGGACTCACTCTTGCCATCTGCAGCACATTCCTGGGTAATGTCACAAGGGTACATGAGAAAGAACAAGAGGCCACCTTGGGTTTTATAGATAGAGAATATTCATGTGCACCAGACTACTTTAATATTGCAAATAATTAGGGCAGCACGGTGCCTCACAGCGCTAGGGGCCTGGGTTCAATTCCAGCCTCAGGTGACTGTCTGTGTGGAGTTTGCACATTCTCCCTGTGTCTGCGTGGGCTTCCTCCAGATGCCCTGGTTTACTCCCACAGTCCAAAGATATGCAGGTTAGGGTGGTTTCACCATGCTAAATTGCCCATAGTGCTCAGGGATGTGTAGGTTAGGTGAATTGACCATGCTAATTTGCCCATAGTGCTCAGGGATGTGTAGGTTAAGTGAATTGACCATGCTAATTTGCCCATAGTGCTCAGGGATGTGTAGTTTAGGTGGATTGGCCATGCTAAATTGCCCATAGTGCTCAGGGATGTGTAGGTTAGGTGAATTGACCATGCTAATTTGCCCATAGTGCTCAGGGGTGTGTAGGTTAGGTGGATTGGCCATGCTAAATTGCCCATAGTGCTCGGGGATGTGTAGGTTAGGTGAATTGGCCATGCTAAATTGCCCATAGTGCTCGGGGATGTGTAGGTTAAGTGAATTGGCTATGCTAAATTGCCCATAGTGCTCAGGGATGTGTAGGTTAGGTGGATTGGCCATGCTAAATTGCCCACAGTGCTCAGGGATGTGTAGGTTAGGTGGATTGGCCATGCTAAATTGCCCACAGTGCTCAGGGATGTGTAGGTTAGGTGGATTGGCCATGCTAAATTGCCCACAGTGCTCAGGGATGTGTAGGTTAGGTGGATTGGCCATGCTAAATTGCCCACAGTGCTCAGGGATGTGTAGGTTAGGTGGATTGGCCATGCTAAATTGCCCACAGTGCTCAGGGATGTGTAGGTTAGGTGGATTGGCCATGCTAAATTGCCCACAGTGCTCAGGGATGTGTAGGTTAGGTGGATTAGCCGTGGAAAGTGCAGGACTACAGGGATAAGGTAGGAGATTGGCTCTGGGTGGGATGCTCTTAAGAAGGTCAGTGAGGACTGAATGGTCTGCTTCCACACTTTGGGGATTTTATGAATTCACGAATGCCTTCATGAAGGGGTTTTGTTTCCCTCCCTCTTGTAAATTGTGCTCCATGGTTTGGTCATTGATGTGAACCGTTGCAGCCAGTGCCCAGCGGTTAGTGCAAATTAGAAAGAGAGAGTATCTCTTGGTCTCATCTGATCTTTTTGAAGGACCCAGCATGTATCAGGCTGCATTTGATTGAGTGTGAATCTTTCATGCTACATGCTACATTCAGAGACTAGACTCAATTGTTTACCAGTAAACTCTATTCGTTGGGATCAAACAATGAGATCAGGTTTTGACCAATTCTGGAAATGGAGCAGGTTTTCACACAAGTTAGCAGACCTGAGGAATTTTCCCCACAGAAGCCTTCTAGACCACATTGAAAAAGCACATCTCCCTCAACATCTGCAAAACTAAAGAGCTGATCATCGACTTCAGAAAGGAAGGAGGAGCACATGCCCTGACCTACATCAGTGGAGCTGTGGTGGAGAGGATCGAGAGAGGTAAGTTCCTAGGAGTGACAATCACCAACAATCAGCCTTGGCCCTCCCACGTAGATGCGATGGTAAAGAAGGCACAACATGACCTCAGCTTCCTCAGGATGCTAAGGAAATTCAGCATGTCCATCGGGACCTTCACCAACCTTTATAGATGCGCCATAGAAAACATTCAATTGGAATGTATCACAGCTTTCCCAGGACCGTAAGAAACTACGGAAAGGTATGAACACAGCCCAGACCATCATGGAAGTCAACCTCCCATCCATAGACTCCACCTATTGTCATAGAAAGGCAGGCAACATCATCAAAGATCCCTCCTATCCTGGTTATGATCTCTTCCAATCTCTTCTGTCAGGTAGAAGGTACAAAAGCTTAAACACACAGGTTCAAGAGCTTCTTCTCCGTTGTTATTAGCTGCTGAGTAGACCTCTCAAATTTCACATCTCATGTTGACCTCGCTTTTATACACCTCCTGTGCAGATATAACTTTGTATGGCTCGCTCTCTTTAATTGCCGTATGATCTGGATATCCTTGTATGTTATGATCTGCCTATACCTGTTCGTAAAACAAAACTTTTCACTCACTGTACTTTGGTACATGTGACAATAATAATAAATCAAATCAAAAGAAGCCAAAGAGCCCTGAGGCGAGACCTACATGGAGAACAAAGTTGGCTTCACTCAAATCGGGGTAGTATTTGATTCAAGCTAAAC
The DNA here is from genome assembly GCF_047496795.1 of Chiloscyllium punctatum. Lineage (NCBI taxonomy): Eukaryota > Metazoa > Chordata > Chondrichthyes > Orectolobiformes > Hemiscylliidae > Chiloscyllium > Chiloscyllium punctatum. The sequence goes on from NC_092751.1 coordinate 86,740,896, forward strand.
TTACAGAGTTAAAGTTAGAGTTAGGGTTAAATGTGGGTTACGTTAAAGGTCAGGTGAAGTGAAGTTAACTGAAGTGAATTAAAGTTGAAGTTAGATGAAGTAAGAAGTAAATTTTACAATGAACGTATCAGGGTTAAATAATGAAGGGTTTGTTTAATTAAATTGTATGTGGGTTCTTGCCTCTTGTCTTGTCACACAAGGGAAGAATAGCTGGGTGAAAGGTTTGAGTACCCTCCTTGTGGGCAACAGCTCAAGCTCTCAAAACTGGTTTTATACAACCTGGTCAATATTGGAAATACATCAGACTGTGGTGATTAAAAGGGGTGGCTTTAGAACAAATCAGGTGGTCAGATCCTGCAAGCAATTTGAGTGTTTGTGCTTCTCACTCTTTGTAGGCAGTCTGAGATATGAACTTGGTGAGCTGAGGCTGGGAAAGGTCTGATCCATTATTTGAATTCACAGGCAGTGTAAGTAGGAAGCTACAATCAGGATCAGATTCAATCAGTCTACCTTGTCTACAGAATGAGACAATACATTTGCCGTGCCTTGGTTAATGAAAACAGAACTGGCTTATAACAATTTTCCAGTGTTCTCACCTTCTGGCAGACTTTGATTACCCCATAACAATCTGTTAAGACTCTGCTAAATGTCTGTACTTCAGTCTCTGTTTATTCTTTAATTTGTGCGAGAACAAATTTGCTTTTAAAATACAAGCAGCTTAAGGCTAATTTATTTCTTCTCTTTTGCTGTGAAAAACACATTCAAAATAAACAAGACGTGTAGATTTTGGTAAAATGCAGACAGGAGAGGGAGAAGGTTTCCTGAGGTGCTGTGAATCACTGGAGAGGTGATGGCCGAGTGGGTATTAGATTAGATTACTTATAGTTTGGAAACAGGCCCTTCGGCCCAACAAGTCCACACCGACCCATAACCCCTACAGTTTACCCCTTCACCTAACACTATGGGCAATTTAGCATGGCCAATTCACCTAACCTGCACATTTTTGGACTGTGGGAGGAAACCGGAGAACCCGGAGGAAACCCACGCAGACACAGTTGCTAGACTATTAATCCAGAAACTCAGTTAATATTCTGGGGACTTGGGTTCAAATCCTGCCATGACAGATGGTGGAATTTGAACTGAATAAAGAATCCAGACTTAATCAACCATTGCTAATTGTTTGGGGGGGAGTGTGGAGGGCGGGGGGGGGCTCCTATCTAGTCCAATAATGCCCTTTAGGAAAGGAAATCTGCCGTCCTTACACATCTAAACTCCATGTGACTGCAGACCCAAATGGGGAGTAAATGTTGGCGTAGCCAGAGATGCCTACATCCTATGAGTGAATGCTTTAGAAAAAAAATGCCAGGAACTTAGTGACTGCTTAACAACTACTTCATTTGTATAGCACCTATCTGAAGGCTGTTTATAGAAGCATTAAGGAACATGGAGCCACATAAGGACATTCTGAAATGGAAGCAAAATGCTGCAGATGATGAAATCAAAACAGAAAGTGCTGGGAAATGTTTGCAGATCTGGCAGCATCGGTGGAGGAAGAAACAGTGTTAATGTTTCCCATTTGATGTAGCTGTTCTTCAGGCTTAGTCACAACAGAGAGGTGTAGAGAGGGAATTCCAGAGCTTAGGGTCACCAGGATTCCAAGAGATGAGATATTCCAGAGGATTGTGGAGCTGGATTGGGATTACAGGGAAGGGCAAAGACAATGGACTTTGAAAGCAAAGGTAAAAGTTTCAAGAAAGAGATATTATTTGGGGAATGGGACTGGATGGGTTACTCTTCTATGATAATGTAGATCAGTGAGCACAGAGATAGATAAACAGGACTAACTGTAGTTGTAACATGGGCAGTAGAGCATTGGATGATTTCATATTTATGGACAGTCAGCACTGGAAGGCCATTCTGGAATGATAGAATCCCTACAGTGTGGAAACACGCCATTCAGCCCATTGAGTCCACAACAACCCTCCGAAGAACATACCAACTATACCTATCCCTTATCCCTGTAACCCTACATTGACCATGGTTAATCTACCTAGCCTGCACACCCATGGACACTAGGCAACTTAGCATGACCAATCTACCTAACCTGCACATCTCTGGACTGTGGGAGGAAACTGGAGCACCCAGAGAAAATGCAGACCTGAAGAGAATGTGCAAACTCCACAGTTGCCTGAGGCTGGAATCCAAGATGGGTCCCTGACACTGGGAAGCAGCAGTGTTAACCACTGAGCCACCGTGCCACCCCAGGAGTGTTGGGATAGTCCAGTCTCAAGGGAACAAAGACAGTGTCTCCGCTGAGATGGAGACAAAGTTGGCTGAACTTAGTGAGGTGTAGAATGTGGTCTTAGAGTTGGTGTGTGAAAGTTTTAGAACAGAATGGCTTCATCTTAGACTGTTGTCTTGGAGAGGACTGAGGTCAGTCACTGTGGACAGAGTGAGGTTAGCTTTGGATAAGATATCAAGCCAAGGTTCTTTCAGTCCTCTGATAGAAAGGACAATCGCCCACCCCCAACATACACACACACACACACATTTTAATTTTTAAAACCATTCATAAATGGATCCATGGAATTGATGAGTGGTTAATGCCTATCCTTCGGCCATGTTGACATTATAGCTTGTGGTGCACCAGTCCGCTGCTGGATTCCATTATAATGATGGCGATGCCTTCTTTCCTAACAAAAAGTCCTTCACTATGAAGCACAAAGTATGGGACATGGGCTGTAACAGGTGCTATGGAAATGCAGGTTCCTCCTGTGATGCTGAGAGTCTGCAAGTCTGGAGTGCCCCTATGGAAATGGGTTTAGGATTTCAGTCCATTAGACTGTTTGTTTGGGTCCATATTCCAGGCTCTCACACCCACAGAGAAGGAATGGGGGAGCAGGAGGCTGTGGGTATGTTGATAAAGACTGGACCCAAAACGTTGTCTCTGCTATCTCTCTCTCTCTCTCTCCACAGATGCTGCCAGATCTGCTGAGTTTCTCCAGCAATTTCTGTTGTTTCCAGTCGCATTGACCCTGGTGGTGGAGTGGGGAGGCTGATGGGACAGCCAGTTAACAGAGAAAACTTCCCAACAGTGATGTCAAACAAGCTCTGTGAGTGTGAGTGTGTGTGTGTTTGTGAGTGTGAGTATGTGTGTGTGAGCAGGTGTGTGTATGTGAGGGTGTGTGAGTGAGTGTGAGTATGTGAGAGTATGTGAGGATGTGAGGATGTGTGTGTGACTGTGTGTGTATGTGCGAGTGCTTGAGGGTGTGCGCGAAGTGTGTGTGAGTGTGTGTGTGTGTGTGAGAGAATATGGGTGTGTGTGAGGGTATGTGTGTAAGTTTGAGTGTATATGTGAGTTTGTGTGAGTGTGTGTATGTATGTGTGTGAATGGTTGTGTGCGTGAATGTGAGTGTGTGTATGAGGGTGAGTGTGTGTGTGAGGGTGTGTGTGAGTGAGAGTGTGTGATTGTGTGAGAGGGTGTGTCTATGTGCGTGTGTAAGTGAGTGTGTATGTGTGAGGGTGTGTGTGTAAATTGAGTGTGTGTGTATGTTGTGTTGTGTGTGAGTGAGTGTGTGTTGTGTTGTGTGTGAGTGTGTGTAAGTTGTGTGTGAGTGTGTGTATGTGTGTGTGCGGACCATGGATATGATGGTACCCCACTTAAACAGAACAACCCTGTCGAGACGTGAATTCCGGCAGCAATGTCCCTTTAAAAAAATCTCAGTTTTGTAAGAGCCAGAGTATCAGTGGCAATGCGAGGGGTTTAGATATAGCGAGGACGATTTACAACCTTGGAACTCAGTGTCTGCAAAGCAATATTGCATTTAAAAAGAGAGAGAGGGAGTGAGAGTTGCCGACAGATGCAACTTCCTCCTGACTCCGAGCTAGTTGCACTGTTGGGTGTGTGCTTGCTTTGAAAGAGTGGATCGTTTCTCTGTGTGTGTGTGTGTCCCAACTGTGGCAGACCGCGGCTGCCGAAGGATTCCTTGCCGAACAGTGAGTCCCCCCTCCGAAGCCTGTACCTGAGGAGGGGGTGGTCGAGAGGGCTGTGGGAGCTGTGTGCCGCCTGTGGAGCCCGGGACCACCATGAGCTGTTGGCTGTTGCTACCCTTGCTCACCAGCGTGGTGTCTATCGCAGGAACCTGGACAGTGTAAGCGCCAATTCCTCTCATTCCTGAGCCCCACTCCCTCTCACATCCTGCTCCCTCCACCCCATCTCTCTCTCTCTTTTCGGATTGAAAGCAAACTTTCTGTCGCTGTTTTCCTCCAGCTGCAGTCACCCAACTAGCGTTCATCTCCAAACTAGAATCTCAGTCCTCAGAGAGGGGCACAGTTCTGAGATCCCTCAGCTCAGGACCCGTCTTTCCCGTCCTTCTCAATGACTTTAGCGACTTCATATGAGAAGTAATTCAGTTTGGTGACAGATTCAGTCATACCTGTTCAGTGTTGTCGAGAACCGTCTGTCAATCCTTGTACGGTGACTGGACGGATTGACTAACCCTTCTTTGGAGGACTGTTTAAATGCTGACATTGATTTCTGCAATTCATTTCTAGATTTTTCTTTTGCCTTCATCCTTATCTCTTAAAAGCACGCCGTCCCATTGAAACTAAAATCAAAATTGTGTTTAATCCCCAGCAATGTAAAGACAGAGACCATTGCTGACACTATGTGGTTAATCCTTTCTATCTCTCACACCAATCTAACATGAGTGGGAATGTCAAATGCTCTCTAAGGCTCATTCTTTTGCTGATTCAGGGTTGCAATGGGTTAACATTGGCTCCTACACATGGCATTGATCCCAGAATAGTGTTGTGTAGCAAAGCCTTGATTGTAGCCAGTGTCTCTGGGTTAGGGAATCCCACACATCAATCTGTGTGCTCTGAAGGGAGGGGGTGGGGGGGGTGGTGAGGGAAAGAGGCAAGCCATCCTATTCAATTCGAAGCATCTGACTCTTTCTGCCCTGCTTTCTTACAGAAAAGAAACTCCCATTTGTTTCTGAGTCGCTTGTGTTGTAACTATTCGAAGCTAGCTTTGGAAACTTGGCTCCGGTCGGTTAGAAAGTGCCGCGAGTTGGAATGAGGAAATTGTTCACTTGCTTGGTTCATTTGGACGGTCTGTATCGACAGGATCTCTGCTGTTTGTATAGTCAGGTTTGCTGTGTTAGTGTACAATGGTCGTAGCTAATGGCTTCCAGTGTGCCTCATAGTTTAGATCCAGAATCAACGCAGAGGGCGGACATTTGGCCCATCGTGCTTGCAATAATTCTATCACCCCAGTGCCAACCTCCTGCCTTTTCCCCATATCCTTGCATCCCTGCACATCTCACTGTCTTCCATCTTTCAAAGACTGCAGTAAGATCATTGCAGCAAACTGTGCTGGGAGCCCTACATTTAACTGGTTTGGATTTATAGACATGATGCTTGAATGTTATTGGCAAAGATAAAGCGATGACTTGATAAAGTGAACCTCCCAAAGCCACAACCAGTACCAGCTAGAGGGACAAGGGCAGCAGACAAACGGGAACACCAACCCTTGCAAGGGTCCCTCCAAACCATCCTGACTTGGAAATATATTGCCTTTCTCTCAGTGTAACTAGGTTCAAATGGTAGAATTCCCTCCCTGAGGGCATTGTGGGTCTCTCTGCACCACACCGACTGCAGCAGTTCAAGAAGGCAGCTCGATACCACCTTCTCCAGAGTGACTAGGGACGGGCAATAAATGCTGGGCCTACCAACGGCACCCTCACCCACGAGAGAATGAAAAAACAAGTTTAATGAATCACTTCAGATCTTGTGAGCAATGACCCTTTGATGTAATCCCTGCCACTTGGAATGTACTGAAGCAAAAATTAATCCATTTAGTTGCTTGATCTGGGTTTACACTCACCGATACTGTCAGTCTCTTTTCTTCACCCCAGGCCTCAGAGTGGGTTCAGTCACAGGGAATCTGAAGGCTGTGTGTTGGAATATAAGCCTGTGCCATGTTAACTGATTATCACTATGGTAATAGGAAGGGTGTTATGGTTGAGTTCAGTACCCAATGGTTGTGATCGGTAAAGCTAGGCAGGTGGCTCAGTGGTTAACACTGCTGCCTCACAGCACCAGGGACCTGGGTTCGATTCCAGCCTTGGGCGACTGTCTGTGTGGAGTTTGCACGTTCTCCCTGTGTCTGCGTGGGTTTCCTCTGGGTGTTCCGGTTTCCTCCCACAGTCCAAAGATGTGCAGGTTAGGGTGGATTGGCCATGCTAAATTGCCCATACTATTCAGGGTGCATTAGTCAGGGGAAATGTAGGGGAATGGGTCTGGGTGGGTTACTCTCCGGAGGGTTGGTGTCGACTTGTTGGGCCAAAGGGCCTGTTTTCCACACTGAAGGGATTCTATATGAAGTCCTCTTCCTGAATATAGTGAGGATGGAGAGGGAATTGGAATCGGCTGAGGGAGGGGGTCTCAGCTGGTAGTGTACACACATAAGTATCTGAAAGTCACTCCTTTAGATTTGAATGTAGTGCAGGAGAGAGGGTGCTGCTCTATTGGAAGTGCTGTCTTTCAGACACTGAACTGAATCCTGCCTGTGCTTGCAAATGAATACCAATGATCCCAATGATGCTGTGTTGGAGAAGAGCTGGAAAGTTATCTCTGGTTTCCTGGTCAATCTTTGTCCCTCTATGACCATCCCTGAAACTAGATTATCTGATCATTGGCTAAAGGAGCACACCCTGGCAGCTGCATTCCCTACATCACTGCAGTGACTTCAAATAAAGCAATGATTGGGCCTTAAGATGCTTTAGGTGGCCTAAGGTTGGCAGAAGGCGCTGTATGAATGCAGTTCTTTTAAAGGATGAAGGCAGAGTTTGGCTGCAATGTGCCCATAAGTTGGAAAACCCATCAACACTGATGAAGAAATGAGATAGAGGAGGCACCTGTCACCACAGATCTGTACCCCAACGTAAGCCAGTGTCATCAGAAAGGGAGGCAGAAAACTGCTGGGGAAGAGACTGAGGAAGGCTGAGTGATGATGAAATCAGATGTACCTCAGAAATATTAAAAAAATAAACTGGACTGAACCTATAGAGGCCAGCCACAGTGAGCTGCACTTCAGTGGAGGGAGATAGGTTCAAAATGCTCACTTCGGGTTGGGTACATTTAGATCTCTTGGTGATTGTACAGTGACAGGGAAGATGAGGCCTGGGGAAACAGGATGTGCACATATTGCCATGGTAACCATGTCAGGGGGACATTAGGTCAGGGACTGTACTCCTGAGAACAAAGCAAAATTGATAGCAGTGTACAAACCTTTACGTTCAGAAGCATCAAAAGGGTCAACAATTCGATCAGAGTCACAGACTTTCTGCGGCTCGATTAATGCAGCGGTGTCATATTGTTAACATAAATCTAAAGGCAAAGAAACCAGAAAAAAGGTGGGAATTTTCTTCCACTCGCAAGTTGTAACAGTGAGGGTATAAACAAACTGGAAAATATAAAGCATCAACTTCCAATCTGTGCTTGGATCATCTAACAACAACCCAAGGCAGCAAAATGGAGCAGAGATGGAGACTATATTTGAGTGGCGGCCTACGTATTGAGATCAGGAATGCGTTGACTTAAGGGATTGGAAGCAAATTCAATAACAACTTTCAGAAAGGGAATTGGATAAATATTCAAAGAGAAAAAGTTTTCAGGGTGATGGAGAAAGAGCAAGGGAGTGCGACTAATTGGATTGCTCTTTCTAACCGCTGGCAAGTTGATCATGGCGCGAATGATATCCTTCTGTGCTGTGTCATTCTACATTATAGAAGGGTGTAGCTGCTATTGCTGACATGGTTAGATAATGAAAGTGTGACAGCTGTAATCTCTCTCTCTCTTTCTTGCCTGTGATATGTCAGCAAACCTGCTGCGTCATGGGGAAACAGTAGACTGGCTAGCATGCCCTATGAGATTCTGCAAAGGATCTATAAACAGGCCTGACTAAACCTGAATCTCAACATTTCAGTGGATGCATAATTCAAACATGTCTATAGATTTAAAGTATAATACAATAAATTAGCAACAGTGCTGAGAGGTGTCACTAATGGCCCACCCCATAGAATCCCAAATAACATGCTACAGCACTGGTCTTGTGTTCAAGCTGTCTTTTGGGACCAAACTCAATCTATCATTTTCCACTTTCATATAAGGATGGAAGAGTCCTTCCCTGGTTTTGATACCACTTTCACATTTATTAGACTTTGGTAGGTTTCGAGCCCAAGCCACTAGAGGCCAGTGACATAACCACTGTGCCACTCTCTCCCACTGCTATTTTGAGGGGTTTTTCATCAGTTTAAGCAAATACCAGCCTGCAAGCAGCGTGTGAATATTTTTCCACTCTGTGTTTAACTCTGTGGCCTTGACTCCTCCTCACTCCTGGGTCCTTTTGTACAATCCTTTTTGTGCTACTTGAAGGCCTTGCCTAGGCCTCAGACTCTGGAATTCACTCCCTCATATAAGAGGCTTTTTTAAAACCTACTCCTCAGCAAAGCTGATAGTCACTTTTCCCCTCTCTTCCTGCCCCTTTTCCCCACTTTATCCCAAAGTAATCCGCCTGGAATGGACTGTGATGTTGGGGTGTTGGTGGGCCCGGGGACCATCGTGGAGACACACCCCCTTCCCTCGATATCGAGCAGAGCACAAGAATGGAAGAAGATGAACTCTGTTTTTACTTATATTTAAGGCTTATATCTTAATTTCAGTATGAGACCTTCAAATCTTCTCTAAGTCAAAATGCAGAGCGTACTGACATGGTATATTTTTCCCTGTATTCGTTTGTTAATTACAAGTGACAATAAATCATTCAATTCAGTTCAAAATATCTGGACCAGGATTGAACTCTCAGTGTTCTGACTCTGACACGAAAGTCGAGAGTCCTACAGCATAGGAACAGACCCCCGGTTCAACTTGTTCATGCTGACCAGGTTTCCTGAACTGAACTTGTCCAATTTGCCGAGTGTTACCCAAACAGAGCCCATTCATTGTGGGGGTACACATTGATTGACAGTTCACAGCTGCCTTGGGCACAGTGGAGTCAAAGGACTGACTGTGTGGAGACATAAGGCTCAGTTTGGTTGCAGTGCTCTTGTACTTCATTTCTGGTTCTTGGATCGAACCATATAAGTCAGTGAGTAACACCGGGGTAAATATTGACAGAAGATCTGAGATTTGACACAATAAGAAATCTTGTGGCAGTTTGAACTGTATTTCCTGCTGTGGGAGATGTATAGGCCATTAAAAAACACGGTTCTAAAATTCGTTTTTTTATGAAACACTACCTTGTTTTTGTCGAGGCCTGAGTTGAAATGATTGTAACATTAATTTTGTTTACATTCTACGTTGCTGCTTTTGTTCTTGCACCTTCTTGATGCCGATGTTTATTTCTGTGAATCCCTCTCTAATCAGAATGCAGTGACTTGGTTTGTGAAAAGTGTCAGTGTGGTGATTGTTTGTGTTATGAAAACATCAGCCTTGTATCTGCTGCATAAGGACAAGCTCACAACTGGGTTGTCCAATTCTTTGCGCTGGCACTTCATAACAGATGCCTATTTGATCTCTTTATACGTGCAAGTGAGGCCTGTTGATGGCTCAAATTGAGTAGGCCTCAGCTTGGCTCTATCATGTTAACAACCTAAAGCCTGAGCTGAGGGGGCAGTATCCCAACTCTCGAGGATTGCCTTGGAAACATCCATCAGGGAACTAGACAGTTTACTGAAAAGTATATTTAAATCAAAAGGATTGTGCAGGGTTACAAGGTGGGGGGTGGGGGGAGGAGAATGGCACTGAGAGAAAGCCTGCACTGATGTGATTGGCTGAATCGCTTCCTTCTACACCATACCAACAGTGAGGCTCCAAATACGAAACAGCAGGCCATTGCTGAGGGGTGATAATCATTGAAGTAATAAACAAAATGTGTTTTCTCGTTTTCTTTGAATACTTTAGTTTCCGAGTTTCAGAAGTATCAGACATGGGGGAAAGGCAATTGAACTGATGATTAACTATAATCCAATCTGTTAATGAAAAGTCAACTCACAGAGAGACAAGGTGGATGCGTTTGGCACCCAATGGCGGCAGAGTATGGGCATGGGGCATTTGGAGGCTGGTGGTTATGTGATGTTATCCCCAGAGTTAATCAAGAGTCATTTATGACACAGGAGGAGGTAATTTGCCGGCTCTCTGAGGAGCAGTCCAGTCCCACACCCTCATTTGATTTCTGTTATCCTGCAGCTTTTCTTTCCCTCAAGTGTTCATTCTTTCAAAATCATTGATCGTCTCCTCTTCCAGTACCCTCATAGCTACCTGAAGGAGCAGTGCTCCGAAAGTTAGTACTTCCAAATAAACCTGTTGGACTATAACCTAGTGTTGTGTGATTTTTATCTTTGTCCACCCTAGTCCAACACCAGCACCTCCGCCCTCATAGGCAATGAGTTCCAGACCATTCCTTCGTACTGCTTTAAAAAGTTATTCCTCACACCATACCCCATTGCTTGGCACCTCTTGCCAACACTATCATTCAATCTGTGACCCTTAGTCTTTGTATCATGACACGCCGTGAGCAGCTTATCTATGTCTACCTTAAGACCATCATAATCACAGGGATCTCCATTAAATCTCCTCTCAACTTCCTTCACTCTGAGGAATATAACCCCCAGCTTCTCCAACCTAACCCTGCAGCTAAAATCTCTCATCCCTGGCACTATTGTGGTACATCTCCTCAGCGCCATCTCAAAGACCCTCTCCTCCTTCCTAAAAGATGGAGATCACAAGTGGATGCAAGATTGGCTGAATCAAGAGTTTTATAAAGATTGGCCACCTGAATCCACCACAGTTACACTACCTGTGGCTCAGTGGTTGGCATGGTGGCTCACAATGCCAGGGACTTGGGTTTGATTCCCGTCTTGGGCGACTTCCTGTGTGGAGTTTGCATATTCTGTCTGTGTTTGTGTGCGTTTCCTCCAGGTGCTCTGGTTTCCTCCCACAATCCAAAGATGTGCAGGTCAGGTGAATTGGCCATGCTAAATTGCCCATTGTATTAGGTGCATTAGTGAGGGGTGAAAAGAGGGTAGGGGAATGGGTCTGGGTGGGTTACTCTTCATAGGGCCAGTGTGGACTTGTTGGGCTGAAGGGCCTGTTTCCATACTGTAGGGAATCTAATCTAATCGTGACCTGGTGCGTCGTCATCAGTTTTAGTTAAGTTCTGAACTGCCTCTTATCTGAAGGAGAGCTGCATCACTCCATTAACATGAGTCACCTTACTCGGTTTAATTATTTGTTACCAATTAATTTGCAACAACAGCCAGCATCAGAAGTTGTCACACCCAAATCCTACCTGACACAACCTGTGGCAAATGTAACAAAGTTAATTAGAACTTGTCAGTGCTTGTATTGTGGGATATTTGGACAAGGGGGAGAACTAAGGTGTTGAAGTAATGTGGTTGCCAGGAAGGAGACAGCCATCTTGGGTGTATTCATTAAAGTGCTGTCCAGAATTTGCTGGGAGTTTGGAAACAGCATTCGGGTTTGTCTGATGACTAGGACTTTTAATAGAAAACCTAGTAACTAATGCATATTTATGAGAAAAGAAAGAAGAGAGAAGGGGAGATAGAAGGACAACAAATGAGTAAAAAGCTGACACGAGTGAAGAAAGCAGAGAGTGACCAGCAGTAATAAAGAACAAAAATAGAGGGACGGAGAAAGAGAGAGAAGGAGAAAGAGAGAGAGAAATAAAATCCAGGAGATTGCAAGATTAAGCAAAAGAGAGGGTCAGGAAGAGAGAAATAAAAATGTAGGGAGTTGAGAGTTTGAAAAAATATTAGATTCTCCATCCAGTAGGAAGGTGGGTGGATGTTGACAAAATATAGTGTGGAATTTTCTTGAGGCATGAGGGCTCTCACTTGACGATGGGTAGCTCGTACCAATCAGGCAGTGACAAGGCCACCAGAGTGGGGACCTTCCCTTGGCATCAAGACTAGCCTAGGAGGGAGGGAAAAGGAGACGGACAGTGAGAGCTCTAGACAATCAAAGAATGGCAGCTCTTGCATTCAGTAGCACCAAGAAAGAGGTTGTGGCTGCTTCTGGAAGCAGAACTCAGAGATTCAGGATCATGAGGACCCCAGATAACAGAAAATGATGTGGTTAAAATGACACAACACCAGGTTATAATTTAACAGGTTTATTTGGAGGCACTGCTTCATCTGCTAGTGCCTCGAAACAAACCTGTTTGACTATAACCTGGTGTTGTGTCATTTTTAACTTTGTCCACCCCAGTCCAACACCAGCACCTCCAAATCATGAAAATGATCTGGTCAGGCCAAGAATTCATTTTATTTTTATTGATACTTGGAATACAGACAACGTTGGCTGGGCCAGCATTTCATGCCCAGTCAAAGAGTCAACCACATGGCTGTGGGTCTGGAGTTACATGTAGACCAGACCAGGTAAGGAGAGAAGAGTTCTTTCCCTAAAGGATATTAGTGAAACAGATGGCTTTTAAAAAAAAAATCAACAATATTTACCATTTGACTTTTTACGGACTCTGACATTCACCATTTGCCATGGTGAGATTTGAACCCATGCCCTCAGGAGTTAACCTGGGGCTGTAGGTTACCAGCCATGTGACCTTGCCATTATGCCATCATCTCCCTTAATGAATTGCAGTGGGAGGAGCATCAGAAGCCAGGGTAGGGACATGGCACACTGTGGGCACACCTCTATCTGTTGCTCAATGACCAGGCAGTGACTGAGGGTCCACCTTCTCCAGGGGTGAGAAGCTGCTCATTACCTGTCACGTACATACCAGGGGAAACATGCGTATGACGATGGGTAGCTCGTACCAATCAGGCAGTGACAAGGCCACCAGAGTGGGGATATAGGCTGAAACTGGCAACGGGGAGGGCCATCGTGCTGAGACTTAATTCTATTGGTGGGAGGTGGGAGGTGGGGTAAGGAAGACCACAGGGATTGAGGACATTACCATCCTGCCTAATTAGAAGCCTAGAGCTGAAAATGTGTTGCTGGAAAAGCGCAGCAGGAATTCCTGAAGAAGGGCTCATGCCCGAAACGTCGATTCTCCTGTTCCTTGGATGCTGCCTGACCTGCTGTGCTTTTCCAGCAACACATTTTCAGCTCTGATCTCCAGCATCTGCAGTCCTCACTTTCTCCCCTAATTAGAAGCCTACCCTGTCTCTGAGTTCACCACCACAGAAAATGCTGAGAAGGGAGTGAGAAATAAAACCAGTGGGAGGAAGGTGGGGTAAGAAAGCTGTAAAGATGGTCAGATTTACCTTCTTGGAGGGAGATAGGTAGACTCTCCCAAAATGTAAATTTTCACTGGAGCTCGCATTTCCTGGGTGTTTTCTTTTGCTGTTTGATTTGAAGTACTTCCTTGTGCCTTCACTGATCACTGTTGACTGATGAAGACATCCAAACTAGAAACAAGAGTAGGCCACTTGGCCCCTCAAGCTTGCTCTACTATCCAATGAGATTGTTCTGATCCACATTCCCACTGACCTTATCACCTTCTTTGCCAAGAATCTATCTACCTCTCCCTCAAGAATCTTCAAAACCTTTGCATCCACAGTCTTTTGACGAAGATAGTCCAAAATGACACCCACCTTCTATGAGGAAAGAGTTCTCATCTCTGTTCATTATTTTTAAACTAGACAGGCAGGATGCTGGAAGCACACAGCAAGCCAGGCAGCATTTGGGAGTTGGAGAAGTCAATGTTTCAGGTGTAACCCTTCTTCAAGAGTCATAGAGTCATAGAGATGTACAGCACGGTAACAAACCCTTCGGTCCAACCCGTCCATGCCGACCAGATATCCCAACCAAATCTAGTCCCACCTGCCAGCACCTGACCCATATCACTCCAAACCCTTCCTATTCATATACCCATCCAAATTCCTCTTAAATGTTGCAATTTTACCAGCGTCCACCACATCCTCTGGCAGCTCATTGCATACATGTACCACCCTCTGCGTGAAAAAGTTGCCCCTTAGGACTCTTTTATATCTTTCCCCTCTCACCCAAAACCTATGCCCTCTAGTTCTGGACTCTCCGACCCCAGGGAAAAGACTTTGCCTATTTACCCTATCCATGTCCCTCATAATTTTATAAACCTCTATAAGGTCACTCCTCAGCCTCCGATGCTCCAGGGAAAACAGCCCCAACCTGTTCAGCCTCTCCCTATAACTCAAATCCTCCAACCCTGGCAACATCCTTGCAAATCTTTTCTGAACCCTTTCAAGTTTCACAACCTTTCTGATAGGAAGGAGACCAGAATTGCACGCAATATTCAAACAGTGGCCTAACCAATGTCCTGTACAGCAGCAACATGACCTCCCAACTCCTGTATTCAATATTCTCACCAATAAAGGAAAGCATACCAAATGCCTGCATCCAAGGTCTCTTTGTTCAGCAACACTCCCTAGGACCTTACCATTAAATGTATAAGTCCTGCTAAGATTTGCTTTCCCAAAATGCAGCACCTCGCATTTATCTGAATTAAACTCCATCTGCCACTTCTCAGCCCATTGGCCCATCTGGTCCAGATCCTTTTGTAATCTGAGATAACCCTCTTCGCTGTCCACTACACCTCCAATTTTGGTGTCATCTGCAAACTTACTAACTGTACCTCTGATGCTCACATCCAAATCATTTATGTAAATGACAAAAAGTAGAGGACCCAGCACCGATCCTTGTGGCACTCCACTGGTCACAGGCCTCCAGTCTTAAAAACATCCCTCCACCACCACCCTCTGAATTCTACCTTTGAGCCAGTTCTGTATCCAAATTGTTAGTTCTTCCTGTATTCCGTGAGATCTAACCTTGCTAATCAGTCTCCCATGGGAAAGCTTGTTGAACACCTTACTGAAGTCCATATAGATCACATCTATTGCTCTGCCCTCATCAATCCTTTTTGTTACTTCCTCAAAAAACTCAATCAAGTTTGTGAGACATGATTTCCCATGCACAAAGCCATGCTCACTATCCAGAATCAGTCCATGCCTTTCCAAATACATGTACATCCTGTCCCTCAGGATTCCCTCCAACACCTTGCCCACCACCGAGGTCAGGCTCACCGGTCTATAGTTCCCTGGCTTGTCCTTACCTCCCTTCTTAAACAGTGGCACCATGTTTGCCAACCTCCAGTCGTCCGGTACCTCACCTGTGACTATTGTTGATACAAATCTCTCATCAAGAGGCCCAGCAATCACTTCTCTAGCTTCCCATAGAGTTCTAGGGTACACCTTATAAGGCCCTGGGGATCTATCCACTTTTATGTGTTCAAGACATCCAACACTTCCCCCTCTGTAATCTGGACATTTTGTAAAATGTCACCATCTATTTCCCTACAGTCTATATCTTCCATTTTTTAAAACTTTTTTTTTAAACAGCAACTCCGAATTCTAGATTTCCCAATCAGCAGAATCATCCGTTCCAAATCTACTCTACCAAGATACCTTAGGATTTCATATGTTTCAATAAAATCACCTCTTACCCTTCTACAAAGGAGTCAATATAAGTCTAACCTGCTGAACCTTTCCTCATAAGATAACTTGCCCATTCCAGGTCTTCATCTCGTAAACTTTCTCTGAACTGCTTCCAATGTATTTAAATCCTTCCTTAAATAAGGTGACCAATACTGTGCGCAGTACTCTCGATGTGTTCACACCAATGGCCTGTATAAATGAAGCATAACCTCCCTAAGGTGGAATTAAGTTCTTCTCATATTGAATAATAACATTCTATTAGTTTTCTTAAATACTTGCTGCCCCTCCATACTACTCTTTGAGACTAACGCACTAGGACACACCCTCTGCAGCTCAGCACTCTGCAGTCTCTCTCCTTTAAGATAGTATGCTTTTTTTCTTAAATTGGTTCTGCCAAAATGCACAGTTTCACATTTTCCCATGTCATTTGCTAGATCTTTGCCCATTCCCTTTACCTTTCTCTATCACTTTGTAACTTCCTTATGTTGTCTTCACAACTTGTTTTCTTCCCTATCATTGTGTCATCAGCTAACTTAACAACCACTTCTTTGGTTCCACCGCCAAAGACATTTATAAAATGTATAAAAAAGATGGCATCCCAGCACTAAACCCAATGGCACACTACTCATTGTGACTTGCCAATCAGAAATTGATCCATATGTGACTACTCTGTGTTTGCTATGGGCTAGCCACAGGAATACATTGCTTCTTTTTATTTCCTGCAATAGCCTGTGATGTGGCATCTTATCAAATCCCTTCTGGAAATCCAATACAGTACATCCATCAGCTCAGCATCATATGTTTCATCCAGAAATAATTAAATAAATATAATTTAAACATACAGCCTTTTCACAAAACTGTGGGCTGTGTTATCCTTGACTTTTCCTCAGTCCCCAGTTATAGGTCTAACAGCAGGTTAATAACCTTTCCCATTTCAGATGTTAAACTAACTGACATGTAATATCCTATTTTCGGTCTTCTTCCTTTTTTGAATTAAACAGATAAATTCACTGGATTCAGCTTTGACAAAGGGTCAGTTAGACTCGAAACGTCAGGTCTTTTCTCTCCTTACAGATGCTGCCAGACCTGCTGAGATTTTCCAGCATTTTCTCTTTTGGTTTCAGATAAATTCACTGATTGCCCTTCTTATAGAACATTCCCCAATTCTAGGGAATTTTAAAGAATCAAACCAATACATCAACTATCACATTAGCCTCTTTTTAGATCCTATTAACTTTAGAATGAAGTACATCAGAACTCAGTGATTTGTCAACCTGTAGCTCCAACAATTTGCTCAGTTCCACTTCTCTGGTGATTGTAACTTCCTTGAGTTTCTCACTCCCTACCATTTCCTGGTTTATAGCTATTTTTGAAATGTTCCTTGTATTGTCCACAGTGAATACCGATGCCAAATACATATTCAATTCATCTGCTCCTCCTTATGTCTGTATTAAACCAAAAGAAGTGCAAATGCTGGAAATCAGAAACAGAAACAGAAGTTGCTGAAAAGGTTCGGCAGGTCTGGCAGTATCTGTGAAGAGAAATCAGAGTTAACATTTCAGGTTCAGTGACCGTTCCTCAGAACAGCTGAACCTGCTGAGGTTTCTGTTTTGTGATTTTTTTTGCTGTTTTCCATTGTGATTCCACAAGCTCACTTTCTGTAAGACCATTGTTCATTTTACTAATCCCATTCTTTCTTAAAAGTTTATAGAAACTCTTGCTATCCATATTTATATTTCTAGCTGTCTTTCTCTCATATTTGAATTTTCCCCTCCTTATTAATACTTTAGTTAATCTGTGTTTTTTTTGTGTGCTATCCTTGCTGCTCAACTTTGCACCTTTCCTTTAATTTTGATATTATTTTTGTAATAACTCAGGAAACCCGACTGGAAAGGAACATTGTTTCTTGTTGACATCAAAATAGAGCCACTACACCCATAGGCTAGCACCAGCCTGGGATCGACAGTTCTGCAGACCCATCTCCGAGTCTGTTTTCTAAAGGGCTCAGGTGATGGGTTCCAGTCTAGTGCTCATTACCACATGAACTCATAGTCAACCAGCTTCACGAGGAGATTAATTGTTGTTTCCCATGGACCTTGTAGGGGTTCTAACAATCTTTAACCTTTCTCTGTTACCCATGATATTAGTTCCTCCCTTAGAATATTTTCTTTCTCATTGGAATGTATCTCTTCTGTATATTCTGGAGAATCCCTTTAAATATCTGTCACTGTATCATTATTGACTAATCCTGTAAGTTAATTCGTTCATTTATTTTAGCTAGCTCTACTTTCAAGCCCTCATAATTGTTTTTATTTAAGTTTAAAATACTAGCATTGCATCTCGTCCCTCTTCTCTCAAATAATGTCAAATTCAATCATATTGTGATCCAGCCACGGAATAATAGCACTGCAAGTTCTGGGCCCCATAAAAAGCAACAATTGAAAAGAAAAAATAATTATTGGGATGTAGCTGTCACTGGTTGTCCAGCGTTTACTGTCCATCACTAATTGCCTTTGAAATGGTGGTGGTGAGCAGCCTTTTTAAACTGCTGGTAGTGCATACTGTTAGGCCTTGTAGATGGTAGACGGACTTCAGGAGTCAGAAGGTGAGTTATTTGCCATCTGGAGTTCCAGGGTTTTGACCCAATGTGAGTGAAGGAACACCGATATATTTCCAAGTCAGGATGGTGTGTGGCTTGGAGGAGACCTTGCAGGTAATAGCGTTTCTATGCATCTGCTGCCCTTG
This sequence comes from Chiloscyllium punctatum, assembly GCF_047496795.1. Lineage (NCBI taxonomy): Eukaryota > Metazoa > Chordata > Chondrichthyes > Orectolobiformes > Hemiscylliidae > Chiloscyllium > Chiloscyllium punctatum. The sequence continues at coordinate 86,759,156 of NC_092751.1, forward strand.
TCCTTGTTCTTGTCCACGGTAGTGGCTCTGGTTTTGAAAGGTGCCTTGATAAATTCCTACAGTACATTTTGTGGATGGTTCACACTTATTACAGAGCATCAGTGGTGGAGAGAGTGGGTGTTGGTGGATGTGATGCCAATCAAGTGATCTGGTTTGTTCTGGATGGTGTCAAACTTCTCCAGTGTTGTTAGAGCTGCATCCATCGAGGCAAGTCGGGAGTGTTCCATCATAGTCTTCACTTGTGCCTTTTAGATGGTGGATGGACTTCAGGAGTCAGGAGGCGAGTTATTTGCTACAAGATTCCCCTGACTACTGTTATAGCCACATTATTTGTATATGGCTAGTCCATTTCAGTTTCTGGGAGAAAGCGAAGACTGCAGATACTGGAGATCAGAGTCAAGAGTGTGGTGCTGGAAAAGCACAGCAGGTCAGGCAGCATTCGAGGAGCAGGAGAATCAACATTTCAGGAAAGAGCCTTTCATCAGTGTCTGGTCAAAGGTCAAAGGCCCAAAGCCTTTCAGTGATGACAATGCGATTGCATGTCAAAGGGTGGGGATGACGAGACTCTCTCTCTTTTTGGAGATTGTCATTTTCTGACACTTGAGCGGTGTAAATGTTACTTGCCAGTTGTCAGCCCAAATCTGGATATTGTCCAAGTCTTGCTGCATTTAGACATGGACTGGTTCAGGATCTGAGGAGTCCCAAATTTTGCTGAACATCGTCCAATCATCAGTGAACATCCCCAATTCTGACCTAATGATGGAAGGAAGACTATCGATGAAGCGTCTAAAGATGGTTGGGCCCAGGACATTATCCTGAAGAACTGAGATGACTGACCTCCAACAATGACAGCCATCTTCCTCTGAAATAAAAATGATTCCAACCAGTGGAGAGTTTGTCCACTAATGCCCATTGATTCCAGTTTTGCTAGAGCCGCTTGAGGCCACATTCAGTCAAATGATTCCAGTTTTGTCAGGGCTTCTTGATACTTACTCAGTCAAATGTGGCCTTGATGTCAAGGGCTGTCACTCTCACCTCACCTCTGGAATTCAGCTCTTTTATCCATGTTTGAATCAAGGTTGTAATGAGGTCAGGAGCTGAGTGACCCTGGCGAAACCCAACTGGGCATCACTGAGCAGTTTGTTGCTGAGCAGATGCTGCTTGATAGCGCTATTGCTGACCCCTTCCATCACTTTACTGATGATGGAGAGTAGACTGATGGAGCGGTAATTAGCTGAATTGAATTTGTTCTGTTTTGTTTTGTATATGGGACATATCTGGACAACATTCCACATTGTCAAGTAGATCCCAGTGTTGAATCAGTACTAGAACATCTTGTCTAGCAGAGTGGCAAGCTCGGAAGCACAAGTCTTTAGTACTATTGCCGGAATGTTGTCAAGGCCCATAGCCCTTGCATTATCCAGCACCTTCAGCCATTTCTTGAGGTTATACGGAGTGAATCAAACTGGCTAACGACTGGTATCTGTGATGTTGGTGATCAATGGAGGGGGCTGCAATAGATCACCTACTCGGCAGTTCTGGATAAAAATTGTTGCAAATGTGCTGGGCTCCTCATTATTGGCGATGGCGTTTTATGGAGCCTCCAGTTAGTTCTTCAGTCATTCATCAATGTGACAGGACTGCTGAGCTCAGATCTGATCGGTTGTTTGTGAAATCACTTAGTTCTGTCTATCACTTGCTGTTTATGCCATTTGGCATGCAAGTAGTCCTGTTTGGTAGCTTCACCAGGTTGACACCTCATTTCCAGGTATGCCTGCTGCTGCTCCTGGTATGTCCTCCTGCACTCTTCATTGAACCAGAGTTGACCCCTTGGTTTGATGGTATTTGTGGAGTGGGGGATATACCAGGCCATGAGGTTGTAGATTGTTTGTACATTGTAGACAGTGTAAAGTATTTTCAGTATGGAAGTGGGGCTTCCACAAGGACTGTGCGGTGGTCATTCTTACTGATACTGTCATGGATAGAGACATTTACAGGTGAGGATGAGGTCAGGTATGTTTTTCCCTCTTATCGGTTCCCTCACCAACTGCCACAAGTGAGCAGCTGTGTCCTTTTGGACCTGACCAGCTCAGGACATTGAAGCCCCAGCCAGAGTACATTCTGCACTCTTGGCACCCTCAGGATTTCTCAACACAGAGCAGTAGCAACTCATCAGCCGAGGGGTGGTGTATAATAATTGCCAGGAAATGTACTTAGTCATAGAGTCATAGAGATGTACAGCATGGAAACAGACCCTTCGGTCCAACCCATCCATGCCGGCCAGATATCCCAACCCAATCTAGTTCCACCTGCTAGCGCCTGGCCCATATCCCTCCAAACCCTTCCTATTCATATACCCATCCAAATGCCTCTTAAATGTTGCAATTGTACCAGCCTCCACCACATCCTCTGGCAGCTCATACCATACACGTACCACCCTCTGCCCCTTAGGTCTCTTTTATATCTTTCCCCTCTCACCCTAAACCGATGCCGTCTAGTTCTGGACTCCCTGACCCCAGGGAAAAGACTTTGCCTATTTATCCTATCCATGCCCTTCATAATTTTGTAAACCTCTATAAGGTCACCCCTCAGCCTCCAACTGAGGCTGTTTTCCAGGGAAAACAGCCCCAGCCTGTTCAGCCTCTCCCTATAGCTCAGACCTTCCAACCCTGGTAACATCCTTGTAAATCTTTTCTGAACCCTTTCAAGTTTCACAACATCTTTCCAATAGGGAGGAGACCAGAATTGCACACAATATTTCAACAGTGGTCTAACCAATGTCCTGTACAGCCGCAACATGACCTCCCAACTCCTGTACTCAATACTCTGACCAATAAAGGAAAGCATACCAAATGCCTCCTTCACTATCCTATCTACCTGCAACTCCACTTTCAAGGAGCTATGAACCTGCACTCCAAGGTCTCTTTGTTCAGCAACACTCCCAAGGACTTTACCATTAAGCGTATAAGTCCTGCTAAGATTTGCTTTCCCAAAATGCAGCACCTCGCATTTATCGGAATTAAACTCCATCTGCCACTTCTCAGCCCATTGGCCCATCTGGTCCAGATCCTGTTGTAACCTGAGGTAATCCTCTTCGTTGTCCACTACACCTCCAATTTTGGTGTCATCTGCAAAGTTATTAACTGTACCTCTTATGCTTACATCCAAATCATTTATGTAAATGACATAAAGTATAGGGCCCAGCACCGATCCTAGTGGCACTCCACTGGTCACAGGCCTACAGTCTGAAAAACAACCCTCCACCACCACCCTCTGTCTTCTACCAGTTCTGTATCCAAATGGCTAGTTCTCCCTGTACTTGCCCTGTTTGAATTAATGCCATGAGACATCTGGGGGGTATCTTCCTCCAGAATAAATCCAGCAGTGTTCCACCTCTGCTGGATTTGTCCTGCTGGTGGGACAGGACATACCGCAGGATGGTGGTTGAATTGTCAGGAAGGTATGATTCCGTGGAGTATGATTATATCAGGCTATTGCTTGACGAATCTGTATGGTATTTCTCTCAGTGTTGGCACTGACCCTAGATGTTGATGTGGAGGATTGACAGTATGAGGTTGTTGATGTCGTGTCTGGTGCCTAGAGAGATGTTTAGATGCTAGAAAAAGTATCTGTATCACCAGATTACTGGCCCACTGAGAATGCCACTACACCATCACCACTCAGCTTGTTGGAGATGATCATTTGCTGGCAGTTGAGATGGTTCGAATGTTTCTTGCCACTTGGCAGTCTAAGCCTGACGGTATCCAAATCGTTTTGCATGGACATGAGCTGCAACAGTATCTGGGTAGTTACGACTGGTATTGGTCATTCAACTTATTTTGCTAGAGCACCTTTAACATCCCAATAACTTGGAAGAGAATTTACAGTACCACAAAGCATTGATCTGTCCAGTTTCCCTTCATTCCCGTTCATGAAACACTTCAGGAATTAGATTGGGCCTAGTGGCTTGTTAGGTCAAATTGCAGTGGGTCTGGAGTCACATTTAGACCAGAGTGAGTCAAGACAGCAGATTTCCTTCCCCATCAGTGAACCAGACAATCAGCTATAATTCCAGGTTTGTCTGCTGTGTTGGAATTTGAACTGAATCCCCAGAAAATTTATCTGTATCACCATATTATTGCTCCGCAGAGAATCCCATTATGCCATCTCTTGGCTTGTTGGTGATGGTGTAGTGGGCGCTTGAGCTCGTTCAAATGTTTCTTGCCACTTGACTGCCCAAGCCTGATGGTACCCAAATTGTACTGCAATTGGGCATGAGCTGCAACAGTATCTGGGTAGTTACAACTGGTATTGGTCATTCAACTTATTTTCCTAGAGCACCTTTAACATCCCAATAACTTGGAAGGGAATTTACAGTACCACAAAGCATTGATTATTCAGTAAATGTACAAAGAGTTATAAATGTGTATCAAGGATAGAATAAGCATTAGTTCAAAAAGAGAATGAAACATGCATTCAATTGGGAATGAAAGACACTTGCAAGTTGTGCTGTATCAAAGTGAATAAGGGAGCTTTGTGTGTTACTTTACTCACTGTCTGTTTTAATAAGGAAGTTCATGGTCAATGCATCAATGGCTAGAACAAGATATATTTGCAGTGCATTAATGACTGAATGATCCCACAGCTAGTTAAACATTAGAGAGAACAGCAGCTTGAATAGATAGCCACAGGCAAGCAGGAAATTGCGACATTTTATATCATGAGATAATAATGCACAAGAAAGGTCATCCAGACCATATCAACTCATCCACCCTGCACAGCTCCCTTTGTAGGATCTGAAAGTCTCCAATTCATTCCAGTGCTATCTCCAGGACAAACAACAACTACTTGCATTTAGACAGTGACTATAAACGATATCCCCATATGTTTCACAGGATCATTATCAGAGGGAAAAAAAGTGAACATTGAGACACTTAACAGTTCTGTAGATGTTTAACAGCTGCTGAAGCTTTCTGCTGTAGCTCAATAACAAGGAAAGCAAAGACTTCTTCCCCCACAAACTTAAAACCTTAGGAAGTGTACACATTTGTAGGGAAGCACGGTGAGATTCCACAAACAGCAGTGTGACAGTAACTGGTTTGAAGTGATTAATGTTAAACAAGACAACATTACAGAAATGTTCAGCACTCCCTGGGCAGGTAGATAGGGCTTCAGTTTAACAATCTATCTGAATGACAGCACCTTGTGGGATGTAGGCTCAGAGTTGTGGCTTTAAGATTCTCTGCTCTAAGCCAAATACAAATTGCGCCCTGGTGGTGTAGTGGTAATGAGATAGGGTTAGTATTCCTCACAGTGATGTACGCATCACTGGCAAGGCCAATATTTGTCCCCTTTCCCAAATTATCTGTGGACTAAATAGCTTGGGTTACCATTCCAGAGGGAAGATAGGCCAACCACATTGCTGTGGGGTCACAGCCTCCTACTGACACACAACACGAGACAATCCGGCCTCGAACCTGCACCACTCTTCGATCAGATTTGTGGCTAATCTGTATGTGTCCCAAATTCCCCATTCCTATCAACCCTGGTAATCTCTGATTGCTGTTCCTAATAAGAATCTGCTGACCTCCATCTTAAAAATATTCAATGACCCAGCTTTCACTGCCTTGTGAGGAGAGTGATCCCCTAATTTTCAAATGTGCCCTTTATTCTGGATTAACCCCAAAGGAGCAACATCTTTGCTGTATCCAGACCATTCAGGATTTTGTACGCTTCAATCAACTCCAATGGAAACAAGCCTAGCCTGCCCAAACTGTCCTCGTAAGACATTGCATATATCAATCTAGTAAATCTCTTTTGAACTACCCCAATGCATTTACATCCTGCCTTAAATGAGCAAACCCAACTGCACACTGTATTTGAAATGACCCTGACTTAGGGTCAACCTCTGAACAAAGTTCCTTTCTGAGGTATCTTAGCATCTCAGATTCCAACCCATCATCCTAAACTGAAGTTCCTGAAGCAGCAGCCACATTTATTACAGAGGTAGTTGTTGTGGATCAGGCAGGTTTCCACCATTCCCCATATGCTTCAGCTACCACACATCGTCTCCCTGCCATCGCTAATTTATTTTGTTTAATTTATTAAGCTTTCAAACTTTAAACTGTCACTCATTGATTATTTGTAGTTTTATTGAATAGCTTAACTAATTGAGCACTAAATTCAGCACAGCATTTAGGCAATAGACAATAGACAATAGGTGCAGGAGTAGGCCATTCAGCCCTTCGAGCCTGCACCGCCATTCAATATGATCATGGCTGATCATTCCTAATCAGTATCCTCTTCCTGCTTTATCTCCATAACCCTTGATTCAATCTCCATGGTTTGAATGTGCCCCAGCTTTGAGAAAATGGTAAAACTCAGCAACGTGCTTACCTCATTAATGTCTCTGGATCTTAGCTTTCAGGGCCGAGTGTGGGTCAGTGTGAACAGAGGAGGCAGGATGGATCATAGTGTTCTGCTGTATATTAACAATCAAGATCTTGATGCGTAGGAAATCTTTATAAAGTTTTACAAAGTTAGAAAACTTGGAATCATTGTGATCAGTGAGGAGGACAGTGTAAGACATAGACAGGCTAGTGGGGTGAATAGATAGATGACAGATGGGGTCCAGTGCAGAGAATTTTGAGATGATGCTTTTTGGTAGGAAGAATATGGATGGTCAATGCAAAATAGGCAACATACATGTAAAGGGATTATAGGATCAAAAGAATCTGTGTATATGTACATAGTTCATTGAAGAACTGACGGAGAGAGCAGTTGATAAAGCACTTAATATCCTGAACTTTATTAACAGGGGCACAGAGCACAAGAGCAGACAGGTCATGCTGAACTTGTAAATGACTCATATTAGAGCTCAGCTGAAGCATTGTGCACAGTTCCCCATGCCACTTTACAGGAAGGATATGAATGCATTGGAGAGACAGTGCCAACGAGATTTACAAGAATGGTTCCAGGGATGAGAAACTCCAGTTATAAGGATGACTGGAGAAGAAGGAAACCTGTTTGAAATTTTCAAAATTGTAAGAGGACCAGTTGGAGTCAATGGGAGAGACTGTTCCTGTACATAATGAGATCAAGAATGTGAAGGCGCAGACTTGAAGTAATTTTCAAACAAAAAGCAAGTACAAGGTGAGAAAAAGACCTTTTCAAATAGTGAATGGGTTGAGTCCATAATTCACTCCCTGAAAGTATGGTGGAGGCAGGTTTAATTGAAGCATACGAAAGGGCATTGGATGGTTATTTAAATAGGAACTATGTGCAGAGCTATGGGGAAAAGGTGGGAGAAGGTCATTTGTCGAGCTAGTGCAGACATGATGGGCCAACGGCTTCCTTCTGCTCTGTAACACTGCTGTAATTGTGTGAGCTTGGAAAGGGACAGCAGGGTTTTGAGGAAAGATCAAGGTTATAGAGGATGGGAGATCAGAATTGACATTGAATCAGAGAATGGATGAGAGTTTTCACAGCAGCTGATCTGAGGTAGGGATGGAAACAAGACAGGGTTATGGAAAGTGGACATCTGTTGTCATGGTGATGGAGAGGGTGTGATGTTAGAATCTACATTGATACAGCACCTTTCATGATTCAACACACTCTACACTAAAGTAAATATCTTTGAAGTGTAGTCAGTGTAGTGGCAAAAAGACAGAAAATTTGCATGGTGCAAAATCCTACTGACCACGATGGAATGAATCATGAATAAACTACCTTTTGCGAATTTGATTAAGTGAAAGATATTGGGCAGGACTCTATGATGACTCCTGATTATCTTTAAATTCTGTGCAAGAAATCATTGTATCCCACTGAGAGAACAGGCAGAACCTGAATTTAACAAACAACTGAAAACCACACCTCCGAACATGCAGCATTCCCTCAGTGTATCTGCAGGCTCTCAGCTGAGCCCATAGGGACTTAAGTCCTGGAACTGGGCTGGGCTGGGATCTACAATCCTTTGACTCAGAGGAACAAAATGCGACTGTAAACCAAAGCTAACATCAGAACCTATTCACCTCTCTGTGTAAAGAAGAACTCAGTGTGAAATTTGTCTTTTACTAGGTTGTCTTACAGCTTCCTTGCCCATCTGGGAGAATTTATTAGGAAGCATTTTTCAAGTTTAGCTTCTGTATTTTGTTAACCGTCTGTAAGATCATTCTCACAAATCTTCATTCTTGGCCCTAAAGCTTGAATCTCATACTCTCCTTGTGAAGTAATCACTAAGAATGACAGTGGTGGTAAACAAATACTCCTGGGATCACAGGTTCAAGTCCCACCTGGGCAGCTGATGGAGTTTAAATTCAGTTCCTAAATCTGGATGTTAGTATTGTTACTGGTGACCATGACAACTCTCACTGGCTGACATGAAAACCCATCTGGCTCACTAATACCCTTTGAAGAGGGAAACGTGTCATCCTTCTCCCGTCCAGTCAACAATTTAATCCATACAGGCAACAAGATGGCTGACTCTTAACTGCTCTCTGAAATGTATGAGCAAGCAACTCAGGTCAGATGCGTTGGGGCAGAATTGTTAACTTTATTTCCAACACCCACATCCCCAGGAGAATAAACTGAGAGAGGGCTCAGTTAACTGTCACCATGTTACCTCTACACCAAATTTGTCCTGACCTAACTGAATGCTGCAAACAGACTCAAGAAGCTGAAAGAGTTCCTCCTGAGGGTCTCTGCATTCTTGTTCAGCAGCCCGTACTTTTACCTGTGCCTCAGCAGCAGCAATTGGGTACAATTAATGCATTACATATAGAGTGCTTGGTGTAATGGTGCAAAGATAACAATCCCTCCCTCAATGTCAGCAAAACTGAAGAAGACGGATTGCACCTAAATTGGAAGGGGACTAATATACTGGCAGGGAAATTTGCTAGAGCTGCTCGGGAGGATTTAAACTAGTTAGGTGGGTGGTGGGGTTGGGGGTGGGGGGGGGGGTGCGGGAGGCGGGGGGAGCAGGGAGATAGTGAGGAAAGAGATCAATCTGAGACTGAAACAGTTGAGAACAGAAGTGAGTCAAACAATCAGGGCAAGCAGGGACAAGGTAGGACTAATGAATTAAATTGCATTTATTTCAATGCAAGGGGCCTAACAGGGAAGGCAGATGAACTCAGGGCATGGTTAGGAACATGGGACTGGTGTATCATAGCAATTACAGAAACATTGCTCAAGGATGGGCAGGACTGGCAGCTTAATGTTCCAGGATGCAAATGCTACAGGAAGGATAGAAAGGGAGGCAAGAGAGGAGGGGGAGTGGCATTTCTGATAAGGGATAGCATTACATCTGTGCTGAGGGAGGATATTCCCAGAAATACATCCAGGGAAATTATTTGGGTGGAACTGAGAAATATGAAAGGAATGATAACCTTATTGGGATTGTATTATAGACCCTCTAATAGTCAGAGGGAAATTGAGAAACAAACTTGTAAGGAGATCTCAGCTATTTGTAAGAATAATAGGGTGGTTATGGTAGGGGACTTTAACTTTCCAAACATAGACTGGCACTGCCATAGTGTTAAGGGTTTAGATGGAGAGGAATTTGTTAAGTGTGTACAAGAAAATTTTCTGATTCAGTATGTGGATGTACCTGCTAGAGAAGGTGCAAAACTTGACCTACTCTTGGGAAATAAGGCAGGGCAGGTGACTGAGTTGTCAGTGGAGGAGCACTTTGGGGCCAGCAACCATAACTCTATTCGATTTAAAATAATGATGGAAAAGGATAGACCAGATCTAAAAGTTGAAGTTCTAAATTGGAGAAAGGCCAATTTTGACGGTATTAGGCAAGAACTTTCGAAAGCTGATTGGGGGCAGATGTTCGTAGGTAAAGGGATGGCTAGAAAATGGGAACCCTTCAGAAATGAGATAACAAGAATCCAGAGAAGGTATATTCCTATCAGGGTGAAAGGGAAGGCTGGTAGGTATAGGGAATGTTGGATGACTAAAGAAATTGAGGGTTTGGTTAAGAAAAAGAAGGAAGCATATGGAAGGTATAGACAGAATAGATCAAGTAAATCCTTAGAAGAGAATAAAGGAAGAAGGAGTATACTTGAGAGGGAAATCAGGAGGGCAAAAAGGAGACATGAGATAGCTTTGGCAAATAGAATTAAGGAGAATCCAAAGAGTTTTTACAAATACATAAAGGGCAAAAGGGTAACTAGGGAGAGAATAGGGCCCCTCAAAGATCAGCAAGGCAGCCTTTGTGTGGACCCATTGGAGATGGGGGAGATACTAAATGAGTATTTTACATCAGTATTTATTGTGGAAAACGATATGGAAGGTATAGACTGTAGGGAAATAGATGGTGACATCTTGCAAAATGTCCATATTACTGAGGAGGAAGTGCTGGATGTCTTGAAATAGGTAAAGGTGGATAAGTCCCCAGGACCTGATCAGGTGTACCCGAGAGCTCTGTGGGAAGCTAGAGAAGTGATTTCTGGGCCTCTTGCTGAGATATTTGTATCATCAATAGTCACAGGTGAGGTGCCGGAAGACTGGAGGTTGGCAAACGTGGTGCCACTGTTTAAGAAGGGCGGTAAAGACAAGCCAGGGAACTATAGACCAGTGAGTCTGACCTCGGTGATGGGCAAGTTGTTGGAGGGAATCCTGAGGGACAGGATGTACATGTATTTGGAAAGGCAAGGTCTGATTAGGGATAGTCAACATGATTTTGTGCGTTGGAAATCATGTCTCACAAACTTAATTGAGTTTTTTGAGAAAGTAACAAAGAGGATTGATGAGGGCAGAGCGGTGGATGTGATTAATATGGACTTCAGTAAGGCGTTCGACAAGGTTCCCCATGGGAGACTGATTAGCAAGGTTAGATTTCACGGAATAAAGAGAGAACTAGCCATTTGGATACAGAATTGGCTCAAAGGTGGAAGACAGAGGGTGGTGGTGGATGGTCGTTTTTCAGACTGGAGGCCTGTGTTCCGTGGAGTGCTACAAGGATTGGTGCTGGGTCCTCTACTTTTTGTAATTTACATAAATGATTTGGATGCAAGCATAAGAGGTACAGTTAGTAAGTTTGCAGATGACACCAAAATTGGAAGTGTAGCGGATAGCGCAGAGGGTTACCCCAGATTACAACAGGATCTGGACCAGATGGGCCAATGGGCTGGGATATTGCAGATGGAATTTAATTCTGATAAATGCGAGGTACTGTGTTTTGGGAAAGCAAATCTTAGCAGGACTTATACACTTAATGGTAAGGTCCTTGAGAGTGTTGCTGAACAAAGAGACCTTGGAGTGCAGGTTCATAGCTCATTGAAAATGGAGTCGTAGATAGATAGGATAGTCAGGATGGCATTTGGTATGCTTTCCTTTATTGGCCAGAGTGTTGAGTACAGGAGTTGTGAGGTCATGTTGCAGCTGTACAGGACATTGGTTAGGCCACTGTTGGAATATTGCGTGCAATTCTGGTCTCCTTCCTATCAGAAGGATGTGTGAAACTTGAAAGGGTTCAGAAACGATTAACAAGGATGTTGCCAGGGTTGGAGGATCTGAGCTACAGGAGAGGCTGAACAGGCTGGGGCTGTTTTCCCTGGAGCATCGGAGGCTGAGGGGTGACCTTATAGAAGTTTACAGAATTATGAGAGGCATGGATAGGATAAATCGACAAAACCTTTGCCCTGGAGTCAGGGAGTCCAGAACTAGAGGGCATAGATTTAGGGTGCGAGGGGATAGATATAAAAGAGACCTAAGGGTTTTCACACAAAGGGTGGTACATGTATGGAATGAGCTGCCAGAGGAAGTGGTGGAGGCTGGTACAATTGCAATATTTAAAAGGCATTTGGGTGGGTATATGAATAGGAAGGGTTTGGAGGGATATGGGCTGGGTGCTGGCAGTTGGGACTAGATTGGGTTGGGATATCTGGTCGACATGGATGGGTTAGACCGAAGGATCTGTTTCCATGCTATACCTCTCTACAACTCTATGACTCTATGAACTATTCATCAACTACTTCACTGGAGCTGAGGTGGAGAGGGTTGAGAGCGTCATGTTCCTAGGAGTGACGATGACCAATAATTTGCCTTGGTCCTCCCACGTAGATGCAACAGTCAAGAAGGCACAACAACACCTCTGCTTCCTCAGGAGGCTTAGGAAATTCAGCATGTTCACAAGGACCCTCACCAAACTTTACAGAAAGTGTTCTATTTGGGGGCATCAAGGCTTGGTACGGTATCTGCTCTGCCCAGGACTGTAAGGAACTACAGAAAGTTGTGAACATAGCCCAGACCATCACCCAAGCCAACCTTCCATTGACTCCATCTACACTTCTCATTGCCCCGGAGAGGCAGCCAACATCATCAAAGACCCCTCCCACCCAGTTATAATCTCTTCCAATCCCTTCTGTCAGACAGAAGATACAAAAACTTAAACACACGTACCAACAGGTTAAAGAACAGCTTCTTCCCCGCTGTTATTAGGCTGATGAATGGACCTCTCTAACTTCAAACCTCATGTTGATCCTGCTTTTGTATACCTCCTGTGCATATGTAATCTTATATACCTCACTCTGTCAAAACAGTCTATGATCTGCATGTCCTTGTATGTTATGATAAGCCTGTAGTGCACGCAAAACAAAACTTTTCACAGTACTTAGGTACATGTGACAACAATAAATCAAAATCAAAATCAGTGACACACACAGAAGCAGACTGAGTGGAGCTTCATGTGGTTAAGCTGAACCCACGATGAGGGCCCGCAGTATCACACTGAGCTTCCCTGTCTCCTCCCTTTGCCCTACACCACTCCCAGGTCAACTCATTCCCCTTCATTTACCCCTATCTTTGGCAGCTTCACAGTAAGTTTCCATTCTCTGAAATTCTCTGCATAACCATCTTTTAGCTCCTCCTTCTCCAATCTGTTATTGTTCAGGTTGTAGCACATTATTCCCCATTCTCTCTGAAAGATTCTGGGTTGTTTTATATGTTAAAGCACTCAATGTGTGAGCTTTTGCAAGGAGATCGTGTCCATTTACTCAGTACCCCTCTGTGCTTTCAGCTGATCTCATGACAGAATGCGTTTCATATATTTCGAGAGTTGGTGTCCTGCCAAACATATTAATTTAGTTAAAGTGCAGAGCAAACACTGATATATGGCCTAACTTCAACTTTGGAAACCAGAGTAACAATTCCCCCGATCTTACAATCTCTCAGTAATTTTAGTACCAATTAAACTATAGATTTACAAATATTGAATAAAGTTAAAATTGTCCCAGGAGTAATTTATCTAATTTTGTTTTCCTTGATTCTCTAATGGGATGTGGTTTTGCAGGTGAGGCCAGTGTATGTTGCCCTCACCTCAATATCCTCACCTCAGTACCATTTCAGAGGTTGGTTCAGAGGCAACAACGTTGCTGTAGTTTTGCAGTCACATTAGCACAAAGATCAATTTGGGTATCAGGAGGTGGCCATTTGGCAAATGGCTGGGACAAGCTGGAAGTGGGTGTGAGATGATGCCCCAGGCAGGTATAAAAGCCCACTTCCTGCCCGCCTTGCTATGGCATGGCTACCCAGTGAAGAAAGTGCCCTCTCTCTTGCCTACCCTCAGCTGTACCCTACTCAATCTGCAAGGACTCTGAATGGCCTCAGGGCTTTGGGAGGCCTAACTGTGAGTTGACTAATTCCAGGAAAATCACAATGAGCGACTCCTTTCCACTCAGTTCAGACTTCCATCTGAGGCTGAAGAAACCCACAGGGTAAATCCTATCGCAAGGAGGGAGAGGAAGGAAGGAGAAGGAGAAAATAAAGACCTTATTCGATATTGTGACCCAGAAATAGTCCCAAGACCCAGGGGTGGCCCTTATAAGGCAGCAATGCTGAGCTGAAGTGAGTTTATTCAGACATGGGCTAGAGATCAGAATGACTGACAAGGAAAGGTATCTGCTCGCCAGGAGTAATTCTCACCTTACTTTTCGATGGGTGGAGGTGTTGGAGGGTGGAATTATTTACCACAGAGAGCTGTCAAAACTGAGTCACTTATTATATTCAAAGCTGAGAGAGATACATTTTTAATAAGTCAGGGAATCAAGGCTTAGGGAATAAAGGAGGAAAGTGGTCATAGAGTCATAGTGATAAACAGGTCCAACTCATCCATGCCAACCAGATATCCTAAATTAATCTAGTCCCATTTGCCAGCACTTGGCCCATATCCCCCTCGACCCTGCCTACCAGTCATGATCTCATTGAATAGCAGAGCACCCTCGATGGGCTAAATGGCCTACTCTGCTCCACATCTTACGGAGTGAACAATGAGGGTGGACCTGCGTTATCTCAGTAAAACTGGATTCAAAATGCAACAGAACAATCTGTACATTTTCAGCTGACTGTCAGTACGACCCAAATCATGCAACTCAGTTTCCAAAACAGTTCTAATAAGGGAGAGGTAGAATGAAAAAATGAACCGGCGCTGGAGTCTGTGTAAAATTATCTGAGGTGTGTGGGCAGATTGGTTGTTACTGCGTGTGCATTGAATAATTTCTGTTTCTCTTGACAGGTATGGTCTAGCCCTGAGAAATGGCCATGTGTGCCCATTGTACAACTGGTAGGTTGTCATTTTTTAAATGTTATAATGAGGGCAGAGTAATTTATATCAATGACCAGCTAGTCTACAGATGCTACAACTGCCTGTAGAGTAATGCAGACCTCAGGCACCACAGTGTTCACTGAATCCTGAGAACTCCAGTTACTGATCATAACACACACAGTGAGCTGCTCGATTGCTCCACGTCAAGATCTTGGGTGGGAGGGAAGGTGTTGGAAAGGGGCAAACGTGATACTTTCACATAGCCTTGGTCCCACCCATTGGGACAAAAACAGCCAGGGTGATCCAGAATTAAAATCACTCGAGTGAACATGGCTTACTTTTATTAACCAGCTTATGCAGACTCCCTCTGTTGGTACAAATACCTACGGTAACTTCAAGTGAACAAAATGAACTTTTCAAAATGATATGCAGTACAGACCCCTCTTGAGTGCTGTTTTCTGTTTTGAGGTTCCACCCTTAGGAAGGATATATTGGATTTGAGAAAGGGACGCAAGGCAGATTTAAGTTCTGTGGGCTGCTGTAGAAATTTGGCTTGCATTCCTGAGTATAGAAATTTGAAGGGTGATTTAAATGTAGCTATTTAAATTGCCAACGTTAGATTGGAAAAACCACTTTCTCTGATCGGGATTCCTGCACAGAGAGGGCACGAACTTAAAGGTAGAGATAGATGGTTCCGGAAGGATGCATTTCGCTCAAAGGATCATTGAAATCTGAAAGGGTTCAGAAAAGATTTACAAAGATGTTGCCAAGGTTGGAGGGTTTGAGTTATTGGGAGAGGTTCAAAAGGTTAGGGATGTTTTCCCTGAAGTGTCAGAGGCTGAGGGGTGACCTTATAGAGGCTTATAAAATCATGGATGGGATAAATGGACAAAGTCTTTTCCCTGGGGTGGGGGAATCCAGAACTAGAGGGCATAGGTTTAGGGTGAGAGGGGAAAGATTATAAAAGAGGCAACTTTTTCATGCAGAGGGTGGTATGTGTATGGAATGAGCTGTCAGAGGTGGGCGGCACGGTGGCACAGTGGTTAGCACTGCTGCTTCACAACGCCTGAGACCCGGGTTCAATTCCCGCCTCAGGCGACTCTCTGTGTGGAGTTTGCACATTCTCCCCGTGTCTGTGTGGGTTTCCTCCGGGTACTCCAGGTTTCCTCCCACAATCCAAAAATGTGCAGGTTAGGTGAATTGGCCATGCTAAATTGCCCGTAGTGTTAGGTGAAGGGGTAAATGTAGGCGAATGGGTCTGGGTGGGTTGCGCTTCGGCGGGTCGGTGTGGACCGAAGGGCCTGTTCCCATGCCCTTCGGTGGTGGAGGCGGGTACAATTGCAACATTTAAAAGGCATATGGATGGGTATATGAATAGGAAGGGTTTGGAGGGATATGGGCCGGGTGCTGGCAGGTGGGGCTAGATTGGGTTGGGATACCTGGACGAGTTGGACTGAAGGGTCTGTTTCCGTGCTGTACATTTCTATGACTCTATCTGCCAAAGACACTGGGAACATTGATAGTTTGTAATGTTCAGATAGATATGGGTTTGCTGGGGAAGGGAATCAAAGGATATTGATCAATTGATGAATGAGATGGAATGAAGGCCAGCATGATCTTTATGAATGGTAGAAGAGGTTTAATGAACTGAATGACCTACTCCTGCTCCCAATGTTCCTTGAATGTAAGATTAGATTGAAGGTGAATATGTTGTTCTTTAAACCGATTTCAGAACTAAACGTGCAGCAGTTCTGGTTAGCTCTGAATGGCTTGAAAACTGGAAGTAAAACAGAGAATGCTGGAGAAACTCAGCAAGTGTGGCAGCATCTGTGGAGAGAGAAACCGAGTTAACACCTCAAGTTCAATGACTCTTGCTCAAAACTAAAAAGAATTGGAGATGGTGTGTGTTTAAGCTGTTTGGGAGAAGCAAGTGAGGGGGCGAGAAGGTTTGAGGGTGAGAGGGATATGGATCAATAATGTCAGCAGACAGAAGACAAAGGGGGTAGTAATGGCTGTGGAGAAGGACAAGGCAGGACAGTAGAGATGCTGAGTTTCTCCACCATTTCCAGTTTTTTTTATTTCAATTGAACAACATCCTCAGTAATTCGTTTTACTTTTTGACTAGTTTGAATGCTTGTCACGGTCAACTGAGAGTGGTTGATTTGGAACTCGTTGTTTGAGTCAATGCCTGGTCTTTGTCCTGCAGGGTGTACAATCGTTCCTGTTCTCCTGACACCTCGGTGAGATGTTGCTCTGTTCGTAACATGCCCTTTGTAAGGTAAGCTGACAGTCTGAGTGGTGACTCAGTGTATAGACTTCAAACAACAGGGAGAGACACTCTCAGGAACTGCACTGTGGCAGAAGATAATGCGGATTGACTTGACGGAGGAAGGGGTGGTTTAAAACTTTATGATGGAATGTGATGAGAAAGGGCTTAATGAATATGTAGATGGGCCTCTGAGGTGAGTTGTGATATCACTGTGACCTCAGTTGTTGTGTTTTTGTGCTTGACTCAAATCCTTTTGAGAGCTTGCAGCACGTAGTTTTATAACACTGCCATCTGCAACGGCCAGTTACAAAGAAGTTTGTCATGAGCTAAGCTCTCAAATTTAACCTCCGTTCCCAACATTCATGGTGTGGGGAAGATTAAAATGCCACCTCACTTCCCCTCTGAGTTGGAACCCTTCTCAAGTTGAGTTGCTCAGTTCGCTACTCACTAACATCAAATCCCTACAGTGTGGAAACAGGCCCTTCGGCCCAACAAGTCCACACCGACCCTTTGAAGAGTAACCCACCCAGACCCATTTCCCTACCCTATTACTTTACATTTACCCCTGACTAATGCATCCCTGAACACTATGGACAATTTAGCATGGCCAATTCACCTTACCTTGCACATCTTTGGACTGGAAACCCACACAGACACAGGGAGGATGTGCAAACTCCACACAGACAGTCTTCCGAGGCTGGAATCGAACCCAAGTCCCTAGCACTGTGAGGCAGCTGTGCGAACCACACAGCCACCCAGCTGTGGGATGGCATCTGCACCCTGGCAGAGGGGACCTCGAAGGGCTGCTGGGTGCCCATCACCGTGGGATCCTGGAGGTCGACTGAACAATCTTAACAGGCCTCAGTTGGTCTCTAAATGAATTGGCCTCAACCCTTTTGAAAGAGGACTATGCCCCTTCCCCAGTGCCACCTGCAAAAAAAAACCAAGGAGTGGGATGAGGCTGGAGTGCTGGGTATACAGATTGGCAGGATAAACCACCTTTCCTTGGTAAAGTCACAACAGGAGGCCAAGTTAGCCTGACTCTGATTGTTCTCCACATTGACCCTCTGCAGTGTTGCTGTACCTTACCTTCAAAGTGAAGTGCATTCTACTAATGGGGGTGTTGGAATTGTTCGGTAAAAACAATGATGACTGCAGATGCTGGAAACCAGATTCTGGATGGCTTTTGCCCGAAACGTCGATTTCAAAGCTACTTGGATGCTGCCTGAACTGCTGTGCTCTTCCAGCACCACTAATTCAGTGTTGGAATTGTTACTAAGATCCATCAGTGCTGGACTTGCGTAGCATTGAATAAAATTAAGGTTGCCAATTTTGGGTGGACATGTTCCTGGAGATTTTATCAGATGACCTCCTGCCACATGGCCAATATTTTTTCAAGTCATAACATTGAAAGCAAAATGGAGGAAAATGAAAGTTAAAACCTCTCTGACTTTTCTCGCCTGGTGGAAGTGTCCACCAGATGTATTTCGAATTCCTGGGGTGGGATTTGCCAATTAAGATCTAACCGTCAATGCTTTAGGGTCACATTTCTTTGGAGCAGCATGTGAGGTTTTATATCGGTGAGTTACCAGACTGACAGACCACTGGCGATGTGATAGAGAGCACTGTATCTCGCAGATCACTCACCTTTGGGCAAATAGAGCAACCTCCAGTAGGATTGTGCCTTTCCTGTGAAGCTGGAAGAGCCCTACACTGCCTTACAGCATGAATAGGAACAAGGTGGGGCCAGTGCCTTTAGCAGTGGAGACGCCCATCTCAAAAAATAGTTTGTTCATGTGTCACAAAGAACGTATCATAAATCTTAGGATGATTCTGGTTTCGTGTGAATGTTACAAAATCACATTGGCTTGCCTCTTTATGTCACCATCTACCTCAAAGTGGTTCTAAGGCACTGGAGAACTCAGATTGTTAAGTATCAATTCGACACGCTAATCCCTGATGGGAAGCTGGTAATAATGTTGCTAAATTGTTGACTCAGGGGGTTAGGGACATTCTCTGGGGTGTCAGGTCAAATCTCACCACAGCTTGCTGGGTCATCATTTGGTAGTGCAAACCTTGAATGTTACTGAAAAAAGATACCCATTTCATCCAAGACTTTTGTCTTCCACTCATCAGGACAATTTGCAAGAATATCAATTATGGGGGAACACCAACATTTGTACTGTATGAAAAGAGAATATTGATTAGTTGACAAGTGGGCTCTGATTTGTAGAAGCATTGCCATAGAAAGGCACCAGTTAATGATGAATGACAGTTTTGATTGTCAGAGGTTTAATATGCAAGTACAGCAAGTAATTAGGGAAGCTCATAAAATATTACATTTTATTGTGAGGGGTTTTGAATATAAAGGTAGGAAGGTTCCACTTCACTTAGAGTAGGCATTTATGAAACCATTTATGGAGTATTTAAGGAAAGATACATATAAGAAAAAGTTTCCAGGCTGTGACTTGGAATGAATGGACTATCGTATGAAGAAAGATTGGGCTTTGTATCTCCTGGGGGTTTGATTTAACTGAAACATATAAAATCCTGAGGGGTCTTGACCAGATCTATGTGGAGAGGATCTTTCCTCTTATAGAAGAATCTAGAACAAATAGCCGCTGTTTAAAACTCTTGAGTTGCCTCAGTAAAACAGAGATGAGGTGATTTTCTTTTTTCTCAGTGTTGAGTGTCTTTGGAACTCTCTTCCTGAAAAGGTGGTGGCAGTCTAGTGCTTGAATATTATTCAGAGACTGGGTGGATAAATTCTTACTGAGCAAGTGGGTGAAAGGGGGGAAAGAGACAGGTGAGATTTGAAGTTATATTCTGTTCGGCCATGATCTTGGAGTCATTGAGTCGTACAGCATGGAAACAGACCTGTTCCTGCACTTTGCTGAATGCAGTGAACAGAATGTGTCTGCAGTCAGCTGCACCCAGACATCGTGGGACAGACTGTTGCCTCTCAGCGCTCTGTGCTTGGCATTCTGACAAATGAGGCCAGACAGATTTAACTTGAAACAGATAAATTCCAGGTTACTATGTAATCTGCTGTTTGCCGTATCCATGGACACCTCGATGTTCTCTGTCAGTTGCCGACCTTCTTTCATTCATCAACCACACTTAGTTCAGCTAACAACACAAAAAAACGCCTTTAAACTATTTATTAAAATAATGACTTTGCTGGAGCCTTCACCCTGATGATAGCAAGTGGGTCGTAGGAGAGATTTGTGGTCAATGATCCTCCAAATGTGATCCTAAAAATTACTGTCTGATTATGTAATTCCCAGTCTGTGCCCCTTCATCTGAGTCTGGAGTCCTGTATATCAACCCCTCCCTCTGTGTATTCCACCCAATCCTGCCCAACATGCCCTGGAAATGACTTGCATGGAACTGCATCTCTGCAAACATTCAAAAGACTCTCAATCTCTAACATCTGTCCTGGGATTTTGATCATCTTTCTAAAATCTCCTAAGCCTGTGTTCGCTTGTAACTAAAACAAGAACAGAAATTGCTGAAGAAACTCAAATGGTCTGGCAGCATCTGTGAAGAGAAAGCACAACTTTCCATCATCTGTATTTCTTTATTTTGCACTTGTAACTATGTTCTCCTATAACTGAACTGTCCTGTTATTGTATTCTTTTGATACAGTGTTCTCCTGAAAGAGTTTTCCTGTAATTGCACTAGCCTCCAACTCTCTTTCCTGTAACTGTGTTCTGCTATAGCTGCATTTTCCTGTAATTCCAATAATTGCATTTTCCTACTACTGTCTTTTCTTGTAACTGTACTCTCCTTCAATTCTGTTCCCTATAATTGTATTCTGTTTTATCTGCATTCTCCCATAACTGCATTGTGACAAAACTGCACTGTCCTGTGTTCTCCTATAAGTGTGTTCCTTGATAACTGTCTGAAACTGCACTCTCTTGTAACATGATTTTCCCAACTCTGTGACCTTCTGCAACTATAGTCTCCTGTGGTCCCCTGTGACCACTTTCACTTTAACTATCTTCTCCTCTAACTGTGACGACTGGTAAGTGCATTCTCCAATTACTATGTTCTTCTCTTATCCCATCTACTGATAATTATTTTCCTGTGACCATGTTCTCCTATTACTGTGGTCTCCTATAACTGTGTGCTGCTTTAACTGCGTTGCTTACAACCACTTTCTCCTTTAAATGTGTTCTTCTACAATTAAATTCTTGTTCCATAGCTCTCCCCCATAACCGTGTTCTCTATAACTGTGTTCTCTTACAATAGTGCTTTCAGCTAATTACAATCTAACAACATAGTCCTGCTCTTTATGTTCTGTAGCTGCATTTTCCTGTAACCATGTTCTCCTATAACTGCATTATTATATAACTACTCCCTGCTCCCCTCTAAATGCTTGATTTTAAACTGCTTTTATTATTTTCCAGCATTCCTCCAGAGCTCTGTTCTCCTATATCTCCACTCTCCTGTAACTGAATTTCTCATAACTGTGTTTTTCTATATCTATGCTCTCTTTTTCTGATTTTTCTGGTGACTGTGTTCTCACATAAATGCATCCTCCTCCAAATACAGTTTAATAAAACTGCACTGTCCCCTTCCTGTGTTCTGCTGCTGCATTCTTCCATAAGTGTTCTCCTTTCACTCTAATAACAGCATTATTCTCCAACTGCATTACAATAAAACTGCACAGTTTTCAAAATGTGTCCTCCTGTACCCGCATTCTCCTATCAGTGTTTTCTCCTAAAATAGCACTCTCAACGATCTGCTCTCTGGTAAAAGAATGCTCTCCAATAACAGCTTGATCCTATATCTGTATTCTTCTATATCTGCATTTTCCTGTAACTGCATTCACTCAGAACTCCGTTTTCCTGTAACTGTTGTCCCTCTTGTAAATGTGATCTCCTGTCACTGCGATCTCCTGTCACTGCATCTGCCAATAACTATGTTCTCCTGATCTGTGGTCTCCTATAACTGTGTGCTGCATATTTGTGTTCGGTTGCATTCTTATACAGCAGTGTTCTTCTCTTACTGCAGTCTAATTAAACACAGTGTCCTCTAACAGCATTCTCTTTTAACAGCTATAATGGAATTATCCTGAACCTGCGTTCTCATGTAACTATGTTCTCTCTTTTTATAATTCTGTTCTTCTACACTGCATGCTCCTGAAAATACATTCTCCTACTGCTATGTTCCCCGTACCTACATTCTAATATTTCCCTATAATTGGTTTCTAAAGTAGCTGCCTTCCCCTATAAGTGCGTTCTGTAAACAGCATCCTCTGATATTTCATTCTCCTATAACTGCATTCTCCTACTTCTGCATTTTTCTCTAACTGCAATTTCCTATAACAGTAATTCCAGCAATCTCTGTGCTTATCTCAAATTCAACAACATTATCCTCCCATATCTGAAATCTCCTCACTGCTTATCCCATTCGGGAATTCTGCATTCCTCAAATTCTCTTGTCCTTGCACATTCCTGCCTTCTGTTTAGTCCCTTCAAAGTGCAGGGTAGGCACAATGGGCTGAAATAGCCTCCTTTGGGTAGATGCAAGGCACAAAACAATGTATATGCACAAGGAAAATCTGGCATAGGACTTGTAATACAGAAGGCCAGATTAATGTGCTGGGAGACTGAAACAAAGGCAAAATTATAGGAAGGAATCAGACAAGCTAGTAGAGTATTTTTCTTCTGACTATTTTTAAGACAGAGATGAATAGCTTTTTGTTAATCTAATGGGTGAAAGAGTGGACAGGAATGTGGATTTAAAGTTACAATCAAATCAGCAATGGTTGTATTAAATAGAAGAACAGACTTTCCTGTAACAGTATCCTCTTGTAACTGTGTTTGTCCTGTCACTGCATTCGCCTGTAACTATTCTCCTGATCTGTGTTCTCCTATAACTGTGTTCTCCATACTTGTGTTCGGTTGTATTCTCATACAGCAGTATAGGGGTGAATGGCCTATTTCTCTCCTTGTTCATATGTAAGGTACTGTGGGCACTGGAATGTGGAATGTAATTCTGGTGTTAATGCTGGTTTGGACCTATCTTCTCTACAGACATCACCACTTCCTTCACCTGTAGTTCTGACACACCTGTGATTCCTATCCTCACTCACCGTCTAACTTTCCCTTCTCTTCCACTTTGCTCACTGAAGGACAGAGTAAGCCAGACTCTTGTTGAACTGACTGTGGTTATTCAGAGTGAGGATAGGGATCTGAGTGCCATGCTGAGATTACCTATAGAATTGGGGGAGATGTGTGGTGAGGCCTAGCTGGAGGCCTGAGACCTTCTGAGTACTACTTCTCGCCTCACTAATATTCAGGATCCTACCTTACCAAATATTCCAATCAATCTGAACATCCAGAATTCTCGACGTGGTAATCAAATGGAGACCTGGCAGATTCAGCTCGCTGTTTGTTCTGAAGGATCTCCATAATGGACTCTGAACAGCAACATCTGATACGTGCAGCATCGTGGCACGTTGCTGATCCATTTACAGCAGTGCTGCACCTCAGGCTGCACTGGCAGCTCTCATTGCAACACTGCAGCAAGGACATTGTGTGCTCAGAGACACAAATGGACAGCTCAGGGTTGACCAGGCTGCATCTCCAGGTAGCTCTCGCTTGCTCTCTTAGTCACTCATTCAGAGCTTATAGGATCCTCACTGCACCTCTGCCTTGCCTTTAAGCACTTTGACTTCTCAGCCAGAATTGCCAGACTCACAGTATATCTGTCTTGCCATGCCATATAGGGCTAGGAAGACAAATGAGATTGGGAGAGTGGAGGATGGAACAGTGTTTGGCTAGTGGTTATCAAACACACTAAAATACACATGACAATAAAATTATTCCTTCATTCATTCATTTTGTCTCTGGGTGACTCTGTAGAAGTTTATAAAATCATGACGGGCTGAGATAAGGTGAATAACAAAGGTCTTTTTTATATGGTGGGGGAGTTCAAAACTAGAGGGTGTATTTTTAAGGTGAGAAGAGAAAGGGACCTGAGGGACAACTTTTTCACAGAGAGAGTGGTTCGTGTGGCGAATAAACTATTAGAGGAAGTGATGGATGCAGGTACAGTTGCAACAGTTAAAAGACACCTGGACAGGTACATGAGTAGGAAAGGCATAGAGGAGTTTGGGCCAAATGCTGGCAGATGGTACTGGTTTAGTTTGGGAAACTAGGTCAGCATGGATGAGTTAGACTGAAGGGTTTGCTGCCATGCTCTATGCAGATGATAATGGTATGGACAAGCATTTCGGCAGAGGCATGCACAAAAGGAATGACGTGGAGTTGGAAAATATTGGCATGGGATTAAAAAAAGAAGGTCATCTTTGGCTTAAAATGAACACCGATTTGTGAGGGCATTTAACCCGAGGCAGAGACTGGGAGTGAGCTTGAGGCAGGGCTGATTAACCAAATGAGATTGTGTGTGATGAGCCGGAAGAAAATAATAAATATTCAATTATTTTTGTGAAGGAATTGACAAAACAATCAGGAGAGAACAGTGTGTTTTAAACAAAGGATTGCAGGGCTGGCCTTCAAAGAGAGGTTGGGCAAACTGAACCGGTGTTGTCTAGGGCATTGAAGAATGAGAGTTATTGAGAGAAGATGGTGACACTTGCACTGGCAGAGTGGAGAAGGTCACTTGCTAGTGTTGGGCGTTCCTCCAGACAGCTGAGTCTGCACTGGCACAGGTGCCAATCCCAGACAGGGCTGGCATGGCCTACTGTCATGGCCTCCACTGCTGGTCCTGGGGAAGAACCTCTGGGACCCAGCCTGTTGGCTCTGATACCCAAACCCACAGCCTAATAGAATGTTTAAAAGTGATGTATTGTGCTCCTCCCCAGTCTGCTTGTGTACAACTCACTATCTGACTGACTGACGTTGGGTATTATGATAGGATCAGGAAGGTAGGTGAACATCCTTTCATAAGACCATATGATAAAGGAGGAGAATTAGGACATTCAGCCCATTGAGTCTGCTCTGCCATTTGATCTTGGTTTATACATTTTGTCCCCCCAAAAATATTATGAATGTACCACATCGAGATTTTCTTTCTTTTTACTCATAGAATCTCTACAGTATGAAAGCAGGCCATTCGGCCCTTCCAAAGAGCATCCCCCCCCAGGCCTACCCCTCTACACTTTCTCTGTAACCCCGCATGGATAATCCAACTAATCTGCACATCTTTGGATTGTGGGAGGGAATCGGAGCACCCGGAGAAAACCCACACAGAGAGAATGTGAAAACTCCAGACAGTCAGTTACCCAAGGATGAAATTGAACCCAGATCCCTAGTGCACTGAGGCAGCAGTGCTAACCACTGAGCCACCATGCCACCTCAAATCCTCTGAAAGACATTTCTCTGTCAGTATTTTACTTCCCTTTTTCCATCTTTTTCATCTTGAGCTATTCCTGTTGAAAGGCTCATGCCCGAAATGTTGATTCTCCTGCTCCTCAGATGCTGCTTGACCTGCTGTGCTTTTCCAGCGCCACACTGTCAACTCTGATACCCACCACCTGCCTGGCACGTCTGGAGCAAATGTTAGGAATTGTGCAGGACAACCCCAGATTGACAATACTTATCCAGGTGAAGATGCCAAAAATTTCAGGAATTCCTGGCAGAGGCAACTTATTCGGGGAATGACACGTGGTAAGATGGGGTCTAAAATTGGGAGACTGGAGCACTGTAGGGAAGGGGTGGGCAGTTAATGAGATAGGTTTGGTAAAATAACATGAGTAAACTCATTAGGTGTCACAGTGAGAAACCAACCAAAAACCCCGATAAAACTCATACTTAGGGCAAAAGAAAATTAAGATGCAGCAGACATTCACCACTGGCTGGCTTTTTAATTCCACAGCATTTTGACTGAATTCAAATTTTCACCACCTGGCTTGGTGGGATGTGAACACACCCCCCTAAAGTGTGAGCCACAGGTGTTAGATTACTAGGCCAACACCATTGCCTCCATACTACAGTATTACTACATGCTGTATGTTCCTGTAGATTCTCTATTCTCAGGCTCCCCTGAACTGTTTGAAAGCCATTGAATAGCTTCTGTTATAGAGAAGGAAAGGCAGCAACCATCTTTGAAATATCAAGGCCCAACAAGCAGCAACAAGAGATAAGCATTGATCTATCTTTAGTGGTGTTGATTGAAGGTTAGATGTTGGCTATTGCATTAAAAGAGCTCCTCTGCTGGTCTTTACTGAAAATCACACCATGGGATCCCCTGAGCAAGGTGAGCTTGGACCCAGTATGGCACTGGGTGGCATTGGCAGCATCGGCAAGGTGGGCCTGCAGTGGACTCATGGCAACGGCATAGTGCAGTTCCTGCAGTACTCAGCAGAATCTGTGACGGTTACATTGACAAGGCCCAGCCTAGACTCGTAACGGCGAGGGCATTGGTGGAGACAAAGTGGCACCAAAGAATGGCGACTCTTGTTCCACTGGCAGCTGGGTGGCAAAGGGGACTCATGTCTGGCCAACAGGCCCATAGATGAGCACTCATCAAGAAAGACTGTAAAGTTAAAGACTATTTCTTTATTTCTTCATTTTTATGCTCTTATATTCTATGTTTTGGTTTATTTTTCTCTGTTTTAAAATGGCGCCAGGGACTGACGACACTACACAACACTTATCAATGTATTTTGGAACAAAATATATGTGACAATAAATAAATCAAATCAAGTACTGTCGGTTCCGATATAACCACGATAGTTGCGATCTCGCGTTATAAAGAACATGGCGCAACAGCTGTGCCACGGGGCTGGAATCACATTATAGCCAATACAGCTGAGGAGAGTTTGCGTTCTACAAATAATACAAGTCAGGAGAGTTCATGTTCTACAAATAATGGTCTAAGTTCTTCAATCACGTTAAAGCCAATTCACATTGAGGAAACACATTATAGCAGAATCAACTGTAAATAAATCAAACCAAATATTTAATATAATCACTTGTGGCTGCGGATTCATCTGCAAGTTGTTAGCTCCCACAGTTTGGTATGCTTTCTGTTCTCCACTGAAGTGTTAATCTGGGTTTTGTGGTAATATCCAACAGTGTTGCATAAACCCATGGCCTTCAGGCTCAGAGGCTTGTTTTGAGTTCTGGACATGAAATTATATCACTAATTTAATCAGGCTGCCTTGAAACAAGGCCTGTTTGGAGTTTGACGTGCAACAATGTTCAACAGACCTCAGCAAATCTCAGTGATTTCATGTAACTTCTAAAATAAAAGATCATTCTTGAAACTTTCCCTGCCTCCTCACCCCTACAGCCCACCCTGCTGCCGCTCCCCCCCCCTCCCTTCTCCAATTGTCTTACATCTGTTTGGTCCAAACTAGCCACTTTTAAGCCTCGAATTTTTATCTTTTCTTTTATCACTTTTTCTTTCTAATGTCGCATTTGTGCACATTTGTTGTCTCTACCTTAAAAGAATCCGTTTTAAAAGGCTTTTGGCTATGGCTCAGTGCTAAGCAGGCTTTCATCTTAAAAAGATTGTGGGTTCAAGTCACATTGAATCTAGCCTACTTTCTGAGTACTGAGACATCAATTCATCCTTTTCAGATGAACATGAGTGACCATTCATGTTATATTTTCAAGACTGAGACAGATTTTTAATCAGTAAGGCAGCAAAGTAGAGTTGCAGATTACCAGGTGAGCCATAATTTCATTGGAGTAGCGGAGTGGGTTTGATGGGCTGAATGGCTTACTTCTGTCCCTACAGATTATCTCAGGGTTAAGAAGAGCCTTCTGAGTGTCTTGTCGAAAATATTTCGCTCAACTATGAAGACACAAAAACAGATTATCTGGTTATTGTCACATTGCTGTTTGTGGGCTCTTGCTGTGCACACGTTAGCCACTTTGTTTGCCACCATTATCTCTCATTGCCTTACCCACCATGTGGATCTCAGGGGACCGTGCACAACAGAGACTTCTAGAAAGCAGACGCCATGCAGTGCCATAGCTATCGCTGTGCACGACGCCTCCCAGTGGCTGTGGGTAGTAGAGTGGGAACATTGGTGTTTACCACATTCCACTTCACAGAAGAGTTACAGCACTGAAGGAGGCCATTCAGCCCATTCTTCCTGGCTGTTCAAATGGGTGTCACTACCAAGCACCATTCTTCTGTCTTTTCCCGGACATTTGCACATTATCTCTGTCCAAATGATCATCCAATGCCCTCTTGCTGTTCAAGCACTTTCTGGGTCCATCAAAAGATGCTGAGTAACACCAGCCCCTCCTTTACATGGCCTCATAGAATGTTTAAAAGTGACGTATTGGGTCCCCCTCCCCCACCTGCTTGTGTACAACCCACTGTCTGACTGATGAAGACTGACATTAGGCATTGTGATAGGAGCAGGAAGGCAGGTAAACATCCTTTCATAAGCCCATACGATAAAGGAGGAGAATTAGGACATTCGGCCCACTGAGTCTGCTCTGCTATTTGATCATGGCTGATACATTTTGCCACCCCAACATATTGTGAATGCACCACATCGAGATTTTCTTTCTTTTTATTCATAGAATCCCTGCAATATGAAAGCAGGCCATTCGGCCCTTCCAAAGAGCATTCCACCCAGGCCCACCCCTCTACACTTTCCCTGTAACCCTACATGGATAATCCAACTAACCTGCAATCCTTGGATTGTGGGAGTGAATCAGAGCACCCAGAGGAAGCCCACACAGAGAGAATGTGAAAACTCTAGACAGACTGTTCCCAAGGGTGGAATTGAACCCACATCTCTGGTGCTCTCAGCCAGCAGCGCTAACTGCTGAGCCACCAAGCCACCCCAAATCTCTTCAAGGTGTTTCTCTGCAAGTGTTTTACATCCCTTTTTCCATCTTCTTCATCTTGAGCTATGTCTTACAGACTGTCTCTCTTTCTCTCTTTTACCCTATCCCACCAGTTTGTCTCTGTCTATCTCTCTCTCTTTCTCTCTGTCTCTCTCTCTCTCTCTCCACCCCCCACTTCTCTCCCCCACCTCCCACCCATTCCTCTACCCGAGGACTCTGTCGTGAGTGCATTCCTTCCTCTGAGGGATTGGCAATTGGGCAGGAGGTGGACAGTACAGGGGATTTTCCTGGCAAGATAATTCCTGTTTCAGTGGTGTTTTGTGGAACTGTGTGCCCAGTATTGAGCTCTCCTAATGGGAGTCAGGAAGGGGGTTGATATGCATATGAGCTAGGAAGTATTATATGTTTACTTCTATCAGGATCACATACAGGGGTAGAGCTTTGACCCCTATACAGTGTGGATCCACCCTATATAAAGGCTATAGATATTGTATGTAATATAATGATATTGTACCAGTTGACAACTTAGCATAGAAATAATTATCGGGATGAATTATGTGTAGTGTTCCCAGATGTAGAAAGAATAGGGAGGTCAAAGAAGGTCACATTATTGGAAGGTACAGGTCAGGTTGAGAGAAGGAACAAAGGGATCTCACAGAATAAATATTTCATTGGAGACAGTTCAGAGAATGTTCACTAGGATGATCCCCAGTCTGGAGAGGTTTTTATTGTCTTTTTAAGTAAGAATCCAGTAATGAGTTCAAGAGGAGCTTCTAGACTCAGAGGACAGGCAGAACTCATTGCCATATGGTGTAGATGAGGCAAATAGTGCATAGATGGAGTTAAGGGGACACCAGATTAACACAGGACCAAAGAGGAAATGAGGATACTTCTCTGGGGTAAAATGAGGAAGGGTGGTGAATCTTTGGAATTCTCTGCTCCACTGTGCTGTG
Organism: Chiloscyllium punctatum; assembly: GCF_047496795.1. Classification (NCBI taxonomy): domain Eukaryota; kingdom Metazoa; phylum Chordata; class Chondrichthyes; order Orectolobiformes; family Hemiscylliidae; genus Chiloscyllium; species Chiloscyllium punctatum. The sequence continues at coordinate 86,788,715 of NC_092751.1, forward strand.
GAGACTCAGTGTGTTCGAGATAGATCTTAATTTCTAGATAACACTGACATCAAAGAATATGGGATACCAAGGGGAAATAACGCTGAGATGGATGATCGACTGTTACTAGAATGGAAGAACAAGTTTGAGGGGCTGAATGGTCTCCTCCTGCTCCTGTGTTCTCCATTCAAGTGTATCAATCACTTAGAAGTCAGGAGGTTCAGTGACGTTCTGTGATGTCACATGATTTCAGCCATGGCTCTTTGAGCGGCAGTGATGACACCAGCAGACCACCAAGGTGCAGAGTGCAACCATTGAAAAAGGTCTGAGGTACTGTTCTGGTCTCAATAATCTGTGGACTTGCCAGTTATTAAAGTTTTCTGTGAAATGTTAGCAGTACAAATCAAATTCTTCAACCCTCAGTTTCCCTCTTCTGCACCATACACTTGCCATTTCCAGTTCTTGCCCCCTCAGTGTGCCCATGACGAGAGCTGACTTACTTATGCAGGATAGGATATGTTGTTTGACATGGAATTACAGAACGTGTGACAAAGATATGTGAAATATTTGTACTACCATCACTTTAAATGTGCAGAATATCCAAAATAGATCCCTGTTCCTTTCTTCATGATAACGACTTGGCCAATCAGAGACAATCTGCCAACCAATCTGCTCCCTTGCCCCCAGTCGTATAAACTGTTGTGACTGTTTGAAATTTGACATTCTTGCATGTGTTCTGATGAGTATAAAATGAAAGCTTTGTCTCTCTTTCAAGTTCTGCACTGCCAAGCCCTCTGGGATTATTGTCCAACAGCCAATATGTTGACTTGGGTGATTGTTTTCTGGGATATATCAGTAGCAGTACACTAAATAAATTACAATCCAAGAGTGGATTCTGTGATCTCATCCACAGCTGCACTGACACTACAGAGTTTGTGTGCATTTCATGTCTCTGTTCTCTCTTCTTGAGAAATAATAAACAATGCTCCTTTCTCATACTTTGCTATTCATTACAGCACCAGTGGAATGAACCTTCCTGAAAACTCTCTCTACAGCGCGGTGCTTAATGCAGTCTCTGTTTTATGTAAGTATGATAAGACCATAAGACCATAAGACATAGGAGTGGAAGTAAGGCCATTCGGCCCATCGAGTTCACTCCGCCATTTAATCATGGCTGATGGGCATTTCAACTCCCTGTAGCCCTTAATTCCTTGCAAGATCAAGAATTTATCAATCTCTGCCTTGAAGATAGTTAACTTCCCGGCCTCCACTGCACTCCATGGCAATGAATTCGACAGGCCCACCACTCTCTGGCTGAAGAAATGTCTCCTCATTTCTGTTCTAAATTTACCCCCTCTAATTCTAAGGCTGTGCCCAAGGGTCCTAGTCTCCCCACCTAATGGAAACAACAATGATACAGTGGTTATACTGTGCAAATAAAACCCATCCAGCTTCTGCTGAATGGCTTTTTCAAAGTTGCCTTTTTTTTCAAGATTTGACTTGATGAAGCAATAGATTGCCATTGTTAGAGTATGCTGATTTAGAATGGATTGCAATAGGAAAGTCTTGCTTTCGCAGTGAAAGATAGCAGTGGAGGGACTTTTCCAGGGACCACCTCACACACACAACTGAATTGATGCTGGATAATTCCAGGTCTAATCATTCTTAATCTCTGGGTAAACACTAAGGAGGGAAGGGCCACATTCCAGAGTGGTGCATTGCGTGTTCTTTTTGAACCATTTCATAGAATCCCTATAATATGGAAGCAGGCCATGTAACCCACTTCAACCCTCCAAACAGCATCCCACCAATACCTACACTACCCCCCGCCCCCCGCATGCACACACACACACACACATTTCCTAAGGCTAATCCACTTAGCCTGTGAATCTTTGGATTCAGTGGGAGGAAACCAGAGCACCTGGAGGAAACCCATGCAGATATAGGGAGAATGTGCAAACTCCACACAGACAATCATCCAAAGGCAGACTCAAACCTGGGTCCCTGGCTCTGTGAGGCAGCAGTGCTAGCCACTGAGCCGCTGTAGTGCCCCAATTTACAGCACTATCTTTCAGACTAGAGTCTTAATCGAGAATAAACTCAGCTGTCAATCTGTTAGAGGGAGATCCTGTCTGACTAAACATATTGATGAGGGTAGTGCAGTGGTGTGATTTACATAGCGCCTTTGACAAGGTTCCATATAAAAGACTGGTCCAAAGCTAGCCCTTGGGATCCAAAGCAAATTGTATCTGAAATTGGCTTGCAAATAGGAGACAAATGGTGATGGTGGAAGGTTGTTTTGTGATTGGAAGCCAATGACCAGCGATGTACCGAAGGGATCAGTGCTGGGATCCTCGCTGTTTGTTTTGTACATTAAGGGTTTGGATGTGAACATAGAAGGTATATGAGTAAGTTTGCAGATGACATGAAAACTGGTGGTTTTACTGACAATGAAGATGATGGTCTCAGGCTACAATCTGATATTGATCAGTTGGCAAATTGGACAGAGTAATGACAGATGGAATTTAATCCTAGTAAGTGCAAAATGATGCATTTTTGGACATCTAATAAAGGAAGGATTTACGCAATAAATAATAGATTCCTAGGGAGTACTGAGGAGCAAAGGGACCTTGGTGTACAAGTCCATAGATCCCTGAAGGTGTCAGCACAGGTAGACAGGCCAGTGAAGAAGGTATATGGGATGCTTGCTTTCATCACCTGAGCTGTAGACTGTAAGAGCAAGGACATCTTGTTACGACTTAGTAAAACATTGGTTAGGCCACAGGTGGATTACTGTGTGCAGTTCTGGTTGGCATGCTATCAGAAGGAAGTGATTACACTGGAGAGGGTGCAAAGGAAGTGCACCAGGATGTTGCCTGGGCTGATAAGTCTCCATCATGAGGAGAGACTGGATAGGCTGGGTTTGGTTTCCTTGGAGCGGCGGAGACTGAGAGGGGAAGCTTTTTGAGCTATGCAAAATTATGAGAGACGTAGACAGTATAGATCATGAGAATCTTTTCCCCATGGCAGACCAGAGCGCACATGGTTAAGGTGCAGAGTAAGTGGTTTAAAGGAGATTTGAGAAAAATATTTTCACACCAAGGGTGGTTGAAATTTGGAGTGTGCTGCCTGAGAGGGTGATGGAATACTCTCAAAACGTTTAAGAAGCATCTGGATGTTTAAAATATAAGGATATAGTTGGCCATAAACCAAGGGCAGGGATATGGGATTAATTCTACCTGGTGTTTGTTGGGCAGCATAGATGTAGTGGGCTGAAGGGCCTATTTCTTTGCTGTTTGACTCTGTAACACTATGACAAACTGATGGCAGAAAAGATTTCATTCTCTGCTGGCAAAAGGGCAACTTAATAAACTATTTCAGGCAGCTTCAATCTACTCACAATTTATCTGATCCCAAAATCCAAAGACACCCCTATTGGCACCATGTTGGTAATCTCACTTAATTGCAGAGAATAAAGTTCTCAATGTAAAGGAAGTATTAGTCTGGTCTGCTCCACTACTCAATACGATTGTGACAGCAATTCTGCCTTGAATTTACCTTCCTGTGCTGTACCCACACATCTTGATTCCTTTGATATTTGAAAAATCTGCCGATGTCTCGAATGTAATTCTTGTCTAAGCACCACAATTCTCTGCAGAGATTTTCAAAGATTCTTTGAGTGAAGAAATTTCTCCTCATCTTAGACCTAACGGCCAGTTGCTTGTTCTAAGACGGTGTCTGTATATTCAAGATCACCTCCAGCCAGGGAGAACTGCTTCCCAGTGTTGGTCAAAGCATTTCATTTTTCAATGAGACCATCAGTCATTTTTCTGAACAGTGGGAATATAGGCTTCATCTACTCAATATCTCCTCATGGGACAATCCCCTCGTCCCAGGAATGAGGTAATGAACCCTCACTGTACTCATTTGAAGGCATATATGTTTATCCTTAAGTGAGGAGCATAGACATGTACATAATACATCAGATGTGACCTCACCAAACCCCTTTGTAACTGCAGTCAGACTTCATCTTACGTCCCACGTCTTTCAGCATAACAGCCAGCAAACCATTTGCTGTCCTAATTTTAATCTGCTGATTGGCTTTCTGTGATTCACATAATTTGCAGGGTGGGATTTGATCCCTAAATTTCCAGGATCGTTAACAGCTTTTGATTTCATCCAGCACCATCAGCACTGTATGACCAGGTCTGATAATGTCATGTCAGGGAGATACAAAGCTTTACTCCAATAGAAGTCCCTTTGAAAGGAATTGAATCCGTCGATAGTGAGCATGAAGAATTAAGTAGATTGAGATGCTCCCAGGCGCTGGAACTATTTCAACTGGAGCAGGGAAAGTTAAGAGATGATTCAACTGAGATGACTGAAGGATTCTGGAGGAGGGAAACGAGTGGGAGAAAATAATTCAAGGAAAACTCAATCCTGCAAGTTTGAATTGGGCACCAAAATGAGAAGTTATTTAGGGAGAGATCCTTTACCTGGAGAGTCAGTACACATAGAAACCAGTAATCATTCCAATTAGTTTGTATCAGTGCCAGTGATCCAATGAGTTAGAACGTTCAACGTTTTGTCACATTTAAGGCAGATGTCATTGACATACTTAGGGGAATAATGTCAAAATATTTGACCCAGATGTTAATACAGAGCAAATAGATTGCCCAAGCAAAATAATGGGTCGAATATCTTCCCTCTATGCTGTAAATCTTAATGGGTCCAACTGTTATCAAATCGAGAAGAAGTAAGTCCACGACGCAGCATCTGATAAATGGTGTGAATTTAGGGAAAGTAGCCCATTTGTTAATCTGCTTCATGCTCTCCTTCTTCCAGTTGCTTTGGTGTGCATTTTCCGACATGCTCAGATAGTGGAACGGAAAGGGGACGAGGCTGTGCTGAGTAAGGCCGCTATGATTATAGGCTTCTTTGGCTCTATAGGAGGCTTCATCGCTGGAAACTGCAATGTAAGTGCATGTGTCTGTGATGGGACCACATTTGGTTCATTGCTGGCTGAAAATGATAAGCTCTCTTCGGGGGGGTCAACCTAATAAGGATCTAGATTATGAGCCCACTTTCAATAAATGTTTTGTTTTCCCATTTTGGTTATCAGATGGTTGATATATTCAAAAGATCATAGATTCATAGAATCCCTAAAGTGTGGAAGCAGGCCATTCGGTCCATTGAGTCCTCACTGACCCTCCAAAGACAATCCCACCCAAACTCACACCCCTTAACCTATTGCTGTAACCCTGCATTTCCCATGGCTGATCCATCTAACTTGCATATCCATGGACTCTATGGGTCATTTCCCAAGGCCAATCCACCTAACCTGCACATCTTTAGACTGTGGATTGCACATGGCACTTGGCTTCCTTTAATGAAGGGGAGTCAGTGATTGGGTTTTAACACTGGGAGAATACAGCATCTGTTTTTATTGGTTTACGGAGACTTTGTTGTCCAGTAAGTTAAACATGCTGGAGAACTAATAGAAAAACTAATAATTGACACCATCCTTGCGATCTTAATACAGTGTATGCATGGCTTCTTCAACTCTTTAGTGTGACAGTTACTAAAATATGTGAGTGTTTTTCCATTGTCAGAGTGGAAAAACCTACCGGACCTTGTCAATTTACCTGTTGCGGACACATCTATTCATAAAGGAATGACCACCATACAATTTCCTATGGATACAGTCTTCACATTGAGAGTCTGATTCATTGCTTTGCATGGCAGCACTAATGTGTTCAGTGGGATAGATTCGGAACAGAACTAGCAGCTCAAAGCTGACTACCACGAAGGTCTGTAGGCCATCAGCAGCTGTGGAATTGTATGCAAATAAATTTGGAACCTCATGGCCAGCATATCCCCCCACGCTACCATTGCCATCAAGGCAGGGAATCAACCTTGGTTTAATAGCGAGTGCAAGTCAGCATACCAGGCAGACCTGAAACATGAGGCATTAACCTGGTGAAGCTACAGGGTAAAAACAATGACTGCAGATGCTGGAAACCAGATTCTGGATCAGTGGTGCTGGAAAAGTACAGCAGTTCAGGCAGCATCCGAGGAGCAGTAAAAATGGCGTTTCTGGCAAAAGCCCTTCATCAGGTTTACTGCTCCTCAGATGCTGCCTGAACTGCTGTGCTTTTCCAGCACCACTAATACTAGTGAAGCTACAACTGAGGCATCTGCCCAGCAATGAGAAACAGCAGAAGTAGCGTTTGATAGACAAGGGTAATTGATTCAACAACCAAAGGATCAGATCTAAGCTTGACAGACCTGCCATATCCAGTTGTGATGGCTGGTGGACAATTAAACAAATAACAGGAGAAAGAGGGTCCACAGGTATCTCCATCTTCAATGATGGGGAGGTCAGTACATCAGCATTTACATCTTCAGTTAGAAGTGTTAAGTGGATGTTCTGTCTTAGCCTCTTCCTGAGGTCCCCAGCATCACAGATGCCACCCTTCAGCCAAGTTAATTCACTTCGAGTGATAAAGTGAAATGGTTGAAGATGCTGGAAGGCAATGGGGCCTGATAATGGTGCTGAAGACTCATGCACAGAATTAACCATAGTCTTCCAGTACAACTTCAGCATTGCCATGTACCCAACAAGGTCGGATGTTGCCCAAGATTGTCCTGTTCACAAAAAGCAGGACAAATCCAATCTCTCCCTGTTGAGTCTCCCACTCGATTTTCATCAGGTGGTGGAAGGGGTCATCAGCAATGCCACCAAGCAGCAACTGCTGAGCTGTAAGCTGTTCACTGACGCTCAATTTGGATTCCACCAGCACCATTTGGCTATTGACCTCAATGCAGCCTGTGTTGAAATAGGGAGAAAAGAAGTGAACTGTAGAGGGAAAGTGAGAGTGACTGCCATTTCCATCAGATCAACATTTGATGGAGTGTGTCATGAAGGAGCCCTGGAAAAATTGAATGGGAGTCAGGAGGAAACTCTCCAGGGATTCAAGTCATACTAATACAAAGGGAGATGGACTTGGCTCCATACAAACATAGCAGTAAGAGTAGATCACTCAGCCCCTTTAGCCATTTAATAAGAGCAGGACTCAGCTCCACATTCTGACCTACGCCAGATAACCTTTGATGGCTTTGGTTGTTGGACACCAATGATCTCAGTCATAGGATAGCACTGCAGGAGTTAGGGGAGTATCCCCGACTCAGTTAGTTCATTGATAATCCACCTTTCATCATAGATTCAGAAAAGGTGATGTTCTCTGATGATTGTACAATTAACGATTCCTCAGGTACTGAAGCAGCCCATGTCCAAATGCAGCAAGACCATGCTCTCTCTCTCTCTCTCTCTCTCTCTCTCTCTACTTGGATGCTGTCTGACCCACTGTTAGCTCCAGCATTTGTTGATTTCAGGACAATATCCAAGTTCAGGCTGACGAGTGGCATGTAACGTTCACGCCACACAAGTACCAAGCAATGACCATCTCCAACAAGAGAGAATTTAACCATCACCCTCTGACATTCAATGGCATTACCATCACTGAATCCCTACAATCCTGGGGATAACCATTGACCAGAATCTGAAATGAACTAGTCACGTCATTGGCTGTAAAAGCAGCTCAGAAACTGAGACCTCATCTCTTGACTTCCAATGCCTGCCCACCACATACATAAGTCATAACTCATGATATTGTCTCCACTTGCTTGCATGTGTGCAGCTCAAACAACCTCCAAGAAGGGTAAAGCCAACTAGAAGATAGTGAGGACTGCAGATGCTGGAGATCAGAGTCGATGACGTGTGGCATTGGAAAAGGCACAGCAGGTCAGGCAGCATCTGAGGAACAAGCGGGTCAAAGTTTCGGGCATAGCCCTTCATCGTGGTTATGCTAAAAACCTCGACTGTCTTGCTGCTCAGATGCTGCCTGACCTGCTGCGCCTTTTCCAGCACCACACTTTATTGATTCTGAAACCAACCAGCACAAACTAACCCACATGACTGGCAAGAGACGCTAGTCCTATTGATCACACATCTCATGAAAGAATAAAAATAACACTTGCTGTGTACATCCTGAAGTTCTTCCTCAAAATCTCCCTGTGTCTTTTACCTAAAATTTTCAACCTCTGTCCCCTCATCCTCATCCCATCAGATGGTGGGAACAACTTTCTTTACCTAGCCTTATCTCCCATTGTCTTGGACACTGCAACCAAATGTCCGACAACCCTCTTTGCTCTATAAAGTAAAAGCCCAGCTTCTCGAACCTAACCCTCTCGCTAAAATCTCTCATCATTGGAGCAATTGTGGCAATTCGCCTCTGTTGTGTGTGGTTTTCTTCCTTGATGCTTGTTTTGTGATTATAGACATGCGAAGGATATTTGCCTGTTTGTGTATGACTCTACCTGTGTATGTGAGACCTGTGTCTATGTGAGATTCTGCATGTGTTTGTGCGTGTGACTCTGTATGTGTCTGTGTGTGGGTGAGTGACTGAGTGACTGAGTGATTGTGTGTGTGTGATTGTGTGTGTGTGTGAATGAGTAATTCTGTGTGTGTGTTTATATGTGTGAAACTCTGCCTGTCTTTCTGTCTGTCTGTGTTTATGTGTGTCTGTGTGTAAGAGATTTTGCCTCTGTGCATGTTTGTGTGTGCATGTGTGTGCCTGTAAGGGAGTGTGTGTGTGTGTGTGTGTGTGTGTTTATACCTGTGTATGTGGGCATGGGAGACCACCTGTTTTTGTGTGTGCATCTGTGTGACTCTTCCTGTTTGTATCTGAGTGAGAGACTCAGTCTATCTGTCTGTGTGCGAGTGCTCACGTGTGTCTGTGCATGTGTGTGTCTGTGCACGCGCGTGTGTGTGCATGTGTCAGTCTCTGTGTGTGTTTATTTTGTGATTAAAATGGTGCCACCATTGCCTCAACTGTAACTAGTCAGAAATTTCTCTTGACAAATACTGAGCCATTACTCATTCTGCACCAAGTGCTGATTGTAGAAGAGGAACTGATCAGGGAGGCCCTGGGACAATCCTCCAAAATACTCAAGCTGCATTGTTGTTCCTAATTTAAAGACTTCCATCAACAAAATGGGTGGGAAGTGAAGTAAATGCAAATTTTGAAGGACAGGTTGTGGGGGTTGGGGGTGGGGAAGTGGGGTTGGGGGTGGGGAAGTGGTGTTTGGGATGGAAGTGTGGTCCGCGAATGTTGCAAACTGGATTCTGTAGGGGATTGGGAGTAGAGAGGATTGACATGATGGATAATGGGAAAGTGGAAATGGGAGGGAAAGGCTTGAATGATGGGAAAGGGTGGGGGTCATGGGCAAGATGGAATGTGAGGGATTGGTCAGATAAACAGCACTTGAAAATTCTTTTCTTCCATTAGCTCAACACAACTAAACAGGAAGTGACTTCTTCTAGGATTGGTTGCAATTGCCTTTGTGCATTTGTGACACTTACGTTGGACTTGAATGGGTTGTATTGTAATGAAATCACATATTTGGCTGCCCTAACATGAGCTGCTTCTCTTCCAGCCATCAGTTCTCATGGTGCTACACTACTTTGGAGCCACGCTGTGTTTTGTCAGCGGTTGTATTTATACCATTTTACAGACAGCTTTAACATTCAGGCTCCATTTGACGGGGAAGGAGTGCTTCTTGGTGCCTCTACGTGCAGTTCTGACCATTTTCCAAGTGGTCTTCTCTATTTGTTGTATCCTTTCTTGGTTGTGGCTGTGCTGGGTTTGGGGTTGCTCTCTAGTACTGCTCCCATCCGCTACATAGAACAAACAGAGAGAAGTTGTGGAGAGCCTGTTTCTGAAGGACGATGAACATGAATCACAAGGCCATTCAGCCCACTTCCCATTCTAGTTCTTTGAAAGAGCTGGACAATTAGATGCCCTGCTCCTTCCAAAAAATCTCATGTTTCTTTTCTTTAACATTCTCCCAGTGCTTGTCATGAACTCATTCCCCATTCTACAATTGATTTGTCTCGCATAGTCTGGGAAGGAAAGATAAAGCTATCTGAGACTGTCAGTGCCGCTAGGCCAATGGCAGGTCAGGACAGGGCTATGTTTAACTGTGATGCTTCCTTTGGTGGAATAGCTCTCTATCAGAGTTGATGCTCAGTCCCATTTATCAGATGCATCCAGCAGCAGAATTGGTCAAACTCCCAGAAGGTTTGGCAGCAGCAGAACCCGTGCAAAGTTACCAGCTTCATTCAAGCGGGGTTTGGGGGAGGCTGCCAAGACAGGAAGTAGACACTCAGATCCACCAAGCTTCCTTATGGGAATGCCAAGACAAAATGATCGAGAATTTGGAATTACAAATACTCGATTGGCAGATCCAAAGAGTGACAAGAGGGCAGGGAGTGGGGGAAGGAGATAGGAGGGGAAGAGAGAGAGAGACAAGATGAAAGGAGGAGGGGGGAAGAGGACAGGAGAACCAAGGATGGGAAGAGGGATATAGGGGAGGACAGAAGAGATACAAGGGGAGGGTAATGAGATAAAATGAGAGGAGATAGGAAAGGAGGAGGTAGAAGAATGGGAAGCAGAGGGGAAGAGAAGTGAAAGGCAGAGAAAGGAGAGACAGAGATAGTGCATTCTTGATCGTAGCAACTCAATTGGATCCAACAAATTCCTCTTTCTCTGTACACTGGGCCAAGGGACAGTCAATCAGAGCCATCTTCACATGAATGAGGTACTCTGATATAAGGCCAAGTATACAGCTCAGCTGCATATATATCAATGTCACAGCATGACCAAGTGTCAGGAGAACGAGAAAGGTGACTGGACCATGGGGATCTCTTCAGTGGAAACAGAGTGGGTTGAAGAATTGTGTGAGGAGAAAGGGTGGGAGATACTCGTGCTTACACTTCAACAATAAACCAGCCCTTTGTTATGACTTATCCTTAACTCTGTTGCAGATCTGGCCTTTTTTGTCCATCCAGACACCAAGAGGCAACATATAGGAGCCATCTGTGAATGGATCTTGGCCACAAATTTCTACGTCTTCATCATGTCATTTTCCTTTGAATTTTACTATATAACCTCAGCGGTGCTCTATGCATTGATTAGTAGACCTGATGATGAGAAGGTTGCAATTCTGTCCGAACCCAGAGGTACAAATATGGCCACGTTCGATAAATGACATACGGATTACCATGTGCAGACAGGCCGCAGGAATACGGGTTGTTGGAATCATACCATTCTCTGTAATACTTACATTTTATGTTGCGTAAATCTCTTTGTCTCTATCAAAATGTTTCTTCTTCTTTGGACCCCACAGGTTGGTTTTCTTGTTTCTTAGCGAATAGCCAGTTAGCACATTGTGAACCCTAGATGGAGTATCACAGGCCCCCATATCCCTCTCACTGGGCAACATAGTTTCCAGCTACAATATGGCAAGACAAGGCCAAGGGCTTTGAATTTCAACTTTCCACTTATTATTGTGTCCACCATAGGCATTCCCAGCACCAATCACATGAGGTATCCCAGGCCCTCCTGCCTCATTATACTCCAACTTCTGTACAAGGCTTCAAGGCCTAGATATCGATGAGCCTTGTTCACTAACTAGAGTTGGCTTTGGCCAATCTGAGGACAGCCAGGGAAGGAAAGGCCTAAAGAAGGGGACTCAGACTTCTCTGTCTTTTTCAGCCACCTCCTGGATCCTTGACTGTTGTTTGTGGTCAGTGGCAGCCAGAAGGCAGAGAAGTCAGGCTTCAGGCCTACCACTGAACTTACCACTGGGCAAGCCCGTGCCGAGGATGTCTATGGTGTATGAGCGGGGTAGGGGGGAGGGGGCGGGATATCAGGACCCCATCTATCTGCCATGGATTTACACTGGGTACCTCTGGAGAGAGGATAGCCAGCGTAACTAACAAACAAAGCAGTTTCTCAGGCAAGTTTCAGCAGACAGATGCAGCTTGCAGTGGGTCCATGATGGGGGCCCAGCACCCTGTCTTGCCCGACTGTGAACTCTGGACCTTCTCATGAGTTTCAGAGGAATATTTATCCCAAATGACACGGGAGCTCCTGTTTGGAGATGGCTTTATGGAAGTATGGATTGTAAAACACTTCCTTCATCGTCAGACTGACATCTCATTAAGTTGCAATTCAACTTATGGGGGTGGGGTGTGAAGGGAAGAAGACCTGTCTCTTAGAGGGGAAGGGGGTTTGGGGGGGTAGCACAGCTGCAGCAACCTAGTTTGGCATCCGACCTCCTCACTGATGTACAGATTGGCCACCAGCTGCAGTGCAGAAAAGAGGGTGTCAGAGTTACTCATCTGAGGCATTTTTGAAAATCAGTAACTTGTTGTTTTAGAATCACACAGCACAGATGGAGATCATTAGAGCCTCCCGTGGCTGTATCCTCTCTTTGACTTTCTCAATCAACTAGTTCCTCACCTCTCCTGTATTTTGTTTCCCCTTGTACTAGTTAGATATTTTCCTAATCAATCTCTTTAGAGTTACTGTTATGTAGTTGGGACTTCTGGAGTAGTTAGGACTGGGACCCAGGTCTCCTGGCTTAGAGATATGGTTATTACTATAGCACCACAAGAACACTATCCTTTGTTGAATTTATCAGATTCCCCTTTGCAGCTGAATCTCCAATCAGGCACTGTATTGCAGATCACAACTCCCCACTGCGTGATCAAATAAAATCCTTATGCCACTTATGCTTCTTTTGTGAACCACTTAAATCATCGATCATGTTCTCTCCCACTGCTCTGTCAGAGCTGCTGTTTCTGCTGACCCTCTCTCGACCGAAGGTGAGATGTGACAGACCTCCTTATGAAACCCCCTTGTGCCAAAATTGTACCCTTCCTGTCAGACACAGGAGAATAAAAATGGACATCACTGTTTTTGGACCTATTTTCCAGATTGTTTGTGTTTTACTCTTTTCAGCAGGAGAATGGACAACGTACTGTATTTAGTTCTATATTATTTTTAGCACTGCAGACTGTTAGAAATAAATTCAGTAAATCAAAGGAGCCTGGTCTTTTATCACTTATCTCATTGTTACATTGCTAAGTGCAGTACTGACCTAATGTGTTACTGTCCTTCACAATGATGTTGATGAATTTTGGTTCTCTGTTTTAGTCTGTTCCATTATTCTTACTCCCCAAGCAATGCAAATTAAAATGTCTCCTGGGAATAAAGATTTGGGATTCTGAAAGTTTGAGAATGTCCTCACCTTGCACTGATACAGCTGTGGGCTCACGGGAAGGCACTCTCACCACAGAGCCTGAGGTTCAAGGGTTCAAGCCCAACTCTTTTCAGCACAACATTGAGTCTGGCATTCCAGTGCAATGACGTGGAGGTAACGGTGTTGGATTGGGGTGGACAAAGTCAGAAGTCACATGACGCCTGGTTGTAGTCCAGCAGGTTTATTTGAAATCACAAGCTTTCATAGCGCTGCTCCTTCATCAGGTGAAGTCACTCCATAGGATCCCGACATTGTGGAAGCATCAAGTCAAACTGACCTGCTGAAGAGCGTGGCCACCCAGACCCAGCTCATCCTTTCCCATGGCTAACCCATCTAGCCTGCACACTATGGACTGTGGGAGAACATGCAAACTCCACAAAGACAGTTGCCTGAGAGTGGAATTGAACCCAAGAGCCTAGCACTGCGAGGCAGCAGTGCTAACCACTGAGCCACCCTATATATTGGAGGTGCCTTTGCTTGGATGAGATGTCAACTCAAAGCTCTATCTGCCTTCTTAGGTGAGTGTAAATGTGACACTACTTCAGGAAGAGCTGGATAGTTATTCCCAGGGTCTTGGTTGCTAGTCAGTTCTCAATGAATCATGAATGCAGTTTCTCCCATTCCTATAACATTAATGTCTATGGGAACTTGCTGTATGCAAATTGGCTATCACAGTTCCCACAGTGGCTCTGTGGTTAGCACTGTTGCCTCACAGCAACAGGGTCACAGGTTCAATTCCAGCCTTGGGCAACTGTCTGTGTGGAATTTGCGCATCCTCTCTGTGTCTGTGTGGGTTTCCAGTCCAAAGATGTGCAGGTCAGACGAATTGGCCATGCTAAATTGCTCATAGCGTAAGGTGTATTAGTCAGAGGGAAATGGGTCTGGGTGGGTTACTCTTCGGAGGGTCGGTGTGGACTGGTTGGGCCAAAGGGCCTGTTTCCACATTGTAGGGAATCTAATCTAATCTAATCATAAAAGTTAAAATGGTGACTGCACTTCAGATGGCTGCAAAGCATTTCTGGGATGACCTAAAATCACGCAGGCACTACATAAATGCAAGTTGTTTGTTTCAAACTTCATGAGAAATGTTGACAGCAGACTTTGATCAGCCAGCATTAATTAATGCTAGATATATTGAGAGATCGTGGGAATTACTGTCTGGACCCAAGGGAAAGTGGGCCTATGGAGTGGCCAGTGTGGTAATTGCACAGTAATTCCCCCTACAGCCCTCTGGGCTCTCTGGCTACATTGCCAGTCCATGAGCTGAGGGCGAAATCACCACTGAGTTCTATATAAATGATACAAACCCAATCTGTACATTTCAAAAGGGACCAACACTTGACTCTGAGGAAGTTGGCAAGGGCACCTGGCACTAGCTTCATGGGAAGGTGGTCCGTAGTCAACGGAAATGGGGTAGATGTCACGACCCCACCTTTTCTGGGAGTCTGTCACCCACCTTTCCACCAAACAAAAGGCCTCAAAATCTCTTTTCCCCAGTCACCTCTTTGCCACAATGACAACACTAACCAAAAAGGTTGCTTTATCCTTCTCTCTCATGGGCTGTAAGCATTCCTGGCAAGGCCAGTATTAAAGCCTGTCTCTGATTCCCTTGAACTGAGTGGCTTGCTCCATTTCATAGAACACAGGAGCAGAAAAAGACCATTTGGCCCTTTGGGCCTGCTCTACCCATTCAATATTGTGGGTGGCACGGTGGCACAGTGGTTCGCACTGCTGCCTCACAGCACCAGAGACCCGGGTTCAATTCCCGCCTCAGGCGACTGACTGTGTGGAGTTTGCATGTTCTCCCAGTGTTTGCGTGGGTTTCCTCCGGGTGCTCCGGTTTCCTCCCACAGTCCAAAGATGTGCAGGTTAGGTGAATTGGCCATGCTAAATTGCCCGTAGTGTTAGGTAAGGGGTAGATGTAGATGTAGATGTAGGGGTATGGGTGGGTTACGCTTCGGCGGGGCGGTGTGGACTTGTTGGGCCGAAGGGCCTGTTTCCACACTGTAAGTAATCTAATCTAATATGATCATGGCTGAACATCCAACTCAGTAATTTGTTCTCTCCAACCCCTTTGATCCTTTTACCTCAAAGAACTACATCTCACTCCCTCTTGAAAACATTCAATGTTTTAGTCTCAATTTCTTTCTCTGGCAAAAAAATTCCACAGGCTGGGTGAAGAAGGGCAGTGAAGAATCAGCTGCCTCAGACTCATGTGGAGGCCAGATCAAGTCAGAATGGTAGTTTCTTTCGCTAAACAGCATCAATGAACCAGCTGAAAACTCCTGCAATCTTTCATCGTTGCCTGCTCATCATTACTGAGACTAGCTTTCAATTCCAAAACACTTTAAATTGAATTTGAAATATCACCCAGTTGCGTCGGTGAGATCTGAACATCTGAGCACACAGCACAATTAGCCTGGACCTTTGGATGAGCAGTATCATGAAGTTTATAACTGTACCACTGTCTCCTCTGAGGTGTCCTGGATCTTCTCAGGGGCATTCAGGGATGGAGGATAAATGCTGTTCTTGCTATGAGGACCCCACACCCCATGAATGGAAATATCCTTAAAAAACAAATCATGACTTTGAATAAGGTGATACACTTCACATCTTTAGGACTTTGCAGCCAACACAGTATTTTTCTTTTGAAGAGTGGTCACTTTTGTAGGGAAATGCATTCAAAAAACATTTTTAAATTATTCGTTGGATGAGAGCATTACTGGCTAGGCCAGCATTTATTGCCCTGAGGGCATTTTAAGCATCAACCTTATTGCTGTGGGTCTGGAGTCACATGTAGGCCAGACCAGCGATGAATGGGCAGTTTCCTTTCCCTGAAGGTGCGAGATGGTTTATGACAACAATTGATTCAAGGTCGTCAGGTTCTTAATTTCCGATTCTTTCTTTGTCCCCCATTGAATGGGGATTTCACCATCTGCCACGACAGAATTCCAGGACATTACCAGGGTCTCTGGATTAATAGTCGAAAGGTTTGGCTCTGGAGAAGTGCAGCAGGTCAGGCAGCATCCAAGGAGCAGGAGATTCGATGTTTCAGGCATAAGCCCTTCATCAGGAATGATGAAGGGCTTATGTCTGAAACATCGACTCTCCTGCTCCTCGGATGCTGCCTGACCTACTGTGTTTTTCTAGCGCCACACTCTCACCTCTGCTGGACTGTTAATCCAGAGACCCAGACAATGTGTTGGGGACCCAGGTTCAAATCCTGCCACAGCAAATGGTGGAATTTGAATTCAATAGGAATCTGGAATTAAGAATCTAACGATGACCATTGCCAATTGTTGGAGAAACTCACCTGGTTCACAAATGTCCTTTAAGGAAGGAAATTGCCATCGTCATCTGGTCCAGCCTACATGTGATTCTATACCCACAACCATGTGGTTCACTCTTAACTGCCCTGTGGCAGTTAGGGATGGACAGTAAATACTAGCCTAGTCAGCAATTTCCTCATCAAATGAATGAAGAATAAAAAAAAAATCCAGGACAATCGGGAAGGTTTTTCCATTACAATGAATCCCAGAATTGATAGGGAGGTCATTCGGCCCATCATGGCTCTTCAAATGAGTATCATTACCTAGTGCTAATCTTCTGCCTTTACCCCATGTCTTCCACACTATTTCTATCCAAATCATCACAATAATGCTGCCATTGAACCGGCGATGCATTCCAGACCTTGACTACTCGCTGAGTGAGATAGGGTTTTCTCCCATCACCTTTACTTAATATGCTCACCTTGTTCCTTTCACAAGCAGGAACAACTTCTCCCTATCTACCCTATCCAGCCCATTCATCATTTTTACTTTCTCTCCTTCCTTTCACATCCTTCCTATAATACTCCAGCTGAGGTCTCCAATTGATGAGGTTTTTCGAAAACAAGGTCAAGCAACTCACTTGGAAATTAGATACAAGAAGGAAACAGTATTGACTGAAGCAGGACAAAGAAAGACCGAGTGCAAACCTCTCTTCATTGCCCCATGTCATTTCCTCCCACTGTCTGTTTCTGGTAATATCTGTGACTTCGGAAAAACATGACGGCAATGAATCAAGATGCGAGGTTGTGAAAAGCCCTCGGTTGTTTGCAAAGCAGTGTGTTTCAGCAAAGCCGCGGTCCAAAGTCAATGGCAATCTCCTCAGGAAGTGTTTAGCAACATTTCCACAGTGCCAGCTGCCTTGTGTTTGCACAATGCTCATGTAAGTATTTCTTTAGCCTGCTGTGGGTCTGATTTGTTTTGTAAACCTCAGAACAGTGCTCCAGTGCCACCAGTGTGTACATTTCCAAGTATTGTTGTTCATTAACTCTTTTTTGTTCGCAAATTACCTCTGTGATTTTATATTGCAAAGTCCCATGTTATGACCCAAGAGAAAGAGAAGTAGCCTGTCTGTTCAAACACCTTGAGCTGGTCATAATAAAGGTTTAAATTCTTTTGCATAAGACTGTACTGTATTGTAGGGTTTTTGGTTAGCTCAGCTGGCTGAACAGGCACTACAGAGCGAACCCAACAACACAGGTTCAATTCCCACACCAGCTGAGGTTACCATTCTCCTTATCAACTATTCCCCTTATCTGGGGCATGGAAACCCTTAGGTTAAACCACCACCAGTCATCGCTCTGTATTGACAGAGCAGTCCAATGGTCTAGTAAGACTGTGGCAACTTTACCTTTACCTCTCTGCAATTAAGAAAAGTAGTGAACTATTTTGGTCTGAGCAATAAAGAGCCAATCCACGAGGTCCTCTTGCATCAAAGAAATAACATATTTATTAACTGATAAGTAGCTTGAGGAAAGTAATAAAATTGTGCCATTATGCACACAGCTTTCACATAGTCAACTGGGTCCATACAAAGGTGAAAGTGAGGACTGCAGACATTGGAGAGTAAGAGTTGAAAAGCCTGGCACTAGAAAAAACACAGCAGGTCAGGCAACATTCGAGGAGCAGGAGACTCGAGGTTTCAGGCATTAGCCCTTCATCCTTCCTGATGAAGGGTTAATGCCGAAAACATGGACTGTCCTGCTCCTCGGATGCTGTGTTTTTTCCAGCACCAGGCTTTTCAACATACACACTCACTTACACACACAAAGTCAAAGGGAAATAGTGTACAATGCAAAGGATTTTATTTCTTAAAAACCACAGTTTGGAATCATCAGGTTGTGAATGGTGTAAAGTTTGAATCTGAGATTGATGTTGGTTGTTGATGTAGGCTTGAAGGCAGTCAGTCAGACTGAATACTGCAGTTATGAGAATTCTCAGATCTTCGATGAGTTTTCCCTCTAGCTGTTTCTGTGGGAACCCAGTGTCAGCTTCTTCAAATGGAGACAGCAGCATCTCTTCAAAGACATCCCATAATGCTGTCAGAAGCTGGTTTCCATGTGTATCTCCAAGAGGATCCTTTGGAGGGCCTGTTTACTACAGCCATTGTGATAGCAAACAGTACATTGCATTTGTTAATATCCTAATTCCTGAGGTACAATGACAGGTATCAATGGGTGCCTGGGTTGTAGGGAATCTCCCTTTTCACAGCCCCCTTACGGTGATTTATTTGTGTTCCCTTGGAAAGTGGCCTTGCATTTTTGATCAGCTTGCCTTGTCTGAGTCCATTTTATAGCAGTTCTGACGAGTTAGACATTTTTAAAAGTGTATCTTCAAAGAAAAAGGGGTGCAGCTTTGTGACAACTGCAGTCTCAGATTTAAAATATAAATGATACTAAAATGGCAAGTCACATCTGCCAGAGGCTAATTGCCAAGGAACATGAACACACGGTCTCTTTTTCTGTTTTCCTATTAAAGGCACTAATATTGTGCAGGGAGGAGAAAGTGAGGACTGCAGATGCTGGAGACCAGAGTTGAAAAATGTAGTGCTGGAAAAACACAGCAGGCCAGGCAGCATCTGAGGAGCAGGAGAATCCCTTATATTGTGCAGGCTGGTAAATGGATCTTAATACAAGCAAGTGTGAGGTTATCCATTTCAGAAGGCACAAAGTTAAATACAGTGGATGTCCATTGAGATTCAGGCGTTCAGGTGCACGGCTCCTCAAAATGCCACAAACAGGCTCCGAAAATAGCCAAAGGCTTAATGGAATGCTGACATTCATATCTCAAGGGCTGGAGTGTAGGGATACAGATGTTTTGCTACAGTTATACAAAACTCCCTAGATGGGCTCCACGTGGAGAACTATGAGCTGATCTGGGCACCACATCTTTGGAAGGATATTTTGGCCCTGCAGGGAGGTCAATGCAAGCTTACTAAGATGATACCTGGGCTTCAGGGGTTTTCAGATTAAATTAGATTCCCTACAGTATGGAAACAGGCCCTTTGGCCCAACAAGTCCACACTGACCCTCTGAAGAGTAACCCACCCAGACCCATTACCCTACACTATACTTACCCCTGACTAATGCACCTAATGCTATGGTCAATTGAGCATTGCCAATTCAACCTAACCTGCACATCTTTGATCCGAGCACCCAGTGGAAACCCACGCAAACACGGGGAGAATATGCAAACTCCAGACGGACAGTCACCCGAGGTAAGGATCGAACTCAGGCCCCTGGTGCTATGAGGCAGCAGCACTAACCACTGAGCCACCATGCTGCCCTATGCTATGAGGAGAAATTAGACAAATTAAGTTATTATTCTCTAGAATTTAGAAGATTAAGGGGTGATTTAATCACAGTCTTCAGGATATGAACAGGGAAAAATAGGGCTCTAAAGATAAATTATTTCCACTTGTTGAAGAATCTAGAAGCGGGGGCATGTTCAAAGAATTAGCATCAGGCTATTCAGGGAAGATGTTAGAAATATGTCTACATGAGAAAAGGAGTCAATATATTGGAAATCTCTTCCTCAAACAAAGGTCGATGCTAATTCAATTGTTAAATTTAAATCTGAGTTAAACAAATTTTTATTAAGCAAGGGGTATGGATCCAGGGCAGGCATATAGAGTTAGGCCACAGATTGGCCATAAGCTTACTGAATGGCACAGCAGACTCAAGAGGCTGAGTGGCCTACTTCTGTTCCTATGTTCCAAGGAAGGCCAATAGATTCTAGCCCTTACTTCAAGGGAGTTGAGTATAGAATCCATACAGTGTGGAAGCAGGCCATTGAGCCCCATATCAACCCTTCAAAGAGCATCCCTCCAAGACCCCAACCTATCCCTGTAACCCTGCGTTTCCCATGGCTAACTCACCTACCCTGGACTCTATGGGCAAATTAGCATGACCAATCTACCTAACGGGCACACCTTTGGATTGTGGGTGGAAACCAGAACACCCAGAGGGGACCCACACAGACACAGGGAGAATGTGCAAACTTCACACAGACAGTTCACTGAGGGTGGAGTTGAACCTGGAGCTCCTTGCACTATGAGACACCAGTGCTAACCACTGACCTACCATGCCACCCAGTATAAGCGATGATGTGAGGAGCCGGTGTTGGACTGAGGTGGACAAAGTTAAAAATGACACAACACCAGGTTATAGTCCAATAGTTTATTTGGAAGCACTAGCTTTCGGAGCACTGCCTGATGAAGGAGGAGCACTCCAAAAGCTAGTGCTTCCAAATAAACTTGTTGCATTGTAACCTGGTGTTGTGTGGTTTTTAACCCTGTATAAAGGTAAGAAAGTCTGACTGCAAACGTACAAGGCGCTGAGACCACATCTGAAGTCCTGTGAACAGTTTTGGTCCCTTTATTGAAGGAAAGATGTCATTTCAATGGAGGCCGTTCAAGGAGGATTCACTAGGGTGATCACTGGTAAGCGAGGTTTTGTCTTATGAGCAAAGACAAAACAAGTTGGGTCTCTACTCACTGGAGTTTGGAAGAATGCAAAATGATTTCATTGAGACGTACAGAATTCTTAAGGGGCTAGACAGGACAGATGATGGTTTTCCTCATGGGAGAGTCTAGGAATAAAGGGCATAGTCTCAGAATTAAGGTGTACCAATTTAAGACTGAGATGAGGAGGAATGTGTTTCTCTCACAAGGTTGAAAGCCTTTAGAATTCCTTGCCACAGAGGGCTATGGGGACAGAATCCCTGTATTTTTATTTAAGACTGAGAGAGATTATCTATCAGTCATGAAATTAAGGGTTACATGGAAAATGCAGAAAAATTAGCGTGAGGAGTGTCAGACCAGCCATGACGCTATTGAATGGTGGAGCAAGCTAGAGGGGCCGAAAGGCCTTCTCTTCTTCCTATGTCTTATTGTCTTATAAGCATGATGCCTCACTGGACGAATAAACCTTCAAGGAATGAGAAGTCAGATCATTATCCCTTGAAAGTTCAGCTGGAAAACCAAACATTATTATTCCCAGTGCGATAAACAGAAAGGTTCATGCATGAAATTAAATGTATTTAATGCCTTTAAAATGAGACAAAAGTCTTTCCTTCTTTATGATGCCCTTCTATCTATGAGACAGGTACTCGGAAAGAAGAGGAAATGCCTGGGGACTTCATATCTCCTGAGCAATCTACGTAAATCTACGAGAAATCAATGGAAATTCCAGAATGACAAGCTGACAAACGCCATTAATTTCCTATGACATTTTGATATGCGTCTGAAGCTGCCATGCATTGAATAGAGAGTGCCTCAAGCACAGGTTGAAACTTACATCCTGGAAGCAGTTTGCTGACATCCAACTAAAGATGTGGTAGTTACTGTGGTTGCAAACCTGCACACTCAACATAACAATTGCAGCAATTCAGAACAGCAAATCAGAGCAGAGTGACTTGTGGCACCGAGCTCATGTGTCCAGCTGAAGCCAAAGTCGCCAACTCCAACAAAAAGCAAGCCAAATAGTGTTGAAAAGAGTTGCAACAAAGTTGTTTTTAATCAAGTTCAAAGGGCAGAAGTCAGAAGTGTGATGCCTTATTGGTCAAACAGTCAGTCCATTCTTCATATCAAGACTTATGGTCAGAACCAATCTGCCTGACATTTTTTCCAATATGTTCACAGGACATGGGCATCATTGGCTGGGCCAGCATTTTTTGCCCATTATGAAATGACCCACATGCAGGGTCATTTCAAAGTGTAATTTAGAGTCAGCCACATAGCTGGAGTCACAAGTAGGCCAGACCAAGTAATGTTGACTAATCTCCTTCCAAAAGGCCCAAATCCCCAGATTACCAGCTCAGTGACATTACTACAAGGGTGCTACCTCCTCATGAAAGGGCAGCTGGGATGCACAACCCAGAATGAGCTCATTTCCTTCTAGAAAGTGAGAAAGAAAAGGAAGAAAATTACAGAAGGTCAATCTATCTTTCTGATTAAGAAGGAGAGTGCCAGTCGAGTACAAAACTCAAGTCCCAATCCCTTCTCAGGGGGTTGGTCAGGAAAGTGTTATTTTTTGTGATTGATGGTCTCCATGGGCACAACCCACCTCTCAGGACCTTCTTGAAGTGGGGGGGGGGGTGTTGGCAAAGTATTGGAAAGTGATGGGCGCCAGAGTTGCTCACCCTCCCACCTTCTCCCCACGCATGTTACAGCAGGAGTCACTGAGAGTGGCAATTCTCATCAACAATGCCCAGGAAGTGCCCAGCTTTGTGCTTTGAAAAACTATTTTTTCACAGGATGTGGGCATCACTGGCTGGGCTGTTGCCAATCCATTCTTTGAGAAGGTAGTGACAGGCTGTCTTCTTGAAACCTTGTTAGGGAAGGGGTTCCAAGATTTCGACCCAGAAAAACAAAGGAACAAAGACATAATTGTAAGTCATGATGGCTTTTTGGGGAACTTTCAGTTGGATATTACAATTCATCTGCTGCCCTTGTCCTTCTAGATGGTAGTGGTCTTGGGTTTAGAAGGTGCTTTAACAGCAGGCTAGGGACAATGCTGTACAGAGGAACATTGATTGTCTGAATATCGATTATCCGAATTTCAGATTATCCGAAGAAGATTTCAAGGTCCTGCAAAAACGTTACACCAAAGAAGCAAGTGTATTTGACTTACCTGTTCTGAAGAATATGTGAAAATACTGGCAAAAACAAAGAAACACAAGCAGCTCAAGCATCAGTGACTGGATATTTTTTAGGTTATACAGCCCTTTGCAAAAGTATTCCCTTCACTTTACCAGCTATTCATTAAACAAAAATGGCGGAGAACGTAAACGCATGTGTGAGGTGGTGCTTCTGTCTTCCTATCGCGAGACTGACAAATGCTGTTCCGGACCTTGTTTAATGCTGTCTTCACCACTCCTTGCCAAATGGTAACTAATGCTGCATTTTTACAAGGTTTTCTCCTGTTATCATTGCGTTATTTTGTTCATCATGTGAAATCTGTGGTCAATACCTTAAAATTATAGATTTAAATAAATTCTCCGGTAGAGCACAATGTTAGATCAGCATTGCTTCCCTTGCTGAAGGTAAAATCGATTATCTGAATAATCAATTATCCAAAAGAAGTAGTGCCCGCCCATCTCGTTCGGATAATCGAGGTTCCTCTGGAGTGTTGATGAAATAACACAAGACGTCACACATTCAAAATATCAAATGTCAATGTGGCCCACACCTGTTGCGAGTTTTCCTTTTCTCAAATAATAGTAAAACAAACACTGCTCCACCCCCTAAGCTGGTGTGAGGAGGATCCCTCTTAACTTGCAAATTTCTTGGCAGCAGTCAGGCCCAAATAAGCTGTTTACGAGAGCAGCAAAGGAAACAGGGTAAACATTAAACTCTCAGGAATGAGGGCACATTCCTGCCCTGCTCTGTGACTGGTCTTTGGAACCTATCAACAGGAACTTGTATTCCCGTCAGCTTTCTTTAAAATCCCCAAGGGCATCATAATCGAAAAAAGAGCAAATTAATCACGGGGAGGTGGCGTATTGAAATCCTGGAACATTTCTGCCACGTGCTTTTCCCATAAGCTTGTCTGTTTCCACTTGGTAGACAGCCATGGAGTCATAGTTTTCACAGCATAAAGAAAGGCTCTTCGGCCCATCACATCCATGCCGGCCATCAAGTTTCTCTTCATTCTAATCTCATAGCAGTGTATGCAATGGCATTAGCTGAGAGGCCTGGAGAAAGTGGTCCAGATTGGGAACATTGTTGTGTGTGGTCAGCTCCATCCAAACTGGAGTGTTCTGGGGCTGGGTTACCTATCTCGCCATCACCACCACCCTGTGTTGCAGCTCCCACTCTGTGTCTTTGCCCCTTAGCACAGTGGCTCTCTCACTCACTGTGCCTTTAGCTTCCAAGCACTGGAATATCTTCATAGTCTGACCAAGCTTCCATGATTATAATGAAAGAATGTCCCAGAGAGCACAGATTTCCGTGGCAGCATCTGATTAAGTCAATATTTACTTTACGCAGCTATTGCCTTCACTCCGCCCTGTCCTATGACCCTAGAAGGTAATTGCCAACCACAGCTGTGCAAGTGGAGGTGGAATTAGATCCTGGAGCAGTGTTATGCTTTCACTGATGGAATGGGTGCAGTATTTACCTTATGGGCTTGTTCACTCCCAAGCTGTTTGACTGTGGAAAGCAGTCATGTTTCATGTTATGTAGTATGATTTAGGCACGCCAGTTTCTCTCAGGTGAAAACACATTCTTTACCTTTGCAGTTTGGAGACAGATGGAAGCATGATGGTTATAGTAAGCTGAAGATGTTGGATCGAATCCCTCTATGGCAACTTTGCACATTCTCCCCGTGTCTGCATGGGTTTCCTCCGGGTGCTCCGGTTTCCTCCCACAGTCCAAAGATGTGCGGGTCAGGTGAATTGACCGTGTTAAATTGCCCGTAGTGTTAGGTGAAGGGGTAAATGTAGGGGAATGGGTGGGTTGCGCTTCGGCGGGTCAGTGTGGACTTGTTGGGCCGAAGGGCCTGTTTCCACACTGTAAGTAATCTAACCTAAATCTAACTGCTGGAATTCTAATTTAGTTGCCAAAATCTGGAATTGAAAGCTACTCACCATTTTGGTAACTGTGAAAACTATTGTAAAAGCCCACCTGGTCCTAGGAGGGGAAACTTGTTCTTATCCAGTCTGGACTACAAGTGAATCCAGACTCACAGCAATGTGCTTAAACTTAGCTGCTCATGAAATGGACCCAGCAAGATATCCAATTCAAGGGGAAATTAGGGATGGGCAACAAATACTGGACTGGCCCAGAGGTGCCCACACCCCAAGAAGAATTTTAAAAAAGCTGCCCAGTTTAGGTAATGTGTTTGTTTAATATGGAAGCGCATTTCTAAGTACTCTTAAAACAAGACATATTATTGCCACCTATTTTCTGAGCTAGCCCAGAGATATGCTGTTAGCTTCCTGAACCAATGTATGATGGTCTATCCTTCATTAGTCATAGAGTCATAGTCATAGAGTCATAGAGATGTACAGCATGGAAACAGACCCTTCGGTCCAACCCATCCATGCTGACCAGATATCCCAACCCAATCTAGTCCCACCTGCCAGCACCTGGCCCATATCCCTCCAAATCCTTCCTATTCATATACCCATCCAAATGCCTCTTGAGTGTTGCAATTGTACCAACTTCCACCACTTCCAGAGGTGGTAGAGGCAGGCACGGTCGATTCATTTAAGATGCGTCTGGATAAATGTATGAGTAGGTGGGGAGCAGAGGGATACAGATGCTTAGGAATTGATCGACAGGTTTAGAAAGTACATTTGGATCGGCTCAGGCTTGGAGGGCCGAAGAGCCTGTTCCTGGGCTGTAAACTTTCTTTGTTCTTTGTTCTTTGTACTAATAAAGCTGAGGAGGCTGTATGCTTTACTCACTGCTTTCTCCATAGAGATGTACAGAATGGAAACAGACCCTTCGGTCCAACCCATCCATGCCGACCAGATATCCCAACCCTATCCTGCCATATTCAATGACCTATTCCCAGATATACCCAGCTCCTTCTTTCTACCAAAATGCATCAACTGACACTTGATTGTCATCGCCCATTTATCTGCCCATTCTACCAGCTTGGCTTACGAAGTGTTACAGAGTTTACAAACAGGTCCAATCATAACCAACCAGCTTTATGTGGTGACATGAAGAGAGTGCTGGTGGCTTGGACTACGCCTGGCACTGAGATGCAGCGGGAACTGTCAACTGTCAACCTTAGTTCACTGATTAAATTTAAATCCTTAAATCTTTTGTTGCTTAAATGCTTTTGACACTTGATCCATCTCATTGCTGAGAACTATAACTGTAATACCATTACAGTATAAGACATAGGAGCAGATTTAGGCCATTCAGCTCATCAAGTCTGCTCCACCATTCAATAAGATCATGGTTGATCCAGTCATCACCAACTCTACTTTCCTGCCTCTTCCCCATAACCCTTGATTCCCTTTCTGATTAAAAATCTATCTCAGTCTTGAATACGCTTGATCCCCCAGCCTTGACAGGCCTCTGGGGTAAGGAATTCCACAGATTCACTATCCTCTGAGAGAAGAAATTCCTCTTCACCTCTGTCGTAAATGGGTGACCTCTCATGCTTTCTCGCTCTAGTCTCTCTCACAAGGGGAAATAACCTCCCAGCGTCTACCCTGTCAAGTCCCCTAAGAATCCTGAATGTTTCAAATCAGGCCCAACTTACTCGACTTCTCTTCATAAGCCACTCCCTCCATACGTGGGATCAGCCAAGTGCACCTTGTGTGGATACCGTCCAATATCACAGGACTGAGATATCCTGCCAGATCTTGATTTACTAAAGTAACTAAGATCAACAGAAATAAATTCAAGATTTATTAAAGCACAGTATTCAAAAACTCACCTGCTACTCACCAATCAGTACCTTTCCTTTCTGTTGACATTATTTTACCCTGCTCCCTGTCATTCATAATCCCTCTGACTATTTGACCATTTGTTCTGGCCTAATTTATGGACAATTCTAACTTGGGGAAGTAGGCAGGTAATTGTTTATCACCACACTAAATTAGGGATACTCGATTATGAGCCATGTTGAAGATGCCTTCAGTTACTATCATCTCCACCAAGATCCTCATTTCTGTACTTAGATGAGATTCCCTACAGTGTGGAAACAGGCCCTTCGGCCCCACAAGTCCACACGACCCTCCGAAGAGTAACTCATCCAGACCCATTTCTCTCAGACTAAAGGGCAATTTAGCATGGCCAATTCACCTGACCTATACATCTTTAGACTGTGGGAGGAAACCCACGCAGACACGGGTGCATGTGCAAACTCCACACAGTCGCCCGAGGCTGGAATCGAACCTGGGTCCCTGGGAGTTGGGAGTTCATGTTGCGGCTGTACAGGACATTGGTTAGACCACTTTTGGAATACTGCGTACAATTCTGGTCTCCTTTCTTTCGGAAAGATGTTGTGAAACTTGAAAGGGTTCAGAAAAGATTTATAAGGATGTTGCCAGGGTTGGAGGATCTGAGCTATAGGGAGAGGCTGAACAGGCTGGGGCTGTTTTCCCTGGAGCGTTGGAAGCTGAGGGGTGACCTTATAGAGGTTTACAAAATTATGAGGGGCATGGATAGGGTAAATAGGCAAAGTCTTTTCCCTGGGGTCAGGAAGTCCAGAACTAGAGGGGCATAGGTTTAGGGTGAGAGGGGAAAGATATAAAAGAGACGTAAGAGACAACGTTTTCACACAGACAGTGGCACATGTATGGAATGAGCTGCCAGAGGAAGTGGTGGAGGCTGGTACAGTTGCAACATTTAAAAGGCATTTGGATGGGTATATGAATAGGAAGGGTTTGGAGGGATATGGGCCAGGTGCTGGCAGGTGGGACTAGATTGGGTTGGGATATTTAGTCGGCATGGACGAGTTGGATCGAAGGTGTTTCTGTACAGTACCTCTCTATAACTCTATGACTCTAAATGTAGAATATTATTTAAATAGAAAATAACTGTGGAATTCTCAGTTGCAGAGGGATTGAGATGCTCTGGTTCATGATTCACACTGTCAATTTACCAGGTACAGTTTATAATCATGAAAGGTAATGGGATGCTGTCCTTTAATAAGAGAGGATTTGTACATAAAAGTGAGCATGTTGTGCTTCAGTTATACAGGGCACTAGTGAGGTCACATCTTGAATAGTGTTTGCAATTTAGTTCTCTTTATTCAAGCATACAAATGTGTTGGAAGCAGTTCAGAAAAGATTTACCAGATTGATACCGGAAATAAGTGGGTTGTCTTATGAGGAGAGGTTGAACAGGCTGGGCTGGTTTCCACTGGAGTTTGGGGGAGTGACTTGCTTGAAGTGTATAAGATGGTCTTGATGAAGCAGACATGGAAACAATGTTTCCTCTCGTTGGTGAGTGCAGAACCGAACAGCAGTTTTAAAATGAAGGGTCACTCTTTTAGGACTGATATGAGATGAATTATTTTCTCTCAGAGGGCTGTGGAACTTTCAAACTCTTTGCCTCAGAAGGTAGTGGTAGTCATTGAATATTTTTAAGGTGGAGGTAGATGGATTGTTGTTAGGCAAGTTATCGGCTATGGGTGGTAATGTTAAATTTGGAATACAGACAGATCAGCCATGGTCTTATTGAGTCATGGGCCAGCAATCACCGCCAATCTCTAATTGTCATCGTGAAGGTGGTGGTGAGCTGCCTTTTTGAACTACTGCAGCAACAACATTTACTGTTCTTGACCTCCTCAATGGCAGGGGTCATAGATCAGGAGGCGGGCTGTTGAAATAGACTTGGCAATATGTTTTGGAAAACTAGCAGGAAGCTTAACTTCCAATAGGAGGCGATCATCAATGGGATAAAGATTCAGGTTGAGAAACAGAAACAGAATGACTCCAGCAAAAATGGGATTGAGGACCTGTGTCAGCAGGAGTGAACCAAGAAGTGCTGAATGGTCATTGTCACCTCCATGTCACAAAGGACCACGGTCAAGTTGTTTTTACAGCTGAACACTATTTGCATTGACTTATCAGCAATTGCTGATTTCTCAACAAACATTTAACCACTGGCAGTGTAATCAACAGTCAAAACCAATGTTCTCAGCTTTAGTCTCCTTTATTATTTGATTTCAATGTAGTTTAATATCTTACCATTATAGATCCCTGGCGCGATGTCAAATAATAACCCATCGGGAGTGTATTTTTGCTGCTGATCACTAGCACCTCTACTCCCAGCCTCCCCATTGTGTGAGAATTCTGATTTTGTGGAATTTGCCTCAGGTGTGGTGCCTCCCAAAGATTCAATCCCTTCTCAGCCCAACCCATGAAACTCAAGTATGACTCATCCTAACCAGGAGCAATTCTCAGGCCATCACTCAACAGCAAGGTCACGGAGGCATCCACCGAAGGTTTCTAGACTGAATGTCAAGGGTGGGATGAGGCCAAGGGGGAGTCCTGCTCATTCACTGCTGGCAGTTCCTGTCAGAGCAGCTGCTGTCTGGAAGTGGGTTTCCCCCTGCTGGCCCTGGGGAAGTACAGCTATAACTGAGGAAACAGCCCAGGAAGTAAACCACTGCTGTTAAATTTCCATTGCCGAGTTCAGAAGGGCTTTTGAATCTCGCTGTAAAAACCTGAGGAGCCTTCAGGATAACTGACGTGACTAGAGCTAACCTTCTGGTCTGATCTAAAATTAAGGCATGGGTGTGTGGTGGTGGAAAAGCACAGCAAGTCAGGTAGCATCAGAAGAGCAGGAGAATTGACATTTCGGGCTTAAGCCCTTCATCTGGAACTTTTGGGATTTATTCCTGATGAAGGGCTAATGCCCGAAACATCGACTTTCCTGCTCCTTGGATGCTGTCTGACTTGCTTGTGCTTTTCCAGCACCACTCTTGACTCTGATCGCCAGCATCTGCAGTCCTCACTCTCTGCTCCTTGAAGTTAAGGCTACACTGCACCCAATTGCGTGGGTCACCCCCTGAGGGATGAGGAGTGTTTCCCTTGGCTAGAAGAAACTGTTGCAGGGTTCAGATTCTTGATTACCAAGGAGAACGAAAGATTTCCGGGGATATGCAGGAATGTCGAGTTGAGGTTAAAGCCACACCAACCATGATCAAAAATGGTGGAGCAAGTTCGAAGAGCCAAATCATTTACTCATTTTCTTTGTTAGGTTTGCACGTAGGTCAAGGGAGTGGGACTATCTGACTTCCTTGTGCAGAGCCAGCATGAATACAATGAGCTGAAAGACCCCCCTTCTTGACTGTAACCATTCTACAGTCAGATGGTACTGAGTGTGTAACTATACCTCACCTCTCTATATTTCATCATTTCATGCCACAAACATTGAGTGACTTGAGGAGAGATTACTCAAGGCTCTGTTAACTCTGAGCGAACACTTGTAGTTGAAGTATAGGGTAAAAGCAATCTGAACTATGCGGTGATTCTCAAATCATGAAGCGGTTTAATCCAGTCAGCAGATGTGGTAGACATGGCAGGCAATGTTCGATAAAGGGCAATCAGAATATCTAGCTGGCCTCGCTACCTTTTCTGTCCTGGTAAGATCAAGACTCCCATTGAGGCTCCAAGCTGTTGTGTATGAGGGTATGGAGTTGCCACTTACTGGTCTTGCATTAAGTCTGAGCAGATCCCCATGGAATCCTGGATCAATAACACCTTTCACATTCTTGGGATGTCCCTTCTACCTTCCCAATCGAGTGATTAACTTACTTAAGTAAGTGTAGACACTGCCACAACATGGCTGCCAACTTATATGCAACAAGGTCAATGACCAGCTCAATGTTTTTTTAATAGTGATTTTGGGTAAAGAATGAACATTGACCAGAACACTGGGGGAAACCTTTCATTCAAGTAGCGCCCAAGGTCATTCACCACCACCCAAGGATGCAGAACACTCAGTACATTACAAATGATCTAACAATTATTTCAATTTTTTTTAAAAAGTGGAGAGATATCAGACCTTGGAAACACCACTGGCAGAACTGATTCGCTGAATTTTATGGAAGGTACTATAGAAAGTCAAAAATATCTTTTCGCTATATTCTATAAATTCTGGGGACTGCCTGTGTTGCTTAATGTAAGAGTTGAGCTTTTTTACTCTGCCCTTGGCTTTGCCTGTCATTCCTCAATTGTGGAAGGCAAGTCGCCAGGGAGGATGAAGGATGAGGGATGGATGGAGATGAAAGGATGGGAGGGGATGGATTGGGGGATGGGTATGAGATGGGGAGATGATGAGGCAAATGGATGGAGAGGATAGGGGTGGAGGTAGGGGATGGGGTCTGATGAGGGAGATGATGGAGGGAGGGATGAAGGGGGCATGCAGAGTTCATTGGGGGAAATGAGGAATGATTGGAGGGGATGATGAGTGTGTTGAATGTAGGGGATGGGGGAATGGGAAACTGCGATGGGGAAGGGTTGGGGGATGAATAAAAGGGATTGGGGATTTGGATGGGGGGGTGAATGGAGAGGGGTAGATGGAGGGTGTGGATGAAGTGGGTGGGGGGATAGATGGAGAGGGGTGGGAGGTGGATTGAGAGGGGTGGGGGTAGATGGAGGGGGGGTGGAGGAAATTGTTGGGGAATGGAGGAATGGATAGAAGAGGTGAGAACGGATGGAAGGGGTTGGGGTGGATGGAGGGGGTTGGGAGGGATGGATGGGAGTGGGGGGTGGATGGAGGGGTGTGGGGGGATGGATGGTGGGGAATGGGGATATGGATGAAGCGGGGGTTGGGGGATAGATGGAGGGGAATGGGGGATGTTGGGGTGGATGGAAGGGAGTGGATGGAGGGGAGTGGGGGGATAGATGGAGGGGAATGGGGGATGGATGGAGGGGAGTAAGGGGGTGAATGGAGGGACGGGGTCAGGGAGAGGAGTGGGGGGGTTGGATGTAGGAGGTTGGGGGATGGATGGAGGGGAGTGGGGGAAGTGGTATGGGGAAAGGGCTGGGGGATGGATGGACAGGGTTGGAGGCTGCAGGAAGTGGGTAGTTTGTCAGGATTAGAGGCTGGGGGGGTGTGTAGTGGGGAGCGGTTTGAGCTGCCGCTCCGGGTCCGGCTCCTTCATTCACGGTTTCCTCTTGTCCATGCAGGCGGTGTCGTACACGGCGTCACAGAAAGCGATGTAGTTGACGTCGTGGCGGTTGCCAATGGTGACCCGGAAGCGGTGGCACAGCACCCGGATGTCGCGCATGCTCAGCAGTTTTTCCAGCTCCAGTTGCATGACCACACGGTGGAACTGCGACTGCGTGACGCTGCCGATCTTCAGGCGGTCATAGTCCTCAAACAGAGGGAAGAGCTGGAGCTGCGTCTTCTTCACCTGACAACCCACAAACACACACACACACGGCAGTCAGTCAGGGCCGGATCCTGTTGGTGAGCATTACTGGGCGCTGCCCCACAAGATTCCCCCCTCTTACCAATATTCTACTGAACAAAAGTGTTCAAGAGTGACAATCAGTTCAGGGCCTAGTTGAGTCTATGCTTTTCTTCCTGCCTCACCTGCAGGAGTAACTCTCCAGAAATGATTACATCAGAGTAATAGGAGCCAGTCAGTCCCTCAAATCTATAATGTCAGATAATTAGACTATTTATCTGTCCTTTTGGTTCCATCACCTTTTAATACCAGTGTCTTAACAATGTCTGAGATGTCTACCTATCTCAGTTCTGAAATTTTCAATTGATTTCTAATCCCTCCCCCTCCCTCCACCAACTCAGTGTCAATAGCCTTTGTGGTGGAGAAAGTGCCAGATTTCTACTAGCCTCTCTGTGAAGATGGGCTAACTGACCTCACCACAAGCTGGTCAGGATATGACGATTTATGGCTTCCTGTCATTCAGTGATAGTGCCCCTACCTTTAAAAAAGGAGGCCTGCTTCAAATCCCACCTGCTCCAGACTTGAGCCTGAACAGGTTGATTGAAAATACCCCCAAACTAGATGAAATAACCTATACAGACAATCATCAAACTATTTAGCTCTTTCTTTGGCAAGGTGTAATTCTGGTGAATCAGCATTGCACGCCTCCAACATCAATCTACTCGTAGACTCTAAGGGTAATGTTACCTTGCTGTGTCTAATCCAGAACAGAAGGTGTGGAGATGATGGGAACTGGATGCATTCTATGATCTGCAGTCAAATCATGAAAACACAGGAAGATGACATTTTCCCCTGTATTCTCATGTGAGTTACCTTGCATCACAAGGAGCTGGGAAAAGCCAGAAATTGAAGAAAGTTTGCACTGGAGTGTCCGACTCCTGAAATGGATGCCTCTGGTTGAAAACAGGGGCATTCAGAGAGAGAGAGAGGGGATACTTTAAAATGGTGGAAAGGTGGTGCCATGGGATAACCTGCTTACTCCCATTGGGGTCATTCATCAGGACCCTCTCTCAACAGCACAGAAGTAGACCCTTCAATTCAACCTGTCCATGCTGATCATAATCTCATGCTGCAACTATACAAAATGCTGGTGTGGCCACACATGGAATATTGTGTACAGTTCTGGTCCCCATATTTCGGGAAGGATGTGGAAGCATTGGAAAAGGTGCAGAGGAGATTTACCAGGATGTTGCCTGGTCTGGAGGGAAGGTCTTATGAGGAAAGGCTGAGGGACTTGAACCTGTTCTCATTGGCAAGAAGAAGGCTAAGGGGGGATTTGATACAGACATACAAGATGATCAGAGGTTTAGATAGGGTAGACAGTGAAAGTCTTTTTCCTAGGATGATGACGTCAGCGTGTACGAGGGGGCATAATTACAAATTGAGGGGTGATGGTTTTAAGACAGATGTCAGAGGCAGGTTCTTTATGCAGAGAGGGGTAAGGGTGTGGAATGACCTACCTGCCAATGTAGTCAACTCAGCCACATTAGGGAGATTTAAACAATCCTTAGATAAGCACATGGATGATGATAGGTTAATGTGGGGGGGATGAGCTGAGAATAGTTCACAGGTTGGCGCAACATCGAGGGCCGAAGAGTCTGTTCTGTGCTGTATTATTCTATGTCTTACCTGTCTGCACTTTGCCCAGTTCCTTTCAAACATTTCTTATTCATGTACTTATCCAAATGTCTTTTCAACATTGTAACTCTACCCACAACAACTTCTTTCTCTGAATATTCATCCCACACACAAACCATTCTCTGTGTAAAAAGGTTGCCCCTTATGTCTTTTCTAAATTTTTCTCCTCTTACCTGAAAAAAAATCTGCCCCCTCGATTTGAAATTCCCCCAACCAAGGGGAAAAACACCTGTCATTCACCTTACCTATGCCCCTGTTGATTTTAAAAGCTTCTACAACGTCACCTCAACATCCTATGGTGAAAAGTCTCAGCCTCTCCTTATGATTCAACATTTCCGGCAACATCCTGGTAAATCTTTTCTGCAAGGTCTCCAGCTTAATAATTATCCTTCCAATAGCAGGGTGATCAGAACTGCACACAGTACTTCAGAAGAGGCCTCTTTATTGTACAACCTCATCTTAACATCCAAACTCCTATACTCAAAGATCTGAGCATTGAAGGCAAGTGTGCTAAATGCCTTCTTAACCACCCAGTCTACATGTGATGCAAAGAATTGCAGAATTATGTACCTGAACCCCTGGGTCTCTCTATTCTATTACACTACCCAAGACCCTATTGTAGAAGTCCTGCTTTTTAGACTGGAATACTCCACAATGGGTTTTCTTTCACTTTTCACCAATGAACAAAAGGGCCTTTGAACATTGATGCCTTCTTCCACAGGAGCCTCTAGACTAAATGCCTTACAGCCAGGCCTACTTGTCTTGCACTTCATCCCACCCCATCATCATGGGTCAGGTCAGAAACATCCTGTGAGATTGTGAATGCCATCATCTCTGCACTCTCTGTCTCTTGGGATGTATACAGCACAATTTACTTCCTAGTCTGAGAGTCTAGGGATCCAGCCACAGTGTGTGTGAGACTGAAGACATGGGACACCTAAACTCGATAGGGATGGCCAGTTTCTGCCCAAAGGGAGTTTATGACCCTCTGGTGCCAATCCACTTTGCACTGGTAGCCCAGCCCCGCTATCAGCAGCAATACTCCTGCAACTCTTCGTTATGAAGTTAAAAATCACGCAACACCAGATTATAGTCCAACAGGTTAATTAAACAGGAAGCACACTAGCTTTTGGAGCATTGCTCCTTCATCAGGTGGTAGTGGAGGGCTTAATCCTAACACACAGAATTTATAGCAAAAATTTACAGTGTGATGTAACTGAAATTATACATTGAAAAATTGATTGTCTGTTAAGCCTTTCATCTGTTAGATTACCATGATAGTTTCACTTCTTTCATGTGCAAATCACAAAACCTTTTTTTAAAAGGTTGCATTCTCAGGTTAGCTGTTAACAATGGTGATAGCCAGACAATATGTTGAAGGTGTTGGCCCCCTGTGTTCTCTGTCTATGCCATGATGTTTAGATTGATTCTATTCTAAAAAGTGAGATAACGGAGTTTTACATGAATTTATACAGTTATTGAGCTCAGAGTTCTACATGAATGCTTGCAGTTTTTGAGCAAAGTACAATGTAACCCTGCAAGTACAGATTCACCCCACAAAATATATGTGCGCATGTGGGTCTTTGTCTGTCTGTGTGTGTCTGTCTGGGTTGGAGGTTGTGAGTGTGAGAAAGCGTATGTGTGTGTGTGTAGTGAGTGCAGAGTGTCTTAAGTCTGTGAAGGGGTGCATGTGTGAGTGTGTGTGTCTGTAAGGGTGTGTGTGTGTGTGCGTGTCTGTGTATATGTGTGCCCTTGTATGTGTGTATAGGAGTGCCTGTGTGTGTGAGTGAGAGTATGTGTATAGTGCAATGGTGATCACCTGTAATGTGACATGAACCCAAGGTCCTGGTTGAGGCCCTCCCTATGGGTACTGAACTTGGCTATCAGCCTCTGCTTGGCCACTTTTCGCTGCTGCCTGTCCCGAAGTCCACCTTGGAGGATGGTCACCCAAAGGTCTGAGGCAGAATGTCCTGGGCCACTGAAGTGTTCCCCAACTGGGAAGGAACCCTCATCTCTGTTGATTGTTGTGCGGTGCCCATTCATCCGTTGTCGTAGCCTTTGCTCAGTTTCCCCAATGTACCATGCCTCCGGGCATTCTTGCCTGCAACGTATAAGATAGACAATGTTGGCTGAGTCACAAGAGTATCTGCCATGTACAAGGTGGGAGGTATCCCCACGCATAATGGGGGTATCTACGTCCACACTCTGACAAGTCTTGCAGCACCTACCGTGACAGGGTTGTATGGAGTTGCCCTGAGAGCCGGGTAGCTTGCTACGAACAACGATCTGTTTGAGGTTTGGCGGTTGTTTAAAGGCAAGTAGTGGAGGTGTGGGGAAGGTCTTGGTGAGGTGCTCATCCTCATTGATAATGTGTTGCAGGTCACGAAGAACATGGCATAATTTTTCAGCTCCTGGGAAGTACTGAACAATGAAGGGTACCCTGTCGGTTACAGCACGTGTCTGTCTCTTGAGGAGGTAATTACAGTTCCTTGCTGTGGCACGTCGGAACTGGCGGTCAATGAGTTGGGCATCGTACCCCATTCTTGAGAGGGCATCCCTAAGTACTTCCAGGTGTCCATCAACCTCAAACAGATCGTTGTTCGTAGCAAGCTACCCGGCTCTCAGGACAACTCCATACAATTTTGTCACGGTAGGCACTGCAAGACTTGTCAGAGTGTGGACATAGATACCCCCATTACGTGTGGGGATACTTCCCACCTTGTGCATGGCAGGTACTCATGTGACTCAGCCAACGTTGTCTATCTTATACGTTGCAGGCAAGGATGCCCGGAGGCATGGTACATTGGGGAAACCGAGAAAAGGCTACAACAACGGATGAATGGGCACCGCTCAACAATCAACAGACAGGAGGGTTCCTTCCTAGTTGGGGAACACTTCAGTGGCCCAGGACATTCGACCTCGGACCTTCGGGTGACCATCCTCCAAGGTGGACTTCGGGACAGGCAGCAGCGAAAAGTGGCCGTGCAGAGGCTGATAGCTAAGTTCAGTACCCATAGGGAGGGCCTCAACTGGGACCTTGGGTTCATGTCACACTACAGATGACCACCATTGCACTATACACAGACTCTCACTCACACACACAGGCACTCCTATACACACATACACATGGACACACATGTACACAGACGTGCACACAGACACACACACACACCCTTACAGACACACACACTCACACATGCACCCCCTCACAGACTTAAGACACTCTACACTCACTACACACACATATACGCTTGCTCACACTCACAACACCCAACCCAGACAGACAGACACAGACAGATAAAGACCCACATGCGCACATATATTTTGTGGGGTGAATTTGTACTTGCAGGGTTACATTGTACTTTGCTCAAAAACTGCAAGCGTTCATGTTGAACTCTGAGCTCAAAAGCTGCATGAATTCATGTAATCTCACTTTTTAGATTAGAATCAATCTAAACATCATGGCATAGACAGAGAACACAGTGGGCCAACACCTTCAACATATTGTGTGGCTATCACCATTTTTAACAGCTAACCTGAGAATGCAACTTTTTAAAAGAAGGTCTTGTGATTTACACATGAAAGAAGTGAAACTATCACTGTATTCTAACAGATGAAAGGCTTAACAGACAATCAATTTTTCAATGTATAATTTCAGTTACATCACACTGTAAATTTTTTGTTATAAATTCTGTGTGTTAGGATTGAGCCCTCCACTACCACCTGATGAAACGCTCCGAAAGCTAGTGTGCTTCCAATTAAACCTGTTGGACTATAATCTGGTGTTGTGTGATTTTTAACTTTATTCACCCAGTCCAACACCGGCATCTCCGAATCATGACTTAATTATGAAGACTCTCATGATATGTTTACCCTTTCTGCCAGTCTAGCCAGAGCTTGCTGGTAAACAGTGATCTCCTCTGTAGTCAGAGTGTTCAGAGTCCAATCTGGTGGTGGCTTGTACTGCGTTACCTAGAGGACGGAAACATCAGTGATTAAACAGTGCAAATATTTGCCAGAAATGCACGTTAGTTTAGCACCTGCATTTCAAGACAATGACAATGGCAAGAAAATCCCAACAAGTGACAATAGATCCCTAATATAGGAAAATCAGTCAGATAACAAACATATAAACAGTATTGGTGGCTCTTGTGGTGCAATGGTATCCCCTAGTTAGAAGATCTTTGTTCAAGTCTCACCTGCTCCCCAGACGTGTGCCAATAACATTTTTGGACAAGTTGATTAATAATTCATATATATCAAAAAACTGCCCTCCCACTGTCAGACTCAAACTTCTTGCACATAATTTATCTTTCATTGAATGATTTTAATGAGAAGAATCTTTAAGAAAATATATAGAATACTAAAAACTTGCAGCACAAGAGAGGCTATTTATTCCATCAGGTTTGTGCTAGATCTTTAAAAGAGCTTTTCTACTTAGTCCCACATGCCCCTGCTTTTTGTCCATAACTCTGCACCTTCCTCGTCCTTAAATATGTGATGACTTCTTCTTAAAATCATTTATAGATTCAGCTTATACTGTGGCATATTCCAGACTTCAACATAGAGTCATAGAGATGTATAGCATGGAATTAGGCCCTTCAGTCCAACTTGTCCAGGCCAACCAGGTATCCAAATTAATCTAATCCTATTTCCCAGCATTTGGTCCATATCCCTCTAAATCCTTCCTATTCATATATCCATCCAGATGCCGTTTAAATGTTGTAGTTGTACCAGCCTCCTTCACTTCCTCTGGCAGCTCATTCCATACATGCACCACCCTCTGTGTGAAAAAATTGCCCCTTAGGTCCCTTTTAAATCTTTTCTTTCTCACCTTAAACCTATGTCCTCTGTTTCCCCTATCGTGGGGAAAAGACCTTATCTATTCACCCTATCCATGCCCCTCATGATTTTATAAACATCTGTAAGGTCACCCCTCAGCCTCTGATGCTCCAGAGAATACAGCCTCTTCAGCTTCTCCCTATACTTAAAACCCTCCAATCTTGGCAACATCCTTGTAAATAATTTTTGAACCCTTTCAAGTTTCACAACATTTTTCCTATAGAAGGAAGACCAGAACTGAATGCAGCATTCCAAAAGTGGCCTAACCAATGCCCTGTACAGCTGCAACATGACCTCCCAACTCCTATATTCAATGCACTGAGCAATAAAGGCAAGCATACCAAACGCCACCTTCACTATCCTATCTACCTGCAACTCCACTTTCAAGGAGCTATGAACCTGCACTCCAAGGTCTCTTTGTTCAGCAGCACTCCCTGGGACCTTAACATTAAGTGTATAAGTCCTGCCCTAATTTGCCTTTCCAAAATGTAGCACCTCACATTTATCTAAACTCCATCTGCCGCCCATTGACCCATCTGATCTAGATCCCATTATATTTGAGGTAACCATCTTCCCTGTCCGCTATACCTCCAATTTTGGCGCCATACTAACCATACCTCCTATGTTCATATCCAAATTTCGTATATAAATGACAAGAAGCAATGGAACTAGCATCGATCCTTGTGTCACACCACTGGTCACATGCTCCAGTCTGAAAAGCAACCCTCTGTCTTCTACCTTCGTACCAGTTCTGAATCCAAATGGTTAGTTCTCCCTATATTACATGTGATCTAATCTTGCTAACCAGTCTACCATCTCTCCTTTACTCACCTGAAGATTTGCCAATGGTCTTGAATCTTTGGCCTTTGATTACTGATCTGCTCAATGGTGGGGATAGGGAGATGGGCCTTTTTCTCACTGTTTACTGTATGAAACCTTTTCCCGACTCAGGTTGCCCCTTAACCTTCCAGGCAGAACATTTGTATTTTCTCAAATCTCTTCCCACAACTGACTCACACTTCTTTTCTGCATGATTTTGTGCTCTAGCCATGACCTCTGTCTCCTGATGAACAATAGCGTCTTTTATATGCCCAATACGTTTGCTCAGCTGACCTCTTACACTGGGACATCTCTAAAATCCCTGTTACTTTCAAATCCTCCAGCCCCAAAACCCTCTGAGATATGTGTCCTCATCAAATTCAGGCCTCTAGAGCATTGGTCTATCTTTGGTGGCCATGCCTTCAGTTACACCTCTGTCTCTCCACTTCACTCTCATCAAAGACGCTCCTTAAAATGCAACAACCAATCTGAAATACAGCAACTATGGGGTGATCAGGGATAGCAATAAATGTTGGCCTAGCCGGCAACATCCACATCCCGTGATTGAATAAAATGGTTTTAAAACGTTCCTTCAAACAAGATCAGTGTAATGACCGGATAATTTGTTTTAGTTTATTAGCCTGGAGCTGGAGAGATTTGCCCTGCCTTTCTTTCAAACAGCAACATGAGATCTTTTACGTTTACTCAAGAAGCCCAACAGAGGCTTGGTTTAAATCCCCATCTGAAAGTTGGCAGCGTTCTCTCAGGACTGCACTCATATCCCAGAGGGGGTGGAGGTGGCTCGTACCCACAAATGTCTGACTTACAGCCGAGAGTGTTCCGAACAGAACCTGCAGCTGAACCCCAGAATAGGAATGAGATTCCGGCCTTGCATTAAGCTAATAGAGTGAGCTGGGGAGATCCCTGGAAGAGCTTGTCACATTCTCCTTTGAACTGGAGTCAGTTTGAGCTCTTAACAGTTCAGACCAGTTTTAGCTGATTGCTCCTAAGACCTCCTTCCAAAAGAGGACATTGGACAGACCACACACACACAAAACATATATCATCACATGTAGAGACGCACATGCAGCCACAAGTCCAGTGAGAACCACAGCTGATAGTCCCTTCTGTAACAGAAGGGTTAAATGCTGCACTCAGCAAAATGAACTCAGCCCCTGAGAATCCATGACTACAGTTAAACTCAGATCAATCAACTTCCAAGAAAAGAATCTAGTGGCAAGATACCCTCTGAGAACTTAACACATTGAATAAAAAATGGTTTTAGATTTCGAATGGGAATTGTGAATGGAGTAAATCTGTGGGTTTGAAAATTGTGGAGTTTTGTCTGAGATCTAACATTTTTCTTGAGATCTAGCAACTTGTGCACCAATTACTGAAAGTAAGCATGTAAGTGCAGCAGTTGGTGAAGAAAGCAAATAGTATTTTGGCCTTTGTGGTGAAAGGATTTGAGTACACGAGCAGGACTGTCTTGATGCAATTGTACAAGG
Source organism: Chiloscyllium punctatum (assembly GCF_047496795.1). Classification (NCBI taxonomy): domain Eukaryota; kingdom Metazoa; phylum Chordata; class Chondrichthyes; order Orectolobiformes; family Hemiscylliidae; genus Chiloscyllium; species Chiloscyllium punctatum. The sequence continues at coordinate 86,829,890 of NC_092751.1, forward strand.
CCTTGATGAGACCACATCTGGGATATTGTGCACAGTTTTCATTGCCTTACCTGAGAAGGGATGTTCTGGCTAAGGAGGGAGTGCAGCAAAGATTTACCAGATTGATTTCTGAATACAAAATAGATTGGTTTGGACTTTCTTTACTGGAGTTTAGAAGAATGAAGGGGGAGCTCTTTGAAATACATAAAATGCGTCCTGGCCTAGACAGGGCAAATGCAGGAAAAATATTCCTGATAACCAGGGAGTCCAGAAGCAGGGGTCACAGTTTAAGGACATGGAATAGACTGTTTGGGACTGAGATTAGAAGCAATGTCTTCACCCAGAGACTGGGCGGCACAGTGGTTAGCACTGCTGCCTCACAGCGCCAGAGACCCGGGTTCAATTCCCGCCTCAGGCGACTCTCTGTGTGGAGTTTGCACATTCTCCCCGTGTCTGCAAAGATGTGCAGGTCAGGTGAATTGGCCATGCTAAATTGCCTGTAGTGTTAGGTAAGGGGTAGATGTAGGGGTATGGGTGGGTTGCGCTTCGGCGGGGCGCTGTGGACTTGTTGGGCCGAAGGGCCTGTTTCCACACTGTAAGTAATCTAATCTATGGATTTCTCCTCCGCAGAAAGTGATTGAGGGCAAACCATTGAATGTTTTCACGATATAGTTCTTATGGCTAAAGGAACAAAAGGGTTTGGGACAAAAGTGGAAGCAAATGACTGAGTTGGATGATCAGTCATGGTCACATTGAATGGTGGAGCTGGCTCAAAGGGCTGAATAGTCCACTCCAGCTCCAATCTTCAAGATTTCTATCCCCTCTAAGAGACAGAAACCAATATTTATTAAGGTCACTGAGCATACCTCTGCTTGAGGAAACTTCTCAAGATGATCGAGTGTAAAAATAGATTCAATTTCAGCGATGAATAGCTTATAATCAATGTAGCCTGGCCTCTCACATGATTCGAAACTGCAGAACAAAACAATGTGCAGAGTGTAAATTGAAAGATGATACAAAAATCTCATTAATGCTGAAACAACACTGCAACCGTTTCCCTCATTTTAATCAATCACCATCGAGGTTGCAATGTTTCTAATATTTGGTAGTACAGGGCAATGCTGACAATAATTGACAGTGAAGTGGCTAACAAGAGGAAGTTAGAGGGGTTTTGGTTCTGCAAGGGGATTTACTCAGGTGCTCCTTGCAGTATGGCTTTGAGGCTGCCATATTGCTGAGGGGGTGGGGCTCGTGGGTGAATTGCTGAGGAGGGGATTTGTGATGAGGCTGGCATTCATTGGCAGGCATGGGTCAGGGAGAGGAGGGATGGTTAAAGATTGGCTGCTGTGAGAGGGACCAGGGAATAACACACCTAGACAACAAGAGCCAATCTGTGTCCATGGTGATCAAGGCCCTCTACTGTTCAATACCCTTTAACATGAACAAGATGATTTAACAGCTGAGTGAGAAATTCCAACCCAGAATCCGGAGCAGACTTCCTTTAGGCAGTTGGAATTTCGCTCAAGTTAGCATTTTCCTGAAACTGCGAAACCATCCGGCGGCACGGTGGCACAGTGGTTAGCACTGCTGCCTCACAGCGCCAGAGACCCGGGTTCAATTCCCGCCTCAGGCGACTGACTGTGGAGTTTGCACATTCTCCCCGTGTCTGCGTGGGTTTCCTCCGGTTGCTCCGGTTTCCTCCCACAGTCCAAAGATGTGCAGGTCAGGTGAATTGGCCATGCCAAATTGCCCGTAGTGTTAGGTAAGGGGTAGATGTAGGGGTATGGGTGGGTTGCGCTTCGGCGGGGCGGTGTGGACTTGTTGGGCCGAAGGGCCTGTTTCCACACTGTAAGTAATCTAATCTAATCTAATCTAATCTAATCATCCGGGCCTCAGATGGACTTACTTACCTCTGTATGCCAGCCTAGGAGGTTGAGAGAATTGTACAGGTTTCAAGGAAGTCTCTATCTCATAGCCAAGGCTACACAGGAAGGTAACCTTTCAGCTTGGAGCCTAAAAGTGGAGGACCTTTAGTATAAGCATGAACAATGGCCCACATTCCACAGGCCTGAGCTGCAAGGTCCAGTATCAACGTTGTCACTCTACAAGAAACCAGAATAGCTGATGCAAACTTTAATTACATATTCTACTGGCATGGAGAGAGCATTGAAGACTATTGTGAATGTAGTGTGGACCAAAAAGAGTGAGTGACTATGACAGGGATGTGCAGGACCTTGCACAAACAAACCCTGGGTGAGACGTAGCAATGAAGATTTGACTTTGACTCTGTAAGTTCAGACTTGGCTTTAAACTCAGTCGGGCTGCTGTTGCAATGTGTAGACAGTCAATGGACATTTCAATGGGTTTGTGTCAATTGATTTGAAGCTGGAACAGCACAGCAAGTCAGAGAGCATCTGAGGAGCAGGAAGATCTTCATTAGACTCGTAATTCCAGATATTTAATGAATTCAAATTTCACCATCTGCTATGGAAGGATTCAAACCCAGGTCTCCTGAACATTATCTGGGTCTCTGGATTAACAATCCAGCAATAATACCACTAGGCCGTTGCCTCCCCCTTACAGCCTAATGGCCTCAATATCGACTTCACTAGCTTCAAAATCCCTCCTCCCCCAGCCTTATCCCTTGTCTAGCCCCACCCCTCCTCCTCACCTCCCTGGCCTGACCTAACCTGTCCATCTTCCTACTCACCTATCCGTTCCACCCTTTCCACTGATCAATCACAATAACCCCCTACCTGCATCCACCTATCACCATCCCACCTACCCTTCCCCCAGCCCCATCCCTCCTCCCTCTATATACTTCTGGGCTCCCTTCCCCTCCCCGGTCCTGACGAAGGGTTTTGGCTCAAAACATTGACTTCCTTGCTGTTGGATGCTCTCTGACCTGTTGTGCTCTTCCAGCTTCACATCTATGGACTCTGATTTCCAGCATCTACAGTCCTTACTGTCCCCTTTCAATGAGTTTGTGTTTAGCGACCTGCAATTACTTCCAATTTCAAGTTTCCCTTGGAAACAGTTCCCAAAGCTACTGAAAGCATGGCATCTTTTTCAGTGCTATATTTGATTGCAGCCCAGTTCAGGTCTACAGTAGTTCTAGTTGGGAGAAAGTATAGAGAACTTGCAAACAGGCATTAACTCTTCAATTTACTTTACTCAAGAGGAGACTGTCTCAAAATGGCTGAAGAAATGTAATGTTATAAAAATCGTGACCGGAGCTATCGCATTTGGGATCATAAAGAACATAAAGTTGAATTTATCGAATCTTTAAAGGAGTAAAATATCACCAGACACTCCACAAAATTTGCTACGCAAGGTGACATTAAATTAAAAGCCCGGTCCAACAGTTTGACTTTATGGAATGCTTTAGATGAGAAAGAGCTGGGGATGTTTAGGGTGGGAATTCAAAGGGGGATGTGTTTAACAACGTCAAGTTGAAGCCTCGTTACTTTAAGCAAAAAATGTACCAAGATCTGCCGAGTTAACTCACGCTTTCTCAAGTATCTCCATCTCTGAAGGTTGTAGCTCAAACCCATCCACGTCAAGGGCTCTCCTGAAGTTACTCTTCGAAATACGCCCACAATTCAGTTTGTCAAAGTCCTTCATATGGTCTCCAATCTTCACCGGCTTTCTGTATGTCTGAACCAATACAACAGGGGTAAGAAGCAACCTATAACAAGCAACAGCTGTCTGTTTTATACCTCACGCATCTCAACTACAAACATTTAACCATGCAATCGTTTCACTAGAAACCTCTTCATATTCCACTTACCTTCTGAAGTGGATTTTGATAGAGATGGGTCCATTTGGACTTGAGGAGGTCATTATAAAGCCGACATGATATCTGCCACCTCTTCATACTGAATTCAATACCAACGTTCCAAGCCTATTAAGTCTTGAGATTAACTATTCTGGATTTTAGAATAGAGTTTTTTTTAGGTGTTGCACAAAGTAGGGCTGTATTCTCGAGTTTAGAAGAGTCAGAGGTGACATAATTGAAATATATCAGATCCTGAGGAGCCTTGACTGATCGAATGTCAAAAAGATGCTCCCTCTTATGGAAGAATCTAGAACTAGGGGCTATATTTTAAAAATCAGGCATCAATTTAATACAGAAATGGGGAGAAAAAAAATCTTTCAGGGCTTTGAGTTTTTGGAATTCCCTTCCTCAAAAGGCAGTAGATGCACAATCTTTAAATGTATTTAAGGCAGAGGTAGATAGATTACCAAAGATGATCAGGGTTTGGAGATGCCGGTGTTGGACTGAGGTGACAACCACCTGATGAAGGAGCAGCACTCCGAAAGCTAGTGCTTCCAATTAAACATTAAGGATGATCAGGGTTTTGCAGAAATATAGAGTTCAGATCAAAATCAGATCAGCCATGATCTCATTGAAAGTTGGAGCAGTTTGAAGGGCCGAGTGGCCTACTCTTGTTCCTTGTTCGCGTGGGAATAAATAGTTGGTCAAGATGGGACAAATCAAATGGACATGACTTTGAGCCCACTGCTTCATTCTGTCAATATTCATGTTCTGCTTTCCTGGAATCATCTTTCCTGGGGCAGATATCCTTGATGCTCAAGGACACCTCAATACCTTATGGATCAGGCTGGACAGTGTCAGTGAGCTGATTGGTCAGTACAGCTTTTACTTTAATGCTTGACTGATCCTCAAAGCCTGACAGTGGGTAGCAGGTTGGTACTCAGACCAAAAGCACAACCTGTTCCATGAGGTATTGTGCATCATTTTATGCTGTTACTGCAAAAGTATGAGTGCCAATTCAGCAGAATTGTTGTAGGAATGGCTTTGATGCTGCTTTCATCACCTGCGCTGTTGTTTCCGTAACTTTGCACAATTCTCTTGGAGAGAATTCAGTTTTTTCATGGGATGGGGTTGGATACTGGTTAGGCCAGATGTCACCCATCCCTAATTGTCCTTAAAATGAGAAGCCTTCTTGAACTGCTCTAGTCTATGTGGTACAGGTAGGATCACCCATGAAGCTGTTCAGATTTCCACCCAGAGACAAGGAGGGATTGTTCCAAGTCGGGGTGATGTGATGCTTGATGGGGAGTTTGCAGGATGTAGTGTTCCCAGCCATCTGATGTCCTCTAGATGGTAGAAGTCAGATGTTTGAAAGGTACCATTGATGGAATCTTTGGGAGTTGCAGCAGCTGCAGATGGTGCACATTACTGCATTTCTTTGGCATCTTTAGCATTGATGGTGACATTTTGGACCAAAAGGTTGCGTAGGAGCTAGATTTTAAGGAACATTGTTAGTTTGGAGGGTTATAAAGGCCTTAAAGGAAGGAATTACAGAACATTGGGCCAGAGAGTTGAGAACAAGGTCACTAATGTGGGATGACTATAAGAGGAGAGTGTAACAGGCCAGAGCTCTCAGTGGTGTTGTGGGGCTGGAAGAGATGACACACATTGATCAGGATAGCACTTATGGGGAGGGATTTGAGAGCAAGAATGAGAATTTTAGAATCAAGAAACTGCCAGACTAGAGTCAGAATAGATGAACAAGAACAAATTGAGTGAGTCTTGTTGAAAACTGGGATATAGGAAGCAACATTTTGGATGACCTCCAATGTTAGAGGCTAGTCAGGAGTGACGTATCCAGTATGGGGCCAGTGGTATGATACAGGTATCAGAATTTTGTGTTGTAAGTGAACACATCAGACAGACCATGCAAAATGACATCACCTTAGTTTTAATCTTTCCTAAGATGGACTGAATGTCAGATAAGGCTCCCTGTTCAAGATTTTTCTTTGACTCATTCAGCCGATGAATCTCATTCATTAGTTTGTTATACCTGTGTAAGAATAAAAGCAGAAGTATCAATAGTGGGGGGTAAAGTCCTGCAAGAGAAACGATTGATGGTGGTTCACATCGGGCACAGGAAGGGGTTAACCTCAGCTGGCGCAGGAATTGGACCCAGGCTGTTGGTATCACTCTGCAACGCAAACAACTGTCCAGCCAACTGAGCTAATCAATTCTCTGGCAGCAGAAAATGTCCAATCAGGTCATAGAGTGACATAGCCTAATATCCAACCCTCCGACTCCTGGAGCCACCAGTGCGGACTCTACGTCACAACGTAGCATCCAAAATACTTAGCTCAACTCAACAGTGAGAATTGGGGTAACGGAGATGGGGAAGGGGAATGGGCTACAGAGGATTGTATAGCTTTTTGCAAAGAGTAGAGGAGGGGAATCAACCAGGTGTGGACCAGAGTCATCAAGGACCTTCATCTTCACCTTCGATTATCTGTTGTGAGATTGTCCAGAATCTGTCCATGCCACATGAGTTTTCCAGGCCCTCCTTGATCTCACTGTAATGTAAGGGAGACTCAGCCATACCATCCTTCTCCAATGCCACGCCTCCATTGGATGCTGTTGCCTTATCAGAACATGAACAGCAATTGTGTCCCTTGTTCCCCACACCATTCCTGATTGATACAGAAATGGCTCAATTTCAGTCCCATTTGACTTCAGCATCCATGAGATTGGCAATGGGAAATAAACTGGGTTCCACCTTCTGATTACTACTCTTTTGCAAAGAGATTGCTAAGCAAGACCAGCATTGGATTCAGTAATAATGCTTCCCTCTGCCTCTCTGCACTGCTGAGTCCCGCACATGGGGTAAATTTTAATCATCCCTCTGGGGATATGCAAGGAGATGAGATGGCCCTTAAGGTGGTGAGGGGATGTTGCTTGAAGGGGTGGGGGTGAGAGGTTGGAGTGCCAATCATCTATCCACCAGCATGGCATTTTAAGCAGTGGGTAAAGTGGTGGATAGATGTCTCACCAGGTGACATTTTACCAGAGGCATGTGAGTGCTCAATCATGTGTAAAACCGCCAGGTAAATGTGGACAGCCTCCTAGCAGCTTTAGTGGGCAGACCTCCTATTCGGGTACTCTTTAGTCCACCCGGGATCCAGACTGGCAATGCCATTATCACATTCTTTCATCAACCCACCCACGTTTTGTGGCATTCCCATGAACCTGCATCCCCAGACCCCACATCTCCAGACCCCACTTTCCTGTCTGGAATAACAATCTTTTCTTCCAGGTGAAGTCCAAGCAATGGCCATTTGTGATGGTGCTGCTGAGGTCTAAGCTTTCCTGTTGGCTCATAGATAATTGGGAGGTGGAGATGGCCTCAATGCAACCCACAGTACCATCCCTCCCCTCTAATTCCCTTCCCCACACCAGTGCACAATGAGAAAAATTTGCAAACAATGAGGACATCCACATAGTTGTAGTGATGCCCACCACAGTAGAACCCAAAGTAATCTAACTTGAGAAGATGGTAAGGAGGAATGAAAGTAGCTCTCTAGTTGTGAGAGAGGACATTTACCCAATTCTGTGACAGACACCCATACTCACATCTTGTCAGGCTTCTCCTGGGGATCTACCGCTTCCAAGAACCTGACATAGTCGAAGCCCAGCTCATCAGAGAAAACTTTCTCTAGCAGGGCCATCTCCTCCTCAGTTGCAGGAAGATTGAGAATCGCTAGGCATCGTCGAAACTGGGCCCGAAATACGTGGTTATTGTTATATCTAGAAAATTAATAACCATGAGACTTACAGCGTGGAACTCAACCGTCTACACTGTGCGCCAAAGATGGGATCGCTCAGAATGTGAATTTATTGAATGTGATTTATTAACCAAAAACAGTCATTACACCAGCCCTGCTGGAGCATGATGGGATAATAATGGCGTAACAATAATATCATTGACTAATAATTCAGAAGGCCCAGCCTAATGGTCCAAGGTCATGGGCTCATAGCCCATCTCTACAGCTGGTGGAATTTAAATTTGATTAATAAATTTGGCAAGTTTAAAGTTAGTCTGCGTGACCATGAGAAATGCCATCTAATGTAAAAATCCATCAGGTTCACTTATGTTCTTTTGGGGAAGAAACTGCCACCCTTTCACAGTTTAGCTTAGCTGTAACTCCAGACCCACAGCAATGTCAGAGTCATACAGCATGTAAACAGATCTTTCGGTCCAACCAGTCCACGCCGACCATAATCCCAAACTAAACTAGCCCCACCTGCCTGCATTTGGTCCCTAAAACCTTTCCTACTCATCTACTCAGCTCAGTATTTTTTAAATGTTGTAACTGTACCCACATCCATCAGTTTGTCTCAAAGTTCATCCACACATGGACCACCCTCTGCGTAAAAGAAAATACCCTTTGCATCTTTTAAAAAAATCTTTCTCCTCTTTCCTTAAAAATACCTCTCCTAATCTTGAAATCCCCCCACCCTACGGAAAAGCCACCTTCCATTTACATTACTTATGATTTACATGATTGTGTTTGACTCTTAACTGCCTCAGCTCCATAGGAATGATGGATGGGCAATAAATACTGATCACACCCACATCTCAGGGAAAGAGAAAGAAATATTGAGCTGGCAATTCCTATTTCTATGTCAGTTTAAAAAAAAAACTCTTCCATCTCACAACCGCCCCACTCAGCTTCTTAATATGGAATCCACCCCAAGTTTGATTTGGTTGGGAGGATGGGCAACTTTCAATTGTTTTGAGTCCAACACTTCTGTTTAGAAACCAGTTGTCAGCAGGTGTATAAAATGGGATTGACTGCCTTTTATTCTGTATATAAAGAGTGTGGGAGTGCCAACTGCTGCTGGGTATTGGCATGAGCATAACTGTATGAGGAGGCCAGATCTCAGGCAAAGTTTCCATACCCTTGCAGTCTCAGACAACCCTATCAGAACAAAGTCTCCTTTGGAAAAATATATTTCCCACAGAGGGGTAGCTTGAAAAGAAGCCTCACCATCAGGAGCCCACTTACAGCAGGCAACACTCGGCCTGTGAGATGGGGATAGAATTCACACAGACAGCAGTCAGTCAAAGGGTGTTCAATCTTGGAGGTTCGCAGGATTTCTTAAGGTCCTTCACTGCTGTTGGAGTGGAATCACTGTTGTAATGCAAGAAATGTTGCAGCCAATTTGCTCACAGCAAGTTCCCACAAATGGCAGTGAAATAATGACCTGGCCATCTGAGTATTAGCAATAGCAAACACACGATGCTGGAGAAATTCAGCAGGTCGAGTAGCATCTGTGGAGAGAGAGAGAGAAACAGAGTTGACGTTTCAAATGTGTTCTGTTCTGAAGAACAACAGGGGAGCGTGATGGTTCAAATCCTACCTTGGCAAATGGTGAAATTTGAAAGCAATAGAAGTTTGGAATTAAGAGTCTAATGATAATTGTATGTCAATTGTCATGAAAAACCCATCTGGTTTGTTAATGCCCTTTAGAGAAGGAATATTATACTTATGATGAAGGCATTTGGTATGCTTTCCTTTATTGGTCAGAGTATTGAGTACAGGATTTGGGAGATCATATTAATGGGCGGCATGGTGGCACAGTGGTTAGCACTGCTGCCTCACAGCACCAGAGACCTGGGTTCAATTCCTGTCTCAGGCGACTGACTGTGTGGAGTTTGCATGCTCTCCCCGTGTCTGCGTGGGTTTCCTCCGGGTGATCCGGTTTCCTCCCACAGTCCAAAGATGTGCAGGTCAGGTGAATTGGCCATGCTAAATTGCCCGTAGTGTTAAGTAAGATGGGTTGCGCTTTGGTGGGTCGGTGTGGACTTGTTGGGCTGAAGGGCCTGTTTCCACACTGTAAGTAATCTAATCTAATCTAAAAAAAGCTGTACAGGACATTAGTTAGGCCACTGTTGGAATATTGCAACATATTGCAAGCATTGGAAAGCTGTTGTAAAACTTGAAAGGGTTCAGAAAAGATTTACAAGGATGTTGCCAGGGTTGGAGGATTTGAGCTACAGGGAGAGGCTGAATAGGCTATTTTCCCTGGAGTATCGGAGACTGAGAGGTGACCTTATAGAGGTTTATAAAATCATGAGGGGCATGGATAGGATAAATAGACAAAATCTTTTCCCTGGGGTAGGGGAGTCCAGAACTAGAGGGCATAGGTTTAGGGTGCGAGGGGAAAGATATAAAAGGGACCTAAGGGGCAACTTTTTCATGCAGAAGGTGGTACATGTATGGAATGAGCTGCCAGAGGAGGTGGTAGAGGCTATTACAATTGCAACATCTAAAAGGCATTTGGATGGGTATATGAATAGCAAGGGTTTGGAAGGATATGGGCCAGGTGCTGGCAGGTGGGACTAGATTGGGTTGGAATATCTGGTCGGCATGGACAAGTTGGACTGAAGGGTCTGCTTCCGTGCTGTACATCTCTTTGACTCTATGACCTGGTCTGGCTTACATGTGACTCCAATGTGGTTGACTGTTAACTACCCTCGGGGCAATTAGGGATGAGCAATAAATGCTGGCCTAACTAGTGACATCCTCATACTATGAATGTTTTTTGTCCAGAGATATATTGGACTCTAAACATTAACTCTGTTTCTCTCCCCTACATGCTGCTAGACCTGCTGAGTTTCTCCAGCATTCTCAGATTTTCAGTATTTTGCTTTTATTTGAGTGGTTTTTTCAATGATATTGGTTTGAGGCCAAATATTTGACCAGAGGCGATGGATAACTCCCAAACTTCTTTGAACTCAAGTGTGCTGCGGCTTCTTTATGTCACCTGAGACAGCATATTGAGGCTCAATTTAACTTCACAAACTGGGCCTCTTACCATGCAGCACACCCTCAGGACAGCACTGAGGTATCAGTGAAGATTTTGGGCTCCAGTCCTTGGAAGCAAGCCTCTGAAAGAGAATCGAGAGTACAACTTACCTGTGCTCAGCAAGTACTGGGAAAACTGAAAAAGAATCATTATCAGTGTGTCCTGTGGGAGGGGAAATGAGAGCATAAAGGTCTGAAGGGGCATTCTCCCAGAAGTTACATCCTGTTAAACATTTGTACTTGAGTGAATGAGCTAAGAAGCATCAAAATTATCTGGAATCAGGGTGATACAAGGCAAGAGCCATTACAATATTTAATATTTATTTACATGAAAATGCCACAGCATATAAGATTAGGGACCAACAACTGAGTGATGGGATTAGAGGAGATAAGGATGACAGGCATAGAGACTCTCAGAGCTGTCAGATCTTGATTCACACGATGGGCTGAATGGTCTCTTTCCATGCTGTTATTCTCCATGAGTCTATGGAATATTTGATTTCCCCAATCTGTGTGGAGGGGTCCCTTTGCCAAGAATCCTCCCATTGTGTAGCTTACCATCTGCAAACGATGCCATTTTGTGCCACTTGGACATTGTTGTCAGTACTCACTTCAGTGAGGGTAGAGATGATCATTGATCATCAGCTCAGCAGAGAAAGCCAGCATGGATCTCTAAAAGGTAAGATCCTGGCTGCTGAGCTTGATTGAGGAAGTGACTGAAATAATAGGTAGTGGAATATCTCTCGATGCTATTCCAACAGATGACCTTGGATAGAACCCCTCCAAGTGACTGCCAGCTAAAGTAGAAGCTCATTAAACTAAAGGCAAATTATCAATCTGTTTCAGTAATTGGCTGACTGACAACAGACAGAGAGTTGAGACAATAGTTTTGAGTTAATCCCTTCACTGTTTGATCACGCAGCATTGCCCTCTGAGAAGGAAAATGCTTGTCACTGACCACTCAGGTGTTTCCTTTCTTCCTGGTGGTGGAAATTGAATAAAGATTGGTACACGTGTTGTCTTTCACTGTGTCTCACACCTGCACACACACACACACACACACACACACACACACACAACATGGATGCTGGGGAAAATATAAGCACTACTGCAGTTAGGCGGTAGAGTGGGGGTACAGAAGAAGGAGGGGGGGAATGTAGAGACAATAGGCACTCTAATTTACTGGATAAGGGATAAATGATATCTGACAAGGATCTGTGTTAGAGATTTGACTATTCACCACATTTATCAACAATGTGGAGGGTGGGATGGAAAGCTTATAAGGTAAAAACTTATAGCAAAGGTTGCTGCTGACACAAATATAACCTTTTGTGGGCAAGCTTAAAATTACAAGAGTGTTAATAATAGATGAAGTGAGTAGGCAAAACTGTCCAAAACAGATTTCGATCTGAGCAAATGTAAAGCCATCCACCTCTGTCTGGATGTATCACTACCTGGAATGACAACTGTACCATTCAAGATCGGAGACGGTTACAGAGAGTGAACTCGGCCTGGACAATCACAAAAGCCAACCTCCTATCTATAGAACCCATCTACTAGGCCCGCTGTCAAGGAAAGGCTGTCAATTGGAGAAAAGGTACAGAAGCCTGAACATACGCACCAGCCAGTTTCTACCCTACTGTTGTTAGAATGGTCTCACAAACTCTTAGCATTCATTTGTACCTGTGTTTTTGTTTTGCCGCTGTTTACCTATTATTCACTATCTGTGCAATTTAATTATGTGATCTGCCTGTATTGCTCGTAAGACAAAGCTTTTCACAGTACCACGTGACAATAAATTCAATTCAGTTCACTTTGGACTGAGGAAGTATGGAACAATTTAAATGCAGAAAGGTGGGAAGCAGTGGAGGTCCAAAGAGACCTAGCAGTCTGTAAACAAACAGCATGATCAGAAAATATGGGAAGTATTCAAAAATGCCAATGAAATGCTGACCATTTTATCTTAGGGAGCATAATATAATGAGGTAGAAGTTACTCTATAGCTCCATAAACTTTTGGTCAGCCCAGAACTGGAGTACAGTGAGAAGTTCTAGCATTCAGGGATGTTGGCATCTCTGGCAAAAACATCTCTTATTTCCCATCTCTAACTACCAATGAGAAGGTGATGGTGAGCTGCTTCTTTGAACAATATTTATTACAGGTGCAGTCAAGGTGCTGGTATCGAGGGAGTTCCGGGATTTTGACCCAATGACACTGAAGGAACAGCGATATATTTCCAAGGCAGGACAATGAATGCCTTGGAGGGGAACTTGCAGGGGGTGGTGTTCCCATGCATCTGCTGCCCTTGTCTTTCTAGATGGAAGTGGTTGTGGGTTTGGAAGGTGCTGCCTAAGGATCTTTGGTGGATTTCTGCAGTGCATCTTGTAGATAAAAATGTTGCTACTGAGTGCTGCTGGTGGAAGGATTGAATGCTTGTGGATGTGGTGTCAATTATTTGGACATGGACTGTTTCAGCATCTGGGACTTTGATGTTGTGGCCATGAGACATGGATTGAGTATGAACAGGAATGGTTGTTGCAGGTTCTGGGATATAGATGTTTCAATAAGAACAGAGAAGATGGTAAAAGAGGGGGAGGTGTGGCATTGTTTGTCAAGGACAATAGTATGGTGGCAGAAAGGATGTTTGAGGACTTGTCTATTGAGATAGTATGGGCTGAGGTTAGAAACAAGAAAGGAGAGGTCACCCTGTTGGGAGTTTTCTATAGGCCTCTGAATAGTTCCAGAGATGTAGAGGAAAAGATAGCAAATGTGGTTCTGGATAGAAGCAAGAGGAACAGGGTTGTTATGGGGGCTTTAACTTTCCAAATATTAACTGGAAATACTACAGTTCGAGTACTTTAGATGGGTCAGTTTTTGTCCAATGTGTGCAGGAGGGTTTCCTGACACAGTATGTAGACAGGCCAACAGGGGGCAAGGCCAAATTGGATTTGGTACTTGGTAATGAACCTGGCCAGGTGTTAGATTTGAGGTAGGTAAGCACTTTGGTGATCGTGACCACAATTTAGTTAGGTTTACTTTAGTGATGGAAAGGGATTGGTATATACTGCAGGGCAAGAGTTATAGCTGGGAGAAAGGCAATTATAATGCAATTAGGCAAGATGTAGGATGCAGAGGATGGGGAAGGAAACTGCAGGGGATGGACACAACTGAACTGTGAAGCTTATTCATGGCACAGCTTCTGTGGGTCCTTGATAAGTATGTACCTGTCAGGCAGGGAGGAAGTGGTCGAATGAAGAAGCTGTGGTTTACCAAAGACGTTGAATATCTTGTCAAGAGGAAAAAGAAGGCTTATGTTAGGATGAGATGTGAAGGTTCAGTTAGGGGGCTTGAGAGTTACAAGTTAGCCAGGAAAGACTGAAAGAGAGGGCCAGGAGGGGCATGAGAAGTTGTTGGCAGATGGAATCAAGGAAAACCCTAAAGCTCTCTATCAGTATATCAGAAATAAAAAAATGACTAGAGTAAGGTTAGGGCCAATCAAGGATAGCAATGGGAAGATGTCCGTGCAGTCCAAGGAGATAAGAGAAATGCTGAATGAATATTTGTTGTCAGTATTCACACTGGGAAAAGACAATGTTGTTGAAGTGAACAGGCAACTAGACCAAATGGGATTGAGGTTCACAAGGAGGAGGTGTTAGCGATTCCATAAAGTGTGAAAATAGATAAGTCCCCTGGGCCGGATGGGATTTATTTTAGGATTTTCTGGGCAACTAGGGAGGAGATTGTAGAGCTTTTGGCTTTGATCTTTATGTCAACATTGTCTACAGGAATTATGCCAGAAGACTGGAGGATAGCAAATGTTGTCCCCTTGTTCAAGAAGGGGAGTAGAGACAACTCTGGTAATTAGAGACCAGTGAGTCTTACTTCGGTTATGGGTAAAGTGTTGGAAAGGGTAATAAGAGATAGGATTTATAATCATCTAGAAAGGAATGTGCTTATTAGGGATAGTCAACATGGTTTTGTGTAGGATAAGTCATGCCTCACAAACCTTATTGAGTTCTTTGAGAAGGTGACCAACCAGGTGGGTGAGGGTAAAGCGGTTTATGTGGTGTATATGGATATCTATAAAGCATTTGATAAAGTTCCCCACAGTAGAATATTGCACAAAATACGGAGATGTGGAATTGAGGATGATTTAGCCTTTTGGATCAAAAATTGGCTAGCTGAAGGAAGACAGAGGGACAGATGGTAAATGTTCATCCTGGAATTCAGTTACTACTGGTGTACCGCAAGGATCTGTTTTGGGGCTACTGCTGTTTGTCATTTTTTAAATGACCTGGATGAGGGCAAAGAAGGATGGGTTAGTAAATTTGTAGATGACACTAAAGGCGGTGGAGTTGTGGATAGTGCCGAAGGATTGCAGGTTAGTTAGATAAGCTGCAGAGCTAGGCTGAGAGGTGGCAAATGGAGTTTAATGTGGAAATGTTTGAGTTGATTACTTTGGAAGGAGTAACAGGAATAAAGAGTAATAATGGGCTAATGGTAACATTCTTGGCAGTGTAGATGAGCAGAGAGATCTCGGTATCCATGTGCATAGATCCCTGAAATTTGCCACCCAGATTGATTGGGTTGTTAAGAAAACATATGGTGTATTAGCTTTTATTGGTAGAGAGGTCGAGTTTTGCAGCCATGAAGTCATGTTGCAGCTGTACAAAACACTGGTGCGGCTGCACTTGGAGTATTGCGTAGAGTTCTGGTCACTGGATTATAGGAGGGATGTGGAAGCTTTGGAAATGGTGCAGAGGAGATTTATTAGGATGTTGCCTGCCACGGAGGGAAGGTCTTACAAGGTAAGGCTGAAGGACTTGAGGCTGTTTCTGTTAGAAAGAAGAGGGTTGAGAGATGACTTAATTGAGACATATAAGATAATCAGAGGGTTAGATAGGGTGGACAGGGAGAGCCTTTTTCCAAGAATGGTGATGGCGAGCACAAGGGGACATAGCTTTAAATTGAGGGGTGATAGATATAGGACAGATGTCAGAGGTAGTTTCTTTACTCAGAGAGTAGTAGGGGTGTGGAAAGCCCTGCCTGCAACAGTAGTAGACTCGCCAACTCTAAGGTCATTGGACAAACATATGGATGAGAATGAAATAATGTAAGTTAGATGGGCTTCAGATTGGTTCCACAGGTTGGTGCAACATCAAGGGCTTAAAGGCTTGTACTGCGCTGTAATGTCCTATGAATGATGCTGACCACTGTGCAGTTATCAGTGAACATCCCCACTTCTGACCTTATGATGGACAGAAGGTCATGGATGAAGCAGCTGAAGACGGTTGAGCCTGAGGAACTCCTGTAGAGATGTCCTGGAACTGAGATGACTGACTTCCAACAACAACAACCATCTTCTTATGTGCCAGGTATGACTCCAACCCAGCAAAGAGTATTCTGATTCCTGTTTTGCGAGGAAACACTTCAAGATGCAAATAATGGTGGACATGTAGAATTCTCTTTGTAAACAGCACTTGATCGGAGGTCAGTGGTTAATTTTCCATCAGATTTTTGTTAGTCAAAGGGATTAAGAGATATCGCAAAAAGACAGATTATGTCAGCCATGATATCGATGATTGAAAGAACAAGACAAAGGCTATATGGTCTCCTGTTGCTATGTTCCCTCGGTCTTTATTAATTTACGGCTTTACACTTATACGTTTTCAACAAATAAGGAAAATGAGAACCAACATACCTGTCAAAATCCCGAAAAACTGGGTATGTCTCGAGATGCCTGTGGTTGATTCGCTCGTTCAAGCGACAAACTAATGACTTGAATTGAGCCCTCTCTGGGGGGTCCAAGATGTCTGCATCCACTGTGCCAACCTTGGGCAACTGGTAGGTCTCCAATGGTGGGACCTTGATGTTGGGCTTCTTCTCTAGTTCAGGGATGGTAAACACTGGAAAGAGAGGTGGCATTTATTTAGAAAGGGCTGAGGCAACTTTTCAGTTCGGCGTCAGTGGTTACAAGAGATGTAAGCTTCTGACGAGGCCTATTCTAGTATATTGCAAAGACAAGACAACAGAGACTTTCATGAATAAGGTGTTTCGAGTTATGTCTCTCACTCCTGCTTTCCAGGTTAGTGACTGAGCAAGTGGTTCCATACCTGAATCAATGTCCTTGGTGAAGTTAGTCCAGATGACATGGCCAGGCATCTTGGGATCTTCGTAACATTGCACCAAAGCTCTGAATTGGGCATCGTTTAGTTCAGGGCTGAATCCGATCATACTCAGAGTCCTTCTGAAGATCGGGATGGGAATCCGTCCACTGTGCAAAGTGTCAAAGTCCTCAATGAAATCCACCGTCTGAAAGGGAAATATATTTTAGCTAATGCAGCATGAAGTAGGGAATGTTGCCTTGTGCGTTTACCCTTACACACACACACACACACAATCTGATCGCCAGAGACTAGTTTTAAGGGGACTGCTCTGTGGAGTCTTTCTAGACTAAGTTTTTGGATGAGAGGATTGCTGACAGCCAGGCCAGCATTAATTGTCCATCTCTGTTGCCCTTGAGAAGGTGGTGGGGGGCTCTCTTCTCCAACTGCTCCCATCTATTTGGTATAGGTAGGCCCACAATGCCCTGAGGAAGGGCGTTCCAGGATTTTGACCCAGCAATAGTGATGGAATGGTGATGTATTTCCAAGTCAGGATGGTGAGTGGCTTGGAGGGGAACTTCCAGGTGGTGGTATTCCCATGTATCTGCTGCCCCCTAACCTTCAGGGTGGAAATGGTCATGGATTTGGAAGGGGCTACCAAAGGAACCTTAGTGAATGTCTACAGTATATTGTGCAGATGGTACATGTTGCTGCTACTGAATGTTAATGATGGCATGTAGGATTCACTGGATTAGGCAGCAATTGTTGTCCATCTCTAATTGCCCTTGAATACAACTGCTCGCTCGGGTAAGAACAGCAGATTTTCTTCCCTGAAGGACATTAGTCAACCAGATAGGTACTTATCACAACCAAGACAGCTTACTGGTCACCATTACTGAGACTAGATTTCAATTCAGGATTTTTGAATTAAATTTAAATTCACAGAGTCATAGCTGTAGAGTCATAGGGCATGGAAACAGACCCTTCAGTCCAACCAGTGCATGCCAACCATGTTCCCAAACTAAGCTCGTTCACCAGCTGCTGCATGGGCATCTGAACCCACTTGGCCAGATCATTACCCTGCGCCTTATAATGACAGGTCCAGGGAGAGGACGAATACACCACTGTCCTCCTTACCCTCCCCACCAAGTGAATGTTGAGGATGGAGAATGGAGTGGGCTGGATGGTGTTGACCTTCTTGAGTTTTACTGGAGTTGTGGAAAGTGGGGAGTATTCCATCACACTCCTGACTTGTGCTTTGTAGATGGTGGGCAGGCTTTGAGGAGTCAGGAGGGGAGTTACTGCTGCAGGATTCTCAGCCTCTGACCTGCTATTGGAGCCAGTGTGGCGAATCCAGTTGAATTTCTGGTCAATGGGAAAATACATGATGTGGATGGGGATTCACCCTCCAACTCGAGGAATGGTAACATGGGAGTGGAGGAGGGGGAAATCCAATGGGGAGAAACATTTAAGAGTTTAGAAGTGCAAGAAGAAGAGCCAGTTCTCACCCGGACTCTGTTAACCAGAACATGATGGCGCATCCTAGCAAGCAGTTCACCCACATTCACAATGCCATCATTGGTCTTTGGCTGGGGTAGGAACCCAAGCAGTTGTTCTTCTCGCTTCAAAGGCGGCTCCTCCCCTACCGATGTTTCAGGCTCAAAGGAATCTGCTGTAAATCCGGTATATTCTGGAGATGGGGATAAACAGAGGCATTGAGTTGAACCACCTTCACTTTGGCAACTACCAAACCAGCATTCAAGATCCTTGTCACACCAATTCCTCCACCTTCACTGTGTTAGCTGCTGAAGTTGGGCATGGAATTATGTGCCCAACAAGGTAGAAGGATGAACTAAAATCATTTGAAAAACAACACGAAACGTTTTCCCATATGCGGCCATAAGATCATAATAAACAGGAACAGCTGTAATCCATTTGGCCCATCAAGTGAACTCTGCCATTCAATAAGATCATGGCTCTGATCTGATTGTTGCTTGACTTCACTTTCCTGGCTGCACCCCTGTTGTGATTGGAATGAGAGTCAGTTGGATCTCAAGTGAGATCCTTGATTGGGCTGGTAGCCTGGGCCAATCAGTGAGCAGTGAATGACTGATATAAACAAGAGTCCGGGGGTTGTTAGGGCCGACTGCCTGCCCCTCTTCCACAGTTACGTTAGAGCCCGGGTGTCCTTGGAGAAGGAGCACGTGGTGTCCACCAACATCCTGGAGTTGTTCAGGGAGAGGTGGGCGCCGCAGGGAGTGGAGTGCATCATTTCTCCCTCCAACTCTATTTTGATTTGATCCCTACCCTCCCCTTCACTGTTTTGCTCACACAGCATTGCCCTGTGGTTTGAAGGGCAGTGCTTGTCACTGGCCACTCGGGTGTCTTTCCTATCTTCCTGGTGGTGAAAATTGAATAAAGATTCGTGCACTTTGTGTCTTTTCACTGTGTAAAAAAAGAAAAAAAAAGAAAAAAGAAAAAAAAAAAATAAACAAGAGTCCGGGGGTTGTTAGGGCCGACTGCCTGCCCCTCTTCCACAGTTACGTTAGAGCCCGGGTGTCCTTGGAGAAGGAGCACGTGGTGTCCACCAACATCCTGGAGTTGTTCAGGGAGAGGTGGGCGCCGCAGGGAGTGGAGTGCATCATTTCTCCCTCCAATTCTATTTTGATTTAGTCCCTAAAAAAAAAAGAAAAAAAAAAAAACAAGAGTCCGGGGGTTGTTAGGGCCGACTGCCTGCCCCTCTTCCACAGTTACGTTAGAGCCCGGGTGTCCTTGGAGAAGGAGCACGTGGTGTCCACCAACACCCTGGAGTTGTTCAGGGAGAGGTGGGCGCCGCAGGGAGTGGAGTGTATTATTTCTCCCTCCAACTCTATTTTGATTTAGTCCCTACCCTCCCCTCCACTGTTTTGCTCACACGGCATTGCCCTTTGATGTGAAGGGCAGTGCTTGTCACTGGCCACTCGGGTATTTTTCATATCTTCCTGATGGTGGCAATTGAATAAAGATTCGTGCACTTTGTGTCTTTTCACTGTGTCTCACACTTGCACACACACACACCATGGGTGCTGGGGAAAAAATAAGCACTACCGCACTTAGGCGGTAGTGTGGGGGTGTAAAGAAAAAGAAAATAAAAAGAAAAAAAAATTAAATAAAATAAACTGGGCTCCCTGTCCAACTCTATATAAAAAAAACCAAGAGTCCGGGGGTTGTTAGGGCCGACTGCCTGCCCCTCTTCCACAGTTACGTTAGAGCCCGGGTGTCCTTGGAGAAGGAGCACGTGGTGTCCACCAACACCCTGGAGTTGTTCAGGGAGAGGTGGGCGCCGCAGGGAGTGGAGTGTATTATTTCTCCCTCCAATTCTATTTTGATTTAGTCCCTACCCTCCCCTCCACTGTTTTGCTCACACGGCATTGCCCCTTGATGTGAAGGGCAGTGCTTGTCACTAGCCACTCGGGTGTTTTTTTCTATCTTCCTGGTGGTGGAAATTGAGTAAAGATTCGTGCACTTTGTGTCCTTCACTGTGTTTTACACCTGCGCACACACACACCATGGGTGCTGGAGAAAAAATAAGCACTACCACACTTAGGCGGTAGTGTGGGGGTGTAAAGAAAAAAAAAAGAAAAAAGAAAAATAAAGAGGGGATTACGAAAAAAAAATAAACAAGAGTCCGGGGGTTGTTAGGGCCGACTGCCTGCCCCTCTTCCACAGTTACGTTAGAGCCCGGGTGTCCTTGGAGAAGGAGCACGTGGTGTCCACCAACACCCTGGAGTTGTTCAGGGAGAGGTGGGCACCGCAGGGAGTGGAGTGCATTATTTCCCCCTCCAACTCTATTTTGATTTAGTCCCTACCCTCCCCTTCACTGTTTTAATCACACAACATTGCCCTTTGATGTGAAGGGCAGTGCTTATCACTGGCCACTTGGGTGTTTTCCTATTTTCCTGGTGGTGGCAATTGAATAAAGATTCATGCACTTTGTGTCTTTCACTAAAAAAAAGGGCGTGTGAATAAAAATTTGTGCACTTTGTGTCTTTCACTAAAAAAAAGGGAGTGTGAATAAAGATTCGTGCACTTTGTGTCTTTCACTGTGTCTCACACCTACACACACATACCATGGGTGCTGGGGGGCAAAAAAATAAGCACTACCGCAGTTAGGCGGTAGTGTGGGGGTTAAAAAAAAGAAAAAAGAATAGAAAAAAGAAAAAAAAGAAAAGAAAGAAAAAAATAAAAAAAATAAACAAGAGTCCGGGGGTCATTAGGGCCGACTGCCTGCCCCTCTTCCAAGGTTACGTTAGAGGCCGGGTGTCCTTGGAGAAGGAGCACGTGGTGTCCACCAACACCCTGGAGTTGTTCAGGGAGAGGTGGGCGCCGCAGGGAGTGGAGTGCATTATTTCCCCCTCCAACTCTATTTTGATTTAGTCCCTACCCTCCTCTTCACTGTTTTAATCACACAACATTGCCCTTTGATGTGAAGGGCAGTGCTTGTCACTGGCCACTTGGGTGTTTTCCTATTTTCCTGGTGGTGGCAATTGAATAAAGATTCGTGCACCTTGTGTCTTTCACTTTGTCCCACACCTGCACACACACAATTTGGGTGCTATGGAAAAAAAATAATCAGGAGTGTCAGAGATTCTGTTCTGTCTAAGAGCTGGCTCTGAGGGAGCTGGATCAACTACAATTCTCCACGAGTAATAAAGGGAGACTTGGTGGCAGGATACTGGCCTCTGTGGAGTTATTTCACTCTGGAACCTCAACTACTGTCAGAGAGGATTTGAAAATTGCTAAAGCAAAAAAAAAGAAAGAGAAAAAGAAAGAAAAAAATAAACAAGAGTCCGCCCCTTCACTGTTTGATCACACAGCATTGCCCTTCGATGTGAAGGGCACTGCTTGTCACTGGCCACTTGGCTGTTTCCTTTCTTTCTGGTGGTGGTACATAAATAAAGATTTAAACACTTGTTGTTTTTCGCTGTGTCCGACACTTGCAAGCACACAGCATTAGAGCTGGGGAAAAATAAGCACTACCGTTGTCAGGCTGTAAGGTGGTAGTGTGGGGAAAGATGATAAACAGGGAATTAAAGTAATTACTACTGCTGTTTGGCAGTAGAGTGGGGGTTTATAAGGGGGGGGGGGAAATAAACAAGAGTCTTCCCCTTCAATTTTTTGAGTCTCAGATAATCTCATTTTAGAGACTGGTTCTAAGCAAGTTAGTCAGAGTCCATGTACTGTATGTGTGTAAATAAAAGATAACTTAGTGATGGGATACCTACCCAATGAATCCTAAGCAGTACCGCTTGTGGACTCTAGAGTGTGTCAGTGAGCAGTAAATTAGAGGTCCTCTTAAAACATGAAAACTCAGTAGACTTTCCCTGAACAACCTCAAATCCCTAATAAACCTTTAACTTCCTTATTTATCAAATATCTATCTAACTCAGTCCTGAATATATTCAATGACCCAGAAATGATCACTGGGGATGAGAATTCCAACAAACTTAACAACATTCAGAGAATAAAGTGCACCTCAACTCCATCTTGAATCCCCCATGATGGGAAACATTCTTTCAGCATCTACTCTGCCAGGCCCTCTCAGAATCTTGGATTAGTGGTGCTGGAAGAGCACAGCAGCTCAGGCAGCATCCAAGTAGCTTCGAAATCGACGTTTCGGGCAAAAGCCCTTCATCAGGAATAAAGGCAGTGAGCCTGAAGCGTGGAGAGATAAGCTAGAGGAGGGTGGGGGTGGGGAGAAAGTAGCATAGAGTACAATGGGTGAGTGGGGGAGGGGATAAAGGTGATAGGTCAAGGAGGAGAGGGTGGAGCGGATAGGTGGAAAAGAAGATAGGCAGGTAGGACAAGTCCGGACAAGTCATGGGGACAGTTACTAAGCTGGAAATTTAGAACTAGGGTGAGGTGGGGGAAGGGGAAATGAGGAAACTGTTGAAGTCCACATTGATGCCTTGGGGTTGAAGTGTTCCGAGGCGGAAGATGAGGCGTTCTTCCTCCAGGCGTCTGGTGGTGAAGGAGCGGCGGTGAAGGAGGCCCAGGACCTCCATGTCCTCGGCAGAGTGTGAGGGGGAGTTGAAATGTTGGGCCACGGGCGGTGTGGTTGATTGGTGCGGGTGTCCCGGAGATGTTCCCTAAAGCGCTCTGCTAGGAGGTGCCCAGTCTCCCCAATGTAGAGGAGACCGCATCGGGAGCAACGGACCCTACCTCTCAGAATCTTGTTTCAATAAGATTATTTCTCATTCTTCTAAACTCCAGTAAATGTCGTCAATCTCCTTTAAGTAGTTGCATACTTTTAGTTTTACCCAGCAGAACTGTTCTCAGTTGATTTTCTTTCTCTTTTCACTTTTGCTACCAACTTAAGACAGTATTTTGTTTGGCCAAATAAGCAAATAAGGTTTACTTCTCACCACACTAGCCACTACACCCCCCACACCCCCACCACCACCACCAACCAGTGGAATCTGTGCAGCATTGAAAGAGGACATTGCCAATTATTGTCCTGTTGCAAATACTGCCTCATTCTCCAAAGTGCTAGTGTAAGGTCTCAGGATGCAGTTTATGAGGTTGTTCAGGGAAAGTCGACTGAGTTTTCATGTTTTAAGAGGACCTCTAATTTACTGCTCACTGACACACTCTAGAGTCCACAAGCGGTACTGCTTAGGATTCATTGGGTAGCCTCACGTTAATGACTGATAAATCTCGGTGTGAACTGAAGTCAGACAGTTGGTGGTTTGATGTCTCACCTGCCGTATGGGAGTTCTGGGTTTAATTCCCAAACAATGTATGGTAACTTCTTCCTACCATTCTTACAAGGGTTCTTTTGGTGCAGTGGTAGTGCCCCTACCTCTGGGCCATGAGGCCTGGATTCAGTCATACCATGCCTGAACAGATCGATTTAAAAACTATCGAAAACTAAATGTAGCTCCTGCTTCATTGGAGAACCCTTGAGGCTGGGGCCAAACTCTAAAACTGCACCAACTATACCTTATCAATTCTCCTGATATTGTCTGACCAACCTGTTCAGAGAGGTAACTACTCGACTCTGGAGTAGGTGGCACTTGTGCTTGGCCGGAGTTTCTCAAGCTAACACATGAGATATGTCAAGAATTCCTGGTGTTCCATGGAAAAAGTAGGGAGGTGATAGTGCAGTGGTGACAGCAATGCAGCAGTAATTCAAAGGCCCAGGACCTGACGCTCTAGGGTTAGGGGTTCAAACCCTGGGAAATAATAAGATCAACCATAATCTTGTTAAAGATCATTTGGGAGCAGGCCACTCAAGCCTGTATTAGAAGACGGCATTACATAGAACTTAAGAGCTTGGAAATAGACCAGCTCCTTAATGATCCACATGAGCCTCCTACCCTTTGATAAAACTTGACCTTATAAAAATAGAGCGGCACTGTGGCTCTGTGGTTAGCATCACCCCCACGTATCTCTTGCCCAGAACCTTCATCTGTGCCCCACATCTCATTTACGGTCAGCTAAAGTTTTTTTTTATTTTTCTACTTAATCTGAATCTGTATTAATCAAGTACACCTTGATCAAACCTCCCCTTAACCACATTTGTGCCAAGCATTTGCCAAGTGTTCACGTTTGTGAACAACCACAGCTTCTCCAACCTGACCTTCATAACTAAAATCCCCTGTTCCTAGAATCTTTCTGGTAGATGCAACCTAACCAGAGTTTTATCAAGGTTCAGCATTATCCTCCTCCTTTTGTAAGGAAGGATGTAAAGAATTAAAATTAAGAGAAAGCAGAAACATTAAATAGAGTCATAGAGTCATAGAGATGTACAGCATGGAAACAGACCCTTCGGTTCAACCCGTCCATGCTGACCAGATATCCCAACCCAATCTAGTCCCACTTGCCAGCACCCGGCCCATATTCCTCCAAAGCCTTCCTATTCATATACCCATACAAATGCCTCTTAAATGTTGCAATTGTACCAGCTTCCATCACTTCCTTTGGCAGCTCATTCCATACATGTAGCACCCTCTGCCTCTTAGGTATATGTTATATCTTTCCCCTCTCACCCTAAACCTATGGCCTCTAGTTCTGGACTTCCCGATCCCAGGGAAAAGACTTTGTCTTTTTATGCCCCTCATAATTTTGTAAACCTCTATAAGGTCACCCCTCAGCCTCCAACGCTCTAGGGAAAACAGCCCCAGCCTGTTCAGCCTCTCCCTGTAGTTCAACTCCTCCAACCCTGGCAACATCCTTGTAAATCTTTTCTGAACCCTTTCAAGTTTCACAACATCTTTCCGATAGGAAGGAGACCAGAATTGCACGCAATATTCCAACAGTGGCCTAACCAACGTACGGCTGCAACATGACCTCCCAACTCCTGTACTCAATACTCTGACTAATAAAGGAAAGCATACCAAATGCCTTCTTCACTATCCTATCTACCTGCGACTCCACTTTCAAGGAGCTATGAACCTACACTCCAAGGTTCAGCACACTCCCTAGGACCTTACCATTACGTGTATAAGTCCTGCTAAGATTTGCTTTCCCAAAATGCAGCACCTCGCATTTATCTGAATTAAACTCCGTCTGCTACTTCTCAGCCCATTGGCCCATTTGGTCCAGATTCTGTTGTAATCTGAGGTAACCCTCTTCGCTGTCCACTACACCCCCAATTTTGGTGTCATCTGCAAACTTACTAACTGTACCTCTTATGCTCGCATCCAAATCATTTATGTAAATGACAAAAAGTAGAGGACCCAGCACCGATCCTTGTGGCACTCCACTGGTCACAGGCCTCCAGTCTGAAAAACAACCCTCCACCACCACCCTTTGTCTTCTATCTTTGAGCCAGTTCTGTATCCAAATGGCTAGTTCTCCCTGTATTCCATGAGATCTAACCTTGCTAATTAGTCTCCCATGGGGAACCTTGTCGAACGCCTTACTGAAGTCCATGTAGATCACATCTACTTTTCTGCCCTCATCAATCCTCTCTGTTTCTTCTTCAAAGAATTCAATCAAGTTTGTGAGGCATGATTTCCCACGCACAAAGCCATGTTGACTATCCCTAATCAGTCCTTGCCTTTCAAAATACATGTACATCCTGTCCCTCAGGATTCCCTCCAACAACTTGACCACCACTGAGGTCAGGCTCACTGGTCTATAGTTCCCTGGCTTGTCTTTAACGCCCTTCTTAAACAGTGGCACCACGTTTGCCAACCTCCAATCTTCCGGCACCTCACCTGTGACTATCGATGATACAAATATCTCAGCAAGAGGCCCAGCAATCACTTCTGTAGCTTCCCACAGAGTTCTCGGGTACACCTGATCAGGTCCTGGGGATTTATCCACCTTCATGCGGTTCAAGATATCCAGCACTTCCTCCTCTGTAATCTGGACATTTTGCAAGATGTCACCATCTATTTCCCTACAGTCTATATCTTCCATATCCTTTTCCACAGTAAATACTGATGCAAAATATTCATTTAGTATCTCCCCCATTTTCTGTGGCTCCACACAAAGGCTGCCTTGCTGATCTTTGAGGGACTCTATTCTCTCCATAGTTACCGCTTTGTCCTTAATATATTTGTAAAAACCCTTTGGATTCTCCCTAATTCTAATTGCCAAAGCTATCTCATTTCCCCGTTTTGCCCTCCTGATTTCTCTCTTAAGTATACTCCTACTTCCTTTATACTCTTCTAAGGATTCACTCGATCTATCCTGTCTGTACCTGACATATGCTTCCTTCTTTTTCTTAACCAAACTCTCAATTTCTTTAGTCATCCAGCATTCCCTATACCTACCAGCCTTCCCTTTCACCCTGACAGGAATATACTTTCTCTGGATTCTTGTTATCTCATTTCTGAAGGCTTCCCATTTTCCAGCCGTCCTTTTACCTGCGAACATCTGCCTCCAATCAACTTCCGAAAGTTCTCACCTAATACCATCAAAATTGGCCTTTCTCCAATTTAGAACTTCAACTTTTAGATCTGGTCTATCCTTTTCCGTCACTATTTTAAAACGAATAGAATTATGGTCGCTAGCCCCAAAGTGCTCCCCCACTGACATCTCAGTCACCTGCCCTGCCTTATTTCCCAAGAGTAGGTCAAGTTTTGCACCTTCTCTAGTAGGTACATCACATACTGAATCAGAAAATTGTCTTGTACACACTTAACAAATTCCTCTCCATCCAAACTTTTAACACTATGTTTGGAAAGTTAAAATCCCCTACCATAATATTATTCTTACAGATAGCTGAGATCTCCTTACAAGTTTGTTTCTCAATTTCCCTCTGACTATTAGGGGGTCTATAATACAATCCCAATAAGGTGATCATCCCTTTCTTATTTCTCAGTTCCACCCAAATAAGTTCCCTGGATGTATTTCTGGGAATATCCTCCCTCAGCACAGCTGGAATGCTATCCCTTATCAAAAATGCCACTCCCCCTCCTCTCTTGCCTCACTTTCTATCCTTCTTGTAGCATTTGTATCCTGGAATATTAAGCTGCCAGTCCTGCCCATCCCTGAGCCATGTTTCTGTAATTGCTATGATATCCCAGTCCCATGTTCCTAACCATGCCCTGAGTTCATCTGCCTTCCCTGTTAGGCCCTTTGCATCGAAATAAATGCAGTTTAATTTATTAGTCCTACCTTGTCCCTGCCTGCCCTGACTGTTTGACTCACTTCTGTTCTCAGCTGTACCCATCTCAGATCGATCTCTTTCCTCACTATCTCCCTGGGTCCCACCCCCCAACCTTACTAGTTTAAATCCTCTCAAGCAGTTCTAGCAAATTTCCTAACCTGATAAAACTCAACAGATTAAGCCCCTTGTCCGGGCAGTTTGCTTCTGCCCATTTTCACAAGAGTCCAGGATATCAGAATGTGATTACTTATGAATGAAATGTATAATATTGTTGAATTGCAGAGAAGTGGTGTTTAATGAGAATTATAGTATTGTTTTACAAAGGATAAATTACAGGCCCTTTGCTTGACACCTTTTTAAAACGTTAGTGAAAAGAATTAGAATTTTTGAAAATTATTTCTTGGAAATCATGTGATTTACTGTCATTGCTGGTATTGGTTGCTTGAACTCACTTCAGAAAAGAACTGTTTTACAACTGGGTTTTATGGCTGTTTGCAGACTTGGAGTTTCTGTTTTGGAGTTAATTGGAGGAAAACCTGAGAAAAGCAAGCTACTCAACCTCGTCCTATGTTTCTGAAGTATCTTTGTGGTGAATTCAGTAAGAAACACAATTGTTCTTCTGGGAGAGCATGACTGAAGGAACTTCTCAATGTCATATTTCTGGAGCAAGTTGTGTCTGCCAAGATCCCAGAGGCTCCTTGTGTGCAACACCATCAGATCAAGAGACTTCAAAGCATTTTGTGCTTTATCAGTATTGACTACAAGAAAGACAAACTTTCAGCAGATTCTGTTGTTCCTTTCAGAATGAATCTCTACAGAAGGAAGGCTGACTCTTTCATTTAAAGAATATGTGCGCGTTGTGTTTGTGTGCATCCTCTGGGTTATTTCAATGAAGTAAAATTTATATTTACATATAACATATAGTGTGTATTAATCAATTCTGCATTTTTCAAGGAATGGATTTCGTTTCATAATAAGTTGATAATTTGCTGTTTGTTGGGTAAAATATTGTTAAATTTATGTTGTCACCCATGGAGCAGTGACACAGGAGAAAGACAGCACTCCCCTCCCATTTCGGTTGTAGCAATAGACCAAGCACCAAATGCTGTTCAAAAGAGCAATTATAAAAAGAATAAACAAAGCACCAGAGCTTGGTTTCTATTACAAAACAGAGACACTTTGCTAAATCTACATCCAACTTTCATTGTGCCACACTTGACATACTAAGTCCAGTTCTCATCGCCAGAGGGCTTTGGGGGCGGAGTCCTTGTGTACATTTAAGGCTGAGATAGATAGATTCTTGATCAGTCGGGAAATCAAGATGGTGAAAGGACAGGAAAGTGGACATGAGGAATGTCAGATCAGCCATAATTCTATTGAATGGAAGAGCAGCTTTGAGGAGGTCAAATAGCCTACTCCTGTTCCTTTTTCTTATCATTTAGATGTAGATTTTATTGTCACATGTACTCAAGTACAGAAGTTCAGGTGTACAGTGAAAGCTGTGTAATGTCACTATACATTGCATCATTTAGGTTCAGAGATACCCAAGTACAAAAACTTATGCACCAAGTATAAAAAGAAACAAAGTTAAACATTACCCTTATAGAATAAGTAGAAAAATAATCAAATAAAGTAATTGTTAACATTAAAGTCTTTCTTAATTTAATGCAGAAAATAAAAAAATTAAATTAAAAGTTCAATGTTCTCTTACATAGAGTTATCAAGGCTTAAAAATTGAAAACAAAATCAACAAAATGAGCCCAAAACTTTGAGGTTACGCTTATTTGGGTGAATGAATGAAAAACTGGGTTTCCTGTGCTTTGAAAACAAGGGACTGAAGTCTTTAAAAGTATGAAATATTCTGACAGTATAGGAACAGACCGTGTGTTTCCATCAGTGGGAAAGAGCAAAACTAGTCCATTGTTAGTCACCAAGAAATCGAAATGAAAAATAGAGTGTTGAGAAGGTTGGAAGTCAGTAGAAGGGAAGTCAGGGAAGAGTAGATATTCCTGAAGGAAGATTGGATGAGCATCTGAGGGGGAAGAGAAAAGCTAATTATGGTGATAGAGTTAATTGAGGAAGAATAGTGGAGGATCTTTGGAGCATACAACAGCTTATCCAAATGGCCTGTTTTCTGTTCTGTGATTCCTCTGTGATTCTCTGGAAAAAGCCTAAGAAATGAACTTGGCAATCTGGAAGTTTTCACACAAAGGACAGTGAAAATCTGGAGTCCCTTCTCTGCAAAAGGTTGAGGATCACTTGTCCCTCCAACTCCATGTTAGCACAAAACACCAAACACTCCAACTGGCATGCCATTGCATAAGTTCTGCTTCTGGGAGCTACTGTGTGCACAGGTATCAGAGGTCTGCTAAACAGCAGGAAAAATAGGAAGGAACATTGATGAGGAAGCTGCATTGATTGAGAGTTTGGGAATCGAGACTGACAGAATTTTGATTGGTAAGGGCTATCGAGCAGAGGTATGTATATGGAATTGAGGTTCAGATTAGCTATCGTCCAGTGGATTGGAGGAATAGTGTCAAGGTGCCTCACCCATTGTCCCTTGAACCCAAAATGGGTTTTATTTAATCAGAAGAGATCACCTTGCAGTTTGCTGTTGGAAATAGAATTGGCACATTCAGGTAGAACTCTTGCAGGAGGTGTCACCTATCTGTCAATCTGGCTGAGGGGTAACTAAGGGCTAATCAAATAATGCAAAGAGATGGCAGTGGGTGGCCATCTTACATGCAGACCCTGTGGCATACTCTGTAGTGTGCCTACCTCTGAGCCAGAAGCTCAGGACCAAGTCCCACTCCAGGATTTAACAGCCAAGAAAGATGCATTCACAACACCATCAGACAGACTGATTGTCAACCTGTAAATCTTTCCAAAACATACTAATGACAGCCAGTAAGAGCAGGCAAGGTTCTTGTTCAACCAAATGATATAGAGCAATTGGAGCCGTGACTATCACTATAGC
The DNA here is from genome assembly GCF_047496795.1 of Chiloscyllium punctatum. Taxonomy (NCBI): domain Eukaryota; kingdom Metazoa; phylum Chordata; class Chondrichthyes; order Orectolobiformes; family Hemiscylliidae; genus Chiloscyllium; species Chiloscyllium punctatum. The sequence continues at coordinate 86,860,197 of NC_092751.1, forward strand.
CTCAAATACAAAATACATGGAAAGGTGCAAGTTACTGTAGCAACATGGACTCCTTGGAGGTGCTGTACAGTAGGAATGAATCAGATTGGTATTTATAGCACAGGTTTTGATCCTTGTTCTGACTGGAGTGGATTTGAATATGGGTTCAAAGATGTGCAGGTTAGATGGATTGGCAGTGCTAAATTGCCCTGTAGGATCCAGGGATGTGCAGGTTAGATGGATTAGCCATGCTAAATTGACCTGTAGGATCCAGGGATGTGCAGGTCAGGTGGATTGGCCAGGGTTGACAGTGATAAGGTGGGGGAGTGGGTCTGAGTGGGATGCTCTTCACAGAGTCAATGTAGACTCAATGGGCTGAATGGTCTCTTTCCATGCTGTAGAGCTTATATGACTCGGGGCATGCCTCCTTGCCCTATCCATGATGATGGTGGCAGCGCAGTGAGTTAGACTTGCCTTTGCATAGAGAACTGAAAAAGAAGCAGCTCAGAGACCTGAAAATGGCTCACAGGTTAGCAAACTGCTTTCCTGAAGGATCTTGCTGAGCAGTAAAATACAGGAAGAACATTGAGAATCTCCTACCTTTGTCAATGGCTTGGCTAAATGCGACATAGTTAACGTCTCCAGTGGTTGGATCTTCAAATTTCCTGCACAGCAGGTTGAAGTCTGTTGGCAGCACACTCAGCCCCAGGTAATCCAACCCCCTCTCAAACTGTGACTTAGTCAGGAGTCTTCTATACGTGATCTTCTGTTGAATTGAATACAACCATGCAGGAATTAGTGAGGCCCAATGTGGGGCAGTTTTAACCATTTGGATCAGGCTTCTGGGTATGACGGAGGTGAGTGGACTTTTAACTCATTTACAGCATGTGGGCATCGCTGGCTAGGTCAGCGTTTCTGGTCCAGCTCTAACTGTCCCAAGTGAACTTAAGAGTCAATGACATTGCTGTAGGTCTGAAGTCACATGTAGGCCAGACCAAGTTAGGATGGCAGATTTCCCTCCCTAAAAGATAGATGGGGTGAGTCAGATGGGGTTTTTTTCTGACAATTGACATGATCATCCTTAGACCCTTAATTCCAGATCTTTATTGAATGCAAATTCTACCACTTAAAGACTTATAAATGTTGCATTTCTGACCTGACATTGCCGTTATCACTCCTTATCTGTTTCCAACTTTAATCAGACTGGAAATTGGACCATAGACTACCCCAATTCAATGAGGTAGCTGACAGCTTTAACAATGCTATAAGCCCCATCATTATTCAGATTCCTGAGCTCTGAATGATCCAACAACTGCACTCAGCTAAGGACTTGGAAGTGAGTTTAAACCTGCTTCCTAGATCCCATGTATGTGCTTGAGCAATCTCATTCAGCCAGCACCACACAGCCGTAAGATATAGCAGCAGAATTAAGTCTTTAGGCCCATTGTATCTGTTTCATCGTGGCTGATATTCTTCTCAACTCCATTCTCCTGCCTCCTTCCCATAATCTTTGATCCCTTTACAAATCAAAAACCTATCTATCTCTGTCTTAAATGACTTGCCCTCCACATCTCTCTACAGTAATGAGGTCCACAAATTTACCATCCTCTGGCTTAAGAAATTACTTCTCATCTTAATTCTGAAAAGTCATCCCTTCAGTCTGAGGCTGTGCCCTCAGGTCCTAGTCTCTCCAACTAGTGGAAATATCTTCTCCAAGTCCACGCTATCTAGGCCTCTCAGTATTCTGTAAGATCCAATCAGATCTCCCCTCATCCTTCTAAGCTCCAACAAGTACAGACCCAGAGTGCTCAACTGCTCCTAATATGACAAGCCCTTCCTTCTCGGGATCATTCTTAGAAATCACCTCTGGACCCCCCTCCAATGTCAGCATATACTTCCCTAGATACGGATCCAAAACTGCTCTCAATATTCCAAATGTGATCAGGCCAGAGCCTTAGGCAGCCTCAGCAGAATATTGTGTTCTAGCCCTCTTGAAATTAATGCTAACATTGCATTTGCCTTCCTAATCACTAACTGAACCTCTATGTTCTGAAGGTGGATGCAATGTTAGCATGGCCTTCCCTGGGAGTCTTCCATTCCCCTCCAGAGACCCCCATTACAACCTCCCTGCCTACCTCTGGTCACCAATCCTCTTCAATGCCCAGATTCTCCACCTCCCTCCGAGTGTACCAACACCTCACTGCCTCATGCTTCCTTTAGCATAGGTATGTCAAAATCCAGGCCTATGTTTCAGACCTTCAGTGGATGTGGGATGAGAGACTAATGTGTTGGAGGGAAGGGGGATGTCCAATGTTGTCACAATTCTTAAAAAGGGCAAGCAAGCCAATCTAGATAGTTACTGACCAATTAACACCTGTAAGTGGAGAAAGTTTCAGAGAAAGGTTTAAATTACCATGAAGCTGCATAAAGAGAAAATAGTTTGGTATGATAAGAGACAAATGAAAATGTAGTCTAAATATGAATCAGTGGAGGAGTAAACAAGCAAATTGTTTTAGGTCCATAAGTCAATAAAGCCTAGTTCATTGGCAGGGAAATAGCCACAAATACTAGATGTCATCTCATGAGGTATGGGATATAAAAGCAAGTTACAGTGAGTGGTGCTGTCCAAAGCTCTTCTGGAACATTCTGAGTATAGATTGTGGAAATCCATCCAAAGGCTTTGAAGCATATATGGTACTACATGACGCCCCTGGAATGAAGAGACTGAGTAATAATGAGAATTTGAATAAATCTTTTTGTTATACTACCTGTAGCTTAGGAGGTTAATGCGGGTTTGGGGCATTTGATGTAATGAAGGGATTGACAATGTAGTAACAGAATCTTGACCAATTGCTCAGGAAATTCATATCTTTGAAAGCTCTGAAAGTGCTTTCAAGTGAAGAGATGTGCCCTCACCTTATCAAAATCTTTGAAGAATGGTGTCACTAGGAGTTGTCGCTTCTCCACTCGCTGAGAAAGCTCTTTGAGCAGCTGAGCCACCCGTTTCTCTTCCTTGTCTGTCAGATTTTCCCCAAGCTGTGGGAGAAAAGGAACAATATGGTGTTAATGAACCTTAACCCTGGCTCTTTATAAGTTATCAGTTAGATTTTAGCCAATTCATCGTGTCTCAAATTTTGGGCATCATTTTACGTGAAGGACTTCAAAGCCTTGAAGAGAATAGAGAAGATGGACACCCGGAGATGGGAACTTTATGGAGAGACTACAGAAGCTGGGATTGGTTGTTTTACAGCAGAGGAAGAGAGTGGGAGATTGAATAGATGTGTTCAAAATTAGCAGGGGATTTGTTGATGCAGGTGAGAGAAACTGTATGACCAAGAATCAACTGTTCCAGCCAATATTCAGTGGGAGCAGGATTAAAATAATTAGTAAAATGGCTGTGGTATGAAAACAGAAGGCAGCTGAAGAGAAGCAAGAAAGGCTGGATCAAGAAGCCAGGTGTCTTTATGTCACTGTTTGTGATCCTTGAAGATTCAGAAGTCTCCACCTCCATACTTCCCACCACCTCCTCCCCCCCATCACTCCCCAGCAAATTGCCCATAGTGTTCCGGGACGTGTAGGTTAGGTACATTTAGTCAGGGGAAATGAGGAGTAATAAGTTAAGGGAATGGGTCTGGGTGGGATACTCTTTGGAGGGTCCTTGTGGATTTGTTGGGCCAAATGGCCTGTTTCCACACTGTAGGGGTTCTACGATTCTATGAGTATACCCTTCAAATCTCAAAGCCAAGGATATGAGCTAGCTATACTACAGTGTCAGAATGCCAAAAGGATTCTTCCTCCCAGCACCACTGCAAAATTCAAAGCTATACTATTTATATAGTCAAGGATAAAGTTACATAAGCAGAACCTTTGTGTTATAGACCAGGACTTTATTTGTCGATGGAAGACAGGCTGAGAGGTAGGAGGGGTGATAAAATGGCAACACAGGATGTCAGGACAGAAACCCAATGTTCCTGCTGCACAGGATATATCCAACAGCAGGATCAGCAGTGGCTCATTCTCCCACTGAGATGAGGACTGACCAATTCATTCATGTAACAGGTCTAATAACTGCTTTTTTAAAATCACAATGTTGGGATTTTACAGACTTCATGCTTCCACACCCCCTGAGGGGTCCATGAGATGCAATGAGGCAAATTGCCAGGGGACTTCTTGGGGTGGGGTGTGGAGGGATCTCAACAACCAGAGGTTTCATGGCATTGACTGCTCTAATGTTGGTACCAGAGGGCTTCTTTCATCCTGACAGCCTGAGGCCTTCCTGCCTAGTGTCCCCAGTTTAAAACATGGAGGTGTTGTCTACTTCTCCCTGTGACTGAGCGATTAACAGAGAGGCAGGCCAATGGACAGTCATCCCACAATGACCTTTAAATGGACCTTTGGCATGCCAATAGCCCATAGAGACCTAATGGTGTGGAGTAAGGCCATTCAGCCCACTTTAACCTCACCCCTCTGACCCCCAACATGCACTAGTGCAATGCATCACTTAGTTTGGACAATAAATTTTCTCTGAACCAATTAAGGTTCACTCGGGAATGCCATTGTTAATCTCACAATCCTTCGCTCTTCAGGAATTAATTAACTCTGTGAGTACTTTATTTAAGATCTAATTTACGAAGCAGACAATAGGACAGGCTGAGATACAGCATTGTATATATACAACAAGGGCAGTTATTACAGGCAAACTGTCCCAAAGTCAAGTTACACATAACAACAGAAACGTTTGAAAACTCACCTGGAACAACGTGCCTCTTGGTGGTCTGAATACCTCTGCTGTCGGATATTTTTCCAGGTAAGGGACATTATATGCTGAGGGAAGAAATATTTTACTTTAGATACCACTTTGATAGTGTCACCTACAGATATGAAACAATATCTATTCAGGTACATTTAACTCCAAAAGGTAGTTACAATGTTCGTGTTTGATGGCTGCTGTGTTCACAATAAAAAACATTTCCAAGGTTAATTAATCTTCTAACTATCTGTAAAATGTGCTCTTACATTTATACAGTCTTTCCCACCATTGAGGTACTCATTGAGATGATTATTGCAGAGCAAATGGAGGTACTGTACATGGGAATCCAAGCATACACTAAGAGAAATTGATTTTATAGAGTCATAGAGATGTACAACATGGAAACAGACTCTTCGGTCCAACCTATCCATGGAGACAGATGGATTGATGCTATAGTTAAAGAGGGAGTTTGAGAGATCTTAAGAGAGAATTCGGGAAGGCTGGTGATCATAGTGATCAATGGTCAGTCGTGAGCATGAATTTCCAGGAACAAGAAGCAGAGATGTACAGAAAGCAAACAAGCTCTCTTTCTCCTCAGGAATGGAACCTATCCCCGCAGTACATTTACACATTCCTTAATCCTTGACACGACTTCCCAGTTTTAAGCGAATATTTAATGTCCGAATTAGATGAAGGCCATTTTATGCTGTGTGGATTCAGGTTGTCTTATTTTCCTTTATTAATAGTCCATGCCAGATTTAATAATCGCCAAAATTTCAACCATCCATCTACCAAAAAATCTGGTGTGCAGCACAATCTTGCAATCCACACAGGAATTTTACACACAGCCACCAAGCCTATCCCAGGCTTGTCTGTCATATTGTTTTGATAAAACAGAGCAGCCTGTTTTACTTAATCATTCAATAATGATCTTGCATTGTTTCCTACTCAGTGATACTTTCTAGCAGTCTGATTGGTTAAAAAGGGTCAAAATGGCCATTTTGGTTGTCTCTTTCAGGCCATTACATTGGACGAATATCATCATGCAACTGCGCAAATGATTAATTGATTGCCCGGACATGAAACCTGAGTCTCCGATGAGGCAAAGTGACCTGACTGAGAGAGCAGACCAGGAATGTTATTGTTGATTATTTCCCTCCTCTATAACTAAGGACATTTAGAAAGTCAACTCGATGATACCGAAGAAGTCCCACTCACCGTGTGTCATCACATCGCAGAAATCACGATGACGAACTTTGCCATCTCCTGCGCCAAAGCATTTGAGAAGTGTCTGGATGTCTTCTTCTGTTAATATGCCTTCCTTTCCACAAGCCAGATACAAACCTCGCCTAAACTGTGGAAAATAATGAATAATAAATCATACCATTATCGCCCGGTGGTGTAAGCAATGCACTCTGCTCCATCTGTCAACATTTGGATTTCAATTACCTGTATACCTGGAATAGTTACTGTCACAAGCATTGTCATTCAACCTATTTATCTGGTGCTTCAGGTTTTACAAAAAAGGGTATTAGTACATCACAATAACAGATCATTACCCGAATTACTTACTTATTGAATGATTAAGTAAAACAGGCTGCTCTGTTTTATCAAAACAAAATGACAGACAAGCCTGGGATAGGCTTGGTGGCTGTGTGCAAAATTCCTGTGTGGATTGCATGCAGCTTTGTGAGAGACCATGGAATGTCACACCCATAAGGGTATCAAGGAAGTTCAAAAACACAGTATTATGGAGAGATACAAGGCAAGAAAAACTTAACCATCTCTTATGAGATACAGCCACAGGCAGTTGACATATGCAAAGGAAGAGAAAACAATCTGGGCAAAAGATATGCCTATGGTGAGGTCCTAGGGAGTGTTGCTGAACAAAGAGACCTTGGAGGGCAGGTTCATAGCTCCTTGAAAATTGAGTCGCAGGAAGATAGGATAGTGAAGAAGGCATTTGGTGTGCTTTCCTTTATTGGTCAGAGTATTAAGTACAGGAGTTGGGAGGTCATGTTGCAGCTGTTCAAGACATTGCTTAGGCCACTGTTGGAATATTGCAATTCTGGTCTCCTTCCCATCAGAAAGATGTTGTGAAACTTGAAAGGGTCCAGAAAGGATTTACAAGGACATTGCCAGGGTTGGAGGATTTGAGCTTTCGGGAGAGGCTGAACAGGCTGGGGCTGTTTTCCCTGGAGCGTTGGAGGCTGAGGGGTGAACTTATAGAGGTTTACAGAGGGGAAAGATATAAAAGAGACCTAAGGGGAAACGTTTCCACACAGAGGGCAGAGCGTGTATGGAATGAGCTGCCAAAGGAAGTGGTGGAGGCTGGTACAATTGCAATATTTAAGAGGCATTTGGATGGGTATATGAATAGGAAGAGTTTGGAGGGATATGAGCTGGGTGCTGGCAGGTGGGACTAGATTGGGTTGGGATATCTGATCGGCGTGGACGGGTTGGACCGAAGAGTCTGCTTCCGTGTTGTACATCTCTATGAATCTCTATGTTCTCCTCTGCCAGGAATTCATAGGAGAAGGGAGTAAATGACACCCAGTGTGTGTTTGTTTGTCTGATGTTCTCATGGTCTAGCATGTGCTATGAAGCTTACAGGTAATGAATATCTAGTAGGCACTCCTGGTGGATACCCTGTAGGCAGCAACAAAAGAGAATGGGAAGTCTCTCTGACTTCCTCTCTGATTGCTGCGAGCAAGTCACCAGTCAAAAGCCACAAGTGAACAGGAATATGGACAATTTCTTTTGACTAATCAGCAGAACACAGAATCTCCAAACCAACTGCTCAGCTGACAGAGTCGATACCACCAGAATCACTCAATGTAGTGATGCAATGTTTCACCATCTATGTGGACAAACCATATACTGATTCGTACATTTTTTATGTCATGTTTTTTATTCACTTTTCATTTCCAATATGTATGCATGCTGCATTTTTGATTTCCTTACAGGAGTGGCAAGGTTATCGGGGGTAGGTGGGAACGTGGATTTGATGTTAAAATCATATTGGTCATGACCTAATTAAATGATGAAGAAGTCTTGAGGGGCTGAATGGCCTACTCAAGCTCCTGATTTATATGTTCATATGTTATTGAATCATAGAGTCATATAGGTCTTTGACTGCATTCAGTTTACTCCATGTAATATCACAAATGGATACTACAAAGTCTATGGACCCTGACAACATTCTCATAATAGTAGTGATGACTTGTGCTTTGGAACTAAGCATGCAGTAAATCAAAATTAAAAATCACACAACACCAGGTTATAGACCAACAGGTTTAATGGGAAGCACTAGCTTTCGGAGCACTGCTCCTTCATCAGGTGGCTGTGGGGTGCACGATTGTAAGTCACAGAATCCAACCATGCACCAAATCAGTACAGCTACAACCTTAGCATCCACCTGTCAATGTAGAGAATTGCACAAAAAGTAGAATAAATCCAACCTGGCCAATTACTGCCATATCGGTAAAGTGATGGAAGGAACATTGCGATCAAGCTGGAATTGCAAAGGAATAACCTGCTCACTGTCTGTGTTTGGGTTCCAGCTCCTGATATCATTATAGCCATGGACCAAATGTAGACAAGAGTTGACTCCAGAGGTCAGAGGAGAATAGCTGCTCTTTACATCAAGACAGCACTTAACCAAGGACAGCATCTAGGAACCGGAACAAAACTGGAGTCAAAGTCAGTCAGGGGAAACCCTCTGCTGGATGGAGACAAGGATGGATCAAAATCCCAAAGTTTTGAACAGTGAAAGTTAACAACCACAAAAATGCACTGTCTGAAATTCTGTTACTGGAGAATTCTGGTTGGTAGAATGTCAGACAACACAAAGTTTACAGTATTTGATCAGCTACAGAGCATTTTGAGATGTCCAATGATGATAAAAGGTGTTTTTGCAAGACATGATTCTCTTAAAGCCAAGTTTACATTCGGGCATTCCCCAGATGGCGCCACGTGTGGAGACATTGCACACTTTTCGCTGTACCCCTGTGCTTCTGTACTTGAGTCCCTGTGACAACAGATCTTAAATCAGATGCTGCCAGGAATTAAATTTTGCAACGTTCAATTGCCCTTCAAAAATGTTCACATTGGTTTAGTAAAAGTTACATTTCAATGCACTTGTGCTTTTCTTCTGAATGGTACAACTCAGGGGCTATTGGATATAGTCACAGTCTCTGTCACTGTCATTGCTACTGCTGGACAGACAGTTTGAAAGGCTAAATGTGAGAAATGGGTAGGTGCAGATGGAATTACAGAGATATCGCAACACTTAACAGGAAGGACAAGAAAGAGGGGAAACATGTTGAGGCTGATCTATCAGGACTTTTGTGAGGGTCAATTGGAAATAAATGTTCTACTGATGGAGGAGGAGGGAAGAGGAGACTGGGAAATAAGAGTGAGGATACAAGAGTTGAGCAAGTTGTTCTGAGGTGAAGAGTTTACGATAGCAAGAGCGGGGGGATGGTTAATGGAGTGAGGGTTGATAAGGAAGAGGATAATGGATGGCAGAGGGGTAAGAGGCATAACGGGGGTACGGTTGCGCCCTATGTATTCAGGACAGAGAGGTAGAAAGACCGCACTTTCTGTCCAGACTTTCTTCATGAACCACTGACCCTTCATTACTCCATCACAACCCATCACTTTGCATCTGACAGGGGAGGAAAGAGAGTGAAATAGGAGAGAGAGAGAGAATTTTTTAAAAAGCAGGATGTCAAAGACAAAAAAGAATGTACAACAGAAAGAATGGACTTCTCCAATTGATGGCGGTGAATGCCACTCAGACTTGTTCATGTGTATTGACTATCACAGGAATATCACTGTTACTGTAGCTGCCTGCATGAGGAACCTCTGCATGGTGCACAATTGCTTATGGACACTTCCAGTTTTCAATGTGGAATATGGAGGGATATGGAACGAAGGTAGAAGATCAGCCATGATCTGAAGAACTGGTGAAACACACTTGAAGGGACAAATGACCTCCTGTTGTTCTCATTTTCTATGGCCTTGGGTTTTTAATCAAGTAATTTGGTTGCACAATGCTCTTTGCTCACCTGACTTTCCGTGATAAAGCCACTCCGCAGTTTGTCATAATCCCTGAAGAACTCAGAAGTTCGGATTCCCCTCAGGAATACATTTTTTCGGAGTTTGTCAAATACCTCAAGAATCTCAGGTGACTTGGGTATCTGTAAATATTTTCCAAACGTAATCAGTTTCTGTTTTCAGTCGCTGCTGTGGTTAGCATTTCTTTGTGCTTTGTTTTTACAGTAATGAACGAGGAGAAAGTGAGGACTGCAGATGCTGGAGATCAGAGTCGAGAGTATTGGTGCTGGAAAAGCACAGCAGGTCAGGCAGCATCTGAGGAGCAGGAGAATTGACGTTTCGTGCATAAGCTCTTCATCAGATATGGGCCAAGGGGGCTCAGAGATAAATGGGAGGAGGGTGGGGATGGGGGGGGAATGTAGCTGAGAATGCGATAGATGGATGAAGGTGGAGGTGAAAGTGATATGTTGGAAAGGAGGATGAAGCAGATAGATGGGAAGGAAGATGGACATGTAGGACAGGTCAAGAAGGCGGTGCCAAGTTGGAAGTTGGATCTGGGATAAGGTGGGGGGAGAGGAAATGAGGAAACTAGTAAAATACACATTGATGCAGTGGAGTTAGATGGTCCCGGGGCAGATGAGGTGTTCGTCCTCCAGGCATCAGGTGGTAAGGGTTTGGCAATGGAGAAGGCCCAGGACATGCGTGTTCTTGGGGGAGTGATAGGAGGAGTTAAAGTGTTCAACCACGAGGCAGTGGGGTTGGTTGGTTCATGTGTCCTGGAGATGTCTCTGAAGCGTTCGGTAAGTAGGCATCCTGTCTCTCCAATGTAGAGGAGACTGCATTGAGAGCAAAGGATATAGTAAATAACATGTGTGCAAGTGCAGGCAAATCTCTGACAGATGTGGAAGGCTCCTTTGGGGCCTTTGACGGAGGTAAGAGGGGAGGTGTGGGCACAGGTTTTGCACTTCTTATGATGGCAGGGGGAGGTGCTGGGAGGGGAGGGTGAGTTGGTAGGGGGCATGGATGTGACAAGACAGTCATAGAGGGGATGGTCTTTACTGAATGTGGATCGGGGTGGGGGAGGGAAATATATCCCTGGTGGTGGGGTCTGTTTGTAGGTAGTGGAAATGATGGAGGATAATGTGGTGTATCCAGAGGTTGGTGGATTGGAAGGTGGGGGGGTTCTGTCCTTGTTGCAGTTGGAGGTGTGGAGGTGTGGATGAGATGGGATCGACCATGTGGGAGTGGAAATTGCAGTCTTTGAAAAAGGAGGTCATCTGGTATGTTCTGTGGTGGAATTGGTCCTCCTGGGAGCAGATGCGGTGGAAGAATTGAGAATAAGGGATAGCGTTTTTACAGGAGGCAAGGTGGGAGGAGGTGTAGTCCAGGTAGCTGTGTGAGTCAGTGGGTTTGTAATAGATGTCAGTGTTGAACAGTCACTGTTAATGGAGATGGAGAGGTCCCAGGAAGAGGAGGCGGTGCCTGAGATGGTCCAGGTGGACTTCAGGTCAGGGTGGAACATGTTGGTTAAGTTGATGAACTGTTCAACCTCCTCGAGGGAGCATAAGGTGGTGCCAGTACAGTCATTGATGAAGAGGAGGAAAAGGTGGGGAACGGTGCCGGTGTAGCTGCAGAAGATGGATTGTTACACGTACCTGATGAAGAAACAGGCATAGCTGGGGCCCATGTAGGTGCCCATGGCTACCCCTTTGGTCTGGAGGAAGTGGGAGGATCGAAAGGAGAAATTATTGAGGGTGAGGACCAGTTCAGCCAAACGAATGAGAGTGTTAGTAGAAGGGTACTGGTGGGGATGACAGGAAAAGAAGAAACGGAGGGCTTGGAGGCCCTTGTCATGATGGATAGATGTGTATAGGGACTGGATGTCCATGGTGAAGATGAGGCATTGGGGGCCCGGAGGAGGTGGAGGGTGTGGGTGGTGCCCTGAACATAGGTGGAGAGTTCCTGGACTGGGGGGGGGGGGAATAGGACAATGTAAATGTGGAGATGAGTTCAGTGGGGCAGGAACAGACCAAGACAATAGGTCAACGGGGCAGTCGGGTTTTAGAATTTTGGGTAGGAGGTAGAACTGGGCGGTGCAGGGTTCCTGGACTATGAAGTTGGAGGCTGTAGGTGGGAGATCCCCTGAAATGATGCGGTTCTGGGAGATGATGGTTTGGTGATGGGAGGTGAAGTCATGGTCAAGGGGGCAGTAGGAGGAGGTGTCTGTGATTTTGTGCTTGCCTTCAGAGGTTGGTGCACCAAACTACACCTGTGCCCCCCCCCCCGCCCCCTTGTCTGCTGGTTGGATGGTGAGGTTGGGATTGGAGCAGAGGGAGTAGAGGGCTGTGCGTTGCGAGGATGAGAGATTGGAGTGGGTGAGGGGAGTGGACAGGTTGAGGCAGTCAATGTCCCAGTGGCAGTTGGAAATAAAGAGATTGAGGACAGGTAACAGACCAGATAGGATGTCCAAGTGGACGGGGTGTGTTGAAGGTGGGAGAAGGCGTTCACGGAGGGTGGGCCAGAGATCTGGTGGAAAGAGTAAGCCTAGAAGCGGCAGAAGAAGTGTTCGATGTCACAACATGTGTCGAATTTATAGGAGGAAAGGGGGATGAAAGTAAGGCCTTTGCTGAGGACTGATGGTTCATCCTCAGCGAGGGGGAGATCAAGGGGAGTGATGTAAAACTGCAGGGCTGGGAGCTAGGACCTGGTGTGGGCTGGAGCTGGGAGTGGGGGTGGAGACTGTCACGGGAGTGGGCGTGGTGGGTTCAGCTGTGATGTTACCTACAGGAGATTTGCCAATCACGGGGGAGGAAGAAGTGCCGGTGGGATCCGTGGACGGAAGTGACGTAACATGTGACGGATGGACAGCAGCCAATGGTGTTGCGTTGTTTGGTGAGTGACATCAGTGGGATGGAAGTGGTTGCGGTGGCGGAAGTAACGGATGATAACAATGAACGGAGGTTATACAAATGAAAAATGTTTTCAGTCTAAAGTATTTTTAATTTCAAGTAATCACAGCTTTTCCTATCAACAGTGACCTGAGAAAGTATAGGAGATGGTTATCTTTATATTTATCTATATATTTATTAATGTAAATATCATCAAGAGCCCACAGGTTAGAATACCTGACGTGACCAATTATCAACCTGTGACACTCTGGGTGTTAAATAAAACATCACAATCCGAGCCCCTCAAAAAAAAGCAGAACACAAATATTAAAAATTAACCACTGAAATCCAAAGGTCATTTCACATCCCTCGATTTGAGGATGATGTCTGGTTTTTGCAAAGTGCCTTCAGGTGACTCCCCGTCCATCCACACATTGGAGCTGGGGGGTGAAGGGATGCGTGGTGGCAGAGCTAACACAGTTGGGACAATGGACAAACACCACTCAAGGGTCTGGGCACTGCTCACCAGGGACTGTCTGGTCAGGCTAATCAAAAGAGGGATCCACAGTCAGTCTATGGGTTTGTCCACAGTTACAGAGGGGAATGTGGAATGGAACAAGGTGAGGTAGGGGTTTAAGAGACTCTGGAAGCTATTCTCCAGGGTTAGAGGCTACTGGTTGAAGAGAAAGTGGTGGGGGTGGAGTACTGAAAATTGTAAAAGAGGGGATGTAATAAACCATGGATGGGAATAGGATCATGTGGGGGTGGGCTTCAACCACAGTCAGCAGGTCTGTTGCTTCAAACATGTGACCACATGTGATAGGGTCAGTTCATACACTAGGGAATAGGAGTGGATAGGGACTGGAGGAAGTGCGAAGACTGGGGTGGGAGGGAGATTTGCGGGCGACACTCACAGGAAGGGGATTTGAATTCACATGACCTCCCTGACCCATTGAGGCAGAGGCTGGAAGCCATTGACAAAAGAGCATTCGCTGTCACCTTCCATGGTTCTGGAAATCGAAATCATGGAGAATAAATTACTGTGACCACACTATGCTGCGTAAGTGCCTCGATCTGTTAGGAGGGCTATTACAGGGAAACAATATTACACACAGCCCCATGAGGACACAGACTGGCCCGGTCCCTAATCCCTAGCCATAGTAAAGCATTAGCCCCCTGTATTGTACACACCTCCCTGCCAGACATCAATGACCACCCCATTCACACCAGCACCTATGGATACAGAGGCTGGGGAAGGAATAGGGATGTTGTAACTGGAGAGGCAATGGTACCATTGGTACACATTGACTTCCATAAGTTATCGTTTTCCTTTTCCTCTCACCATTCCTGCATGATGTCCCTGATTCTTCAGTCAGGGTAGAGGGAACCTGCTCATGTGTGGAGGCCATTGGCTGTGATAGGTCAATCCTGGGGATGTTGGCTTTTGAACAGCCACAGATACAGCCGAGACTTCTTGCTAAAGGCAAATGAACCCTCATTCCTGCAACTTCCAAGGTGTGGAGTCGGGTGGAAGGCCCAGCCAACTCTGGAGTGTCCTGAGTGGAGACTTCTGAGGGATCTGTGAGCGGGTGTCCCTGGCACTGCCCTGTCTCCTCAGGAGGAAGTAGTACCTGGAGAGCTCACCACTCCCTGACAAACCCATGTTGCTATGTCTTCCGTCTGGAGTCCAATGGCTGTGGCGATCAAGTGTAAGTATGTGTGAGGGAGCTGGAGCTGGCTCTCCATGGCAACCGCCAACCTGTCCATGGAGGGAAGCAGCCAGTCGCATGATTCACCGCATTGGTTCTGCTTCTGGGCAATGTGGACCTTTGCATTCCCTGTCTCTCCTTCATTGCCCCTGCTCCCCCTCTGCATATGTAGAGCACATCTCTGAGTGCCAACACCACTGAAGGTCATTGACCTTCTCGTGACACTGTTAGCTATCTCTCCAAATGGTGCAGATGGCACTGACCCGGGTGGCAATCTCGGACCAGGCTGCCAAAGTCTGGGGCGTGACGTCCTCTGCTAGATCTCCTTTGCACCGCTCCAATCACTCTGAATTCCAGGTCCCTGCCAGAGAGATACAGCACCATCTTCCCCTTTTCCTCGCTACATCGGTCCTTCAACAGAGTGCCAGTGCTTCTCCAGATGCACTGCAAGATGGCATGGGTGCAAGGGATGCTGGTCTTAAGGTGGAGGGTTGTTCTGGGAAAGGCATGTGGTAAGATGGGGCTGGAATCGGATGTTTGCGATGCCATGCGGTGGTACAGTAAATGAGGTGCATCAGGTAAATCCCGTTGTACCTTGTGGCAAGAATTCCTCAAAAGTCGCAATATGACTCAGACTTATAACCAAACAAAATGTAACATGCAGCCCATGGTGACTCAAAATGTGTGGCAGCTTGATGTCAGTGCTACTGCCCTTGGAGAGAGCTTCAGACTGTCAAACACCAAAAGAAACACCAAACTCTGAAACCAAACTTAAACCTTGATCCGGTGTCATACCACATACCTCAGGCGGCCAATAGCCGTAGGGAATGGGAGGTCTGCCAGTATGATCAGTCTCCATGGTCTTAATCCTGTCGAGAATGTCATTATAAAAGTTGAGGTAATTGAAGAAGCCGAGTTTGTCTGGGACTGCGTAGTGAGAGCCAATTATTGACACCATCTCATCTGTCAGACCAACAGGACGTATCAAAGCACGCTTGAACTGTGGGAGAGACAGAAGAGAAAGTTCAGGTTAATCATAAATAGCTACATTATGTTAGGATCTGTTAACCCACACAGGAAGCCAGCAAGTGGTCTCACATTTATGTTGGACTTCTTCACATAACAGTGACCGAGATTCAAAAGTAATTTCATGGTCTGAGCAAATGTCAATCAAATAGCATTCGTAATGCACAAGTGCCAGGGAGTGACCAACTTTAGCACAATCCAAACACCTCCATTTGATGTTCCATAGCATTATCATCACAGCATTAACTCGGAGCAGGAGTAGGCCATTCAGCCTCTCAAGGTGAAAGTGTGGGCTGCAGATGCTGGAGATTAGAGTTGAGAGTGTGGTGCTGGAAAAGCACAGCAGGTCAGGCAACATCCGAGGAGCAGGAAAATCGGTGTTTCGGGCAATAGCCCCTTCCTGATGAAAGGCGTATGCCCGGAACGTCGACTCTCCTGATGCCTCGGATGCTGCCTGACCTGCTGTGCTTTTCCAGCACCACACATTCAGCTCCTCAAGCCTGCTGCAAGATGTTTGATCTCACCTTGGCCTCAACCCCACTTTCCTGCCTGCTGTCTGTAACCCTTCAGCCTATTACCAATTAAAAATCTGTCTATCTCCTCCTTACATTTATTCAGTGTCCCAGCACCCAATGCATTCTAGTGAATTCCACAGATTCACAATCAACATCTTGGGTTTTGCCTTTGACCAGAAGCTGAACCACCCTGTCATCATGAATCAGAAATACAGTGAAAAACCCTCTACTCGCTCGAATGAGTGAAGCTCCCCCAAAATGCAAGAAGCTGAACATATCCAGGATTGGTTGACCAACACTTCAATCCTCAGCTTAAACAGTCAGTCCCTCCACCAATAACACAGTGTTTATCATCTACAAGATGCACTGCAGTGACTCATCAAGGTACTTTCAGCACCTTACAAACCATGACCTCCACTGTCTAGAAGGACAAGGGCAACAGATACTTGGGAAAACCACTCCCCTATAAGTTCCTTTCCAAGACATGCACCCTCCTGCCTTGAAGATATATCACCCTTCCTTCACTGCGACTACATCAAACCTCTGGGATTCCCTTTCTAACTGAACTATGGGTAATCCCTACACCAGATGGACTGCAGCGGGTCGAGGCAGTGGGCAATTAGAGATGGACAACAAATGCTGCCCTGGCCAATGATACTCACAAAGATGAAGCAGAGAGTGAACCCTAGGTTAAAGGAAAAGGAAAAATATTTGACAGGAATGGCAAATGGATTGGTCAAATGTTATGTGGAGAAGGCATACGCGCAGAGACTGTTCAGTTGAAGCAGTCGTCTTGTCATTTCAAGTAATTTTTTAAAATGCAAAATCCAGTCAGTTCTCAGCGTTGTAAAGTTACACCCTTGCATGGATGCTCCCATATGTGAAGTGAAACAGCCTACTGCCTTGCCAGTTAAAAATCACAAATCTGAAGGCATAGGGTTATAAGAACTAAGATCAGGACTAGGCAATCCAGCTCCTTAAGCCTGTTTCACCATTTGGATACTATCGTGGTTGATCTCATCGCGGTCTCAAATAGATTTTCTTGCCCACTCTCCACAAACCTTCAACTCTCTGCTAATTAAAATCTGTCTCTCTCCTCCTTAAATATATTCAGTGTCCCGGTATCCATTGTACTCTGCGATAGTGAATTCCAACTACTCACCACCCTTTGAGAGAAGTCATTTCTCCTCATGTTTTAAGTATGCTACCCCTTATCCTAAATCTATGATCTCTCGTTCGAGATTGTCCCACAAGGGGAAACGGCTACATCTACTTTGTCAATCCCTTCAGCATCTTATAAACAAATAACCTCAATTATTCCAATAAGCCAAGTGGGGAGTATTTTGTTCGGATAATCGATCTGATCGTAAACAAGCGGTAATGTACGAGTGCTGGTTATCCGAGTATTTCTCGGTTATCCAGAAATGCATGCCACAATGCCGTTTAATCTATCGTAAACAAGAGGTAATTTGAGTGCCAGTTATTGAACACTTCTCGGTTACCCGGCAATGCACATCATAATGCCATTTAACTGACAACTGAATGCTGAGTAGTTTAATGCCGTTTTTCCGGGACCTTGAGGTCTTATTCAGATAATCCAAAATTCGGATAATTGATGTTCAGCTAATCGAGGTTGTACTGTACCTCAATTAGATCTCCTCATTCTTCTAAATTCTAGTTAGAGTGGCCTAAACTGCTCCATCTCTCCACATAATACAAGCCTTTTCATCTTTGAAATTAATGTAGAATTACTCTAGTGAACTCTCTAAACATTGATACAGCTCTGCTTTCATGGGATATTGGGCAAACTAGATGTAAATACAAATAATATACATGCATGCAATGGTTACAACAGAGCAGCCACTTCATACTCTGTGTAATGTACTATGTAACAGAGCTGGACAAAACATGAAACACATAAAATCACTCACCTATAAATGCACACAGTCAGCGCAAGAAGTAAAATAACTTGCATCAAACAGTCGCAAAGTAATGGAACCTATGCTCCAAAGTAAAATTAGGCCTGGGCCAAAGGAATGAATTCATTTTCTCTCCATTTCCCTCCTTCACCCCTGTTCATCTGTTACTGATGCTTAGCGTTGAATTTGGGCAAACATCACTCTGTTTCTAATGCGTGTGGAGTCCAAAACTCACTTTAGCTTCCCAACTTGAGAGAACTTAATGATGAAAATTCACGAGCAGAAAGACATTATACAAAGAGTCTAAACTCTGTAATAATGTGAGAAAGTAGCAGGAAATCACGCTATATTCCAACAATTGGCAGTGAATCTGTGCATTTTATAGGTTGGCATGGCATCAAGTTGTATGGAATTGTTATGTGTAATTACCTTACTGAATAACTATATATTTTCACCATAGAATTAATTGTAAATATATCGGTGTGTGTGATATGGAATTTCGCAGTCATGGATCACAGACGTAATAAAAACAAACAATCCTCAGAGAGTTCACTTTAAAACAAGCAGAAGGTTTTGCCAGTGAGTGTGTTATCATCTCGTTACGTGAGACAAACAAATTTCACAACCTTCATCTTCACAAAGAACCAAAAGCCCCAAGTCTTTTCCAAATGAAGTCACCCACCTTGTCTGATGGTTACTTTCCTTCCAGGGAATTCCCTGAGAACCTTAGAAAATGATCCAGCACAGGAGGGGGCCATTTGGCCCATCTTCTTCATGCCCGACCCCAAAGACACGCAGATGCCCTTTCTAATCCCATCCTCCTGCACGTGGCCCATAGCCCTGCAGCTTACAGCACGTAAGGTGCAGGTCCAGGTAATTTTTAGAACAGTTTAGGATCTCTGCCTCCACCATCAACTCAGGCAGTGCATTCCAGACACCCCCTGTGTCAAAATGTTTGTCCTCATGTCTCTCTAATCCATCTGGCATTTGGCTTGAATCCATGAATCTTTTTTTTCCCTATAAACTGGGTGTATTTGCAGTAACGTGCTTATTTTTGGAGGAACACATCTGCTGTGTGCCCCCAAGAATCTCACTTTTCGGTACCCTCTACTCAGTCATAGAATCAGAGAATCCCTACAGTGTGGAAGCAGGCCATTCGGCCCATTGAGTTCACACTAACCCTCTGAAGAGCATCCCACCCAGATCCGCCCTCCCCCCTCTCCACCCTATCCTTGTAACCCTGCATTTCCCTGGCCAATCCGCCTAACCGACACATCTTTGGATTGGGGGAGGAAACCCAAGCAGACATGGGGAGAATGTAAGAACTCCACCCAGACAGTCATTGAGGGTGGAATCAAACCCAGGCCCTTGGCACTGTGAGGCAGCAGTGCTAACCACTGAGTAGTAACAGCCTGACAGAACAGGAGTGTTAGACTAGGCAGGATTTAGCACACATTGGTACCTTCAAAGTCATCCCATACTGCTCTTCTGCAATAATCATCAGGAAACCTCCCAAGTGAGGGAATGGGTGGGTGGGTGAGTGAGTGTGACTGAGTGGGTAAATTGGTGATTGAATGCATATTTTAAAGGATAGGTGTGGGTGAATGTGTGGGCACACCAGTCAGGTGGAATTGGACATACACCCACGCTTTGCCTCCTTCTTTTGGCAGCCTGGGAGAGGAGGTAAACCCAGGTTGAAAGACAACCTATTTTTGCGTAAAATCCACTGAGCTGAGAGTGTGCCCCAGCCCCAGAGGCAAACCAAGATCAGTTTAATTAAATCCAACTCCTTAGCTCAGCCCCAGTCCCCACCCTTTTCCCTGGTGATCAAGTGTATTGACCTAGTGTGGTTTTGTCTTAAGCACTACTTCTTAATCAAAAAGGCAAGGAAAAGTGAGATAACAGCACAGAGGCCAGTATCCTGTCACCAAGTCACTCTATATTTACATGTGTGCTGTACACTAGCCAGCTCAAAGCCAATTCCTGGACTGAGGAGACCACCTGAATCTCCTGTTTTTTAAAAAATTTAAAACGAGGTGGGCAGATATTTGAAGTATTGCAGGGCTGAGGGCTATGGTGAGTTAGCATGAAAGTTGAAATAACTCCAGAGGGGCTGATATCCTGTCACCAAATCACCCTTTATTCACACGTGGAGAGTCCGTGACACTGATCTAGCTCCCCCACTGCCAGCTCTCAGAGTGAACTGGATGTCTCTGAATCTCCTGGTTTTTTTTTTGAGGATGTTGATGTTTATATAATGTTCACAGTTTGCATCCACATCTCCCCTGTCCTCAACACGAGTTAAGCAAGGCTGAGTTGACAGGGATGCCAAGCTGAGAGATAATAATTTTATTGGGTGTGAATGCTGAACCCCTGGGTGTTGATCAAGCAACCTGACCAGGTCCCCAGCTATTTACGAAGGTGCTCAGCTGCTGTCAAATTACCTCACACATCGAGCTGTTGGGGGTGTCGCAGGTGAACGAGCTGTCATTGAGACATTCCAGCCTCAGCTTCATTTGAGCAGCCCCAGAACCCCATTTACAAGATATACTCTGAAAGTTTATATTACTCTCTCTCTCTCTCCCTATACATATATATTTATATAATTAAACCTGGATGAAAAATTAAGGATTATGTAAATAAATAAAGAATTATGAATCTCCTGTTTATATGTCAGCCAGGGCTCCCTGATTGGCCCAAGTTAACAACTCCAATTAGGGAACTCCTAGTCAATGAAATCCACCTGACTACAATTCCAATCACGACTAAAGGTTTAATCAGTTAGCTCTGCTGCTTGACACTTCTGCGATATAATTTAATCAGTTCTTTTTACTAGTCACTGAGAGGAGGCACTGATGATATCACTGGACAAATAATCCCGACGGATGTTCTGGAGTCAGGGATTTGAATCCCACCATGACAGATGGTGAAATTTGAATTAAATAAAAACCTAACCTAATGGAGAACATTGTACTGAAAATCCATCTTGTTCACTAATGTCCTTTTGGGAAGGAAATCTACCACCTAAGGAAAAACAAAAGGTGTAAACGAACACAAGTAAATAATAATTTTAGTTTTCCTTTCAGTGTTTAGAATTTTCACGATGCACGTTTCAATACAACGTCATTAGAAGTAGATATTGTCAGTTGACTATTGGTATGATCCTTCTGCCTGGAAGAATTAATTATTACTTGGAACAAAGTGTAATTTGTTCCCCCTGTTTTGTTCTCTACGTTCACCTACATGTGACTCCAGACCCACATCAACATAGGATGGCCTTTAATTGCCCTCTGGGTAATTAGGGATGGTCTATAAATGCTGACCTCAGCAGCAATGCCCACAATCACAATCAAATGTTTAAAATAATAATTCGTTGCTTTGGGATTTTTTAATTGAAATTCATGTTTACTGCTGTGGCAAACTCTAACTTTCTGAAATTTGCTCACTGCCCCCCCCCCCCCAATGTGGGAGGAAAAATTGAAATTTAGTTCCTCCAATGCAAAACATTGGACAACCCAACCCTAGAGATGGAGATCCCACCTTCAATAGCACACACAGTGGAAGTATGCAGACAACATCAGGCTCTATGGGTGTGGAGAACGTAACACCGTAAGACGTTTGAGCAGAAAGCAGGCCATTCAGTCCTTCAAATCTGCTTTGTCATTCAATCATGGCTGCTTTCTCAACCCCATTCTACCATTTTCTCCCTGCAACCCTTGATCCCCTTGACTATCAAGAACCTATCTATCTCAGTCTTAAATATGCTCAATGGTGGGGGAATCCAAGATGGCGGCAATCTAACAGTTCTGCCTGGCTGGGCTCTGCACCATAAGCCAAGTAAAGAGGTGCTCCCACCCGCCCCTTACTAGCCAGTTCTGAAAAGATTCAGCAGAAACAAGCTCCCAGAACTTTTAAATATTGATTTTAATGTTTACAGAAGAAAAAGATGACAAAAGGAAAGGGATTGCGAGGATTACAGGGCACTTCCCTGCAGCAATGGACACACCTGCGCTGACTCCCACAGAGGCGCCTTTGATCTCACTGGAGCAGCAGAACTTAGTCTTAGAGTTGGTGAAATTCCGAGAGAAGATCCGACGCAGTGCTGGCAGAGTCTCGCACCGGACTGGAACCAATCTCTGCCATGCTAGAAAGCAGGAGATCCATCCATGAGCATGGGCGAGGTCAAACAGAGAACTGCAGCGGCAGAGATCTCGGCGAGGCGGATCCAGGCGCTGGAAAGTCAGGTGCGGCCCTTAAACGACCAGATGGACAACCTCGAAAATCGAGATTGAAGAAAGAACGTACATATACTCAGGCTGTCAGAAGCAAAGAAGGTGAGCACCTGGTCAGCTTCCTGGAGCAATGGCTCCCACAGCTCCTGAGACTGGGAGTCGAGTCAGGCTAAGTGTGAATGGAGCTGGCCCATCAGATCATGGTGCATAGGTCCGGGCTGGCTCTGCACCCTGCCCAGTCCTAGCGCGGTTCCAGTGCAATAAAGGGAAACAAATGGTTATGGAAGCCTCCGGAATGCTGGGGAAAGACTCACAGGCCCTAATTTACAAGGGATCAAAAATTATGTTTTTTTCAAGACTTTTCGAGGGCTGTGATTAGAAAAGGGAGATCATATGATGAAGTAAGAAAGAGGCTGAGAGACCTGAACATCCAATATGCAGTAAAGTACCCAGGTGTGTTGTGCTTCAGCCATGGAGAGTCCATGTATAACTTTGACTCAGCAGAGAAGGCAAAGGATTTTTTGGATTCTTTAGAACAGACTGGCTGGGTTAAATATTATGGACAATAGTGTATCCTTGACTCTCTCAGTTGTTTATTTTATATACCTGACTCTGTTTTGAGAAGGAGTGGGGTTGGGGATGTTTTCTTATCTCACTTTTCCTTTCTTATGCTTTTTTTTTGCTTATTCCTGTTTATCCCTTTGTTAGTTCTTGGCTTGGGGTGGTCATTTCTTTAACTGATTACAAACAGGGTTGACGCTTGAAGTGGGGGGATGAGGTTGGACTGGAAGCCCACTTTTAGCTTACACGTGTTTTATTTGTTTTTGTATTGCTGGGGTTTGGGGCATGGCTCCAGCCGAAAGGAGCTATGGTGGTATTAGGAAGTAGGATGAGTACTCCCTATGGGCAAAGCGGGGGAAGTCTCCAGCTGCTGGGTTTTTGTTTAGTTTAGTCCGAGTTTTTGTTTTCTTAGTGTTTGTAGTGGGACTTTCTAGACTTCATTAATCCTATTTTGTCTCCACTCGGCACACCATGACTGGGCCTCTTCCTCTTGGGTGGGCAGGGGCCACTTTCGATGGTTATGGCTAGTTGTTTGTTTAGATGCTGCACCTGGAACATAACAGGGAGTCACTCACCGGTCAAAAGAAGGAAAGTGCTGTCAAATCTCAGAAGGGCGAGGGTTGATTTTGCTCTGCCACAGGAAACACACTTGAATGATAACGAGCATTTAAAGCTACAGCAGGGAAGGTTTGACAAGGTGTTCTTTTCATCTTTCAATTCTAAAAGTAGAGGAGTGGCTATATTAATATGGAATAACCTTCCATTCCAGTTAAAGACCAAATTATGATAAACGTGGATGGTTTGTTATCCTCAAAGTCTTAATACACGGGGAGGAGTGTGGCATCTTGAATGTCTACTGCCCCCCCTGCAAACCCCCTCAAATTTTTAATTGATGCACTTTCTAGTTTGATGGCTCTTGGGGTGCACCATACAACTATAGGGGGGAGACTTTAATCGTCTCATAGATCCTGAGGTGGATTGGATGCCAAGGGGTCTCTCAGGCATCTCCCCGCAACCCAAGCAGTTGTTGGACTTGTGTGGGGAGTCGGGGCTGGTAGATGTGTGGAGGTGTCTTCACCCTAAGGGTGGGGATTTTACCTTCCACTTCAACCCGCACAAGTGCCACACAAGGATAGATAAGTTCTGTGTTCTGTCAATCGTTCTGGATTCGATATTATCCTGCAGAATTGGGAAGATAGCCATTTCGGACAATGTGGCAGTGTATGTGGAGGTTAAGGTCAGGGGTAATGGTACAGGTACACAGCACTGATGCATGCATCCATTTCTGTTGAAAGACAGCAAGGTTATTGAGCACTTCACAAGGGAGTTTAAGACTTCCTGGGACATTAGCTCGGGTACGGCCAGTAATCCATTGGTGCTCTGGGAGGCCACCAAGGCTTATTTAATGGGTTATAATTATTTCATACTCAGCGACCAGGAAGAGACAGAGGGGAGAGCAGCAATATATACTTGAGGCCTGGCTGGAGGCAGCCGAGGAGGTGTACTATGACAGGCCGTCTGTGAGTAAATTGCAGTGGGTTACGGTTCTCTGGGCTGCTCTGAACTCTGTACTCACTCAGGCAGAGAAGAGAGAAGTCTCCTTCGCAAAGCAAAGATTATTTGAGTACGGTGATAAGCCAGGTAGATACTTGGCATATCTGGCCAGGAAGAAGAGTGTCCACAATCGATCCTCTCCATTAGGGAGGGTAGTGATACTCTCACCCATGACTCCATAAAGATCAACGCAACATTCAGGAAATTCTATGCAGAGTTATACCGGTCGGAGGGAATTGAGGAAGGGCTGGCAAGAATGGGATCCTTTTTTGAGAACTTGGCCTCCTTTCTGAATGCCTCTCTAACAACACAAGAGAGTCGAGATGCAGCAAGGCAGCTCCAAAGGGGCAAAGCACCTGGCCTGGGTGGGTTCCCGAGCAAGTTCTACAAGGAGTTTATCAATATGTTGGCTGAGCCAATGTCGAGTATGTGTAATCATTCATACAGTCAGGACTGCCTTCCGTCCTCTCTTAGGGAAGCCAATATCTCTTTTATTCTTAAGAGAGGGAAAAGTCCTGAGGACTGTGCCTCGTACAGACCTATCTCGCAGCTGAACGTAGATTTTTAAATTCTGTCTAAAATGCTAGTATTGAGATTGGAGAAAGTACTGTGTTCGATAGTAAAGGAGGACCAGACAGGTTTTATTAAGAGTCACAGTTCTTCCAATAATATTAGAAGAGTGTTAAACACAGTACAGGCGTGCCAGCAGAGACCAATCCCGGGCTTGGTGGTCTCCTTAGATAAGAAAAGGCGTTTGACCAGGTGGAGTGCCCGTATCTCTTTTATGCCTTGGAACTTTGGGGTGGGGGGGGGGGTTAGTTGGTGGTGGGGGGGGGGGGGGGGGTGGTGGGAAGTGGTGGAAGGGGTAGAGGTGTGGGCTTTGCCATGTGGGTGGCAGTGTTATATCACAATCCCATTGGGGTGTCTTTACGAACGGGATAAAATTTTGTATTGGGAGAGGCAGCCGATAAGGGTGCCCTCTCTAGCCGCTGCTATTCACTTTTGTGATTGAACCGTTGGTGGAGGCTGTTCGGAAGGACTCTATAATAGCTGCCCCAGAAGTGGGAATAGGAGAGTGTACAATCACTCTCTATGCTGATGATGCTCTTCTCATTTGAGCTAACCTGACAAAGTCTGTGCCCCATGTAATACAAAAGATTAATTTGTTTGGTACGTTTTGGGGGTAGATTAGATTAGATTAGATTACTTACAGTGTGGAAACAGGCCCTTCGGCCCAACAAGTCCACACCGCCCCGCCGAAGCGTAACCCACCCATACCCCTACATCTACATCTACCCCTTACCTAACACTACGGGCAATTTAGCATGGCCAATTCACCTGACCTGCACATCTTTGGACTGTGGGAGGAAACCAGAGCACCCGGAGAAAACCCACGCAGACACCGGCAGAACGTGCAAACTCCACACAGTCAGTTGCCTGAGGCGGGAATTGAACCCAGGTCTCTGGCGCTGTGAGGCAGCAGTGCTAACCACTGTGCCACCGTGCCGCCCACAGGTATAAAATTAATTTTATGGAATGGGAGGCCATGCCCGTGGGGGCCCTTTTGGGAGTACCTGGCCTTTCAGATGGTCACAAAAACAGTTCCTGTATCTGGGCATTTTTATCACCTCTGCTCTTCACCAACTGTGCAGAACCAATTTTGTACAGTTGTTTGAGAAGGTAAAACAAGACCTTCAGCAATTGGAAGGGTTACCGATATCATGGTTAGGTCAAATAGCTTTGATTAAAATGAATGTTCTTCCTCGCCTACTATACCCTTTGGGAAAGTTGCCATTATTGTTGCCTAGACAAGTGCTGCGGAGGCTTATTGGTTGGCTTGGGTCATTCATTTGGCACCGTAGGCATCCTCTTATTAAATTTGCTAAGTTGCAACTTCCACAGGGACCGGGAGGGGTAGATCTCCCAGACTTTAAACAATATCAAGTAAGCTCCTTATTGTCCTATATGAGTGATTGGGTGTGTAAAGATCCGAGATCAATATGGCTTGACATTGAGGCCTCCCAGACAAAATGTCCCCTCCTCAATTTACTATTTGTGGATAAGATGAAAACTGTTGCTGAGTACTGTGGAAGTCTAATTGTTATAAAAACGGTCAAAGCATGGAGAATGATGCAGGAGAGTGAGGATAATTTACAAAAGACCTCCTCGTTCACCCCCTTAGTAGGAACACCAGGATTCAGGCCAGGATCAATGGCTTCTGGCTCTAAAGTGTGGGAAGCCAGGGGAGTCTCCTGTCTGTGAGATCTACTTGAAGGACATGTCTTTTGGCCAGTTGAGTCATAAATGTGAGTTATCCAGTAGGGACCTGTTCTGTTATTTCCAGATCTGGGACTACATACAGAAAAGGACCAGGCTCTTGTCTCGGCCCTATAAGTCCGACATGGAGAGAAGAGCGCTTCGGTGTGTGGACGCTTTTTCGGTCAGTACCGTCTACCACCTACAGAGAGGGTGTACCCTCGAAGATATGTAAAGACTTTATGGAGTCCGGAATCAGGAATGGGGAACAGAAATCTCGTTGGAAGTATGGGTGGATATCTGGGAGAATGTGAAAAAAATTTTGATTTGCAATAAAGCGCAGGCTGTGCAACTAAAATTTCTCCACAAGGTCCGTTTGGCCCCAGGACGACTAGCAAAACTTAAGAAAGGAGCATCCCCAAGATGTTCTAAGTGCAAACCAGACACTGGTACTCTTATACACTGAATATGGTTGTGTCATAAGATCTGTAGGTATTGGGGTGCCATAGCGAATGTGTTGGAGAGGATCTTGGGAACGGAAGTTAAGGCAGATCTGGTATCCCTCCTTCTGGGACCGCCAAACCTGCCTTCATTAGATGAGAATGGGAAGAAGTTACTGAACATTTTCACGTGCAACGAAGAAGATTCTGATGAGCTGGATCTTGGAAAAACCCCTGGTCTTATGGAATGGCGTAGGTTAGTGTTGGAATATGGCCCCCTGGACCTTTTAACAAATGTGGTGCACCAGAAAACAAGGCTATTCTTTAAGAAGTAGCGGCCCTCCTTGAGCCACATAGACAGGGACTTATCAACCACACTGATTAGGGCCTTTGTATAGTCACAAAGGCTGCCAGATTTGGTGACCCGGGGGCCCCAAGGGTGGGAAGCCTGAATAAATGAATAAATAGGCATATTAGCTGATACTCCCGTTGGTGGAGCCGTGGAGGGGGAGCGTCGAGAGATGTAAATTAAGTTAAGTTAGTTAAGTTCAATTCAGGTTAATTTAGTTTAATTTGTTATGTTTAATTATTTATTGAATTGCAATCTCCGTGATAGTTTTGGTTTGTTCTGTAGAGTAGTACGTGGGTTATTGTTATTGTTGTTGTAGCATAAGGTTGTTGTATTATCTTTTGTACTGCTATAATTTTGTGAAAAAATAAAAACTTTTTTCAATAAAGAAAATTATACTCAATGACCTGGCCTCCACAGCTTTCTGTGGCAGTGAATTCCATAGATTCACCACTGTCTGGCTGAAGAAGTTTCTCCTTATCTCAGTTCTAAATGGTCTCCCCTTTACTCTCAGGCTATCCCCTCGGGTTCTAGTCTCTCCTATCAATGGAAACATCTTCCCAACATCTACTCTGTCTAGGCCATTCAGTATTCTGTAAGTTTCAATCAGATTCTCCCTCAAGCTTCTGAGCCCCATCCAGTATAAAGCCAAAGGCCTCAAACATTTCTCATGCGTTAAATTTTCATTCCTGGGACCATTCTCATGAACCTCCTCTGAACACACTCGATGGCCAGTACATTTTTCCTGCGATATGAGGTGCAAAATTGAGCACAATACAGGGGAACCTCAATTATCCTAACGTGATGGGCGGGCACTATTTTGTTCGGATAATCGATTATTCGGTTAATCGATTAAATGCCTTTCCTCTGGGGCTTGGAGTTTTTAAAGTCTGCTCCTTGTTCAGGAGATAAGGCAGCAACACAAGGCGTGCCAAGTCTCGCCCCCCTCCCCCAACCCCACCCCTGACCGACACCAGCCCCCTGCCCCCCCCCCCCGCCCCAACCCCATGCACTACCTCCCCTCGCCCCCAATACAGACCCCAACCCAACCCTGTGCACACCTCCACCCGCCCCCAATGCCTCCCGCCCCCCGACATCCCCCCAACCCTGTGCAACACTGGCCCCTGCTGGTCCCCCCACCCCCAAAACCTGTCCGCCCCGCCCCCTCTCCGGGGCAGCTGTACTGGACACCAACAACAAGACTGCTGCTGCAGTTGCCTGAGTGGGGTAAGTCTCAAATAGAACACACACACACACACACACACACACACACACACACACTTTGACAGGTTCCACCTTTGCCCTGTACAGGACAATGTTGGAGAGATTATGTGGGGACTGGGGGTTTAGGGTACACCCCTGTGTAGAACTCCATGGAAAGTGTGGGGAGAGAGAGAGGGCAGGCAGTGAGTCATTTGGAGACGGTGCCTGTTTAATCACTGTAATCAAAAACAACATGATCACTGTTGGAAACACGTCTTTGATGTAATGTTTCCATCAGGACCTCCAGATCTCCTTCGGATTATCCGATTTTCGGATAATTGGTACTTAGATAATCGATGTTCCTCTGTACTTCAAATGTATTCTGACTAGAGCCTTATAGAGCCTCAGGAAGTACACCCCTGCTTTTATATTCAAGTCCTCTCAAAATAAATGCCAACATTAAGTCTTTGTCAACAAATGAATATGAATTGCAGGAAATAATTCGGCCCATTGTCTAATCTCAGGGTGTTAATGCTGTTTGTTGATGTTCCCACAGCATTTCTCTTTCAATTCCCTCTGTTGCCACTACCTCTTAATTTTTTCAACAACTTCAGATAAATATCCGACTTATAAACCATGTTCCTTCCTTGTGGCTTACCTGATTGTCTGTCACCGTCCCAAGGTTTAGCTTGTCCAAGTCACGAAATGGTGGCAATATGTCAATCCCATGGTATTTATAATAAGTAGCCAGTTGCTTCATGAGGGTCTCCACACACTTCATGACATCTGGGTCAAACTCAGGCTTGACATCTCCAAGGCTGTGAAGACATAACCCAGTTACACAGTCATCTCAGAAAGCATGTTTTAACATGATTGTTTTGGTCTCAGCACGTTTCACTGCTTTCAGTGTAAAAAGAGACAGGTTAATTATTGTTTTACACCCATGATCAATGTTGAACTCCAAATTGTGAGATTAGTAAGTGCTAAGGTCTCTTTCATTTGGCCTATTTATTTGGATACAAAGCAAGAGGATGATGTTTCAGATGAATATGGTGTTTGACTTCAATCGGGTCTCGGACTAGCATTGAATCCATTTAGAGATTGCATATAATCAACAGTCGAGAGCAATTACTATAATTATGACTGATTCTACTCACTATGCTGGAGCTTCCACTACCTGTAGACTTAGGTCTTTCTGCACATCATTGGGGTTGAAGCCTATTGATAAATAGATATGGAATTGATACAGAATCAATCTCATTTATCTCATACTCCTTAATTTAACTCTTAAATGCAAGGCTTTATCTGATCATGATTAACTGGACCAATATATTTAGCTGCAATTTGGTTAAAACCTCTACTTCCATATGCTTTCTGTCAACATTTCCCAGTTCAAACTCCAGAGTCCACATTTAAGGTGGAAACTTACCATGCTGCGACTACACCCTCCTGCAGCTGGGGGGCACTGTCAGGTCTCCATTTTGTTTTTGTGCAGTAGTCAAATCTATTTCTCTGCTTTCAAACTGTCATATGTTTTATATAGAACATGGAACAATACAGCACAGGAACAGGCCCTTCAGCCCACCATGTCTTTGCTGACTGTGATGCCATTCTAAACTAATTCCTTTTGCCTGTACATGATTCACAAGATATAGGAGCAAAATTAGACTGTTTGGCCTATCGAGTGTGCTCCACCATTTTATTATTGCTGTTGCATTTCTCAACCCCATTCTCCTGCTATCTCTCTTTAATCCTTGATCTCCTTTCCAATTAAGATCCTATGCCTCTCTGTCTTAAGAACACTCAATGAATTGGCCTCCACAGCTTTCTGTGGCAATGAGTTCAACAGATTCACCACCTTCTGCTGAAGAGATTCCAGCTCATGTTAGTTCTAAAGGGTTGCCCCTTCACCCTGATGCTGTACCCTTGGGTCCACAGTCTCTCCTACGAATGGAAACATTTTCTCCACGCCCACTTTATCCAGGTCTCTCAGTGTTCTGCAAGTTTCAATGAGATATTTCGCCCCATATCCTTCTAAACTCCATCGAATATAGAATCAGAATTCTCAACCACTCTTTATATGACAAGCCTGTCATGCCAAGTCATTCTTCTTCTGGATCGCCTCCTACGTTAACAAATCCTTTCTTAGATAGTGGGGGGGTCCAAAACTACTCACAATATTCTAAATGCCATCTGACCACAGCCTCAGCAGACCATTCCTGCTCTGTATTCCTCTTGGAAATGAATGCCCACATTGCATTTGTCTTCCTAACTGCCAACTGAACCTGCAAGTTAACCTTAAGAGAATCCTGAACTGGGACTTCCAAGTCCCATCGTGCTTCAGACTTCCGAATGCCTTGCCCATGTCAAAAATAGTTTGTCTCCATTCTTTTGGTCATTCGTAATTAATGATGAATAACCCTTGCCTCAATAAAGTTTAGCAATTCAAGTTAGTTATAATTTTGCTGATAGTGAAAAGAAAATTAAGAAAAAAACACTCAATAAGTGGAAAACTATTGTCTCAATTACTAATCATCAGGTGCATTAGACTAAATTCTAGATGGCCGTTCTAGATGTGTAAGAGCTTCCCCAAGCAAGATGCTCTCTTTTCAAGCTGGCAAGTTATTATGCCTGAGAAAAAAGCACTTGCTAATTCAGTGATGATCCTGAAATTATTCAAGTAATAGTCTAGTACTCACTGGATCAACTGTATCAGCAAATAAATCCCTCCAATGCAACTACAATATCGTGTCAGTACTTGTTGTGAGGCTGCGTCATCTAAGTACACTAGCAAGATTTCACCAGTAATGAATCAGTCATGTTCTGTCAGGTTCATTTCCTAATGTTGATCATCACAGTCCAAAGATATGCAGGTCAGGCGAATTGGCCATGCTAAATTGCCTGTAGTGTTAGTGTTAGGTGCTTTAGTGAGAGGGAAATGGGTCTGGGTGGGTTATTCTTCGGAGGGCTGGTGTGGACTTGTTGGGCCGAAGGGCCTGTTTCCACACTGTATGGAATCTAATCTAATCTAAACAAAAAAATTACACGCTTTCCCATCTGAGCTCAGCCACTTTGAGATGTTAATCCTTTTACACTGGGCATCCTGGCTTGGGGCACATCTGTTCAACTCCCTCAAACCAATGCTGGCATCAAAATGAAGATGCTAGTTTCTCTTTGCCCAGATCAGCTAGTCTTGCAGTAAACAATCCTTAAAATCTTCATAAACTTCAACCCACTCACGTTTTTCTAATTCTAGGTCATCGATTTCCACATATGCCGAGAGCTGTCTGCTGGAAGAATCAAAGGTTTACCCACCACGGTAAAGAATGGCAATTGAGGAAGGAAATTCACAAAGTAAGCCTGTGGTGATCCAAAGAGATGGCGTTGTGATATTGGTGTGTCCAGGTTTACACAATAAGGAATCGGGGAGAAACCTCTGATCTTGCCTGACCGGCAAGTCACGAAAACCTGACAGCAATTAAAAGTGTCTCAGATCACACAATTCTAGAATGCCAGGAAACTTGTAGTATCATTTTACCCACACTCACACAATTCTGCATCACTGTATTCCCCACCTGCTCATGTATCTGTCCAGATTTCTCTCAACCATGGCCATTGTATCTGCTTCCACCACCTTCCCTGGCAGCACGTTGCAAGCACCTACAATCGTCTGTGTAAAAAACTTTCCTTAATTGTAAATGATAGTAAATTGAGGTATATAATCAAATGTTAAATTGATGAGTTTTATATTTATAGTCTCTGCTCAAATCAACCCCTCTGCTGTCCAATTTACCTGAAGATTGTATTTGTTCTTGACATTCTCCATGTACAACACTAGGGGGAGATTGCATAGCTTCTGAGAATTGAGAGCTATGCATACAATTCTCTGTGATTCTCTTTACCTACACTGTCCTTTCTTTAAGGCACTGGGCTGTTGTGATAGATGTTCACATTCATCATTATGATCAGAGTAAATGCAGAAGTCCAGACTCTAGGTCGTGGTAAAAATTGACCATTGTTGTGGTAGTCATCAACATCAGACCTTTCTAAAGGACATCTGGATAATATTTAAGAATGGCATATTACTTTCCCACTCTCGTGACTTTCAAACCACTTCCCTGGATGCTTCTCCTAAGCTCAGCTGAGGAAACATAAGGAACTTAAGACATAGGAGTATAAGGAGAGACCATTAAGCTCCCCCCACCCCCGCCCCCCCCCAACCATTCAATAAGATCCTGGCTGACCTTTGACCTCAACTCCATCTTCCTATCCATCTCCATATCCCTGGGTTCCTTGAATTCAAGAACCTATTGATGTTGAAATTTTATATCCCAGGCTGATTCATGGAATGGCAAGAGTGACTGGAAAGGTTAGGTCTTCATTCACTGGATTAGAGTGGTGCTGGAAAAGCACAGCAGGTCAGGCAGCATCCGAGGAGCAGGAAAATTGATGTTTTGGGCAAAGGGCTTTTGCTCGAAACGTTGATTTTCCTGCTCCTCGGATGCTGCCTGACCTGCTGTGCTTTTTCCAGCACCACTCTAATCTAGACTCTGATTTCCAGCATCTGCAGTCCTCACTTTTGCCAACTTTATTGACTGGAGTTTAGAAGAATGAGGAGGGATCTCACAGAAACCTATAAAATTTTATTAGGATTAGACATTGTAAACACAGGAAGATTGTTCTGATGACCGGGGAGGCCAGAACCAAGGGTCATATTTTAAGGCATTATCGCTGTACCATTAATCAAGAGACCCAGGTAATGTTCTGGGGACCTGGGTTCAATCCCTACCACGGCACAGGGTGGAATTTGGATTCACTAAAAACCTGGAACTAAGAGTCAAATGATGAATCTATTGTCGGAAAAACCCACCTGGTTCATTAATGTCCTTTAGGGAAGTAAACTATCATCCTTACCTGGTCTGGCTACATATGACTCCACAGAATGTGGTTGACACTTAAGTGTCCTCTGGGCAACTAGGGCTGAGCAATAAGTACTGGACTCGCCAGTGATATCCACGTCGTATGAATAAATGTTAAAAAGGATACGCAGTATACCATTGAGGTAAAATTTCTTCACACAGAGAGTGATGAGCCTGTGGAATTCTCTGCCACAGAAAGCAGCTGAGACCAAAACATTGAATATTATCAGGAGGGAATAATTCTTAGGGATAAAGGGTGTGGTAAAGTGGGAACAGGGGACTGAGTTGGATGATTAACCATGACCATATTAGATAGCAGAGCAGGCTCAAAGGGCTGAATGGTCTACTCCTGCTCTATTTTTCTTTGCTTCTATGAATATTTTTTTTTAAAAGTCTATTGCTGCTAAAAACTGTATCTGAGTTGGCCAACACCTTGTTTAGAATGCAATATTCCTCAGAAAATTCCGTCTATGTCTATCCCACTATGTAGAATCCATCCAGCTTCCCTCCCACCAACACAGCCATTGCCAAATATTCACTTAACGTTTCTCGATGACATCAATGAAGTGCCTGTAGTTAATGGAGCCATCACACTTCAAGTCATATTTATTAAGTAAGATGTTAATCTCTTCAGGACTGAGAGGAACCCCGACAGTTTGGTCCAGGCATCGGAGGAACTGAGACCCTGTAATGAAAACAAAAAGGGTAAATGTTCACCATTTTAGAGGAACTCGAGGTTTCCATGGATATGGAAAGGCCTACGGGTTGCTGGTCCTCCCATGACCTAGTGAGAAATGTACTGTGTAACACTGGCCACAAGACCCTAGCCCATGGCTAGCTGCCGTCAATGGGGAAATCTCTTGGTCCACAATTTACCTCAGCAACAGTCCTTTGTGTCTTCAAAGGATAGAAAACAGAGAGTGTGATTACCATAAGGAGGGATTGAGGTGATGAGTCAGAACATTTAGAGTCAGAACTTTTACAGGACAGATAAAGGCCCTTCAGCCTATTATGCCCATACTGTTCATCAAGCATCTATCTATTCTAATCCCATTTTCTAGCATTTGCCCCATAGCTTTGTATGCTATGGCTTTTCAAGTGCTTATCTAAATGCTTCTGAAATGTCTGAAGGATTCCTGCCTCTGTCACCGTTTTAAGCAGTGAGGTGCAGATATCCTCTGACCTCTGGGTGAATTCTTTTTCCTCAAATCCCTTCTGAACCTCATGTTTCTTGCCTTAAAGCTGTGCCACTGGTTATTGACCCTTCTACTAAGGGGACACATTTCTCTCCATTTGTCTTGTCTAGGCACCTTAGAACTACATCTCCATTAGATTCACCCCTTCAACTGTCTCTGCTCTAAGGAAAACAACTCCAATTTGTCTTGTCTCTTCAGAGCTGAACCATTCCAGCCCAGGTAACTACCTGGTGAAGGGGACGGGGTGATATCGTAGGAATATCACTGAGCTAGTGATTGAACACCTCGTGTTCTGGAGACATCTACCATGGCAGATTTGAATTTGAATTTAATGATGAAAAGGAAATCTGGAATTATAAATGCTCACCTAACAGTGACCATATAACCATCGCAAAGACCCATTCAGTTCACTAATACCCTCTAGGGAAGGAAATTTGATATCCCTATGGTGTCTCACTATGACTCCAGACCCACCGCAATGTGATTGACTCTTAAATGCCCTCAAGGCAATTAGCGATGGGCAATAAATGCTGGCCTGGCTAGAAATCTCATGATGAATTTTTTTTAAAAAATCTCATTCTGTATCCTCTCTAGTACAATTTAAGGGGAAGCTGGATAATTGCGGAAAGAATAGAAGGATATATTGATGAGGAGAGACAGTGGAGGGTGTGGGGTCTCAGTCAAACCATAAATGCAGGCAGACCAGTTGGGCTGAATAACTGCTTTCTGTGTTGTGAAATTATCGTCATAAATTGATGTGGTTGTGTTGACAGCCTAAGCTGTTTTGCACTCATTACGCTAAAGGGGGTTGGACTGGTTATCAGAATCAGCAGGCACAATATGAATGATGATTAATTTCCAACTGTTCCCCTTCCGCCCTTCACCCAGAGGTGAACATGGGTCATGACAAACGTTTCATCACATCCACGTTCAAGATAAACACTGGAATCAAAAACCAGACAGCACATCCTGTACCCTTATTCATACACAATATCGTAGGTCTGAATAATTCTGAAGATAAGAACAATATGACAAATTAATATTTAAAAGCAAAGGGAAAGCAAGGTTGAAAACTCTCAAAAGTTAGGAGATTACCCTGGGCTCATACACTATATTTTATGGGTACAATCTTCCCAGCTGAGAATGGAAGGGAGCATTAAAGATCAAAGTGAGTGCCCAAGGAAGAGAAGGAATGAGAGTAGGAGCTGGGGAAGCAAGGTGAAGGAAAAGGTGGTTTTTGCTGTGAATGAATGAGACTATTCTCAAACAGAATAACTCGTGCTGGATTTTGCATTGGATCTGTCATTTTGCTTCACTGCATTTTCTTTCTTCTCCTATGGTCTTGTAGAGTTGGGATCTTTCTCCCCACTTTGGGTTTTTCTGAAATGGTGAGTAAGAGTTTCCTTAGAATAGGGTAAACGGTCACAGAGAAATGAAGTGGTAGACAAATATGAGGTGAAAAGACATGGAAAATGGCTGTGTTATGTATGGGGTGAGGATGTGTTTGTACAATTCTCAACATAGACTCAATGGGCTAAATGGTCTACTTCAGCTTCTACTTTTCTCATGGTCTTAACCTGCCAGAAGCAAATTTTTATCCTGTTGTTGAATGTAGCACTTAGCCAAAGGAAACAGTAAAGTTCAGAGACAATTGACAAGATGGAAATTGACATGTTGTATTGGTACCAGAATCCTGCAGACGGTGATGGTATATTACGCAGACAGCTTTTCAGCTGTTTCCCAGGGGAAAGAAATGATCTTTCAAACTTACTTGTGATATAACCGACATGTAACTTGTCATAATCTCCAAAATACTCAGATATTCGAATTCTTTTCATTAAAACCTTGTTCCTAATTTTGTCCTCAATAGCCTCGATACATGATGCATCCATTTCACTGTAAAGACAGAACAGGTAGATCAAAACATTTGAGGAAGGAAGTGGGATTTATTTTGAATCGTGCCACATCCTTAGAATGTACCTTGGTGCTCAGGACCAACAGAGGATATTTGAATGTCTATCACTGTTATGATAATAAACTCTTGATCCTTGGGGTTGAGAGTAGGGAGGTAAAATATTTCTGGGAATTCTCAGCATTGACTGTCTATTCCAGGAATTCCATGGCTTTAGGTCAAATATGCCGAATGGCACTTCCTGTTGATTACCACCTATATCCCTCCCTCAGCTTGTTCACTTACATGCTTCAGGGAAGCAACCCATGATACTTTAACCCATTAAGAATTAAGAAACTGTCTATCTCCTCTTTAAGATTATTTAGCGTTCCAGCATCCACCACTCACTGAGGTGGGAGGTGGGGTATGAATCTTACTGATTCACAATACTTTGAGAGAAGTGATCAGATGGGCTGAGGAGTGGTGAATGCAGTTTAATTTAGATAAGTGTGAGGTGCTGCATTTTTGGAAAGGCAAATCAGGGCAGGACTTGTACACTTAATGGTAAAGTCCTGGTCGGAGATTGTGGAGGGGTTGTGGTCGGTAGTGGGGGGGGGGCGGTGGGGAAGGTGTGCAGGTTCATTGTTCCTTTAAATTGGAATCGCAGGTAGATAGGGTTGTGAAGAAAGCTTTTGGAATGCTTGCCTTTATTGGTCAGTGCATTGAGTATCAGAGTTGAGAGGTCATGTTGCGGCTGTACAGGACATTGATTAGGCCACTTTTGGAATATTGCATTCAATTTTGGTCTCCCAGCTATTGAAAAGTTGTTGTTAAACTTGAAAGAAAAGATTTGCAAGAATGTTGCCATGGTTGGAGGGTTTGAGGTATGGAGAGAGGCTGAATAGGCTGGGGCTGTTTTCCCTGGAGCATCAGAGGCTGAGAGGTGACCTTATAGACGTTTATAAAATCGTGAGGGGCATGGTTTGGGTGAATATTCAAGGTCTTTTACCCAGAATAGGCGAGTCCAAGACTAGTGGGCATTAGTTTAAGGTGAAAGGGGAAGATATAAAAGGGGCCTAAGAGACAACTTCTTCACACAGAGGGTGGTGCGTGTAGGGAACAAGCTACCAAAGGAAGTGGTGGAGGCTGGTACAATGACAACATTTAAAAGACATCTAGATAGGTACATGTATAGAGGGATATGAGCCAAATGCTGTGAAATGGTACATTTAGGATATCTGGTCGAGAGTTGGACTGAAGGGTCTGTTTCCGTGCTGTACATGTTCTATGACTCTAAGTAAGTCCTCCTCATCTCTGTTTTAAATCTGCTACCCTTTATCTTATAAGTATGACCTCTCATTTTAGATTACCCCACAATTGTGATAGTTGTGAACACAGCTCAGTCCATCACACAAGCTAGCCTTCCATCCAGTGACTCCATCCACACTTCCTGTTGCCTTGGGAAAGCAACCAACATCATCACAGACCCCTCCCCCACCCCATTTATAATCTCGTCCAACCTCTTCCATTTGGCAGAAGATGTAAAGGTTTGTCTACATGTATGAATAGATTCAAGAACAGCTTCTGACCTGCTGGTATTAGACTTCTGAATGGATTTCTAAAATCTTAAATTTATTGTTGATCTCACTCTCTGTGTACCTTCTCTGCAACTGTAACATTGTATTCCTTGCTCTGTCCTATTACCCTAATACATTTTGTATAGTTTGATCTCCCTGTACTCCCACAAAACAAAACTATTTACTGTACATGTGACAATAATAAATCAAATCACAAGGGAAAACATCTGTTTAAATCTGCTGAGATGGCTTCCCCTTAAAGGTTTCAATCTTATTTGATTCAACTATTTATTACAATATGAGCTTTATAAGACTGTGCAATGTTTTGGGATGTTCTTTAACGTAAGGTAGTGTAAAGGCAGTTTGTAACCTGTTCTGAAGTATGTCTGTCCACAAGGCTGGGTGGTTTGATTGTTAGAAATCACATTTTTTTTATTCTGGATTGATCAATGTCATTATCTCCCAAATGCTCCCCCACTGTCACTTGGTCTACTTGGTCCACTTGGCTCACCTCATTCCCAACCACCAGGTCTAGCAGTGACTCCTTTCTTGTTGTACCTTACACATAGTGCTTTAGGAAATTGTCCTGAACATAAGAATGCACCTCTTGCTACCATGAGAAGATTGAGAGATGATCTTATTGAACCATATAAGGTACTGAGGGAACTTGACTGAGTGAGTGCTGAAAGGTTCTTTCCCCTTGTCAGCAAGATGAGGACGAAGAGATATGGTTTGAAAATAGTAGGTCGCCTATTTAAAATGGAAAAGTAGAAGACATTTTTCTCTCAGAAGATCATTAATGTAGGAATCTCTTCCCCAGAGAACTGTGGATGTAGGGTCAGTGAATATTTTTCAGGCTGTGTAGGATTGACTCACTTGTTAGTTAAGAATCTAAAGTTATACAGAATTGACAGGAAGTAGAGTTGAGACCACAGTCAGATCAGCCATGATCTCATCAAATGACGAAATGGGCTCAAGGCATCAAATGGCACACCACTGCTCTGAATGCATGTGTTTATACCTTTTTGTATATATGTTGGCATGAAAGCAAAAGGTAAGGTTGAACCATTTGCAACTATGTAGTGCCAAGAGATGACACATCTCAGTCTACTTCTGAGGTCCCTGAGGTCAAAGTCAGCTCTTTTCAACCAGATGGGTTCACTCCACATATTAACAAGTAAGAGCTTGAGCCCACTAGATTGAGCAATGGCAAAGGCTCTGACAATAATTTCGCTGCAGAACTAGTTGCACTTGAGGCAAGCTGTTTCATCGCAGCAATTGGCATGAAACTGACAATGATCCAGGCTAATTCCCCGGGCAAAACTCCCTCTAAGCTGCATGGCCATGCAGTCGCTGGGAAGCTCTGTGCACGTCGACATTTCTGGAAGTTGCTGATCCCAGAGGGTCCAGCACAGCAGAAAGAAATATTAAAGGGAATGCTATACCTAGCTATGTCCTTTCTCCATAAAGCAGGAGAAAACCAGTCAGGCCAATTAGCTCATACTGTCAATCTACATTTGCAAAGTAACAGATGAGTCACTGACACTGCTGTCAAGTTGCACGTACTCAGCTATAACCTGGATGCTCAGTTTTAAGTTCTGCCTGGGCCACTCACCTCTAGACCTCATTATTGCTTTGGATAAAACGTGAACAAAAGAAGTGAATTCCAGACATGAAGCAAGAGTGGCTTAACATCAAAATAGCATTTGATCAAAGTGGCATTAAGTGATTCCAATGGAACTGAAGTTAATGGGAACTGGGTGAAAATCTTCAATGGCTGGAGGAATGCCTAGCACAAATGAAAATGTTGGAGACCAATCATCTTCGAATCCCAGAATATCTCTGGCCAAGACAGAAAGAAAAACAACAGAAATTGCTGGAAAATCTCAGCAGGTCTGGCAGCATCTGTGGAGAGAAATCAGAGTTAACATTTTGGGCTGAGTGACCCTTCTTCAGAATTAATGTTTGATGCTGCCAGACCTGCTGCGATTTGCCAGCAATTTCTGTTTTTGTTTATGATTTACAGCATCTGCAATTCTTTTGGCTTTTATCCAAGATCCAGATATCTTCAACTGCTTCCTCAATGATTTTTGCAACATCAGAAAGTCAGAAATAAGGCTGTTTACTGATGATTGTTGCAATCAATTCCATCCACAAGTCCTTAGATAATAAAGCAGCTCATACCAATATATAACAAGACTGGACAATATTCAGTTCTGAAGAAGCATCATATTGAACTCAAAATGTTAACTCTGTTTTTTAAAATTTTCCATAGTCTCTTTGGGAATTTAAAAAAGTGGGAATGGCGGTTAGGGCAGTTGAATGTTCCTCCTGCAGAATGTGGAGGTAAGGGTCATAGAGTCATAGAGATGCACAGCACGGAAACAGACCCTTTGGTCCAACTCATCCATGCCGACCAGATATCCCAACCCAATCTAGCCTCACCTGCCAGCACGTGGCCCATATCCCTCTAAACCCTTCCTATTCATATACCCATCCAAATGCCTTTTAAATGTTGCAATTGTACCAGCCGCCACCACTTCCTTTGGCAACTCATTCCATACACATACCACCCTCTGCGTGAAAAGGTTTGCCCTTGGGTCTCTTTTATATCTTTCCCCTCTCGCCCTAGATCTATGCCCTCTAGTTCTGGACTCTCCCACCACAGGGAAAGGTCTTTGTCTATTTACCCTATCCATGCCCCTCATGAATTTATAAACCTCGATAAGGTCACCCCTCAGCCTCCGATGCTCCAGGGAAAAAAGCCCTAGCCTATTTAACCTCTCCCTACAGCTCAAACCCTCAATCCCTGGAAACATCCTTGTAAATCTTTTCTGAACCCTTTCAAGTTTCACAACATCTTTCCGATAGGAAGGAGACCAGAATTGCATGCAATATTCCAACAGTGGCCTAACCGCCTATACAGCCTGCAACATGGCCTCCCAACTCCTGTACTGCATATTCTAACCAATAAAGGAAAGCATACCAAACGCCTTCTTCACTATCCTATCTACCTGCAACTCTACATTCAAGGAGCTATGATCCTACACTCCAAGTTCTTTTTGTTCAGCAACACAGTCTAGGACATTATCATTAAGTGTATAAGTCCTGCTAAGATTTGCTTTCCCAAAATACAGCACCTCGCATTTATCTGAATTAAACTCCATCTGCATTTCTCAGCCCATTGGCTCATCTGATCAAGATCCTGTTGTAATCTGAGGAACCTTCTTCACTGTCCACTATACCTCCAATTTTGATGTCATCTGCAAACTTACTAACTGTACCTCTTATGCTCACATCCAAATCATTAAATAAATGATGAAAAGTGGTGGACCCAGCACCGATCCTTCTGGCACTCCACTGGTCATAGGCCTCCAGTCTGAAAAACAACACGCCACCACCACCCTCTGTCTTCTACCTTTGAGCCAGTTCTGTATCCAAATGGCTAGTTCTCCCTATATTCCATGAGATCTAACCTTGCTAACCAGTCTCCCATGGGGAACCTTGTCGAATGCCTTACTGAAGTCCATATAGATTACATCTACTGCTCTGGCCTCATCAATCTTCTTTGTTAGTTCTTCAAAAAACTCAATCAAGTTTGTGAGACATGATTTCCCACAGACAAAGCCATGTTGACTATCCCTAATCAGTCCTTGCCTTTCCAAATATATGTACATCCTGTCCCTCAGGATTTCAATGTAAAGGAAAGGATAGCAAAGATGATTCTGGATAGGAGTGAGAGTAACAGCATAGTTTTTGTGTGTCTTTAACTTCCCAAATATTGACTGGAAATATTATAGTTTGAGTACTTTAGATGGGTCAGTTTTTGTCCAATGTGTGTAGGAGGGTTTCCTGACACAGTATGTAGACAGGCCAACAAGAGGTGAGGCCACATTGGAGTTGCTACTGGGTAATGAACCTGGCCAGGTGTTAGATTTGGAGGTAGGTGAGCACTTTGGTGATAATGACCACAATTCAGTTTTGTCTACTTAAGCGGTGGAAAGGGATAGGTATGTACTGCAGGGCAAGAGTTATTGCTGGGGGAAAGGCAATTATGATGCAACTAGGCAAGATTTAGGATGCAGCGGATGGCGAAGGAAACTGCAGGGGATGGGCACAACTGAAATGTGAAGCTTATGCAAGGAACAACTACTGCGTGTCCTTGATAAGTATGTACCTGTCAGGCATGTAGGAAGTGGTTGACCGAGGGAACTGTGGTTGACAAAAGAAGTTGAATCTTGTGTCAAGAGGAAAAAGAAAGCTGAGATGTGAAGGCTCAATTAGGGCACTTGAGAGTTACAAGTTAGCCAGGAAAAGCCTAAAGGGAGTGCGCGGAAGAGACAGGAGGGGACATGAGAAGTCATTGGCAGATAGGAACAAGGAAAACCTTAAAGGTTTCTCTCGCTATATTAGGAAAAAAAGAATGACTAGAGTAAGATTAGGGCCAATCAAGGATAGTTGTCGAAAGTTGTGTGTGAAGTCCGAGGAGATGGGAGAGGCGTTAAGTGAATATTTTTCGCCAGTAGTCACACTGGAAAAAGGCAATGTTGTCAGGGCGAATACTGAGATACAAACTACTAGACTAGACGGGATTGAGGTTCACAAGGAGAAGGTGTTAGCAATTCTGGAAAGTGTGAAAATAGATAAGTCCTGTGGGCTGGATGGGATTTATGCTAGGATTCTCTGGGATGACAGGGAGGAGATTGCAGAGCCTTTGACTTTGATCTTTGTGTCATTATCTCCAGGAATAGTGCCAGAAGACTGGAGTATAGCAAATGTTGCTCCCTTGTTCAAGAAGTAGAGACAACCTGGTAATTATGATTTGGAGATGCTGGTGTTGGACTAGGGTGTACAAAGTTAAAAATCACACAACACCAGGAGCCTTCCTTTGATTGTGGGTAAAGTGTTGGAAAGGGTTATAAAAAATAGGATTTATAATCGTCTACAAAGGAATAAATTGATTAGAGGTAGTCAACACGAATTTGTGAAGGGTAGGTTGTGCCTCACAAACCTTATTGATTTCTTTGAGAAGGTGACCCAACAGGTGGATGAGGGCAAAGCTGTTGATGTATATAGATTTAAGTAAAACATTTGATAAGGATCCCCACAGTAGGCTATTGCAGAAAATATGGAGGCATGAGATTGAGGGTGATTTGGCAGTTTGGAAAAGAAATTGGCAAGCTGAAAGAAGACAGAGGGTGGTGGTTAATGGAAATTTTCATCCTGGAGTTCAATTATTACTGGTGTACTGCAGGGATCTGTTTTGGGGCTATCGCTGTTTATAAAAGAGGGCGTAAGAGAATGGGTTAGTAAATTTGCAGATTACACCAAGACTGGTGGAGTTGTGGAGAGTGCTGAAGGATATTGCAGATTACAGATGGACATCAACAAGCTGCAGAGCAGGGCTGAGAGGTGGCAAATAGAGTTTAATGTGGAAAAGTATGAGGTGATTCACTTTGGAAGGAGCAACAGGAATACAGAGTACTGGACTAATGGTAGGACTCTTGGTAGTGTAGGTGAGCAGAGAGATCGCAGTATCCACTTACATAGATCCCTGAAAATTGTCACCAAGGTTGATAGGGTTGTTAAGAAAGCAGATGATGTGTTAGCTTTTATTGGTAGAGGGGTTGAGTTTTGGAGCCACAAGGTCATTTTGCAGCAGTACAAACTCTGGTGCAGCCGCATTTGGAGTATTGTGTACAGTTCCGGTTACCACATTTTAGGAAGGATGTGGAAGCTTTGGAAAGAGTTTAGAGGAGATTTACTAAGATGTTGCCTGGTATGGAGAGAAAGTCTTATGGGGAAAGGCTGAGGGATTTGAGGCTGTTTCCATTAGAAAGAAGGTTGAGAGGTGACTTAATTGAGATGTATAAGCTAATCAGAGGATTAAATAGGGTGGACAGTGAGAGCCTTTTCTCCTCAGATAGTGATGGCTAGCACAAGGGGGCACAGCTTTAAATTGAGGGGTGATACATATAGGACAGATGTCAGAGGTAGTTTCTTTACTCAGAGAGTAGTAGGGGCTTGGAACACCCTGCCTGCAACAATAGTAAATTTGCCAACTTTAAGGGCATTTAAATGGTCATTGGATAAACATATGGGTAAAAATGGAATAGTGTAGGATAGATAGGCTTCAGATTGGTTCCACAGGTCAGCACAACATAGAGGGCTGAGGGGCCTGCACTGCACTGTTTTGTTCTATATTCTATGTTTCTCTCTCCACAGATATTGCCAGGCCTCCT
This sequence comes from Chiloscyllium punctatum, assembly GCF_047496795.1. Taxonomy (NCBI): domain Eukaryota; kingdom Metazoa; phylum Chordata; class Chondrichthyes; order Orectolobiformes; family Hemiscylliidae; genus Chiloscyllium; species Chiloscyllium punctatum. The sequence continues at coordinate 86,904,464 of NC_092751.1, forward strand.
GAGTTTCTCCTGTATTTTCTGTTTTTCTCATTGCACAATATTCAGGCTCGGGTTGGACAAGGCACACACTTGTGCACCACACCTTCTGGATAATGACTCCATCTCCAACAAGACAAAGTCTAGCCATCTCACTTTGACAGTCAATGACATAATATTTTTGAATCTTCCCTCTCAACATGCTGTAGGGTGTCTTTGAGAAGAACCACAACTGAAACACCCTCATAAAAAAAGAAGACTCCAGAGGTTCGGTATCCTGTAACATGTGGCTCACTTCTTGACTTTCCACAATATTCCCCACACCAGCATGGTGCAGATGAGGATTGTAGAATCATAGAGTAATATAACATGCCAACCAGACATCCCAATTTGACCTAGTCCCATTTACCAGCATTTGACCCATATCCCTTGAAACCCTCCCTAATCATATACCCATCCAGATGCCTTTTAAATGTTGTAATTGAAACCATCTCCAACACTTCCTTTGGCAGCTCGTTCATTCCACTGTCAAGGAAACTGTGCACCTGAACCCCTAGGTCTCTTTGTTAAGCAGCATTCCCCAGGGCCCTACATATATAAGTCCTGCCCTGGTTTGCCTTACCTCATAGTTATCTAAATTAAACTCCATCTGCCACTTCTCGGCCCACTGGCCCATCTGATCAAGGTCCCATTGTACTCTGAGATAACATTCTTCACTGTCCACTACACCACCTATTTTGGTCATAATGTGGAGGTACCGGTGTTGGACTGGCATGAACAAAGTTAAAAATCACACAACATCAGTTTATAGTTCAATAGGTTTATTTGGAAGTAGTTTGAAGCTAGAGTTTCCAAATAAAACTGTTGGACTACAACCTGATGTTGTGTGATTTTTAGCCTATTTTGTTGTTATCTGCAAACTTACTAACTACACCTCCTACATTCACATCCAAATCATTTATATAAGTGATGAAAAGCAGTATTGATCCTATGGCATACCACTGATCACAGACCTCCAGTCCTAAAAACAACTCTCCACCATCACCCTTTTGTATCCAGTTGGCTGTCTGCTTGCTTGCATGGATATAGCCACTAGCGTCAAGAACTTGGCAGTATCCAGGACAAAGCAATCACCAGGGATGCATCACTGCATTAAACATCCATCCCTTTAACACTCAGAAATGTGGCTTCAGCGTGTACTATCCTCATCCGGGTCTCACCAACAGGGTCTGCAAAACCTGTGAATGTTACCATCTGGACGGGCAAAGTGAGCAATTGCATGGCAGCTTCTGTGATGATGCTGTCACTTTAAAAAAGTTATTTTGTCTTTGGTTTTTTTTGAAGAGAGGTGGTAAAGACAGAGATGACAGACAGTCTAGGGAGTAACAGCTAAACAATAGTGGGGGAGTGGCCTATTCTCCCAATTCAGGTTCTTTTAGTTTTTTTTGCTATAGCAGTCACAAGATGTTGAAATCCAGAAGTGTTGCAAACTACAGTGAAGGATTGCTCTGGCTTTCTCTGAAATCTCTCTTTGGATGTTGTTCCCTCCTGCCTGGAAGAATCTGTGCCTGAATTTACCTTTTTGCCAAAAGGTGTACTTATGGGATGTTATTGAATAGGAACAGTTAATTAGTTAAGTTGCTGTGTCTGGTCAGTTACGTTTTCCAATAGTTAAGTTATTCTAAATTCCGCTTTCTTTTGTTCCTGTTTCAAGTGCAGTGTTTAAATAAATTCTGTTTTGCTTAAAGCCAAGTGCTTTGACAAGCTGCATCACACCTGGAACACCCACTCCACATCTGCCTTTAAAATAAGAAAAGGTTAGGGTCTAGGCTACCTTCTTGAAATATTTTGAGGGGGGTCTTGGCCTGGTCCATAACAGACCACCCATATCTTCATCCAAGCCAGATACCATCTTGGCCCATCCCAGTGTTTTGGGAGCATTTTTACCACACACACTGCAGTGATTCAAGTAGGGGAGCCCAATGCCAACCTCTTAAGGGCAATTAAGGATGGGGGGGCAGTAAGTGCTACTCATGCTGAAGAGGCACACACAAATCATGAATCAATTTTTAATAAGGCACCTCCACCTTTACCAATTTCCTTCAAGACATTGTTGGCAGCAGAATTGGCACTTGTGGGCAGTGCCCAACACTTAAAGCCTTTGATTCCTTCTTCTTACTGGAGACATTGCAGGTAACAAGAATTCAGTTTACTGTTTGGCTATGCCAATGACGACCCAGAAATATAGTAAAGAACATTTCAGAACAACTGTGCAAAAGTGAACGGAGAGTCATTGAGAAGGAAAGCGTTGCGGCAAGCCAACTGCTCAATCTCCTTGGTACTGTCAAGATTAGAATGGTTAGAATATGATCTGGACTCAACTAACATGCCTTAACGAGCCTTCACTTCAGACTTAAGTTAATTAGATGTAAGGAAAGTAAGTAATCCTTCATTATGATTACAGGAGAAGGTGCCATTCAAAATGATCAGGTTACATCTTTGTCTCACGTTCATCAATGCCAAATCGGCACTGCTCCCAGACACACACATCGCACATGTTAATATTAGATTATAGAGTTACATTTACAGAAACAAGCAGGTAAAACTATCAGGCTGCTCATCTTTCAGATCTTTAAGATATAATTGAAACCTACACTCGGCATTCCCTCAGGATAAGTGATGAGGGGGCAATTGTTGGCAGAATGACTTAGCTTGGCACACTACCCATCCAGCCCTTCATGCACACCCAGTCTCTGTGCGCTACCACACGCAGCCCTCAAAGCAGTTACTCTGGTGAAAAAAAATGTAATACATTTCCTGCCAGAATGCACCTTTGCAAAGGAAGTCTGAAAGAGAGCTGCGGTGGTTTTTGTTAAGATTCATCCTGAGCAACTTTGTGGCGCAGGACATTACGCTCTACGGGTGGTTCCCCAGGACACGCATTAAGATAAACATCGACTGCACTTGGAGGACCATCAACTCAGTGAGAGACATTTTTTGGTCTGCCCAAAATGTTTTGGTCTTCCAGTGTAAAGCACCCTTGACCTGGTGCTGCAGACTGACACATTCCAAGATCTAGGAATGCCTGCTGAGAGATGCACTAAAGCTTGGGGCAGCTGCCGCCAAGGCGCATTGGGGAAAAACCACTGTCTGAGGCCTTTCTGTCAAAATATAATGAGGGTCCGTTCAGTTATCAGACCTTCTTGTTGCCTCAAACATATGTAAATATTCTCCTGCAGAAGCAATAAAAGGCCTTGGGCTTTTGTTGCTGCAGGGAATGTCAAATTCTAATGTGTGTTTCCTCTTGATACACAAAGGCAGTACAGAAGTACTTTAGTACCTGTGAATGTAGATAAATTTTTTTTGTGAATAAAGTATATTTTTGCAATAAAAAAGATGTCAAGCAGGAAAACATGAGGAAGTGAGGTACACATTCAACCTTGTAGGATGTCGTGCCTTCTGATATTTTAAAGCCTTCTGCTTCTGAGGCCTTTTTTCTTACTAATTTCTCATCCACTCTGGGTCTTTACACCTGCCCCCTGACTGTTTTAGACACTGACTAAACTACACTGCTGATCTTCTCGGCCTTTTCTTATCGAATGACCCACTTCCTTCTCTCTCTGAAAGAACCCTGCGCACTCACTGACCTTCCTTCTAGATGGGTCAGCCTCTCCCTCTATAAAACAATACTTGCCTTTTTCTCTGTGGGTCGTAAGATACCTTGTTGCTGGGCAACATCCATTTTTTTCTCTTCTACACTTGTTTCGAGAGCACTAAATAATTCACCACAATGGTTTTGTTTTAGAAGATTAATTCAAATGTATGTGAACAAATTCCCACACCACATTGTACCATTCACAGAACTCAAAAGTTAAACTAAAACTATGTCTCTCCATATAAAAGTACAAATCAAGCATAAAGCTAAATGTCCACATTATAACATAAGTTTCCAAACAATAATAATATGTCATGAACTTCCATGATACTGTTTTAATGAGTGTTTGATGACTTTAATTAGTAGAAGTTTGTTTTTAGATTTTATATGTCTTTGCACACAACTGGTCAGCTTCCTTGTCTCCCTTTAACAATTTAACCTACTCTTCATGTTGGCTGCATTCTAATGTGTGTTTCCTCTTGATACACAAGACTAGACTTTCACATTTTCACACTGTTCTGAAAAGAAACAGTTCAATTTGTATTCTGCATCAGTGTGGTGAAGATGCATACCATAGATTGTCTTATTGGAAAGCTAGAAGAGGACGTGGAGAATGACAACAAAAGGGTTGAAATAATTTGGGGGACAGCAGGATTGTGCAGAGCATAAACTCTGGCACAGACCAGTTGGGGTGAATGAGCTGTTTTTGTGCTGTACTTACTATATTAATGACTGTCTTATCAATAGAAAAATATTGTACTGTAAAAAATTCTGTTTGAAAATAGATAATTGTTTGGGAGACTCTTTGGTAAAATGTGCCTTTTCTCGGCAATACTGATTCTAATATTCAATGTAAGTCTACACCAAACACTCAGTTTAATAAATGGTACTACAAAGGGCATAACCCAATTCTGAAAATAAACCTGAAGTTTATCTTTAGGTATCATACAATCCCTACAGTGTTGAAACAGGCACTTTGGCCAAACAAATCCATGCCCACTCTCCAAAGAGTAAACCACCCAGATCCATTCCCCTACCCCTGACTAATGTATCTAACCTACAGATCCCTGAACACTTTGGACAATGTAGCATGGCCAATTCACCTAACCTGCACATTTGTGGATTGTGGGAGGAAACCAGAGCACCTGGAGTAAACCCACACAGACACATGGAGAACATGCAAACTCCACACAGCCAGTCACCCAAGGTTAGGATCAAACCCAACCCCCAGTGCTGTGAGGCAGCAGTGCTAACCACTGAGTCACCATGCTCTTTGTTACTCACATTGAAGCACAAATACACATTCTGTCACACACAGACACACGCACAGACAGAAACGTACAAACACACACATATAGTTACAAAGTCTCTCTCTCTCTCTCTCTTTGTCATTCACACATACATACAGAAATACACATTCTCTCTTTCTCACACACACATATTTTCTCGCTTTCTCTCTCTCTCACACACAGACATGTAAAAATACACACAAATACACATTCTGTCCCTCAATACATACACACAAACATACACTGGTAAACATAGTGTTCTCGCTCTCACACACACTCACATAGACAAATACACAGACAAATAAACATTCCGTGTCTCTGTCTCACACAGATACATGCAAACACACATGCACACACACAGAAATACAGATTGTACCTCTCACAGACTGAAAAATACACACACACACCTCTGCATTAACTGTTCCAAATGATTTGTTATTTATTGCTTATGCAGTAAATGCCAAGTAAACAAATGCAAATACTATAGCACCATGTGATTCAAACAAAATCAATTTGGTCACCAGCCCAACTCAGGCTGACCCAGTTTCAAATCAGCTTTCTCACGATAAAGAGCTTTTGTTGCATGGGGTATTTTCACTGAAGAAAAATCTTGATTTAATGCTTCAGCCTTTCAGATCTGAATAAACATCTTGGGGAATAGCCCTATGCATTAACAGTAACTCTGGTCTTTTGAATGTTTAGAATGTGTGCATAGGCGTTTTTTTAAATCTGCTTCAAAGCTATGAAAATGATAGATTTGGACAAGTCGATGAGTGGACAACTGCATGGCCAATGAAGTAAAATGTGAATAGAGTGGAATATTATGTGCAATTTTGGTCTTATTTAAGGAGGATGTTCTGACTATGGAAGGAGAGCAACAAAGATTTTCCAGACTGATTCCTAAAGTGGAAAGACATGTATTGACAGAGACTGGATCAATTAGGATTATATTCATTGGAGTTTAGAAGAATGTGTGGGGGGTTGTGGGGGGGGGAGGCGGGGGGGGGGGGGTGGAGGTGGGAAGGGGGGGAGGGATCTCATAGAAACTTACAAAATTCTAACAGGACTAGACAGTGTAAGCACAGGATGGATGTTCCCAATGGCCAAGCAGTCCAGAACCAAGGCTCACAGTCTAAGGATACGAGGTATGCCTTTTAGGATTGATGTGAAGATGCCAGTGTTGGACTGGGGTCGACAAAGTTAAAAATCACACAACACCAGTTATAGTCCAACTAGTTTATTTGGAAGTACAACGCAGAGTGGCTGAGCAGAGGCTAATAGCCAAGTTCGGTACCCATGAGGATGGTCTCAACCGGGTTCATGACACACTACAGGTGACCCCACTACACTACACACTCTCTCTCTCTCCACACACACACTCCTATATACTCACACACTCACACAGACCCTCTCTCACAGACACGGTCTCTCTCAGACACACACACACTCCCTCTCTCTTTCTCTCTCGGTACTATAAATCTATGGGGTGAATTTGCATTTGCAGAATTATAATTGCTGTTATGTTCTGTTTTGTTCAAAAAGCACAAAATCTGCAAGCAGTCAATTGACGTAACATTTTATAACTTCCTAGTTTGGAAATATAACAAGTCTGGCTCAAGACTGGGATACAGACAGACTCTAACCTCACACCTTTAATACATTTTCTGAGCTGAGATGTCACTTCTTTTAAAAATAAAACCTTAAGTTATCCTGAGAATGTGACTGGAATGAAGTTCTGGGATTTACATTTTAATGAAGTGACACCTGCAATCCATTCTAAAAGATGAAAGGCTTACCAGGAATCTAGGTTTGTTCAATATATTGTTGCAGTTGCATGACCCCGCGATCTATCGCTATAAATTCTGTGTCTTATGATCCTGCTCCACAACCACCTGATGAAGGAGCAGCACCCGGGAAGCTAGTGCTTCCAAATAAACTTGTTGGATGATAACCTGGTGTTGTGTGATTTTTAAGTTGAGGATTGAGATGAGGAGAAATTGCTTCACTCAGAGAGTGATGAGTCTGTGGAATTCTCTGCCGCAGGAAGCAGTTGAGGCCAACAAAATTGAATATTTTCAAATCTAAAAGGGACCTAAGGGGCAATTTTTTCACGCAGAGGGAGGTGTGTGTATGGAATGAGCTGTTAGAGGAAGTGGTGGAGTTTGGTACAATTACAACATTTAAAAGGCATCTGGATGGGTATATGAACAGGAGAGGGATATGGGCCAAGTGCTGGCAAATGGGACTAGATTAGGTTAGGATATCTGGTCCGCATGGACGAGTTGGACTGAGGGGTCCGTTTCTGTGCTGTACATCTCTATGACTCTATGACTGTTAGGTTTCATTCTTAGAGCTAAAGGGACAATAGGGTATGGGGGGAAGTGGGAACAGGAGACTGAGTTGATTATTGAACCATGACCAGATTGAACGGTGGAGGAGGTTCAAAGAGCAGAATTGCCTACTCGAGCTCCTATTTTCTGTTTCTTTCATGAGACAAGCTAATAGCAACACATACTTTGATGCATCAATATGTTCTAAGCAGGTATACTTAATTCACCTCCAATCAAATATTGGGAAGACCAATGCTATTGACTTTGGTTCCTGCCACAAATTAAGGCCCCTGGTTCTCGACACCATCAATGCTTCAGCATTATCTGAGACGGAAGCAGGACATTCACAACTTGGATGTCCCACATGGTCCTGAGCACAACTTCTGGTCCCATATCTTCTCCATCAGGACTTTCACTCACGTAACATTACTCATCCTCATTGGCTCATTTACTACTGAAAGCCTTATTGACAATTTGTTACTCAATCATTCCAATGTTGTTCTGGCTGGCCTGACATGGCTAGCATCCTACAACAAAAGCAACTTGCATTTATAGCACCTTTAACTCCGTAAAACATCACTTGGTGCTTGACAGGTATGATTAGCAACAGCGTTTCACACTGGGCAACAGAATGAGTACAGGTGAATAAACACTTAGTCAGAGAAGGTGTGGACATCAGTACATTGGTGCTTTCTGTTATCCTGGTTGAATGCAACGCAGCCCCTGGACTCTCAGGATGAAATTGCAGATTTCATTACCAGCCTCATTGTCACTAATATGTCACAACTAAACTTATGATGCATGCCGTACTCATACTCAGTGTTAAAAAATCAATGTTTTCACTGGATGAAAGTTGGACTATTACCTTATGTGGACTAAGGAGAATATGAAGCTTTCATTTATATTTCATCTTGCATGACCTCAAGATGCCCAAAGTGCCTTTGTTCCCAACTGTATAAATTGGAGCAGGAGCAGGCCATTCAGCCTCTTGAGCCTGCTCCACTTCTCAATACGATCATACAGTGTGGAAGCAGGCCATCTACAAGGAACAGTCAAGAGTGTGCTTGAATACTCCCTACTTGCCTGAGGAATTGCTGCTCCAATAATGCCCAAGAAACTGAACACATCAAGGACAAAGCAGCCCACTTCATCGGCAACCCATACACCACCTTCAACGTTCTCTCCCTCACAATCAACAGCACAGCAGGAGCAGGGTGTACCATCTATTAGTTGCACTGTAGTGACTCACTGAGGTATCCTCAACGGTACCTTCCAAACCCAAGACCTTTTCCATCTAAGGCAAAGACATGGGACTCACTGCCTGCTAGTTCCCCTCCAAGCCACTCACTACTCCATCTAGCACAGGAGATAGTGCAGACGAGATTTATGATGATTTTGCCTGGGCTGGAAAGTGTCAGTTATGAAGAGAGACTAGACAAACTGAGATTGTCTTCTTTAGAGCAGAGGAGATTGAGAGGGGTCATGATTGGGATATATAAGATTTTAAGGTGCACAGACAGAGAAAACAGGAAGAAACGTTTCCCTTTGGTGGAGGGACTAATGACCGAGGGCATGGATTTAAGATAAGGGGCTGAGAGATTAGAGGGGATGTGAGGAAAAACATTTTCATCCAGAAGCTGCTGGGAATAAGGAACTTACTGCCTATAGGCGTGGTAGAGGCAGAAACCTTCAGAGCATTTAAGAAGTATTCAGATGTGCACTGGCGATACCAGACATACAAGGTCATGGGCCCAGTGCTGCAAAATGGTTAGGTGGTAGTTTTTGACTGGCATGGATCCGATGGGCTGAAGAGCCTTTTCTGTACTGTAGATCCCTATGGCTCTATGACTGTGTGACTTCCTTCAGCGTTGCTTCATCAAAGTCCTGAAACTTCTTCTTTAACAGCACCATTGGTGTCCCTATATCGCAAGGACTGCAGCAGTTCAAGATGTCGTCAGCATCATCTTCTCAAGGCTAATTAGGGATGGGGCAGTAAATGCTGGCCCAGCTAACAACTCTGACATTCTGTGCATGAATTACAAAAAAAAAAGCTTGATCTGTAATTTAGGTGCAATCACCAAGATATAAATGACCAGGTTCATTGTTTTCTTTCAGTGACATTTTCTCATAGGATTATATCAAGCATCAATTGCATTTGTTTCAACTGGATCTAGGTAGCATTTAACTCCACTTGAGCCTTCTTCTACCTTTTCAAATTAGCATTTCAGCATTAACTCTCTATTCCTTTCTGCTTGGCTCAGTTGGTGATACACTGGTATCTGTAATACACAGTTTGGGGTTCAAATCCCACTTCATGAACTGAGCATAAAACTCAAGGTTGACTCTCTGTGTAGTGATGTAGGATTGCTGCACCAACTTTCAGACATCTGTTGCATAAGGCAGTTAGCAACTAAAAAGCTTAACCGCTCGTACCAGGTAAATGGAACCCAACAGGATATAAATTTGTGGTAATGTCCATATCTCAGAGGTAGGAGGCATGGGTAGATGGGTTCAAGGCCCACCCAGAGGTGTGTAATGACATCTCTGAGCAACTTGATTAGAAAATTTGTAACATATACATTACAACAATGACTTTACTTCAAAACATTTTCTTTTGGCTATGAAAAGCATTATAAATACACTTTTTTTCTTAAATACATCGATAGTAGTGACTTCAACTACATCCTGTGGCATTGAGTTCCACATTCTCACCACTCTCTGGGTATAGGTGGTTTTTTTTGAAAGCCCTGCTTGATTTCTTGGTGATTATCTTGTTGTTGCATTGTACATATGAGCCAGAACATTGAGATGAATGCTCTTGTTTCTGTTAAAGCGCTCTACAGAATCTTTAACTAGAATGCAGTCAGGACCTCTGATAGTGTGGCATAACCTCAGTACTGCACTGACGTAAAGGTAAAGTCACCCTAGTCCTCTAGGGAAAAAGCGAGGACTGCTGGAGATCAGAGTTGAGTGTGTGGTGCTGGAAAAGCACAGCAGGTTAGGCAGCATCCGAAGAGCAGGAGAATCGACAATCCGGGCATAAGCCCTTCATCAGGAATAAGGCTTGTGGGCCGGGGTAGCTGAGAGATAAATGGGACAGGAATGGAGCTGCTTTCCTTGTTAGAGGTACAAGTAGTCATGGTTTGACCTAAGAGTCACCACACTTTAGGTGAGGGGAGAGACTGAGAATTATTACACATGTCTGGAGCAGGATGGGATGTGAAACCAGGCCTCCCTGTCTATGGTAACGACACTACCACCACACCACAAGACAGCCTTAAAGATTACGGCAAAAAATGAATGTAAAAAGAGAGCCTGCATTGGCTGATTTCTCTAAAGGGGATCAGTCAAAATCAGTTTTGAATTAATGAATTAAATTTAAATTCCAGCAGCTGTTAGTATGGGAATTGAACCTACAGCTCCGGAATATTGCCTGAGTCTCTGGATTCTTTAAAGCCAGTTAGAAACAAAAAAGAACTGCAGATGCTGGAACCCAAGGTAGGCCAGCAGGAAGCTGGAAGAACACCACAAGCCAGGCAGCACCTTATTTAAGTGACAAGATGACTATCTATTTTGGTACAAGGTCACCAAAGGTAGGAACAGGAGTGGGTCATTTGGTCCATCAAACAACTTCTGCTCCAAGTCACTCATCATCCTGACTTGGAAATATATCATAGGGTCAAAATCCTGGAATTTGCATTGTGGGTCAACGCACAGCATATGGGCTGCAGACGTTCAAGAAGGCAGCTCACCACCACCTTCTCAAGGGGCAGCTAGAAATGGGCAATAAATGCTGACCAGAGAGCAATGCTTATATCCCACAAGTAAATTTTTAAAAAAAGCCTGTTGCACAACTCAATGAGATCACGGCTGATCTTTTATGGGGCATTAACTTCGCTCTCCTGTCTGCCCCCCCCCCCCCCAAAACAACACCACCATGGAGTCCTCAAACAATGCAAATCTATCTCACTCAACCTTAAAAATCACACAACACCAAGTTATAGTCCAACAGTTTTATTTGGAAGCACTAGCTTTCAGAGCGCTGCTCCTTCATCAGGTGGTTGTGGAGTATAAGATTGTAAGACACAGAATTTATAGCTAATCTTATACTCCACAACCAACTGATGAAGGAGCAGCGCTCTGAAAGCTAATGCTTCCAAATAAACCTGTTGGACTATAACCTGGTGTTGTGTGATTTTTAACTTTGTACGCCCCAGTCCAACACCGGCAAATGCCAATCATACTCAACCTTGAGTACATTCAAGGTACCAACGATTACATTTCAAAAGTCCACGGTGGGATTTGGAGCGCTTTGGAGTTGGTGGACGCGAGGCGAGTGACAAAGGTCGCTATACAAATGCAGGTCCCAAGTGGCGTGCAATCCAATTCCTTGCAGTCGGCGGCTTGCCTTGGGAAGGGGGTCAAAGGAGTATAATGATAGCTCAACAAGAAGGAAGGTTGTCAAAGGTGAGGATTAGGGGGTCCCTTTAAACAGTCCCTCAGCCTCCCCCTTTGCCTGAGTGCATGACCACAGATGAAGGTTTTGTTGTGTGTGTGTGTGGATTTTTTTTCCACCCATCACCAGTCTCCAGTAGGTGGTGCTTCACTGACGGGCTGGGGGGGAAGGCGGAAAGGAAAGGGGGGAAACAGGGCAGGATTTTATTTTTCTTTGAAATTTTGGTTAAGCCGCCGAACATCATCATTATATTTTAAAATTTTCTGACACCACCTCCCCTTCACTTTTTTTTTTCCCGTTGCATTTCGTGCTCGTGTAGGGAAGGAAGGTTGAGAGCACGGTTGGCTTTCGAGATGTCTGCGACTTGTCAGCAAAGTGAATGCCGAGTGATCCCCACTAGGAGAGTTGCTCTGAACGATGCAACGCAGCTACCTCATGACTACTGCACTACCCCAGGGGGGACCCTGTTCTCCACCACTCCCGGAGGTAAGACAAATCTGGACGCACCCCCTACCCCCCCCCCGGAAAGTCTGCAACCCTTCCCTTGTGTCTGTGTTGGTTTTTTTTTGTGTGCATTCATTGCAACGAACAAGTATTTGAAAATGCTTGTCGGCCTGCTGCTCTGTATTGCCTCCTTCTGCAAACAAAGTGGGGAGAGCTTTAACCCTGTTTGCAATACAACAACAACAACAACAACGAAAAACCCCAGTATCCCCGGACTGCAGTATTTTTTTGCATTAAAATTCGTCCCGTTCCGGTGGGTGTCCGCTCGCGTTGCTCCTTTTTTTTTTGTTTTGTTGTTGTAGGCCGGCTGAGAAGCTCGTGTTACCCACAGAGCGGGGTTAACTTTTCTCTTTTAACAATTGTCCACACGCACCGATGTTTTTTTTTCCCCCCCCCCAAAAAAAAGCGCCGTGATAGGGTCGAGTCGAAGTGAAAATGTGTGAGAACAACTTGCAGTGAATTGGTGAAAGGTGCACACACACACACACAAAAGCAGGACTTTTAAATGGGGTCTTTGCTACAATTTCAGTTCAGATTTTCCTTTGGCCGAGAGTGCTCTCTGTGAGAGCAGTGAGTGCTTTTTAATTCTGATTTGCAATGTAAAGGCACTTATAAAGGCATCGCTAGTTGATTTAATTTCTTTTTTGGAGGTGGAGGAGGGGAAACTGGATGTTAAAACATTATTTCCCCCCCCTCCCTCTCTCTCTCTCTCTCTCTCTCTCTGGGTTGGAGTTCATGTTTGAGACTCGTCATTTGCGTCACGTTATTTCCACTGACAGTAGCGCCCGCCCCCTCTTTCCTTCTCATTCCCTCCCATCCCGGTCATGGCTATTTAATCGGAAGTTTTGCCTGCTTGTTGGATTGTTCTTACACCCCCCACCCCCGTCCCCATTTTCTGCCTTTTTTTTGCAGGTCTGAGGGTGGCCCTAATTGCAAGAAGGAATAGGCTGCAGCCAAACCAGAATAGCAAAACAGAAAATAAAGTCAAGGCAGAAGCAACTTGAGGCCTCCCCATGTGTTTAGGAATAGACTTTGCACATGTGTATATATATAGCAGCTTTTACCAAATGGTACCCTGCAGTATTACATTTGAGTAAAAATTGAAAGAACTGCAGACGCTGTAAATCAGAAACCAAAACCGAAAATGCTGGAAAAGCTCAGTATGTCTGCTTCTGTTTTGATTTTACGTGTTGAGTAGTCTGTTGTGACAGGAACACTTCTACGTTTTTTAATTTGTTTGTGGGACGTGAGTGACCCGTGACAAGACCAGTGTTTGCTGCCCATTCTGAAATTGCTCTCTGGGAAATAAGTCAACCATATTACTGTGAATCTGGAGTCACACATAGGCCAGACAAGGTAAAGATAGCAGATTTATTTCCCTAAAGGAGGTCGATGAACCAGATGGATGTTTGCAACAATCAATGATCACTTCAACGTTTCCAATTTAAATAGTTTCCAATTCCAGATTGCTCTTAAAAAGTTTAAATTTAACTGGCTGCCTTGGGATTTGAATCTGTATTGGGTTGGGCCTCTGAATTACAGGTCCAGCTCCAATACTGCTCTGCTACCAACACACCAGTTGCCATAAACAATAATGTGATAATGACCAGAGGATTTCTGATACAAGTGTTGGCCAGAGCTTCCCAGCTCTTTGATATAGTGTTATGGGATTCTGTTACACTTAGCTGAAAACAAAACTATGCTTCTGTCAGTACTGGATGCCCTTAGCACTGCAATGGAGTGTTTGTCAGCTGGGTTATAGTCTGGTGGGGCTTGACCCTGTGACCATATGATGAAAGAGGCAAAAGCCAAGGCTGATAGCTGTTTATCAGTGTTGGTAAAACACTCCATGGTACACTCATATAAAGCCCATCATATTCAGCAAGCTGTCTCATGATCAGTGTGCCTTTGAGAGATGCTACTGACTATTCTGTGGAGACACTGCTGTGGGACTGGGGTGGACTAAGTCAGAAATCACATGACACCAGGTTGTGGTTCAACGAGGTTATTTAAAATCACAAGCTTTCAGTGCGGTACAAAGTTAAAAATCACACAACACCAGGTTATAATCCAACAGGTTTATTTGGAAGCACTAGCTTTCGGAGCGCTGCTCCTTCATCAGATGGAGAATGAGATTGTAAGACACAGAAGTTTATTGCTATAAACTCTGTGTCTTACCATCTTATTCTTCACAACCACCTGACGGAGGAGTGGTGCTCCAAAAGCTAGTGTGCTTCCAATTAAACCTGCTGGACTATAACCTGGTGCTGTTTGATTTTTGTTTTCACTTTGTCCACCCCAGTCCAACACCGGCATCTCCAAATCATTTCAGAGTGGTGGCTCCTTCATCAGGTGAGGTGGACTAGAATCTGGTATCATGTGACTTCTGACACTGACCGTTATCGTTGTGATGTGGAGGTGTTGTCACTGTATTATCAGTGTGTCATAGCTCATTACCTGAAGGTATAAAGATCTCATACTCCATTTTACCTTGTATCACTTGATGCACGACACTCTACTAGAAACATGCTCCTCTCTAACCTAGAATAGTTATACCACCCAAGACACTTGTTTGCACGTAATCTTTAGTTATAATAAATGGCTGTTGTACTCTACAGTGTCCAAGCCAGGTTTCTGATCTAACAGAAGGTAACATGAGCATTACCACATAAAGTAAAACATTATGTTGGAGACAAGCTCTGTTGCACTGCGTATTTCTTTCCAAATGTGGAGAGTTTGGCTGGGATAATGGATCAACATGTAGGAATGTATCAGTTATGATGATCTGAATTCCAGACACTGGGAAAGCTGTGCAAGAGTGAGAATTCTGTGAGCCCTGGAGCAGGAGTTTAGGAATTCCTCAAAGAAGAGGGACACAAACAGCTAAGGATTAGAGTATTGCAATTAACACCTGTCTCAGGCCAGTCTGAAACTCCCAAGCTCAGGGTTGGGAATTCTCCTTTTAAAAAGCTTTGATTTAAACATGGACAAAAGATCTAAATCTTGAGGGAGACCGACCTGCATTTGACCAAACAAGGCATTAATAAACCCCAGCAAAACTAGCGTCAGTGGGAATTGGGGGAAAACCTCTTCACTGGGTTGGAGTCAGAACCAGCACAAAGGAAGATGGCTGGAGTTGTTGGACGTATCTCTGCAGGCGTTCCTCAGGAAAGAGGCCTAGGCCCAACTGTCTTTCGCTGCTTTAATCAATGACCTTCCCTCCATCATAAGGTCAGAAATGGGGATGTGTTCACCGACGTTTGCATAACGTTCACCACCATTTGTGACTCCTCAGGTACTGAAGCAGTGAACAAGACCTGTAGAATATCCAGGCTTTGGTTGTCAAATGGCAAGTATTATTTGTGCCAGAGAAATGTCAGGCAGTGACCATCTCCAACAAGAGTAAAGCTTGCCATAGCCCCTTGAACTTGAATGACATTACCCCGTCACTGAAAGACTCACTATCAACATCCTGAGCGTTAGCAGACGAGGCACATAAAATTTTGTAGCTGCAGTTTTTTTTTAGATTACTTACTTACAGTGTGGAAACAGGCCCTTCAGCCCAACACATCCACACCGACGCGCAACCCACCCAGACCCATTCCACTACACTTACCCCTTCACCTAACACTACGGGCAATTTAGCATGGTCAATTCACCTAACCTGCACGTTTTTGGACTGTGGGAGGAAACCCACAAACCCACACAGACACGGGGAGAATGTGCAAACTCCACACAGTCAGTCGCCTGAGGCAAGAATTGAACCCGGCTCTCTGGTGCTGTGAGGCAGCAGTGCTAACCACTGTGCCACCGTGCTGCAGGTCAGAGGCTAGGAATTCTGAGGCGAATAACTGCTGTCTGCAAGACACAAGTCGGGAGCACGAGAGCAGCACCAATAATTGATAAGCCAAACAAAGCTGGCAGCTTTATTGACACTCCTTCCCCCTCTTTCAACATTCACTTCCCTTCACTACTGACACACAGTAGCAGTAATGTCTACCGTCTACAAGATGCACTGCAGAAATTCACCAAGGCACATCCAGCAGCACTTTCCAGATCTGAGACCTCTACCATCCAGAAGGGTGAGGGCATTGGAATCCACCCCCCCCCCCTCCCCAAAGCCTCTCACCAGCCTGACTTGGAAAGATACCACTATTAAATCCTGCAACTCCCTCTGTAACAGCATGGTGGGTGTACCCACAACCTAAGGACTGCAGCATTTCAAGAATGCAACTCTCCACCACCAGGTGGTTTGACAGGGACAATAAATGCTGGCCTAACCAGCCATGTACACATCCCATGCACAAAAAACAAAATCCATTTCCTCCTGCTGTTTGCACCAGAAGAGACCGATATCTTATCCAGTTTCCAAAACCAAACCAGCCACACTCAAAACATCACAGTGCTTTGACCCTCTTCACCACTCTACATCCTGCCTTGATTGCTATTACTTTCTGTGTGAGAATCAGTTACATGGCTCAGTGGTTAGCACTGCTGCCTCACAGCGCCAGTGACCCGGGTTCATTTCCAACCTCGGGCGACTGTCTGTGTGGAGTTTGCACATTCTCCCTGTATCTATGTGGGTTCCTCCGGGTGCTCCAGATTCCTCCCACAATCCAAAGATGTGCAGGTTAGGTGAATTGGTCCATATGTTCAGGGATGTGTAGATTAGGTGCATTAGTCAGGTGTAAATAGAGGAATAATAGGGTATGGGAATGGGTCTGGGTGGGTTACTCTTCCAAGGATCAGTGTGGACTTGTTGAGCCAAAGGGCCTTTTTCCATACTGTAGGGATTCTAGGATTTATTAAAAGAAACATTTTGTACAACCTCAACGTCACAACTCCTATACTCAAAGGTCTGAGCAATGAAGGCAAACATGCTAAACGTCCTGTTAACCGCCCTATCTATATGTGCTGGAAACTTCAAAGAATTATCTCCATTCTAGCTACGATCTACAGACGAACCTTTACCATCCCAGTTTGGGGCGGCTGCCATTTTCATAACCCTCTCTGTCCTTGCTTCAACGTGTCTAATGTTGAAGTGTTCACCCACTCCCTGGTTACTGTCAGAGTCTTCTCTGCTCTACAGCCTGCCATTCAAGTGTCCACTCTCTGTAAATATTAGACCTTCCCAAAACTCTGCCAGTATCTTGACTTGTACCCAGTCCTGTTCGTGCATATCACCTATGTACTCACTGACTTATACTGCTGTACACGGGCTCTTTAAGAAAGCTCATTTATATATGGTCAAACCCCCTTTGCGGCTTTGCTACTGTCTATTTCTAACCTCTTCTCTACTACAACTTCTGAGAACTCTGCTTTTCACTAAATCTGATTTGTATCTTCATCCATCATTTGTAGCTGGGCCACTATTTGTTAAGCTCCCAACCATCCTTCCGGAACCTCTTTCTCACTCCCTCTATCCTTCTTTCTGTTCCTTGAACCATCTTAAGTCACCTGTTTGAATACCTCCTACAGTGCTCACTGTTGTGAACTTGCCTTAGGATGTTTTGCTATGTGCCACATAACTACAGGCTGTTGTCATTCACAATGTAGATATTTGTAGATAACCCACCTTTGGAGCAGGTGGGGCTTGAATCTGGACCTCCTGGCTCAGAGGCAGGGATGTTACCACTGTGACACAACAGCTTTTCTCATTCACAATATATTCAGTAGTGAAGCAACATGGCCTAGCTACTAAGTTAACCCAAACCCTTGGTCTCTTGTGGTCTATTTGCTTGAGCAGGGAGCATTGCAAATTGTAAAAATCTCCAATTTAATCCCTTTCTGTCCTTGTGCATCAGAGATAAACAGCGCCAAACCAGGCCCTTCAGTGAAACCGTAATCCCAATTAAACTAGTCCCATCTGTCTGTACTTGGCCATATCCCTCCAATCATTTCCTATTCATGTACTTATCCAAATGTCTTTTACACATTGTAACTATGCCCATATCCACCACTTCCTCTGGAAGTTCATTCCACACGTGAAATACTCTTGGCCAGAAAAAAAAAGCTGCCCCCCCAAGGCTTTGAAAGAAACTGATTGGTGGGCTTCAATCCTGGCCTCCAATTTGTATGATTTTTGTTTAATTCTCTCGTGGAACAGGGGTGTCAATGCCTGGGTCAGCATTTATTGTCTGTCTCTAGTTCCCCTTGGGAAGGTGTCCTTTCTGACACCCCTCTACTCCACCACCTTCCAACAATCTGATGCCAAAAATATCTAATTCCAGTAAAACCTTGTGTTCTTCTTGCAAATTGCTGAATATTAGTAGTTTCAGCTTGATGTTGGTATGTTTGTACCAGGGCTATGCGCTAGTACTACCAGTGATATGTGTTCATAAATAACTACACTGTTCAAGGTATCCAGCAAATAGAGTAAGTCTACCGAATGTTACATCATTCTAAGAAGAATGTGGAACATCTACATAGAAATCAGGGGTGACACACATTTGTCAGAGGTACTTGGCCTGGAGCAAGCTCCACATTGTTGCAACTCCCAGAAGATCACAGCGGGGAGGGGGCTACTGCAGCCCCACACTTGGTTATTTTTTAGTCAGCGTGCTGATGTGCCTGTGTGTCAAAATGAACTTGTGAGACCTATCAACCATTAACCCCCCAGAGACAGAGTAGGATACCATCCCCTGCTCTCCATCTCACTGACGCCACCTTCCTCTCAATCCTTCACAATGAAAACATGTACCTGACAGCAAAGGACACAATCAATATTAAAACATAAACACAGCAACAGAAACCAAGTGTGGGGCTGCAGTAGCCCCCTCCCCGCTGTGATCTTCTGGGAGTTGCAACCATGTGGAGCTTGCTCCAGGCCCCTCCATAAGGAGCAGGTGGCACACCTGCAAGCTCCCCAAGTTGTAAAACAGGGGACTCTCTAAAAATAAAAATACTGAGTTTGTTTTTAAAGCAATGACTGTGTACTCTAGAGGATTGGGAACTAATAATCAAGAGCAGTCTGTAGAACGAGAAGGTGCTGTTAGCTTCTTTGGGAGAGAAGAGAATTGCAATTTATTGGAGCAACTGAGCCTGATGCACTGGTTTAGTCTTGTGTTCATGTCTACTTAAATTATACTGCATTATGGGATTGCCATCTTGAAGAACAATAGCAGGTTAGATTAGTGTTTCCTGGGGATCATTCTGTACCACAGTGCTCGATGTTACACACAGAGATTCTATATATGCAGTAGAATGACATAAGACTGTGTGTGTGGAGAGGTGGTGTTTGATATAGATTAGATTAGATTACTTACAGTGTGGAAACAGGCCCTTCGGCCCAACAAGTCCACACCGCCCCGCCGAAGCGTAACCCACCCATACCCCTACATCTACATTTACCCCTTACCTAACACTATGGGCAATTTAGCATGGCCAATTCACCTAACCTGCACATCTTTGGAGTGTGGGAGGAAACCGGAGCACCCGGAGGAAACCCACGCAGACACGGGGAGAACGTGCAAACTCCACACAGTCAGTCGCCTGAGGCGGGAATTGAACCCGGGTCTCAGGCGCTGTGAGGCAGCAGTGCTAACCACTGTGCCACCGTGGGTTTGACCCTACAGCATCCTGGAGAGATTTCTCCAGCCGTAGCATCCATGCAAGGGAGTAAATTGACAAGAAGTGAAAACTGTAGTGCTAGATTCAGACAGTCATTGGCACCACAGGAGACCATTCGAGTTTATACTGGCTCTCCACAGAGCAATCCAGTCAGTTCCACTCACTCAGTCCTCTCAATCCCCATTATTCTGCAGATTTACTTTGCATTTGTCCAATTTCCCTTTGCGAGTTCCAGGTCATTACTGCTTGCTGTGTTTAGAAAGTACTCTCTTCCACTTAACTGGGCTCATTTTCAAATGCCTTGTTGGGCTTTCTACGAACTGCTTGGAAAATAAAGCTTCTGGATGCAATTGAAGAATTTTGCTTCCTCCCTACTTCTTTACATGAAAACTGTCTATCGCTTGGAATCTTCGGTCTGTGTCCCTGGACCCTTTGTGCATCTAGAACCAGGGGAAAAAGTCTCAGAATAAAAGGCAAACCGTTTAGGAATGAGGAGGAGGAATATCTTTACTCAGACCAGCTGAATCTTTGGAATTCTCTTTCCCAGATGGTATGGAAGCTCAGTAGTTAAGTAAGTTGGAGTTGGAGATTGATTGATTTCTAGTTACTAGACAACAAGGAATATGGGGATATGCCAGTTTTGGAACTTTTACAGCACAGAAGGTGGCCGTTCAGCGTATCGTGTTGGCCAACAAGATCTGACTACACTGATCCTATTTTCCAGCTTTAGGCCCATACCCTGGAGGCTACAGCAATGCAAGTGAATAACTAAACACTGCTCAAGTATTGAGAGTTTCTGCTGGTGTTTCAGGCAGTATGTTATAAACACACATCCACCCTGTCAGTGAAAACTTTCTCCTCCACTCTCTTAGCCTTCTAACTGAAGTCGATGCCCCAGTTGTTGTCTTTACAAATGAAAAACATGCCTTCCTATCCCACTGTCAAGAGTGTGGTGCTGGAAAAGCACAGCAGGTCAGGCAGCATCTGAGGAGCAGGCGAATCGACGTTTCGGGCATAAGCCCTTCATCAGGAATGAGGCTTATGAGCCGGGGTGCTGAGAGATAACTGGAGGGGGGGCGGGTAGGGCTAGGGGTAGGGCTAGGGTGAAGATAGGGGAGAAGGCGATAGGTCAGAGAGGAGGGTGGAGCGTATAGATCGAAAAGAGGGTGGTGCCGAGTTGGAAGCTTGGAACTGGGATAAGGTGGGGGGAAGGGAAATTAGGAAACTGGTGAAATCCACATTAATGCCGAGTGGTTGCAGGGTCCCGAGGCAGAAAATGAGGTGTTCTTCCTCCAGGCGTCGGGTGGTTAGCGTTTGGTGATGGAGGAGGCCCAAGACCTGCATGTCCTTGGTGGAGTGGGAGGGGGAGTTGAAGTGTACAGCCATGGGGCGGTAGTTCCTATCCACTGTTCCTGATATTTTGATACAACTCGATCTGGTCCCCTTTCAACCTTCCCTGCTCCAAGGGAAATAACCCCAGTCTTTCCTTTAAGCTCAGACCCTGGGGCCCAGGCAGCATCCTGGTAAATCTCCTCTTCACCCTCTGTCTAGTGCAGTCACAATGTGGTGACTGGATCTCTACACAATATACTCTCTAGTTGTTGCTTAACCAGCATTTTACACAGTTCCAGCATAATCTTCCTGGTCTTGTATTCTCTGACTCTGCTAATAAAGGCTGGTATCCCACGTGCATTCCTAGCTACCTTATGTACCTGCTCTGCTACTGTCAGGATCTGTGGGTAAGCACATCAAGGTCCCCCTGGTCTTCAGTGCTTTACAGAGACCTACCATTCATAGTGTGATACCTTGTCTTGCTAGCCCTTCCCAAGTATATTACCTTTGACCAGTCTGGGTTTAATTCCATTTGTCACTGCTCAGTCCACCTATATCTCCCTGAAGTTTACAGCTACCCTCCCCACTATTTACCACCTGACAAATTTCATGTCATTCATGAAATTCTTGATGATATTCCCCAGGTTTTAAGTCCAAATCATTTCAAACTGCAAAGTCCCCAGCACTAAGCCCTATGGAGTCCCAACTGGATAGAGATTTTCAGTCACAGAAACTTCCCCCTCCCATCACCCTCTGCTTCCTACCTCTCGGCCAGTTTTGGAACCAACATTGCACTTTCTCTTGGATTCCATTGGCTCTTACTTTCTTGACAATCTGCCATGAGGGGCCTTGTCTAAAGCCTCACTGAAGTCTGTGTAGACTGTATCCAATGCACAACCCTCGTGAACCCTCCTGGTTCCCTCCTCAAAAATGTCAAATCAAATTTGTCAAAACACCTTCCTCTAACAAATCCATGCAGATTATCCCTGATAATCTGTGTGTCCCCAAGTGCAGATATATTCTGTCCCTCCGAATTTCTCATTATCAAGGTTAGAGTGTCAGTTAATTTCCTGGTGCATTTTCCTTCCTTTTAAAAAGAAGTAACAGGATAATGTTAAGAGTCCTCACCCATTGGTACAGAGGAGTTGAAAATTGCAGCCGGTGACTTTGACGTCTCCTCACCCCCTTCAAAAACCTGGTATGCATCTCCAGGCTATGGATTTCTCCATATTGAAGGCTGCTGAATCCACTAGTACCTACTCCCACACCCTGCCCCCTGACATCAAAGGTTTTTGGTCCTAGCCTTTGTCTATATGGAAACATATGTGCCATGTATTCTCACTGCCTCACCTCGAATACTACCCACTGCTCTACCACCATTTTTAAGTAGCTTCTCCAGTCCACTTAGGTCGAGTTGTATCTTAATAAAATTATCCTTCCTTCAGTTGCGAGCCTTTATTCCTGGCCCATCTTCTTCCTTTTCCATGACAATCCTAAATCTAACTGAGTTATGGTCACTATCTCAAATGGTCTCCAACTGATGTGCCTTCCACCTGTCTGGGCTCATTTCCAAGTATTAGGTCCAGAACTGCCCACTCCCATGGGCTTTCTAAAAACTGATTGAAAAAACTGATTGAAAAAACTTCTACAATTTAAGAGTTTTCTTCTCTCTTTACCTTTGGGCGGCACAGTGGCTCAGTGGTTAGCACTGCTGCCTTACGGCGCCAGGGACCTGGGTTCGATTCCAGCCTGTGTGGAGTTTGCACATTCTCCCCGTGTCTGCGAGGGTTTCCTCTGGGTGCTCCGGTTTCCTCCCACACTCCAAAACTATGCAGGTTAGGTGAAACGCCGTGCTAAATTGCCCAGAGTGTAGGTTATTAGTCAGGGTAGAGGGAATGGGTCTGGGTGGGTTACTCTTCGGAGGGTCGGTGTGGACTTGTTGGGCCAAAGGGCCCGTTTCCACACTGTAGGGATTCTAATCCTAATTTGAACCCTCCTTGTCAGCATTAGAAACCCTCCGACTCCTGTGAGGATGTTGATTGCTTTCCTGTTCAGACGTAAGCTGTCCAAACCACCCCCTTTCCACCTGTCTGGGCTCACTTCCAAGTATTAGGTCCAGAACTGCCCACTCCCATGGCCTTTCTAAAAACTGGTTGATGGTAGGATTTCAATTCCATTTTTAAAAGAATCTAATAATGGCCATAAAACCACTGTTGATCGTCTGAAAACCTAATACCTGGTCTGGCCTACATGTGACTCCAGACCTGCAGCAACGTGGCTGACTCTTAACTGCCCTCTGGCCAATTAGAGATGGACAATAAATGCTGGCCTAACCAGCGACACCCTCGTCCTGTGTGTGAACAGGAAATAATTAAGGAGTGTTAGCATGCATTTGTTAAAGGACAGACCTTGATGAATCTGATACCTTGACAAAGTAAAACAGAAGGTTAATGAAGGATTTTGTTTAAATTTATCCATTGGATGTTGCTAGCCTGGCTTTTTATTACCCATTCCCAGTTGCTCTGGAATAGGTGATAGTGAGTTACCACCTTGAACTGCTGCACTCCATCCACTGTGAATGTGCCCACTGTTCTGTTAGCGAGGGAGCTGCAGGGACTTGACCCAACCACAGTGAATGAATGACTTGTATCCAAGTCAGGATGGTGAATGATTGGAGGGCAGCTTGCATTTGGTGGTGCAGTGTATCTGCTGGCCTTGTCTTTATGGGGAGCGGAGATTGAGAGTTTGGGAGGGGTTGTTGTTAATGGATTGTTAAGTGCATCCTGTAGATGGTTCACACTGCTGCAACTATGCATTGCTGAAAGAGGGAGTGAACGTTGAAGGTGGTGGATAATTGTTTTTCAGACTGTAGAGTGGTAGACAGTGGTGTTCCCTCACAGTCAGTGCTGGGATTACTGCTTTAGTTGCGACATATAAATGATCTGTAAATTGAAATACGGGGTAACATTTTGAAATTTGGAGTTGATACCAGTTTGGGGCTGGATTCAGGGCCTGCCCCCTTTCTGTACCTGTGGTGGACACCATGGGGCTGTGTAGTGGACAGCAGACTTGTATAGCACTGTTAACATCATAAAACATCATGGTACTTCACGAGCATTGAGGTGTTATTAGGTAAGATGACCAAATATAGGGGTAGGTTTTAAGGAGTGGCAAAAAGGAGGGAAAACAAGAGGTGCAGAATCTCTGATCTTGCCAGCTGATAGGATGCCCCAGTGGTCGAGCGGTTTAAAACTGGGAGTTGGTTAAGAGGGCAGATAGGGAGAGCTAAAGATCTTTGAGTGTGTGGGGCTACAGGAGACTGACTTACTGCCCCTGATTTTGAAAGGGAAATTGATTCTAATGAAAGCCGAAAGAACTGCGGATGCTGATCTGTAAAACTTGTCATTGAATGGAGTGTGTATGTGTGAACTTTTAAGATTCTTGTGCCTTTTGGCGGGAAGGTAACAATACAAGGCAGTCTGTGTGAATGGTTAATGATCATTATGGGTATTTTACTGCTTTGGTTACTGAGTGGTAGTGAATGTTTGTTTAAAAATATCAAATCTGGATTACTTGTATCGTGAGACTAGGGGCACTAAAATTACTGTATGTGCCTTGACAGGTGTCACTGTAGCCTCGCCTGTGACTGATGAGCAATTTATCTATTGAACACTGCTGCTGTAGTTAACCAGAGAGGTTAGGCCTTAGGCTAGGGAGTGAACGATATGCAGGTCACTGGGTGTGGCTGCTGAAAACGAGGTGTGAGTTGTGGAATCTCAGCCAAGAAGGTGACCACTCAAATCATTATGTCTGTACGAGGCCTTCTGACTGGTTAGTATGTTTGTCCTGTGAAGTCCTGACAAACTTTCCCAATTTTCTTTGGAAAGCTCCTTCACCTTCTGACTCTCAGTATTTTAGATCGCACAAAGCCCCTAAATTGAATAATTTACTATATTTCCCATTTCCCTCTGCTTCAAGGGTTTGTGACCTTAAATCCATGTCCTCCGGTTCCAAAGTGCACCTCAATGGAAATTGCTTCCTGCCTGCCATGGGCGGCACAGTGGTTAGCACTGCTGCCTCACAGCGCCAGAGATCCGGGTTCAATTCCCGCCTCAGGCGACTGACTGTGTGGAGTTTGCACGTTCTCCCCGTGTCTGCGTGGGTTTCCTCCGGGTGCTCCGGTTTCCTCCCACAGTCCAAAGATGTGCAGGTCAGGTGAATTGGCCATGCTAAATTGCCCGTAGTGTTAGGTAAGGGGTAGATGTAGGGGTATGGGTGGGTTGCGCTTCGGCGGGAGTTTGCACCAGTCTAAACTGGTGCAGGTTTGGGTGGATTGGCCATGTTAAATTGCCCATGGTGCTCAGAGATGTGCAGGCTAGGTGGGTTAGGGATAGGATAGGGGTGTAGGTCTGGGTGGGATGCTCTCTTTGGAGAGTCAGTGTGGGCTTGATGGGCTGAATAACCTGTTTCGACGTCATAGGCATTCTCTGATTCTAATTCCCTTTCTGCCCATCACTTTCCATTCCAATCTAACTCTGATTCCCAATTCCATTCCCCAGGCTGGGTGGATTAGTCATGGGGGATATAGAGTTACAAGGATGACGGGGGGGGGGGGGGGGGGGGGGTGTCTGGATGGAGTGCTCTTCGGAGGATTGGTGTGGACTCGATGGGCTGAATGGCCTGCTTCCACTTGAGGGATTCTATGAAAATACTGAAATTTATTAACTGCATTGTAGGTGACCATACACCAGATGGACTGCAGTAGTTCACAAAAGCTGTGCTCACCGCCACCTTCCATAGGGCAGTTAGGGGTAGGACTACATCCCTTCAAAGAACAGGAAATACTAAGTCTCTCAGCACTGATACCACCACTGGCATATGGCTACTCTGCGGGTTCTCTAAGTCCTTGATTTTGTTTTCCAAAAGGATGAATAAACAATGTCTGATCTCATTAGGCTTATTAAAGTTGGTGATCGTATTGAAGCACATGAAATTCTGAGGGAACTTGACAGACTGGATGCTGAAAGGACATTTCCCATTGTGCAAGAAGCTGCAACAGATTCAAAATAAAGGATCTCCCATTTAAGACAGAGGAGAATTTTCTTGGAATGCCTTAGGACATGGAATTCTTTTGTTTTTAACATGTCAGTAGATTCTTGTGAGGAAGAGTTATTGGTTCCGGAATTGAAGCTATAAGCAAATTGATTATTATCTTAATCGCAGATCAGGCTTGAGGGGCCAAATGGCCTACTCCTTGTATGTTCTTGAAACGTCATGATTTGTTTTTGATGTAAAAGGTGTGCTGCCCTAAAACACACAAAGGGATGGGAAACCGGTTTAGACCTCCTTGCCTGAATTTAATTTGGTATATCCTCCTGTGATGTTTGTTTAATTTCTTTCAGGAACCCGGATAATTTACGATCGGAAGTTTCTGATGGAGTGTCGCCATTCCCCAGTTGCCAAGACCCCTCCCCGTTATCTCCCGCACATCCCAGGTGTGACCACGCCTGGCACTACCGATGATGCCAAGATAGAAGCGAACGACTCTGGCCACTGTGCTGATAACAACAACCGCGAGAGGAAGGCAGCTGCTGGTGAGATTAAATGATATTTAAGAATGACTATAGTTAAATCTGATTTTAATCTTAATATTTATGAAGCAGAAATGATGTGTGATGCCAAGAACCAGTATGGATTAACAGCATCCAGGTGCAGTTAACACACTCACTCATCTGTATAACTATACTCATAATTACTGTATTTGCTTTTCATCATTTGGTAATATAGAATGACAGTATTGTTGGAAAAAGCACTAATTTTGTCAAAGCTGTTTGTTTTGCACTTGTCAGGATAAATTGGCAAGAAATACCAACGTAAAGGAAAAACAACATTTCTATTATGTGAGAAAAGAGTACTGATTGGTTGACAAATGGACTGTGATTAGTAGAGGTGCAGCCTTGGAGAATGTGCCAGTTCATTATGATTGACAGTTAATTGCCACATTTGGTTTCAGTTTTAAATCACGCACTTTAACTCTGGTCAAGGCATTGCCCTGAAAAATGAACTTGAGCCTGGCTGTCACCTGTTTTGTGAGGTTGAAACAGGCGCAATGTATGTACAATTTATTTATATCTGCAAAGAACAAGGGCCTGTGTATAAATACAGGTAGTTTCCAGCACAGGCAAGTATGCGACGCTACAATTCCAACTGAATCTGAAATTGTTTCAGTCTAATTCTTTTGGACGCATTTGTGAAATCGTCGTATTGTCAAATCCTACTGAATGTCAGGTGCTATCATGAGAGTTTTGCAAGTGCAGTTGGTAAGCCCGGTCAGTTCCCAAAAATTGCTAGTTCCCAAAAGTAGCACAGATCAAACTCTTTGCACTCCTGTATTGTGTCTTTCGTCTGATTGCACGCTCTCCTTTTGTCTTAACCCTTGCCCATTTTACCAAGCCATGTCTCCTTTTCTATAACCTCCCCCAGGTTCGCTCCCTACTTGGACATCTCCTCTTGGACCATGAATATTTTCTCTTGACTTGAGAAATCTCCGCACCACTAGGATTTCAACACACTTTTTCCTTGTTTGGTAATAATTGGAGGTTATGGGCCTAGTACCATTTCAGCCAGACAGGGCTAAACTGACACCAAACCACTAATATACGGAAAGGTTGTGAGAGTAGAAGTGGGCCATTCGGCTCCCTGAGCCTGCTCTTCCATTCACTGAGATGGCGGCTGATTTGATTATGGCCCTAGCCTCCCTTTTTTTTTCTGTTTCCTAACCTCATATTCTTTGTCTGTCAAAACTCTGTCCAACTCAGTGTTGAATGACCTGGCTTCCACTCCTTTCTGTGGTAGAGAATTCCAAAGACTAAAGGCTGTGTGAGGGAAGTAATTCCTCCTCCTCCCCGTCTTGGATGTAAGAAACCCCTGATTTTTAGATTAGATTTCCTACAGTGTGGAAACAGGCCCTTCCGTTCAACAAGTTCACCTTGTCCTTCTGAAGAGTAACCCACCCAGACCCATTTCCCTCTGACTAATGCACCTAACACTACGGGCCATTTAGCATGGCCAATTCACCTGGCCTGCACATCTTTGGACTGTGGGAGCACCCAGAGGAAACCCACGCAGACAATTGCCCAAGGCTGGAATCGAACCTCGGTCCCTGGTGCTGTGAGGCAGCAGTGCTAACCACTAAGCCACCGTGCCGCCCTAAATCTTTAAACTGTGTGCCCTGAATTGTTAGAGATTCTCTTTTCCCTCCCCCATTGTGAAGCAGGTGTGCTTTCAGAATGCATCCCTCAAGCGCCCCACCTTCCCAAAATGTGGTCGAACCAATTTGTTGAAAATCTGTATTTGAAAAGGAGAAAATCCAACATCCGTTCAGAAAGTTTGAAGCCTTGTCATTAGCCCCAAGTGTAGCAGTCACTAAGGAAGGTGGAAAGTCAGTATGGACCAGGGTGGACTCATTGATAGATTATTCTACTTACACTAGAATAGTTCTAACGTTTTTTTAGCAAAGTTATGGAGTGATGGTGTAACTTTTTTATTTCCCCTTTGCTCATTCCTTCTAAATAAGTAAATAACAATATAGCTGAAATAAACTTCTGTGGAATTTTGTGCTTAGGCAATCTTTCCAGCTTCACGTCTTTCTCCAGTGTTCCAGCTCCTCTCCAACTCTTAACTCCCTCTGTCTTGCTTCTTATTTGTCCTTCAAGCTCACTCGTTTGGATCCAATCTTCATTCATTTGTTCAAAGCATTGTCCTGAGTGCCCTTTATTACGCAGAGTAAATCACCTTCAACTACCAGCTATGTTTCAGAGTATTAAATACCAGCATGTGAGTTCAGAGAAGCAGTAACTAAACCAGCTCCTCAACCCTGCTTCATCATTTAATAATATTATGGCTGATCTGAATGTGACCTCAACCACACTATCCTGCTGAACGCTGATCTCCTGTCACTCCCTTGTCAGTCAAACTCTTTAAACAGTAAACTTTTAGTACAGCCACAGCTGTACAAATGAAGGCAGTTTCATGAAGTTACCCTCTCCCACCATGTACATTATATGTATTTTCCAAACGGTATCTATTTTGTACCTGGGGGTAAGAGCACAAATTGGCCTCAGCTCATAGAAGCGAGAGAGCAGTTAAAAAATCACACAACACCAGGTTATAGTTTATTTGGGAGTACTAGGTTTCGGAGTGCTGCTGTTTCATCAAGTAACTGTGGAACAGGATAACACTTTCAAATAAACCTGTTGGACTATAACCTGGTGTTGTGTGATTTTTAACTTTGTCCACCCCAGTCCAACACCGGCATCTCCACATCATCTCTATCAGAAGGTTATAGGCTGAAGGTTTAGAGACTGAAGCACATCAGCTCAGTTGAAACAGTGTTGTACTGAGTTTCTACTGTACTGCCTTCCAGATACAACATTAAACCTGACCTTTAATTCAGCTCCTCAGGTGATTATTGATGATTCCCCTGAAGAAGAGCAAAGGAGTCCTGCACAGTAATCTGGCCGATTTCTCTTTTCAATCCTTCAGCCAGCATCAGAAGCAAAATACTACAGATGCTGGAAAGCTGAAATAAGCGAAGAGCATCGAAATAGGAAACGAAACGAGAACCTTTTTTTCTGGCTGCTGCCGGATATGCTGAGTATTTCTATCAAGTTCTGTTTTATCATCAAAGGCAGGATTGTCTGGATGTTTATCACATCCAGGGGCAGCACAGTGACTCAGCACTGCTGCCTCACATCATCAGGGACCCGGGTTTGATTCCAGCCTCTGGCAACTGCCTGTGTGGAGTTTACACATTCTCCCCGTGTCTATGTGGGTTTCCTCCGGATGTTCCGGTTTCCTCCCACAATCCAAAGATGTCCAAATTGGGTGGATTAGTAGCAAATGCAGGATTACAGCGATAGGGTGAGGGGTGGGATGTTCTTTGGAGGGTCGGTGCAGACTCGATGGCCGAATGGCCTCATTCCGCATTGCAGGGATTCTGTAATTCTATGTTCGCGATATCTTGCTCTACCAATGTCAAAAGAGAGGGTTGGATGTAAATGCCCCAATGCTCTCTGTGGCTGGTTGGTTGTAATGGCAGAGGCTGGACTGTGTACAGTGATCCCTTGGCACCACCAGTTTGGTTCCATGGCAAGTACTGTTTTTGTTACATCTGTGAACTCACGCAATGGGGTGACTGAGAGAAGTGGCAGCTAATGTTGGCACATGTGGGTTTGTCATGAGGCTTGAACCCAATCACCATCTGATCCAGAGGAGGGGCCTGACATTTCTTGCATCAATACCTGCGCTAGTGACTATGCCATCCATAATTAATTAGCCGTGAGCTGGTGTAGAATGTCCTGAGGATGTGCAAGTTACTACGTAAATGCAAAATTCAATTCCTCAAACTCTCAGTAAGGTATGTGTCTAAACTTAGTCAAGGGCCATTAAGCCTATAATGTGGGCCTGGGCCCCACTGTTACTGGGTAAGTATTGCACTGAAAGAGCTTTTGAATTTATATACAGCCTTTTGTGACCAAAGTGGTTTACACCCAATTAATCACTTACTTTCTTTTGAAAGTGCAGGCGCTGTTTTAAAGTGGGGAACCAATGTGCCGCATAGCCATTTTCCACAAACAGCAACAAAATAAATTGTTTGTTTTTTTAGCGATCAAAGGATGTAGAGATGACATGGGAAATTGACATTGAGTTGGATGATTGGCCGTGATGTGGCAGGCTTGATGGGCTGAATGGCCTACCCCTTTGCCTCTGTTTAGTAACGTTGGTTGACAGTTAAATGCTGGTCGACACACTGGGAAAGCTTCCTTTGCTCTACTTTGAAATAGTCCCAAGAACAGATGTGATGGAGGCTTAATGCCTTAACCGAAAGGTATCCGTGCCTCTTGGCAACATATCCACTCAGTGCTTCACAGAAGTACTGGATTAGTGGTGCTGGAAGAGCACAGCAGTTCAGGCAGCATCCAACGAGCAGCGAAATCGATGTTTCGGGCAAAAGCCCTTCATCAGGAATAAAGGCAGTGAGCCTGAAGCGTGGAGAGATAAGCTAGAGGAGGGTGGGGGTGGGGAGAGAGTAGCATAGAGTATAATGGGTGAGTGGGGGAGGGGATGATGGTGATAGGTCAAGGAGGAGAGGGTGGAGTGGATAGGTGGAAAAGAAGATAGGCAGGTCGGACTAGTCAAGGAGACAGTAACTGAGCTTCACAGAAGTGCCAACCTAGATGTTTGTGCTGGAGTAGGACTTGAACTTTCAACCTTCTGGCAAGAGTGCCATCAGTGGAGCCAAGGTTGCAGTTTTGTAGCAGTTGTGAGATTTATCCCTTTTACTTCCTTTAGGTTTAAGCTGTCCTTCTTACCTTTCCTCCTCGGATATCACTTAAGCTCGTTAAGGCACCAGAATATTGACCCGTAACTCTCTCTCTGTCTCTTTTTCTAGGGGATGATGCTCAGTTTGAAATGGATATCTAAGTTCCCCGTGTGCTGACTCCACTTCTAGACGCTTTGACCTGGCCTGCGATTCTGAACACCTGAGGCCTCTGCAGTGATACACAAGCTCCCCTGAAATCTGCCAAAAACAAAAGTTAAAACCAATAAGTTTAACCTGTGGCCAAGCAATTAATTCTGCAACATTCATACTTTGGCCACATGACAGTGAATCATGTTTCTTTTTTGCAACCAGACAAGTTGGTCCCAATTTTCTGCTAAATTCTTGGAAATAACGAAGAGGGGTGGGGTGGGGATGGGAGAGAAAGAAAGACCCTTTTGTTTTGGGAGAAAGGTGAAAGTTTTTTTTGTCAAAGAACAAACGAGAATTCTTAAGCAATTTGTTTACAAAGCCATATTGAAGTAGTTCTCTAACACAGCAAGACCTGAGAGCTGAGAATAATATTTCACTTTTAAAATTTGAGGTTTGCAAAGGGGTTTGGTACAAAGCCATGATGTCGTTCTCCGTTTTGGGGAAGAATGTTATTCTGAGTTCTACACACCCCTGCAGCAAGAGCTCCTTGCTTAATTATTTGAATTATAATCCATTGAACTCCGAAGCTTTGTTTTGTTTTAGGCTAAATATTCCCTAGGTTTTTATTTTAAAGCAATTCACAAAAGCATCGCCTCCGTTAATGTTCTGGCTGCTTTGTCCCAATGCTCTTTGCATTCAGGATGGGACACACACTGCATGCGCTTTAGTTCTATAATGGGTGACTATGCTGGACTTGGAAAGCTGTGTGTTACTGAGTGTCTCAGCCCCCAATTAGCAGGAGTGAGGTGTATGTGCTTGGCAAAGTCCACAGTTAACAACAGATGACACTGCCAACTGTGAGCTATTGTTTTTCTACAGCTGCCACCAATCGGTTGTTACGATTTGCAAATCTTTGTTTATTGTTGGATGAAAATGAATGGACCTGTCTTGTTATTTATTTACTGAGCTTGGTAGTTGCTTGAATTGGGATTGGTTTCTATGTACTGCCAGGCTAAGGCTAAGGCCAGGTCCAAGGAGCATGTGGAGATTGCAGTTATTTCTTCTTTATTTCCTTCATCCGCCCCCTTCCCCCCCCCCCCCCCCCCCCCCCCACAACCCCCCAAACACCAAAAATAAAAATATTTTTGTGTAACGTTTTTCCACACTTGAGCGTTTTGGGTTGGTGAGGTTTAGTGTTTATGAATTTGACAAGTTAGGATTATTCACAGCCAGCGATCCAAAGCCTGGTCCTGGAGAGCAGCTTCTAAAGGTCAGGAGACTAACTTTGGAAGGTGCAATTCCACCTCGGCATTGCCTGTACTGTTCTGCTAGGCTTCAGTGATTTTTGCTTTTAAGCATGTTTTTTTTTAATTTTAAAATTAAGGCAGCAGGAAAAGTGCAACAGACCATTAGTGATGGCAAGCAGCGGATGGGTTAGCTCTTAAAATGGATTTACTTTGGTTTAGAACTTTGATCTTGGATCAGAGCACAGAAACATTGAATGTTCCTGTGTATCAGCTGTCCATCTAAGTTTACCATGTATGCAGTTCCTTATTCCTTTTTATCCAAAGTGGCACATTCTTTCTTAAAGTATTTGAATGTGGCTTTAATAATGGTTTGTGGGAGAAAGTTCCACTTTCGTTTCTTAGCTGGTGAGCTTTCAGCCTTCCTCTCTCTCTGTTTATCCTTCACTGCCAGTGTTTCTCTCAGTTTCTGTGTGCTTTGTCAGCGCCAGCATGTAGTTTTTCTCTCTTTTTTTTTAAAAGAAGTCCCAGAGACTGCAGACGCTGGAAGTCAGAAACAAAATCAGAAATTTCTGGAGAAACTCCAGCAGGTCTGGCAGCATCTGTGGAGAGAAAGTAGGGTTAATGTTTCAGGTCCAGTGACCCTTCCTCAGAACGGTTCTGAAGAAGGGGAGCTGGACCTGAAATGTCTCTTTTTTTCCAAGAGTTTCTGATTTTGTTTGTCATTTTTCTCTGAATGGTGGGGGTCGGGGTGGGGGGTGGGGGAAGGAGGTTTTGTAGCAAAGTCTCATTGCTAGAACTTAATAAAAATTTATAAAATCAGTTGCTCGGGTAGTTTGAGATGGGATCAACTCAACTGGCCAACAAAACAATCAAGTTGTGTGGTAAATTGTTTTATTTTTTAGCACGTATAATTTTGGTCAATCGGTTGTGTTTTTCTCCTTTAACCAGTGGAAGGGATCCTGGAACCGTGACTTTTCTGATTGTTTTGGCATGGAAATGGAGTTTGCTGCCATTTTTATACAGTAGCCTTTTCTCTGTTGAGGCTTTCAACCATCATTCTGGGCCATGTTCAAACAGTGTTTACACCATAACCTTAGTAGGTATTAACCGATGGTGATGTGTACACACACCTCCAAACCATCCAACTCTTGCTTGGTGATGTTTTTTTAAAACCAGTTGGTGTTTACTTCCTCCTCCTGTCATTGTCTCTGAGTTCAGGGCATCATGCCAGTGTTAGTGCCCCTACTGCCTCCTTGGCTCGGTTTGGCGAATGTGACATTGTGCCTGGGGTCTTTGCACAGTGTCACCTGAGACAGAGCAGAGCTTCCTCCTGTGTACTAACCCTGTTGCCCTTCCTCCTAAATGATAGCGATCATCATGTGGGGTGGGTATTGAAGCTGGTCTGCCCTGTGTGTAGATCTGCCCCAATACCACCAGGGTCATCACTGCCATGGGTCAGTCTGCACTCGCTGGTGCTCCCCTTATAAAGTCCAGAAGGTGTCTGGGAGAGAATTTTCTATTCTGAACCCAATCCTCTGCCTCTCCTAGCATTCGCTGTTTACTGCCTGTAAGTAAAAAGTCATCCTATTGCTTCAGTGTACACCGGGACTACTCTGAGAAGCTAATGCCAGCCAGTACTGAACGTCCAACTGCAACGTTACTCTTGTGTTTATATAATTTATCAGCTGATTAAACTGGTTCCTTTCCTTTCTGCCGTACAGCCCCATTAAGGCAGTTATTGTGTTGCAGGCCTTCAGCGCCCCCTCCCTGTCTCCCCACTTCGCCTCCCATTCCTCAATAGTGAACATCGGTCTTAAAGCTGGAGTAGGCCATTCAGCCCCACGGGTGTGCTGCACCGTTCACTTGGATCACAGCTGATCATCATTGGGGTAACGACCCCGCATTCCTATGTGCCTCTTCTTCCCCCTCCCAGTAGCTCCCTGAGTCCCTTGACCATCAGAAATCCCTCTAACTCAGTCTTGAATAAATTTAATAACTCAGTTCCCCCCATCACAACTCTCTGTTGAAAAGAATGCCCCAGACTGATGATGCTCTGAGAGAAGAAATGTTTTCTCCTCTATGTCTCAGAAAGGGTGATGTCTTATTTTTGAACTCTGTCCCATAGTTCTGGTCTCCGTCAGAAGAGGAAGCATCCTTTCTCCATCCACCCTGTCTGCTATCGCTGAAGATCTCTTTCACTGAGATAGTCTCATTCTTCTGAACACCAGTGGGTAAAGGGTCCAACACTTCTCCACAAGATAAACCCCAATGTCTCAGTTTTTCAAGTCTGGGCCAGACTAGGAAGGCTCCCGATGTAATTGGTCCTGGTGTTAGCTGTCCTCAGCTGGCGTTCTGACTGTTGGACCTTGGTAGGTAGCATCAGTATTCTTGAAGTTGTGACAGTGGGTTGTACCACAACTTCCTCATTCCTCATCACTGATCCTGAGAATGTGAAGGATGAGCGGGATGGGATGCTGGTTTACCGTGATCCCCTCATGGGCAAGCCAATGATCAGCGTCTTGGGTTTAGATACTGAAGGTCTTGAGGAAACGTTGCCTGTGTATGTGCTGCCATTCTTCAGACATCAAGGGCAGAACTGTAGCAATTCCACCTTTTGTACCAATGCTAGGTCCCAGTGAATAGCAGTCTGCGCACTCCAGTAGCCCATAGTTTTCACATAATCAGGAAGACTCCTGTCATATGATGGCAGGAATAGCTCAGGCAAGTGGGGAGGGCCAACAAGATTGATCTGGTACGATGGGGGGGGGGAGGAATGCGTCCAGGGAGTCCGCCTGTTCCCTGCCACGCTGTGTCTCAGTTGTAGTCTCTAATTATGTGAAATCTGAGGCACTGGTAAAGCAGAAACTTGGGCTTACTCTATGTAGACTTTGACCTGCTCCAGGAATGAGTTTACTTGGCAAACTCCTGTTCAGAGTGGGGCCTTGGGTTGCCGACTCCAGGAAGACACGTTCCTGGAGATCGCATCACATGACCTCCCTTTCCATTCCTAACAGAACGGACCACATTGAAAAACAAAGCTTTTTCCCATAATGAATGGAAGTGCTTGGAAATTTCAAAAGAAAGTAATGTTTTCATTCCCCTGGGATATTCACAACACTGCCCTTACTTTGAATTCCTTAGTCAATTGGTGGCACCTCCATTGTCCTGACACCCCCTCATTTTGCCCCCCACTCTTCATTAAATCACATCTGTTGGCAGGCTGTGTACGGTTAGGTGTTGCTGTATGTTGGTACTACATGGATTTATCACCGATGGCAAAAAAAACTTTCTTTGTATGGAATAATGTTTCCAAAAACAATAAACTTTATCCTTTTATATTGTGTTCAGAGCTGGAGTGCAGTTTCTCGTGATTTTCAAGTAGTTTTGGGAGTCGTTTGCACATTTAAAAGCATTGAATTGTTTGGAAGTAGGGCAGTACAGAATCCTCAGCTCAAATTGCAGAATTGTTAGAGCACCAACTAGTTGAAGCCATTCAGCCTGCCGTATCTCTGCCAGCTCTCTGAATGAGCAATGCTTATAATGGCGTTCCCTGCCGCATTGTCGGCCTACATTCTTTCTTTTACAGATAACAATACAATTTCCCCCTTTGCACCCTGACTTGAATCTTCTTCCACCCCGCACTCTGTCAGCAAACTCCAGAGGCCAAATGCTGGCTGTGTGAAAGTTTTCTCCTCTGTTTCTGTTGCTGCTTTTGCTTTAAACTTGTAATCTCTGCTCCTGCTAATGTAAAGAGTTTCTTCCCCTCGATTCTGTCCAGGCTCCTCACGATTATGAGCTACTTGATCAAATCGCCGCTTTCTCTTTCTCCAGGAAAATAGCTCCACCTACTCCAGTCTATCCATGTCACTGAAGTTGCTCAGTCTTGGAACCATTCCTCTGAATCTTTTCATCTCTTTAACCCTAACTAACTCTCTAAGCCTAACCCTAATCTTTTTTGTTTCTTCCATCCTTCCATAACGGCACTGGGTGGAATCGAGAGTGTGTAAGGTTGCAGACTCCTGGTCTCTTCAGCTATCCCTGACGAAGACAGCCTGAGATTTTCCCTCTTGTTTGAAGGCTTGCTGTTCTGACAGTGCAGCAGTCCCTCCGTACCGCGCTGAGCTGTCAATCGAGATAACATGATATGGAGCAGGATTTGTACCAATTACCTTCTAACTGAAGGTTTACCTGCTCTGCTACTATTCATGGAAGGATTAACGAGCCTGGAGATCAGGAACGGACCCTTGTCATGAATGGTCTCAGACCTTTTTACATTTACCCTGTCCTGGCAGAAAGTCTCAGCCTAAGCCGCACCACATCAGGAAGTCAGGACCTCTGACAATGCAACACTCTATGGAAACGTCAGCTCGCACCCATGGACCAGCATCCAAGATGATGGCTTCACTGCTGAGTGGAGCTGACGATCTAGAGTCATAGAGGTCTACAGCATTGAAACAGGCCCTTCGGCCTAACTTGTCCATGCCACCCAGCTTTCACAATTTAACCCAGTCCCCTTTGCCTGTATGGATATGGATTAGTCCATATCCCTCCATACCTATTCCATCCAGGTACCTGTCAAAATGTTTCTTAAATAACAAAATTGTACCGCTCTCCTCCATCACCTCTGGCAGCCTGTTCCAGACACACACTGCCCTCTATGTGGAAACATTCGTCCTCTGGACTTATTTGTATGTCTCCTCTCTCACCTTAAACGTATATGTTACAGTTTTAGGCTACCCTACCATGGGGAAAACCTGTCGGCTATCAACTTATCTATGCCTCTCGTGATTTTATATACCTCTATGGTCATAGTCCTACAGCACAGAGACAGGCCCTTTGGCCCAAACTGGTCCACGCCGACCAAAATGTCCATCCACACTAATCCCATTTCCCTGCACTTGGCCCATATCCTCCTAATCCTTTCCTATCCATGTATTTGTCCAAATGCCTTTTAAATGTTGTTAATGTACCCACCTCAACCATTTCTGCTGGCAGATCATTCCATGTGCGTGCCACCGTGTGTAAAAAAAAAGTTGCCCCACAGGTTCCCTTTTATTCTTTCCCCTCTACCCTTAAACTGATGTGCTCTATTCCTCGATTCCCCAAGCCTGGGAAAAAGGCTGAGTGCATTCATCCTATCCATGCCTCTCATATTATGCACCTCTATAAGGTTCCCCTTCAATCTCCTACACTAAAGAAAAAAGTCCTAGCTTGACCAACCTCTCCCGATAACTTAGACCATTGAGTCCGAGCAACATTTTTGTAAATTCCTCCTGTACTCTTTCCAGTTTAATGATATGCTTTTTATAACGAGGTGACCAAAACTGAAGACAATACTCCCAAGTGTGGCCTCACCAACGTCCTGTATAACTGGAACATTAGCTCCCAACTTCTATACTCAATGCCCTGACTGATGAAGGCCAGTGTGTCAAAAGCCTTCTCCACTGCCATTTCTACCTCTGAGTCCGCTACTCACTGGGGAAGAAAGTTCCAGTCTATCCAACCTCCTTATAACTCAAACCTTCCAGTCTAGCTAGCATTCTAGTATATCTTTTCTACACTCTGGTAGAAGACAATGATTTACAGAGGCTAAGGTGCCGTTTGTGGCTCCTCAGTCAGTTATAACCTTTACTAGTAATCAAAATGTTGTCAAGACCAATTCTGCAGCAATGAGTAAGGATCTAGGCTAACAATTAAATATAGTATTGAGGGAATGCTGCACTGGCAGAGGTGCCCTCTTTCAGATCAATTCATTAAACCAAGACCCCATGTGTGGATATAAACAGTCCCATTGGCATAACTCAATGATGTAAGGGCATTCTTCCTCTGTACTTATCAATGATCTGCTCTAAATGGATGAAGAGTATGTGTGTTAGAATTTTCCTTGCATCAAGTTCTTACCTCTGCATTAGCTATTAGTATGGAATGGTTTCGCGCTGGATAAATTGCACTTCAATAATTTCAAAGTTGTTCAAAAAGCTGGGAAGGGGGTGGGTGGAAGTGCATCATTTTCTGATCAGCTCAACAATTTAATGGGCCAACTCGTCTGTTCGAGATAGTGTAATGTAGTAGAGTTTGCCCTCTCCAAGTTAACTAACTTAAATCCAAATCTGGGGAAATCTTAAGGTGACAGCAACAGGGAGCCATTTGATCATGCCACATAAAAACAGTTCAGAGAAAAAAAAAACATTGTTTGGGGAAAATGAGTATAGTGGTGATGTGTTACTGGACTTTAATCCAGGGGAGTGGGCTAGAAACACAGGTTCAAATTACACCACAGTAGCTAGTGGAACTAATAAGATCTGGAATTGAAAGTTAAATCTGCAATGGAGTGTGAAACAATATATTATTATAAAGCATCTGGTTCATTAATATCCCTTTGGTAAATGGAATCTACCAGTCTAGCCTACAGCTGACTCCAGACCCACAGCAAATGTGGTTGGCCTTTAACTGCCCTCTGACACGGCCTTACAAGCTGCTCCATTCAAGGGCATTTAGGGATGGTCAACTGCAGGATGAAGCCTGCACCCATTGTAAGAATATATATTTCTAAAAGGTGCCTGATCTTTCCGTGTTCAGCCACCCTCTGGTGTTATCCAGTAGATGACAGTGCAGATCAGGAGCTTTCCCCTTACCTGATACTACGTCCTATACATTAGGCTTGTCCAACTGTCCCCCTCAGGCGTTGTGACTATCTGACCCCCAGAACAGTTTGAAGGTAATGCTTGTGAAACTCTGCAGTCTTCTACATGAGGAAGTATCAAATGATCAATCACTCGATCCAGATAAGATCTTTTCCCTGCGGTGGGGGAGTCCAGAACTAGAGGGCATTGGTTCAGGGTGAGAGGGAAAAGATATAAAAGGGACCTAAGGGGCAGCTTTTTCACGCAGAGGGTGGTGCATGTACAGAATGAGCTGCCGGAGGAGGTGTTGGAGGCTGGTACAATTACAGCATTGAAGAGGCGTCTGGATGTGTATATGAATAGGAAAGGTTCAGAGGTATATGGGTCGTGTGCTGGCAAATGGAACTAGATTGGGTTGGGATACCTGATCGGCATGGACGAGTTGGTTCTATGACAGGTCTGTTTCTATAACAGGTTTTAAGGAATGACTTTAGGAGGAGAGATATGAAGGTTCAAGATGGGGGTGCAAATTATAAAATGAATAATTTCTTCATTGGCTGTAAAATATTTTGGAAAAGTCTTGTCATGAAAAGTGCTCCTGTTTTCTTGGAACGATTCCATGGTTGCATTTAAGGACAAGTTATTTCATAAGAAGTAAACTGGTAACACAGGCTGCCATCAGCAGAGCTGAGCTGAGCCATTGTAGCCCAGCACTTAAACCTGCCCTCATGTCCAGAGTGTAGGGGGATTGCAACAGCGTGGGTTTGATTCCTGTTCTGGGATCTTCCTCCTCATCCTGCCCTGAGAGTAGTAGGCAACATAAATCACCACTGTGAGCTGATAAGATTGCTCAGGATGAAGCATTTGCAGACAATGAGCAAAGGACCAATCATGAGGCAAGTAACAAATCTAGAAGTGGGAGTAGTCCCCAGTGGAGAGCTCTCTTCGCGGGAGTCCTCCCCATTTCTCTCTGGGATCTGGGGTGGAGGGTGCTGCATGCAGCAGTCCCCTGCAACCGCAGATTGCGGTGGTTCACGGACTCCCAGCCCAACTGCTTGTTCTGTGGCGCTGTGGAGTCCGTGTACCACGTGTATATTGGGTGTGGGCGTTTGCACTCCCTTTTTGATTTTCTGAAAAACCTCCTCCTCTGCTTTTGGTTGCACTTCAGTCCCACGCTCCTGATCTTCGGGGCACCCGGTACGGAGGAGGGAGGGCAGGTCTGAAGACCTCCTCGTGGGTCTGCTCCTGGGCCTGGCCAAACTGGCCATCAACAGGTCCAGGCAGCGAGCCGTGGAGGGGGTCGTTAGGGCCGACTGCCTGCCCCTCTTCTGCGGTTACGTTAGAGCCCGGGTGTCCTTTAGAGAAGGAGCACGCGGTGTCCACTGACACCCTGGAGTTGTTCAGGGAGAGGTGGGTGCCGCAAGGAGTGGAGTGCATTATTTCCCCCTCCAACTCTATTTTGATTTAATCCCTACCCTCCCCTTGACTGTTTGATCACACAGCATTGCCCTGTGGTTTGAAGGGCAGTGCTTGTCACTGGCCACTCGGGTGTTTTTCCTATCTTCCTGGTGGTGGAAATTGAATAAAGATTGGTGCACTTTGTGTCTTTCACTGTGTCTCACACCTGCACACACACACCATGGGTGCTGGGGAAAAAATAAGCACTACCGCAGTTAGGTGGTAGTGTGGGGGAAAGAAAGCGAAAAAAAAGAAAAAAGAAAAAAAACAAGTGGGGAAAAAAAAAGAAGCGGGAGTAGGCCTTTCAGTCCCTCAAGCCTTCTGTGCTATTCTGGACTTTAGCTGACCTACTTTACTGCCATTTTTCCTGAGCTATCCACATAAGCCTTGCTACCTCTTAATCTCTAGAAATCTATATCTCTCTATCATGCAAATTCAGTGACTGAGCTTCCACAGCCCCGTGAGGTAAAGAATTCCAAAGATTCCCCACCCTGTGAAAAAATCTGTCCTCAGTCCAAAATGGACATCCACTTATTCTGAGACAACATCCTGCTTGTTGTCCTATCTGGATGCCTCAACGCCTCCATGTAACATTCCCACAGCTCTCAGTTCGGTCCAGTTTTGTGTTTTGAAAATTAACATTTGGTCCTGCATCACCTTCGCTGATGAATAGATGAACAAATCAATGAATAAGTAAAGTAATTCATTTCCATACAAAAGGAAAATCAAGATCAAATCTGAGACATTTGGCCTGTATAAGGTTCAACAAACATAGACCATTTAAAGACATCGACGTTCAGACACAACATGTGTAACAAGTACAGTCCCCCATTATTGAAAATGTGATTTTACTGCTGTATGGGGTAGTTAATATACACCATGCCTGATAACATAAAGTTGTTTTCACTAATATCCCTCATTGAATTTTCACTGGTACCCAAACTAAATGACTGAAAGATCCACCTGGCTAGGATCATCCACTTTAGAACTTAAACTGACCTAAAAGTTGACTGATTGCATTTAACTCGTAAGAAGTACTGTTCATCTATCATCCTTGTACTCGTTGAATAGTAGGTTCTGCTGAGGCAACATCTCAGTTTTAGAATGTTCATCCTTGAATTCAAATCGTTTTATGGTCTCACCCTGTAACCTCCTCTAACGGGAATCCTAGTGAACCCTACAAGAACTTCTGAATTTCTCCAATCATGGTCTCTTGCCTGTCCCTGGTTTTAATCATTGCTGCGTCAAAGGGGGTATGTCTTCAGTTGTGTGTGCTTTAACCTCTTAAATTTTCTCTTTAAACCTGTCGACATTTCTCTCCTTCTTTAAGCTGCTTTTCAAATCGTTCCTCTTTAGTAATGTTTTGTCCTGGAATTTCCTGATGTGGATCAGTATCAAAGTTGACATTTGTGTGTTGCACCTTAGGAATGTTACCATGCCTGAGGTGTTACTAAATGAAACTTGTGAGTGAACCTTGGAAAGGTGTGTGCCTGCTAGCTAATCCATCTTTCCTCATCATTTCATGAAGGCTACTATTCCTTTTCATTCCTCTTCCCCAGTTATACCCACCCCTTTCCTCCAAGTTCCTACCTACCTGTCAGGGCTGCTACTTTCAGGTTGGAACTGTGCAGCGTGTAGGTGTGAATTCTTGATCTGGTTATTTGCGTTGGTGAATTGCGAATGGGGGCCTAGAATTGCACGATTTCCACTGATTGGACAATGACAACAAATGTTGTGATTCACTGAGAATGTTTCCTATTTATTGACTGGGTTCAGGCCAATTACTCATCTCTCTCCCCAGTCTGCTTTTCCCTCAGCTTGTGCAATACATTACAGAATGTCAGTGATTGTCTAAAATTAACCAATGGCATCACTGGGTCTATTGTGACATGTCAGTGTCTTGCCAGTTATTACTTGCTCAGTTGTTTGAGAAATGCTTCACCTGTTGATGTTTTCTCTGCTAAACCGGTCCTGCTTTGTGAAAAACCTAAACCACTCTGAAGGCATCTGTCTGCTCACTCTATTGGCCACTAAGGAAATCCTTTAAACTTCTCAAACATCACTGAAAGTTCCTTGTCCTCTGATGTGAGTTAGGGTTTGTCAATTCAGTGATTTGCCAATTCTGGGATATGCCAATTCTGTGTCCAATGGAGTTTGTCGAT
The DNA here is from genome assembly GCF_047496795.1 of Chiloscyllium punctatum. Lineage (NCBI taxonomy): Eukaryota > Metazoa > Chordata > Chondrichthyes > Orectolobiformes > Hemiscylliidae > Chiloscyllium > Chiloscyllium punctatum. The sequence continues at coordinate 86,947,539 of NC_092751.1, forward strand.
TTTGGAATTTGCTAGCTTGTGGGGAAGTGATGGACAAATGTTATTATTGCTGGACTGTTGATCCAGAGACCCAAGTAATGTTCTGGAATTCTGGGTTCAAATCCCATCACAGCAGACGGTTAGATTTGAATTTAATAATAACTCGGAATCAGGAGCCTAATGGTAACCATGTATCCATTTCCATTTATTAGGGAAAATCGCACCTGGTTCACTCATGGCCTTATGGGAAGAAAACTCCCATCCTCACACGGTGTGGCCTCTTTGTGACTCCAGACCTACAGCAATGTGGTTGACTCTTAACTGCCCTCTGGACAATAAGGGATGGCCAATAAATGAGAGAGGGTGGCATGGTAGGTCATGGTTAGCAGCGCTGCCTCACAGTGCCAGGGACCTGGGTTCAATTCCAGCCTAGGGCAAGTGTCTGTGTGAAGTTGGCACATTCCCTCTGTGTATGTGAGTTCTTCCAGGTGCTCCAGTTTCCTCCCACAGTCTAAAGATGTGATGGTTAGGTGGATTGGCCATGCTAAATTGCTCAGTGCCCAGGGATGTGTAGGTTAGGTGGATTAGCCATGGCAAATGCAGGGTTGCAGGGATGGGGTGGGAAGAGGATAAGTCTCGGTGAGATGGTCTTTGGAGAATCGGTGTGGACTTGTTGGGCCAAATGGTCTGTTTCCACACTGTAGGGATTCTATGAAATGTTGGCTATCCAGTGATGCTCTCATCCCGTGATTAAATTAAAAAAAGTCTGGGATTGGCTGATTCTGGAGTTGCCAAATACTTGGATTTATCAGTTCTGGGATTTGTGGTTTCTGGAATTTCTGAGGCTTTCCTGTTTTGCAATATGACCTTTCTAATATTTGCTGATTCTGGGATTTGTCAATTCTGGTTGGACATTTTTCTTGGAGGTTTCATTGCAAAATCTACAAGCGGCCTATTCAATAAAACATCCACTTTTTTAACATTTTAAATGGTTTTTTTAATGTACTAAAGTATTTGAAGTACATATAATGATGCGTCCATACTAATCTCAAGGTCAATCCTGGAAAGTTGGCAACACTGGAGGCTCCGCCCATTGACGTGCGGGTCATAACCGCGCCCCACATTTCCTACGCACCATGCTCTGCCTCTATGACGTAAACCATGGGCCCACCATTTTGAATAGGCCGTATTCTTTCCCACAGTGCATCCTGGGTAAGATCGTCTACCATTATCCTATTGAAGTTGCTGACTACAAATTATGGCAAATTGGGCGGCCATATTTCTGGTTTTGCACTGCACAGCGCTTGCAGATGTATTTACCTTTTTAATCTATTTCTGCAGTGGCCCTCATAATTGCCATCTTTCGCAGTATGTCACCTGTTACGGAAAGAGACTTCGGTACTCAATCAGAAATCAAGCACTCTGGCAACTGTGCTTTTCAGAGATGTTGACTACTGAAATGCAATTTTTAACTTAGAGAAGAAGGACATAAGCTTAGACATGATTCTGAGGCAACCGGTATTGGCTGTTCATTTTCGAAGAAAAACAATTTCTTGCCAATGAAAACAATGTTTTTAACTTTCAAAGAGCAAGTTAATCTCTAGATTTTCCACGTGGCTTTTTCAACTTTTCCACTCAATATAATGCCAATTCCAAAATAGCATTTTCTGAGTATCTCATGATAAGTTCCATGGTACATGCAAGTTGCTATAGAGCAAAGTGCCTTAAAATTGAAGGGGAAACACTTATATTTTCCACTTTACAGGCACAAATGTATCCTATGCCATTGTTAGAAAACTTGTTCAGCGGTACAATGGCACACAATGGCAAACCCTCTTTTCAACTTTGGGAGGAATCACAGATAAACATTAACTCACAGAGGCTTGCTATGCAATTATCCTGGAAGGAGAAAGTGAGGACTGCAGATGCTGGAGATCAGAGTTGAAGAGTGTGATGCTGGAAAAGCACAGCCAGAAGGCAGCATCTGTGGAGTAGGAGAGTGGATGTTTTGGGCATAAGCCCTTCATCAGGAATGAGGCTTGTGGGCCTAGAGGGCTGAGAGATGAATGGGAGGGGTGTGGGGCTGGGGGAAGGTAGCTGGGAATGCAATAGTTGGGGAGTGAAAGTGATAGAACATAGAATCTTACAGCGCAGTACAGGCCCTTCAGCCCTTGATGTTGCACTATCCTATGAAACCAGTCTGAAACCTATCTAACCACACTATTTTCAAACATAGAACATGACAATGGGTTGGAGGGTTGAGCAGATGGGTGAGAAGGAAGATAGACAGGTAGGATCATTCAAGAGGGCGGTGCCAAGTTGGGAGGTTGAGACTGGGATAAGATTGGGGTGGGGTGGGGGGGGGGGGGGGGTGGAAAGGGGAAATGGGGCAACTGGTGAAATCTACATTGATCCCAAGTGGTTGAAGTGTCCCAAGACAGAAGATGAGGCATTCTTCCTCCAGGCATCAGGTGGTTAGGGTTTGGCGATGGACAAGGCCCAGGACCTGCATGCCCTTGGTGGAGTGTTGGGGGGGAGGAGTTTAAACTGTTCAGCTATAGGGCAGTGGGGTTGGTTGGTGCAGGTGTCCCAGGTGTTTCCTGAAACAATCCGCAAGTGGGCGTCCTGTTTCCCCAATATAGAGGAAACCACATCGGGTGCAATGGATGCAGTAGATGATATGTGTGGAAATACAGGTAAATTTCTGTCAAATGTGGAAGGATCCTTTGGTGCCCCAGATGGAGGTGAGGGGGAAGGTGTGTGTGCAGGTTTTGCACTTGCTGTGATGGAAGGGAAAGGTGCAGGGAGGGGAGGGTAGGTAGATGGGGGGCATGGACCTGACAAGGGAGTTGCGGAGGGAATGGTTTCTCCGAAAAGCAGATAGGGTTGGGAAGAAAATATATCTCTGGTGCTGGGGTCTGTTTGTAGATTGCAGAAGTGCTGGAGGATGATGCAGTGTATCTGGAGGTTGGTGGGGTGGAAAGTGAGGACCAGGGGGGTTCTGTCCTTATTGTGGTTGGAGGGGTGGGGTTCAAGGGCAAAGGTGTGGGAAGTGGAGGAGATGCACTGGAGGACATTGCTAACTACATGGAAGGGGAAATTGTGGTCTTTGAAGATGGAGGCCATCTTGAATGTTTTGTGGTGGAATTGGTCCTCCTGGGAACAGATGCAGTGGAGGCCGAGGAATTGGGAATAAGGGATAGCGTTTTTACAGGAGGTAGGATGGGAGGAGGTGTAGTCCAGGTAGCTGTGGGAGTCAGTGGGTTTGTAGTGAATATCTGCGTTGATTCGGTCACCGGAAATGGAGATGGAGAGATTCAGGAAGGGCAGAGAGGTGTCTGAGATGGTCCGAGTGAACATCAGGTTGGCTTGGAAGGTATTGGTGAAGTTGATGGACTGTTCAACCTCCTCGTGGGAGAATGATGTGGCGCCGATACAGTCATCGATATACTGGAGAAAAAAGTGGGGAATGGTGCCGTTGTACCTGCGGAAGATGGACTGTTCCATGTACCTGACGAAGAGGCAGGCATAGCTGGGGCCCATACGGATGCCCATGGCTACCCCTTTGGTCTGGAAGAAGTGGGAGGATCGGAAGGAGAAGTTGTTGAGGGTGAGGACCAGTTAAGTCAGTGGAATGAGAGTTTCAGTGGAGGAGTACTAGTTGGATCAGCGTGAGAGGAAGAAACGGAGGCCTTGGTGGATAGATAATTATCATAGTAGTGCCCTGATAAGATTCCTTCCTTCTTGCATCTCCAGGAGCACAAAAGAGCACTAGGACTAACTATTGCTAATTCAACAGAACACAAGTAAACTTGAAATTTTTATGAATAAGTTGCCCACTTGCTTTACTCACTGTGATAACAAAGAAGTCACCATGTCTGTTTCTTTGATAACAAAGAAAATTGCATGGACTAAACTTCAGGGAACAATTCAAAAATGAATACAATTGATAAGCGCTTTATTGCCAGTTGTACAGGCATGTTAACCAAGAGCTCAGAAACTCATTTTCATTTTTGATCATTTACCGTATCACACAATTGTACATTTTTCTGTCTGTTCCGTCCCCTTTCCTCTTGTCCCACACCTTACATTTGATGGAGGTATGGTCTCCTTCCTGCGCAATAGTATTACTTGACTGGACTGCTGGAATCCCCACAGTTCAATCCAAACCTGTCCACATACTGGTACTTTCAACAGAAATTATTCCAGTCTTTAACCTTCACACCACTCCAAACCCAGACTTGGCTATTTGGCAGTTTGACTGGACGAGACATCACAGCAGAGACCCAGCCACTCAAATCGTACATCACTGCCCTTGCTGATTTCTTAACAGTGGCGAAATGAAAGCAGGTTTCATCAGCGGCAGCCACACTCTTGTACCACCATGTTCTCGTGATGACGCAGCACCACCTCACCGTTTTCCTTGTACAGCATACTCATAGGACTCATTTTGATGGGAACACAGCAAGGGGCAGGCACTAGTGTGGGACGATGGAATTTGAGCAGACTCTGAAAATAGAATAAGACAATTGGTGCAATCGCTTTAAAATTCTGTTTCCATTATTAATACTGAAAGGTCATTTACTTAACAGAGTTGTACTTTTACAGAGTTTGCTGTGTATGCTTGCTCTCCTAAAGGTGCAATTCAACATAGCAGTTGCCATTTTGTAGGTATGAACCAGACCAATGGGTCCTGGGGAGTGTACTTGACTTTGGAGGTCATCCGTGGTTAAATATAGTGATGCTATTTTTACCAATAGTGGTCCTCAGTAGCAAAGCCCCAAGCCCGGAAGATCAAACTATTCACAACATCTGCCTACACCCATATGAAATTGTCACTAAACAAGCAATCCAGTCTACTTAAGGTTACAAGTTAGAATCATTTGATATGAGCAGTTTCACCATGTCTGCTTCCATTAACAACTGAGCATTGATAGACAAATTCAGTTCATAAGGAATCTTTACCAAGACAAGAAGGGAAACCATTCATCTGATGAATTACATTACAGCTCAAATCTGAAAGGTGAAAGGGCAATTTTATAGAATCATTACAATGCAGGAGGCCGTTCAGCCCATCATGCCTGCACTGACACCCTGAATCAACTTTATAACTTAGTGCTGCTTTCCTGCCATTTGCCTCAACCTTGTGTATTGTTACTGTTCAAAATAAAATCCAAAGGTCTTATGTCTGGTATCACATTTAAAAGAAAATTGAATAAATATTCATAGTGAAGAATGTAAAAAGATGTGGGAACGGGCAGGTAAAAATAGGATTACAGTGGAAAGCTGTAGTTAAAGAGCTGGTCCAGCACAAGGTGTAATGAATAGAATACTGGATTAGTGGTGCTGGAAGAGCACAGCAGTTCAGGCAGCATCCAATGAGCAGCGAATAGAATGTCCTCCTCCTGTATGCAACATCTATAATATGTTCACCCCAGTGATCTGTATGTGCTCACGATTGAGATTTTCTTGACTTTCAAAAATTGTGCATGGCTTAACCCTCCCTATCTATGTAATTCCCTCCAGACCTGTGTGAGTTGAAATTTGACCATTAAAATATTCCGAATTTTAAGTTCTCTGTCATTGGTAGTCACGTCTTCAGCTGCCTGGGCCCACAGCTCTATCATCCTTTCTCTAAAGTTCTACATCTCTCCAACTCTTTCATCCTTTTATACAACGTTTAAGACCCAACTCTGACACAGCTTCTGTCAATCTGCCTAATTTCATCTTCAAACAACAAAAACAGAAATAGTGCCAGACCTTAAAAATGTGGAATTTAGGTGTGGTCAATCTAAGTAAAAACAGAGAGAGGTACACAAGCATGCAGAATACTAATATGTACCTGGACTATATCAATGCGAATTCAACATGTGGGACAAGTGGGGTGCGAGAAGCAGCTAGAATTTGGGACTAGTGTCAAATGCACCAATTGAGAGGGTGGTGGAAGCCGATTAGAGTCAAAGAGTCATAGAGATGTACAGCATAGAAACAGACCCTTCAATCCAACTCATCCATGCCTACCAGATATCCTAAATTAATCTAGTCCCATTTGCCAATACTTGGCCCATATTTGTCTAAACTCTTCCTATTCATATACCCATTCAGGTGCCTTTTACATGTTGTATTAGCCTCCATACATGCACCACCACCTGTGTGAAAACGTTGCCCCTTAGGTCCCTTTTAAATCTTTCCCCTCTCACTATAAACCTATGCCCTCTAGTTTTGGACTCCCCCCGTCCCATGGAAAAGACCTTGTCTACTTACCCTATCCATGCCCTCATGACTTTATAAACCTCAATAAGGTCATCCCTCAGCCTCCCGACGCTGCAGGGAAAACAGTCCCAAACTATTCGGTCTCTCCCTTCATCGCAAATTATTCAACATACTTGTAAATCTTTTCTAATCCCTTTCATGTTTCATAACATCTTTCTGATAGGAGGGAGATCAGAATTGCACACAATGTCCCAAAAGTGGCCAAACCAATGTCCTGTCCAGCCACAACATGACCTCCCAACTTCTATACTCCATGCTCTGACCAATAAAGGAAACATACCAAACATCTTCTTCACTATCTTATCTGCCTGTGACTCCACTTTCAAGGAACTATGAACCCACACTCCAAGGTCTCTTTGTTCAGCAACATTCCCCAGGACCTTACCATTAAGTGTATAAGTCCTGCCCTGATTTACCTTTCCAAAATGCAGTACCTCACATTTATCTAAACTCCATCTGCCATTCCTTGGCCCATTTGCCCATCTGATCAAGATCCTGTTGTACACCCAAGTAACCTTTCTCGTTTTCCACATACATCTCCAATTTTGGTGTCATCTGCAAACTTACTAACTTATACCTCCTTCATTCACATCCAAATCATTTACATAAATGATGAAAAGTAGTGGACCCAGCACCAATCCTTGTGGCATGCCAATGGTCACAGGCCTCCAGTCTGAAAAGCAACTCCCTACCACTACCCTCTGTCTTCTACCTTCGAGCCAAGTTCTGTATCCAAATGGCCAGTTATCTCTGTATTCCATGTGATCTAACCTTGCTAACCAGTCTACAATGAGGAACCTTGTCGACTGCTTTACTGAAGTCCATATTATCATATCCACCGCTCTGCCCACATCAATTCTCCTTGCTATTTCTTCAAAAATCTCAATCAAGTTTGTGAGACATGATTTCTCACGCACAGAGCCATGTTGACTATCCCTACTTAGTCCTTGCCTTTCCAAATACATGTACATCCTGTCCCTCAGGATTCCCTCCAACAACTTGCCCACCACCGAGGTCAGGCTCACTGGTCTATAGTTTCCTTGCCACTTGCTTAAATACTGGTACCATGTTAGCCAACCTCCAATCTTCCAGCACCTCACCTGTGACTTTTGATGACCCAAATATCTCAGCAAGGGGCCCAGCCATCACTTCGCTAGCTTTCCACAGAGTTCTAGGGTACACCTGATCAGGTCCTGAGGATTTATCCACTTTATGCGTTTTAAGACACTCAGCATTTTCTCCTCTGTAATCTGGACATTTTTCAAGATGTCACCATCTATTGCCCCACATTCTATATCTTCCATGTCCTTCTCCACAGTAAACACTGATGCAGAATACTTGTTTAGTATCTTCCCCATCTCCTGCAGTTCCACACAAAGACTGCCTTGCAGATCTTTGAGGGGCCCTGTTCTCTCCCTAGTTACCCTTTTGTCCTTAATGTATTTATAAGATCCCTTTGGATTCTCTCTATTTGCCAAAGCTATCTCATATCCCCTTTTTGCCCTCCTGATTTCCCTCTTATATATACTCCGACTGCCTTTATACTCTTCTAAGGATTCACTTGATCTCTGCTGTCTATACCTAACATATGCTTCCTGCATTTTCTTGACTAAAACCTCAATTTCTCTAGTCATCGAGCATTCCCTGCATCTACCCAGCCTTGTCTTTCATCCTCAAAGCCTCTGGACTCTCATTATCTAATTTTTAATGGCTTCCCATTTTCCAACCTTCCCTTTACGTGGAACATCTGCCCCCAGTCACCTCTTGCCTAATACAGTTCAATAGTAACTTTTCTTTATTAGCTGTGGTGTGGCATTGCTGGCCGGGCCAGTATTTATTGCTTATCCCTATCTCACCCTTAAGCTGTCTTCATCAATCACTGCAGTCCTTGGAGTGTAGGGACACCCACAGTGCTATTAGGAGGAAGTTCCAGGATTTTGACCCAGCATCTCTGAAGGAACAACAATATACTTCTCAGTCACGTGGCTTGGAAGGATACTTGTAAGTGGAGGTGTTCCCAGGCACCAGATGCTACCTGAGGACCTTAATGAATCAGAGATTTTCACTTCCAAATGGGAATTACATGAATACTACTGAAAGGCAAAGATGTGGCAGTGGGAAAAGAATGTGGTCAGGAATAAGGATTTATTTGACAGCTCTTTCCAAAACCTTCCATAGGCATGATGGGCCAAATGGCCTTTTCTGTGCTGCATGATCCTATCATTCTAACAGCTTCATGCATTAAAGAGTACTTACAGCACAGAAACCGGCTGTTCAACTCATTTTCTCCATATGAATCTCTTCCCATCCAACATTAGCAACCTAACTTAGAGTCATAGAGATGTACAGCATGGAAACAGACCCTTTGGTCCAACCTGTCCATGCCAACCAGATATCCCAACCCAATCTAGTCCCACCTGCCAGCACCCGGCCCATATCTCTCCAAACCCTTCCTATTCATATACCCATCCAGATGCCTCTTAAATGTTGCAATTGTACCAGCCTCCACCACTTCCTCTGGCAGCTCATTCCATACACGTACCACCCTCTGCGTGAAAAGTTGCCCCTTAGGTCTCTTTTATATCTTTCCCCTCTCACCCTAAACCTATGCCCTCTAGTTCTGGACTCCCCGACCCCAGGGAAAAGACTTTGCCTATTTATTTATTCCATGTCCCTCATAATTTTGTAAACCTCTATTTGGTCACCCCTCAGCCTCCGACGCTCCACGGAAAACAGCCTCAGCCTGTTCAGCCTCTCCCTATAGCTCAAATGCTCCAACCCTGGCAACATCCTTGTAAATCTTTTCTGAATCTTTTCAAGTTTCACAACATCTTTCCGATAGCAAACTAAACCACTCGCACTTGCCTGCTCCTGGCCCATATGCCTCCAAACCTTTCCTATCCATGTACTTATGCAAATGTATTTTAAATGATGCACACTCATTGGACATGCAAACCACCCTCTTTGCCCCTCATGTCTTTTTAAAACCTTTTTCAACTTAAAAATGTGCCCCCCTATGCTACCATTAACTTTATTTATACCCCTCATTATTTTATAAACGTCTAGAAGGTCATCTCTCAACCTCCTACACTCCAGTGTAAAAAGTCCCAGCCTATCCAGCCTTTCTTTAGAACTCAAACCTGGCAACATCTTGGTAAATCTCTTCTGAATCCTCTCCACCTTAATAATATCCTTCCTAATACAGGGGCATCATGGTGGCTCAGTGGTTAGCACTGCTGCCTCACAGCGCCAGGGACCAGGTTTGATTCCAGTCTTGGGTGACTGTCTGTGTGGAGTTTGCATATTCTCCCTGTGTCTGTATGGGTTTCCTCTGGGTGCTCTGATTTCCTCCCACAGTCCAAAGATGTGCAAGCTGTGGGAAATGTAAGGTTACAGTGATGGATGAGTGGGTCTGGGTGGGATACTGTCTGGAGGATTAGTGTGGACTTGACCTGTAGGGATTCTATGAACTGGGTGACCAGAACTGGACACAATATTCCAGAAGTGGCCTCACCAGTGTCCTGTACAACCTCACCATGACTTCCCAACTCCCTATACTCATAGGTCTGAGCAATGAAGGCAAGTGTGCTAAATGCCTTTTTAACCAACCTGTCTTTTTGTGTTGCAAACTTCAAAGAATTATGTACCTGCACCCCTAGGTCCCTCTGTTCTACCACACTACTCAAGGCCCTACCATTAATTGTATAAGCCCTACCCGTGTTTGTTGTACCAAAACGTAATGCTGTGTTTTTCAGATGCAGCTTGAGCCAGGTGAAAAATCTCATGCAGTTAAATGTAACATTGAATGCAGCGTTAAAAGGGAAGAGATGGGCAACTAACACAGGAGGTAACATTACCTGCATGTAAGCATGGTTGGAGGGTTTGACATTCTCCCCAGATGGCGATGGGCATTCTCCTTCACAGCGGAAAGCATTGTATGTCTTTGGAAAGATAACCCAGGCACCCCAGCCAATCTTATCAAATTTGACCTGAAAATCAATTCTCCGGCATCGGGTCAGTTTGTTGCTCTTACTGTGGTGCCGGGGACGACGTTGAATACGGGTTCCGCTGCGTTCAGCCCTACCCTTCCCACGGCCTCTGCCACGAGTCCTCTTTCGTTGGCATGCCACATGGCCCTTTGGCTTCAGCCGGCATCCCTTTCTCTTACGGGGCTTCCGCACATGTTTGGAGCTGTTGGCATCTTTCAGCAGTGAGGAACTCTCCGAGCAACTCTGCTCAGGTCTCTGGGAAAACACCAGCAGCAGCGCCGTCTCCTTGGTCTCTGCCTTGCCCTCATTTCTGGTGGAGGGGAGGGACCTCTTGCTTCTGCAGCTTGGGCTCTCTGGCCACTGGAGCCCAGTGAGCCTGCCCTTGCCACGTGGCTTGCTACGGTTGATCCAGTGCCTCAGGATGTTGGTGACATTGTAAATGGCGCAGCCCTCAGCATCCTCCAGCACGGAGGCTGGAGGGAAGGAGCCCAAGAAGAGCTGGTCCTGGCAGGTAGCAGGTCCACACGGGTACTCTGACTGGTGGTGGAGCTCCAGGAGAGAGCAGGACTCTGCAAAGGCAGGTACACTGATCCTCAACTCGGCAAACTGAAGCTTCTCGTTGGCCGCAAGCATGGACATGTCAAAGGTAACAATCCAACGGCTTCCGTTGTGATGGAAACCTAGCGATAAGTAAACAGCAGCGATTAATCAGGAGTATTAATGCCATGTTAAATACATAGGTTTTCAAAACATTCCTAAAATTTGTGAAAATACATTATAAAATGTTTTCACTTCGAATGACAGAAAGTGCAATAAAATTCAACTCAGTCCATGCAGCACACTCCAGTCAGGTGGATTATATAGTTATGATTAACGGTCACCAGAAAAACAACTGATTGATTGAATTTGAGCTCATATAAAAAAAGAACTTGCCCCTTTAAGGAGTTGTCAATTTGTTAATTTGCTTATTTTTACTCAACGGAGTATAAAAAGGAACTTCCCTTTTAAAAGGTGGTTAACTTGTTAATTTTAGTTTTGTTAACTGATGCACTAATGAGTAAGAAAACAGGCACAGAGGGCAGCAGCAGGGACAGAGATCAGGAAGGCTGCATCCTTTGAATAACTTACTTGCAAGGAAAAGAATTGTGTCTCGTTTCATACTTCATTGCTTGGCTTGGATCCATTTAACACAGAGGATGGAAGCATCTATGACAGTTCAGCGACTAGATATCCTGAGCCAAACTAAACAGAATGTTCCTGTTTTCAATGCCTAGACTGAGCTGTGTCAGCTGGTGTAAGGGTAACCAGTTGTCTAGTTAGTCCCAGGCTATGGAGGAGCAAGTATCAATCAGGGGTCCCTATTCTTAATCATCACCCAATGACTCTGGGATCTGTGGACAGTCAATGAGGATAGGACTAGATGGCTCAATAGTTTGCTAACACATGTTGTAAAGAATAGTGAGGGAGATCCCAGCATCTGTGGAAACCCAGTAGAAGTCAGCATCTACTGGGGAGGAAGGCAAGAAGAGGTAGAGGTTTTTTTAGATTAGATTAGATTACTTACAGTATGGAAACAGGCCCTTCGACCCAACAAGTCCACACCGCCCCGTCGAAGCGCAACCCCGTCGAAGCGAAACAGTAGGTATTACCAAGGCAGTGTGGTACAGCAGGTAACTCCATGGAACTATCAACAAGAACTGCTGATACATCACAGAAATTAGGAACCAGGAGTGGGAGTAGGCTATTCAGCCATTCAACGGATGGCTGCCATTTTCCTGCACAATCCCATACCCCTTGATGGCCTTAGTATCTAGGAATGTATCAATCTCTGCATTAAACATACTTAACCAAACTTCCACAGCCCTTCTGGGGCAGATAAACTTTCACCACCCTCTGGAGAAGAAATTCCTCTCCATCGCAGTCCCAAATGGCTTGTTCCTTTTCTGAAAAGGTTCAGAAAAGATTTACAAGGATGTTACCAGAGTTGGAGGGTTTGAGCTACAGGGAGAGGCTGAATAGTCTGGGGCTGTTTTCCCTGGAGGGTTGGAGGCTGAGGGATGACCTTATAGTGGTTTATAAAATCATGAGGGGCATGGATATGATGAATAACCAAGGTTTTAATCCTGGGATGGGGGAGTCCAGAACTAGAGGGCATACGTTTAAGGTGAGAGGGGGAAGATTTAAAGAGCACCTAAGAGGCAACTTTTTCTTGCAGAAGGTGGTGTGTATATGGAATGAGCTGCCAGAGGAAATGGTGGAGATGTGTACAACTACAATATTTAAAAGCCATCTGGATGGGTATGTAATAAGAAGGGTTTAAGAGGAATATGGGCCAAATGCTGGCAAATGGGATTGGATTAGGTTAGGATATCTGGTCAGCATGGACAAATTGAACCGAAGGGTCTATTTCCAAGCTGCACATCTCTATCACGACCTGTCAAGCCTCATGACAATTATATTTTTTTAAAAAGTCATTGGAAATAGGACGTCAGCTTGAAAGAACAGACAGGCCATTTATTTATGATTCCGTTGACAGCTACTGATCATCAGTGATGTGTAGCCCAATGACATGTACTGACCCATCAGTTCTGCACTGATGTGAGGAATTCCATCTTAGATTCCCCCTCCTCTTCCTCCAAAAACATCCCATAGCCCAAAAGGGGCTTCCTACATTTTCCAGAAACCATGATTTGGTGATGCCGGCGTTGGACTGGGATGTACAAAGTTAAAAATCACACAACACCAGGCTATAGTCCAACAGGTCTAATTGGAAGCACTAGCTTTTGGAGCACCACTCCTTCATCAGTCACATCAACCTTCATCAGCTCCTTCATCACAACTACCTGATAAAGGAGTAGCGCTCCGAAAGCTAGTGCTTCCAGTTAAACCTGTTGGACTATAACCCGGTGTTGTGGGATTTTTAACTTTCCAGAAACCAGCTGCCTTTACTATAGACACATAACCCAGCCACCAACCCACTTGGTGAAATATGCAGCCTGTGAGAGGAAATATCTTCTGAGGAGGTTCCATAAATGAGCAACATTCCTCATTGTTGGCAACACAGCAGCTCATCGCCATAATGATGCAGGGAAACTGAGAAACCATTCCCAAACTGAGTGACCAGTTTTTCTTACTTCCAACTGTTAGACCAGCAATGAAGCATTTTTCCATTTTCCATTCAACCTCCTACTTTGTTGTTAGAGAAAAAAAAGAGTGGCTCAGCGGTTAGCACTGCTGCCTCACAGCGCTAGGGACCCGGGTTCGATTCCAGCCTCGGGCGACTGTCTGTGTGGAGTTTGCACATTTCTCCCTGTGTCGGTGTGGGTTTCCTTCGGGGTGCTCTGGTTTCCTCCCACAATCCAATGATATGTAGGGTAGGTGAATTGGCCATACTAAATTGCCGATAGTGATAGGTGTATTAGTCAGAAGGAAATGGGTCTGGGTGGGATACTTTTCGGAGGGTCGGTGTGGACTGGTTGGGCCAAAGGGCCTACTTCCACACGTCTGTAAGGAATCTAATCCCTGAAAAGAAACTGCGTGGCAAGCCAAGGGCAACCTGCAGCAGGTAACAAACATTGGCTTTGCCAGCAATACCCAGGTGCCACTGAATAACTTTTGAAACATCTTGCAATCGTATTAACACAATACCTATGGGCTACATATCATACAGCATTTCATTGTCTCTTGAATACTTTGGGATGTGCTGTAGCGTGTCTATATTAAAGGTAAGCTTTCATTTCCAAACTGTACATGTTAAACCGAAAAAGAAACATTTTTGTTAATTAAACAACTTAATGCGCTGTAAATCAAAGGAAAGGAGAAGCCAGTCTCTGTACATCTGAATGTGGATTGGGGAATGTCAGTCCCTGGGCTAAACCTACAATAGGTTCTGGGAAGAGACAGACATTCCAGCCCAGATCCTGAGACACGCCTTGATCTTCTGAGCAATCCCCCGGTTCAAAGACATCAAAACCGTGAATGTGGATTGTCCTAGACTGACTGTGTCTGGGAGAGAGAAAGAGATTTGAGGGAAGTCAGCGGCCACATCAAAACGACAAACCGAAACCCAAAACGTAGACCCAGTGAAGAGGAGCAGGAGGAGGAGGAGGAGGAGGGGTGAATAATAGAACAGGAAGTTACTTTACTTTTTGCCACCAGGCTCCTGACGGTATCCGCCTCCGGTAACACGGGCCGTTCGTGGGCCGAAAGGCCGCTGTAATTGCCCGAGCTGTAACTGCGGTACAGGCTGAGCATGTGCGTGGGCAGGCTCAGGCTGATGTTGCGTGCCTCCAGGCGCTTGATGAAGGCAGCTACCTCCCTGAAGCTGGCTGGGGGGCCAGGTTTGCTTTGTAGAACACGCCAGGGCCACTTGCCTGTTGGGTTGGCTCGGACCACTGAGATGGAAAGCAGTGCGAGCAGGAATGGGAACTTCATGTCTCCGCATACAAGTGACAGCTCTGTGTGTGTGTGTGCTGTCTCTTTATATACAACCTCCCAATGCATATTAACTGCCCACACTACCCCAGACAGATCGAAAGCCATTATTCTGCTAATGTAGGCCGTTCATGAGCCAAATGACAGATAGTAATTAGTTTAGCAAGACAATGGAAATTTTCCTTGTAATCTCCATTTCTGTTTAAACCGGCAGTGTTACATTTGCCTTTGCAATTGTCAAATTATTCAGTGCCACTCTTGGGTTTCGATGTTTTCGCTCGAATGGATCCCTTAGATGTGCAGAAGTGATAGACTGGACTTTTGAAGGGCTGCTCATGCATATACACCCAGCGAGAGAAAAACATTGAGAGGGTCCATTTGCAGTTTGGAGCCAGTTCGGCCTGAGATGAGATGCTCTGCATTACAGTGGGGTTTATCACATCGCTAATCAGCTTTATTGTAAATCGCTCACCATCGTTATACACTCATGATTCAAGGGCTGGGCATTGCATTTTAGAAATGAATAATGCTTCTTTCTGCATGGGCCTGCAGCTATGAATTCATTTTTTAACACTAAAACATTGATTATTCGAACTGTTTGGAGGGACAGCGTGGGAAATTGTATCCAGGTCAAAGGATTGTAAAGCAGCCATTAAAGTGAACAATTGACTGAATACGTCATTTGGATTGGAAGGGGACTGTATAAAGTTAATAAGATAACACTGTAAGAGCACATGCAGATGGTTAGTTAAATGCATACAATATTCTGAATTCACAAATTATTCTCCAGTCCTGTTCACCTCTCACCCTCTGCTCCCGGATCTACATTGACATTTTCACTTCCACAGTTTCTCCAGCGCTTTCTGCTTTTAATTCAAATCTCCAGCACCTGCAGTAAATTTTTTGTTAAATTCTTTTTTATGGGATGTGAGTGTCACTAGAGAGGGCAGTATTCCCAATTGCCCTTGAAATGAGTGGCTTGCTAAGCCATTTCAGAGGGTGACTGAGAATCAGTGTCATTGCTGTAGGTCAGGCAGGGTAAGAACAGCAGATTTTCCTCTTTAAATGACATTATTACAGCAGTTTAATAGTGATCTCTCAAGTCCAGAATTGCTCATTAATTTGAATTTCCCCAACTGATGTGGTGGATTTGAACTCGTGTCTCAGTTCAATTGTGGCTGGATCTCTGGATTTCTGTTCTGAAGAAGGGACACACTCATAACGTTCTGCTTTCTCTCCACAGATATTGCAAATTTGCTGAGTTTCTCCAGCAATTTCTGTTTTTCTTTCTGAGTTTCAGCATCTGTAGTTCCTTGGCTTATTTTTTCCCTCTGGATTACTAGTCCAGTTATCACAATGTCACCAACTCACGATTATATCCAGGTCAAAAAGCATCTTGACTCTAAGATTCTCATCCTTGTTTTCAAATACCTCCAGAGTCTTGACCGTTCTTTTGATCTGATCTGACTCCATGAAAAGTTTTGCTTGTATGCAGTACAGGCAGATCATGCCATACAAAGTGCATTAGGGGATTAGAGCAAAGAATACAATGTTACAACAACAGAGAAGGTACTCAAAGAGCTCGATCAACATTAAATTTAAAACGCGAGAGGTCCATTCAGAAATTTAACAACAGTCAGGAAGTTAAAAATCACTCCGTATCAGATTATTGGTGATAGTGACCACAACTGCCTCACGTTCTACATAGCTATGGAGAAGGAGAGAAGCTGGCACAATGGGAGGATATTTAATTGGGGAAAAAGGAACTATGATACTATCAGGCATGTGTTGGGAAGCATGGACTGGGAGTAATTGGTCCATGGAAAGGGCACTATAGACATGTGGAGACTGTTTAAGGAACAGTTGTTGTGAGTGATGCATAAATGTGTTCCTCTGAAACAGGCAAGAAGGGGTAAGGTAAAGGAACCTTGGATGACGAGAGCGGAGGAGCTTCTCGTCAAAAGAAAGAAGGCAGCTTACGTAAGGTGGAGGAAGCAAGAGTCTTGCTCAGCTCTAGAGGATTACAGGCAGGCGAGGAAGGAGCTCAAAATGGTCTGAGGAGAGCCAGGAGGGAGCACGAAAAAGGCTTGGCAGGAAGGATTAGGGAGAATTCAAATGCATTTTACACGTATGTGAGGAATAAGAGAATGATCAAAGAGAGAGTAGGGCCGATCAGGGATAGCATAGGGAACTTGTGTATAGAGTCTGAGGAGGTAGGAGAAGCCCTAAATGAGTTTTTTGCTTCTGTCTTTACTAAAGTAGTGAATGTAGTGAATGAAACCATTGAGGAGCAGGTAAGCATGCTGGAACGGATAGAGATTGAGGAAGCTGATGTGCTGAAAAATTTGACAAACATTAAGAAATCATGTCTCTGAAACTTGATTGAGTTTTTTGAAGAAGTAACAAAGAAGATTGATGAGGGCAGAGCAGTAGATGTGATCTATATGGACTTCAGTAAGGCGTTTGACAAGGTTCCCCATGGGAGACTGATTAGCAAGGTTAGATCTCATGCAATAGAGGGAGAACTAGCCATTTGGATACAGAATTGGCTCAAAGATAGAAGACAGAGGGTGGTGGTGGAGGGTTGGTTTTCAGACTGGAGGCCTGTGACCAGTGGAGTGCCACAAGGGTCAGTGCTGGGCCCTCTACTTTTTGTCATTTACATAAATGATTTGGATGCGAGCATAAGAGGTACAGTTATTAAGTTTGCAGATGACACCAAAATTGGAGGTGTAGTGGACAGCGAAGAGGGTTACCTCAGATTACAACAGGATCTGGACCAGATAGGCCAATGGGCTGAGAAGTGGCAGATGGAGTTTAATTCTGATAAATGTGAGGTGCTGCATTTTGGGAAAGCAAATCTTAGCAGGACTTATATACTTAATGGTAAGGTCCTAGGGAGTGTTGCTGAACAAAGAGACCTTGGATTGCAGATTCATAGCTCCTTGAAAGTGGAGTCACAGGTAGATAGGATAGTGAAGAAGGCATTTGGTATGCTTTCCTTTATTGGTCAGAGTATTGAGTACAGGAGTTGGGAGGTCATGTTGCGGCTGTACAGGACATTGGTTAGGCCACTGTTGGAATATTGCATGCAATTCTGGTCTCCTTCCTATCGGAAAGATGTTGTGAAACTTGAAAGGGTTCAGAAAAGATTTACAAGGATGTTGCCAGGATTGGAGGATCTGAGCTACAGGGAGAGGTTAAACAGTCTGGGGCTGTTTTCCCTGGAGCATCGGAGGCTGAGGGGTGACCTTATAGAGGTTTACAAAATTATGAGGGGCATGGATAGGATAAATAGACAAAGTCTTTTCCCTGGGGTCAGGGAGTCCAGAACTGGAGGCCATAGGTTTAGGGTGAGAGGGGAAAGATATAAAAGAGACCTAAGGGGCAACGTTTCACGCAGAGGGTGGTATGTGTATGGAATGAGCTGCCAGAGGAAGTGGTGGAGGCTGGTACAATTGCAACATTTAAGAGGCATTTGGAAACATATACAAATAGGAAGGGTTTGGAGGGATATGGGCTGGCTGCTGGTAGGTGGGACTAGATTGGGTTGGGATATCTGGTCGGCATGGACAGGTTGGACCGAAGGGTCTGTTTCCATGCTGTACATCTCTATGACTCTATGACAAGTCGCCAGGGCCAGACCAGATTTGTCCTTGGCTGCCTTGGGAAGCGAGAAATGTGATTGCTTCGCTGCTTGTGAAGATCTTTGCATCCTCGCTCTCCACTGGAGTTGTACCTGAGGACTGGAGGGAAGCAAATGTAATTCCTCTCTTCAAGAAAGGAAATAGGGAAATCCCCTGCAATTACAGACCAGTCAGTCTCACGTCTGTCATCTGCAAGGTGTTAGAAAGGATTCTGAGGGATAGGATTTATGACCATCTGGAAAAGCATGGTTTGATTAAATGCAGTCAGCATGGCTTTGTGAGGGGCAGGTCATGCCTCACAAATCTTATTGAGTTCTTTGAGGATGTTACTAGACATGTTGATGAGAGTCGAGCAGTAGATGTGGTGTATATGGACTTCAGCAAGACATTTGATAAGATTCACCATGGTAGGCTCGTTCAGAAGGTCAGGAGGAATAGGATACAGGGAAATTTAGCTGTCTGGATTTGGAATTGGCTGGTCGACAGAAGACAGCGAGTGGTAGTGGAAGGAAAGTATTCTGCCTGGAAGTCAGTGGTGCGTGGTGTTCCACAAGGCTCTGTTCTTGGGCCTCCACTCTTTGTAATTTTTATTAATGACTTGGATGAGGAGATTGAAGAATGGGTTAGCAAGTTTGCAGACGACACAAAGGTTGGAGGTGTCGTTGCCAGTATAGAGGACTGTTGTAGGCTGCAGCATGACATTGACAGGATGCAGAGATGGGCTGAGAGGTGTCAGATGGAGTTCAACCTGGATAAATGCGAAGTGATGCATTTTGGAAGGTCGAACTTGAAAGTTGAGTACAGGATTAAAGATAGGATTCTTGGCAGTGTGGAGGAACAGCGGGATCTTGGTGTGCAGGTACATAGATCCATTAAAATTGCCACCTAAATGGACAGGGTTGTTAAGAAAGCATATGATGTTTTGGCTTTCATTAACAGGGGGATTGAGTTTAAGAGCCGTGAGATCTTGTTGCAGCTCTATAAAACTTTGGTTAGTCCGCACTTGGAATTCTGGTCGCCCTATTATAGGAAAGATGTGAATGCTTTGGAGAAGGTTCAGAGGAGGTTTACCAGGATGCTGCCTGGAATGGAGGTCTTATCTTACGAAGAGAGGTTGACTGAGCTTGGACTTTTTTCATTGGAAAAAATAAGGAAGAGAGGGGACTTAATTGAGGTATACAAGATAATGAGAGGCACAGATAGAATTGATAGCCAGAAACGTTTTCCCAGGACAGAAATTGTTAACACAAGGAGTCATAGTTTTAAGCTGTTTGGCAGAAAGTATAGAGGGGATGTCAGAGGTGGGTTCTTTACGGAGAGAGTTGTGAGAGCATGGAATGCGTTGCCAGCAGCAGTTGTGGAAGCGAGATCATTGGGGACATTTAAGAGACTGCTGGACATGCATATGGTCACAGAAATGTGAAGGTTCATACATTAGGTTTACCTTACATGAGGATCAATGGTTGGCACAACATCGTGGGCTGAAGGACCTGTTCTGTGCTGTACTGTTCTATTATAGTCCAACAGGTTTATTTGGAAGCACTAGCTTTCAGAGCGCTGCTCCTTCATCAGGTTGTTGTCTGACCTATGACCTGGTGTTGTGTGGCTTTTAACTTTGTGCACCCCAGTCCAACATTGGCTCCTCCAAATCAGGACAACAGTTGGGAAGAAGCTGTTTTTGTATGTGTTGTCTCGTGTGTTTAAGCTTTTGTATTTTCTGCGTGATGGAAGATTGGAAGCGATTAAACCAGGGTGAGAGGGGTGTTTGATTATGTTGCTTCCCACAATCCTTTGACATAGCTGTGTTCACTAAATTCAGCCTTTTGACTATCCCTGACCTTAATCATTCCACTGTTGCTGGAATACCTTCAGCGTATCGAGGCTCCACACTCTGGAGTGTCCTCCTTATGCCTTTCTGTTTGTTTTTTCTTTCCATCTTCAAACCCACCATCTTGAATAAGCTTTTGCTCATCTGACCTTATATCTCCTTCATTGGTCGTGTCATATTCTCTTCTACTGCGTCTTTGAAGAACCTCGGAACATTTTATCACATTAAGGTGTAATATAAATGTAAGTTGTTATTAAAGTAATTTGTCAGTTAATATTCCCTGTAACAACAAGACATACTTGGAAATCCATGTGGCCTGATCATCTCGACGAATTGAAAATATTACATACTCCATTTTGATGCATTATTGTACACTCAACATAACTTGCAGTGATTCTATTTCAAACTAAAGGGTAAAAAGTGAACTTAACTTTCTCTGACTTTTTCTGAATTGTGAACATCTATTGCTCTGAAGTGAAAATTATCAAATGGAAATGACCAGGTGACTACAGGGAGGAAGAAGAATAGAGGAACTCTCGCTGGTGTTCTGGTCAGTATTTATCCCCCAGCCATCATTATTAAGAGCAGGTTATGGGTTGCAGTCTGTGGGATCTTGCTGTGTGAAAATTGGCTGTTGTTTCTCTTATAGTACAACAATGACTATATTTCAAAAATACTTTAATGGCTGTAAAGTGTTTTGAGCTATCCAGTGATCAAGTAGGCTGTGTATAAATGAAAGTCTTTCTTTTCATGCCCCAGTAAAGCTAAGGAAAGCTTAGAGAGAGAACATCACTGTTTGGAAACTGTTCAGATGTTTAGATGGCAGAGATATTCAGGTCATTGCCAAGGTCAGCAGGGGAACAAGTCACTTCATGGCTTATACTGATGGAGCTACCTGGCAGTTGTATAAGACCCGTTCAAGACCTGTTTTATATTGAGAGAGAGATGCAGATGGCAGTTATGATGTTCTTACAGTTGATGTGTTACTTAGTGAGGCTGGTGCCTTTTGATCTTCCCTTTTGATTGTTGGTGCACTTTGTCAAGGCACACACAACGAATAATGTCTGTTTTGACAACATGACAGGGAATGTTATGTGTTTATGAAAGCATATAGCAGTAACGAGATAATGTCTTCCAGAGAGAAAACGTTGAAGTGGCAAGGGGAATTACAATGGAATTAGACAAAGTTAAAAATCACACAACACCAGGTTGGACCTGTTGGACGGTAACCTGGTGTTGTGTGATTTTTAATCTTTTCCACCCCAATCCAACACCAGCACCTCCACATAATGGAATTAGAAACATGGAAGGGGATTCTTGACAGAACAATGAACAACCTGCTAAAGTGAAACCTATTGGGCACTTAAAATACTCAAGAAAATGAAAATATTCACTGCTTTGCCAAATCTCAAGTCACTATTCAATCTCAGTATACACTTGCAGTTTTAACATTGAAATGTGCATGATGCCTAATGTCACAAATACAGCTGATGCCTACAAAAATGGGTGTGGGTGACAGGCAATGTTTCTGGGATGTGACAATTCATTTACCAATATCAAACATTGCATTCTGTTGTCCTGACCTGCATTGTGTGTGAAATTATTGAATTAAAACAGAGGGTAAGACTGCATAAGAAAGTAAAATAAAATAGTTGAATGCTAACGTTGTTAAAATGTATCCTCAAGTCATCTTCACTAAAACACATTATCAGGCAACCGTCACATAGCTGTTTGTGGGAACTTACTGTGTGAAAGTTGACTGCTATGTTTCTTACATTGACAATGGTGACTACACTGCAAAGATATTTCATTGGATGCTTTGGACATCCTGAGAAAAGTGCTATATGCAAGTCTTCTTTTAATATAAGAATGAGAATATATTTTAGGTCATAAGTATATCTTCATTTTGTGGGCAGACAGCTACATAAAGTGTACAATTACATATACAATGAATACATTTTTCCCTGTTACAATAAGTGTTTTAATTGTTTTTTTTTCATTCATTCAGAGGATATGAGCATCACGTGCTGGCCAGTATTTATTGCCTGTCCCTAGTTGCCTTTGAGAAGGTGGTGGTGAGCTGCCTTCTTCAACCCCTGCAGTCTATTTGATGTAGGTAGATGTAGAATGATGTAAGGGAGGCGGTTCCAGGATTTTGACCCAATGACAGTGAAGGAACAGCAACATATTTCTGACTCAGAATGCTGCGTGTCTTTGAGAGAAAATTGCAGGTGGAAATCTTCCCATGTGTCTCCCATCTTGTCATTCTAGATGGCAATGGTCGTAGATTTGGAAGATGCTGCCAAAGAAGCCTTGGGGAGCTTTTGCAGTGCTCATGTAGATGGTATATACTGCTACCCACTATGCTTCAGTGATGCAAGGTGTGAAAGTTTGTGGATGTGGTGCCAATCAAGTGAACTGATTTGTCTTGCATAGTGTCAAGCTTCTTATGTGTTGGTGGATATACACTCAACCAAGTAAGTGGGAAATATTCCAACACAGTCATGGCTTGTGCCTTTCAGATTCATCAGCTGAGGGAGGTTTCCTTACTCATTTTTGACCTGATGCCATAAGACTTTGAGAGATCCAAAGTCGATATTGAGGACTCCCAGGGTATCACCTCCCATATATTATTTACTGTGCTGCCACCTCTGCAGGCCTGTCCTGCCAGTGGGACAAGACATACCCCGGGATGGTGATGGTGGTGTCAGGGACATTATCTTTGAGGTACAATCATGACTATGTCATGCTATTACTTGACTGTGTGCCAGCTCTCCCAAGTTTGGCACTGCCCTCAGATGTTAGTAGGATGGACTATGCTAGGTCAACAAAACTGAGTTTGCCATAGTCATTTCAAGTACTGAAGTTGATATTAGGTGGTCCAGCCAGTTAATTTCTTTTTTCCTGAGACTTTTTAACTGTTTGATACAACAAAGTAGTTCTCTAGATTGTTTCAGAGGGACATTAAGAGTCAACCACATTGTGGATGGTCTGGAATCACATGTTGACCTGACCAGGTAAAGTTGGCAGATTTCCTTCCTGAGAGAAAATAAGTGAAATAAATGGATTTTATGACAATGGTTATCTGGTCAATATTAGACTTTTAATTCCGGTACTTATTTGAGTTCAAATTTCACCATCTGCAATGGTGGGCTCTCAAACGCAGAGAATTAACTGGTTTCCTGAATTACTAGTCCAGTGACACTACCACTATCACTTCCCCTTTATCTAAGGTCCAATCTTTTGTAGATCGCATGCCATTCAAAGTCTAAATAACACCTCTCCCCTTTGTAAAGTCATGATGTGGAGGTGCCAGTGTTGGACTGGGGTAGACAAAGTTAAAAATCATACAACACCAGGTTATAGTCCAACAGGTTTATTTGGAAGCACTAGCTTTTGGAGCACTGCTCTGTCATCAGATAGCTCCACTGTTCCACAGCTACCTGATGAAGGGGCAGTGCTCTGAAAGCTAGTACTTCCAAATAAAGCTATTGGACTATAACCTAATGTTGTGTGATTTTTTTAACTTTGTAAAGTCATAAGTTCATGAATAAACACAATATTGAATAAAGATAAGGAGATAATTTGTCAGATCATGTACATATTGGGATTCTGTAAAAGATACCATTTAGTCCCCTCTTTCCTACAAGCCAACATAAGTTGTTATTCAGTTTCCTTTTAAGAATTAGTGATACAATCTGTTGTTTCCCTGGGTGATAACTCCCCTGCACTTCTTGCAACCATTAACAGCCACCCATGCAGACAAGGATAGGATGGGGTATGGTTTGATGGCTTATCTGAAATATAGCGCCATAATCAGTCTTTTTTTTTGTACTTAATCGCTAAATTGTGATTTGAACCTAGAGGTCTCACAAGGCAAGTGAGCCATAGCTTTCCTCGGTGAATTTTGTCCGGACACGTGTAGCTGAGAGATCAGAGTTGCTGTGTCTGTGACCCAGGAAAGTAGAACTCATTTGTTTTAGTGTCAGCTTTGGGTCAGTGGATTTAAGCCTCACTCCAGAGACTTGTGCACCTCATGTAAGTCAATACAACAGCGCAACAGTAAGCAAGTTCCGTATTATTGGAGGTGCCATTTCTTAGAGGTGAGTTTAAAGTTCCAGATCTTGAGTGAATTTAAAATACTCTATATTCCTGTTGAAAGGAGTGGGAGAGAGTTTGGTGATTGATTGGATTTGGATATTGATGATGATTGGTTCATTTGAGCTTGGGTGTCATGAAAGGTGCTTCCATAGCAGCGCCATCTCCCAGAATAACAAGCAACAATTGAATTGAATTGAATTTATTGTCACGTTTACCGAGGCACAGTGAAAAGCTTTGTCTTGTGAGTAATTCGGTCAGATCACAGAGTTAAGTAGCATAGATAGCAAATAACAGGTAAACAGTGGCAAAAACAAAAACACAGGTACAGGTGAATGTTAAGAGTTTGTGAGTCCATTTAGTAGGGCAGAAACTGTTTCGAAACCGGCTGCTGCACGTGTTCAGGCTTCTGTACCTTCTCCCTGATGGTAGAGGTTGTAGAAAAACATTCCTAGGGTGGGATGGATCTTTAAGAATGCTGGCAGCCTTTCCTTGACAGCGGGCCTGGTAGATGTATTCTGTAGATGGGAGGTTGGCCTCTGTGATTGTCTGGGCCAAGTTCGCCACTCTCTGTAACTGTCTCCGATCTGGAATGGTATAGTTGCCATACCATAGTGATACATCCAGACAGAATGCTGTCAATGGTGCTGCCTGATGAAGAAGAGACGTTGTCAGGCCTTTGTAACCAGTGCATCCTCATGAAGAGTCCAAGAAAGCTTGTTGTGGATGATCACTCCCAGGAGCTTGACAGTCTTCACTCATTAAGCACTCAAAACCACCTCCGCTGGGCCGATGCTATCACCTTTAAGGCTGACACCCAGACTCCTGAAGGAACTGAAATAAAAACAGAAGGTGTTAAACTTACCAGGTCCGGCAGCATCCGTGGAGAGAGAAACAGAGTTAGGGTCTCGAGGGGTTTCCAAACCACAGCATACTGGACTCAAAAATGGCTAAGAGGAATAGATAGGGAAGTGTTAAAGTCAGAATTCTATAAAGTTTTCCAGTCAGGTTGCAGACTCTGATGTTGGGACAGGGAGTGGGAAACATTCTACACAGGGCTTAGCACCGGGAATTCGGGCAGACAGATTGTGCACAAGCCTCCAGACAGAATATAATGGTTGCCATGACAGCAAAAGTGTGTTAAACTCATACCAGAGCCTATAAAAGCCATATTTGTGTGAGGTATTAATGTTTTTAACTTTGTAACATCCCCGTCAACCCCATTCTCTAAAATAAAGTCAATTTTTATTTACTTTTAAAAGTTAGGATGCTGCAAGCCTAGAAGATCCATTATAAATGATGTACTACTGCCATCATAGGGCCTTTAAGAATAAGGTTGTTAACACAGTCTGTGGCTTTGTCATGGGACAGCAGGGGGTTGATTAATGTCTGCACCACAAAATAAGAAATGTGCATCCACATTATTTGCTTAATTCTAGGAACAAACAATCCAAAGTGCCTCGATCAGAGGGCTTTACATGTTAGAAGTCAGTTTTACAAACTACTGCATATTTATAGCTTTGAAATTACTGAGTTCAAAGCATTGGGCTAAATTGATTCTAATAGATAGTGAAAAAGTTGTGTCATGTTTAATGCTGAAAGCTGATGCTGGAATTTAGGCTTTATTGTCTGAAAATAGCTTGACAGTGAAGCTGTTATCGTGCGATCCCTTTACATTAATGAGTTGCTCCTGAGATTAGCCTTCCTTTACTGGTGAAGTAGACACTATCACTGCTGATTGTATTTAGACTAACATCCACTCCTGTTTCCCTATCATCCTATGCTCACTGACACACATTGGCTCCCCAGTAAGCAACATCTTGATATTAAAATTCTCATCCTTGTTTTTAAATCCCTCACCCCTCCCTATTTCTGCAATACTCTCCAGCCCCACAATTATCTGAGATATTTAAACCAAGTGCACTCATTTAATTCTGGCCTCTTGTGTGCATCCCTGATCTGAATTGCTCCATTGGTAGGTAAGCCTTCAGTTACCTGCACCATAGCACCTGCAATACTCCTCCAACCCTTTTCTGCTTCTCTACCTCACTGTCCTTATTTTAAGAAGTTCCTTAAAACCTATCTCCTTGATCAAGCCTTTGCTGATCTGATATTATTTTCTTCATTCATTCATGGGAGGGTGTTACTGGCTAGGCCAGTATTGAATTGTCCATCCCTAATTTCTTAGAGGAAAATTAAGAACATTACTATGGGTCTAGAGTTATATATAGACCAGGTCAGGTAGAGATTGCAGATTTCCTTCCTTAAAGGGCATGAGTGAACAGAACAGATTTTAATCATTCTGGATTAGTGGTGCTGGAAGAGCACAGCAGTTCAGGCAGCATCCAAGGAGCTTCGAAATCGACGTTTCGGGCAAAAGCCCTTCATCAGGAATAAAGGCAGTGAGCCTGAAGTGTGGAGAGATAAGCTAGAGGAGGGTGGGGGTGGGGAGAAAATAGCATAGAGTACAATGAGTGAGTGGGGGAGGGGATGAAGTTGATAGGTCAGGGAGGAGAGGGTGGAGTGGATAGGTGGACAAGACTGGATTACACCTCTTCCCACCCTACCTCTTGCAAAAATGCCATCCCGTATTCCCAATTTCTCCGCCTCCGCCGGATCTGCTCCCAGGAGGACCAGTTCCACCACAGAACACACCAGATGTTCTCCTTCTTTTGAGACCGCAATTTCCCTTCCCACGTGGTTAAAGATGCCCTCCAACGCATCTCGTCCACATCCCACACCTCCGCCCTCAGACCCCACCCCTCCAACCATAACAAGGACAGAACGCCCCTGGTGCTCACCTTCCACCCTACCAACCTTCGCATTAACCAAATCATCTGCCAACATTTCCGCCATCTCCAAACAGACCCCACCACCAGGAATATATTTCCTTCCCCACCCCTTTCTGCCTTCCGCAAAGACCGTTCGCTCCATGACTATCTGGTCAGATCCACGCCCCCCCTACAACCCACCCTCCCATCCTGGCACTTTCCCTGCCACCGCAGGAACTGTAAAACCTGTGCCCATACCTTCTCCCTCACCTCTATCCAAGGCCCTAAAGGAGCCTTCCATATCCATCAAAGTTTTACTTGCACATCCACTAATATAATTTATTATCCGTTGCTCCCAATGCGGTCTCCCCCACATTGGGGAGACTGGGCGCCTCCGAGCAGAGCGCTTTAGGGAACATCTCCGGGACACCCGCACCAATCAACCACACCGCCCCGTGGCCCAACATTTCAACTCCCCCTCCCACTCTGCCGAGGACATGGAGGTCCTGGGCCTCCTTCACTGCCGCTCCCTCACCACCAGACGCCTGGAGGAAGAACGCCTCATCTTCCGCCTCGGAACACTTCAACCCCAGGGCATCAATGTGGACTTCAACATTTTCCTCATTTCCCCTTCCCCCACCTCACCCTAGTTCTAAACTTCCAGCTCAGTAACTGTCCCCATGACTTGTCCGGACTTGTCCGACCTGCCTATCTCCTTTTCCACCTATCCACTCCACCCTCTCCTCCCTGACCTATCACCTTCATCCCCTCCCCCACTCACCCATTGTATTCTATGCTACTCTCTCCCCACCCCCACCCTCCTCTAGCTTATCTCTCCACACTTCAGGCTCACTGCCTTTATTCCTGATGAAGGGCTTTTGCCCGAAACGTCGATTTCGAAGCTCCTTGGATGCTGCCTGAACTGCTGTGCTCTTCCAGCACCACTAATCCAGAATCTGGTTTCCAGCATCTGCAGTCATTGTTTTTACCTAGTTTGTAATCATTGTATGGTTACCATTAGGCCAGCTTTTCAATGAATTTAAATGTTACCATCTGACATGGTGAACTTCAAAGCCATGTCCGCAAAACGTTAGCCTAGGATTCTAGATTACTAGCCCAGTGACAGTACCACATGTAACTATACTCTAATTTATAAAGCTCTATGAAGCACAATATGAGAATTCATTATGTTAAAGATACTGCTAAGTTATTATTATTGACTATAACTCAAAAAGCAACTCACTATTCAACACCACTTTCCAAGTCCATGATGTCTATCACCTCAAAGGGCAAAGGCAGCTGATACACAGGGACACCACCATCTGCAAGTTTCCTTCCAAGTCAAGCACCATTCTGATTTGGAAATGTATCATTATTTTCTTTGCTGTGGCTAGGTTGAAATCCTGGACATTCATTGCTAACAGCATTACGGGTGTACCTTCAGCAGAAGGACAACTACAGTTCAAATAGAAAGTTCATCATCACCATCTCAAGAATAATTAGCACAGGGTAATAAACAATAGATTAGCCAGCAATGCCTACATCCCATAAACAAATGCGAAAACTCCATTACCTGGCAGTTTTAATGATTTGATTCAATGCCAGAAGACTTAAGTGTTCAGGTCCCAAGAGTGTTGAATATACAATGTAGGGTGAGACTCCAATTTTAAACATTGGGATGACCCAATTGTTGGAGGTGGCAGCTTTCCAAAGAAATATTTAAACCAAGGTGCCATCTGCTCTCTCAAGTGTATACGGAAGATCCCATGGTATTATTCGAGGAAAAGGCAGGGAAGTGCTTTCAGGTGTCCTGACCAAGAACGGCCTTGAAACATCCATCCTCATTACCCAATCTCTAGCTCTCTTTTCCACTCAAACTCCTTCATTGTGTTGTCACCTGCAGAGTTACACATTTAACACTTTGCTAATTTTTACTAACAACAAGGCTGGTCTGGCAAAGCCATCTTACCAATTCATCTTTCATGTCCCTACTGCGTTTAATTTGATTGACCTGTTACACTGAATCATAAAGTCAGAGAATCATAAAATATTAATTTGTCTTATTACAGAATACATAACATGGTAACATGTCCCAAGGTGCTTCATAGCCACATAATCAATGTCAACACTGAGCCAAAGACAGAAAGTTGGGCAAGCGACCAAAAGCTTGGTCAAAGCAATAGCTTTTAACGAAAGTCTTAAAGAAAGAGAAAGTGGTTTAGGGAAATATTTTGGCCCTGATCTCTGACACCATGGCCACCAATGGCGGAATAAGGAAAGTCAAAGATATGCAAGGTTAAAATTGGAGGAGTGGGAGATTTTGAGAGTTCTGAGGTTTGAGGAGGTTACAGAGATGGGGTGAGGCCATGGGGATGTGATATTTGAATTTGAGGATGAGAATTCTAGATTGGAACCATAAACCATTCCAATTGGAACCACTGATAAGCAGGAATGAACAGGTCATCAGTGGGAAGAGGGCCACAGCTCCACTCCTATGAATGAGGGCAGTAAACCAACACCTCTATAGATATTTTTTCATCAAAGATATTATTACACACTTCAGGAGCAGTTGGGACTTGAATCCAGGTCCATTATCCTCCCACAGAAAATTGTTTGAAACAGAAGCTGAACGTGAATATGAATTACACAACAAAGCTCTGGTGCTCTGCAGAGAAGGACCTTCAATGAAATCACTAAAGATTCTGTGCTTTTATCATCACCAGGTTGGCACATAGCCCTTTACAGTTTATCTCTGTGGCGTTCCTACTGTTGTTCAGAATTGTGCAGCTGAGGGCTCACATGCAGCACTTAAATAAATATTGGCCAGGCCAGAGAGGACACCTCCCGTTCTCTTCTTTGAGATAACAGGGTAATCATTTGTGTTGACCCAAAAGGACACACATGACCTTGGTGAAAAGTCTACTCTGGAAAGTCGCCTCCTCTGACAGTGCTGTACTCATTCAGCACTGCAATGAAGTAGTGACTAAATCTTAATGGATCATTTAAACCCATGACATTTTGTCTTGAAAGAGGAGATAGAGCATGCTGAGGAAACAACAATGATCAAAATGTGGAGCAAAATCTCTCCAGCTGATCATCCATGATCTTATTGAATGGCAGAGCAAATCTGAGGGGCTGAGTGGCCTAATCCTGCTCCCTTTTTTATTACTCATTCATGGGATGTGGGTGTTGCTGGCTTGGCCAGCATTTAATATCTAGCCACAATTGTTAAGCATCAACCACATTGCTGTGGGTCTGGAGTCACATGTAAGCCAGACCAGGTAAAGATGGCAGTTTCCTTCCTTGAAAAGGATGGATTTTTTGCAACAATTAACAATCATTTCATGATTATCATTAGGCCAGTAACTGCAGATTTTTAAAATATTAAATTCAAATTCCACCAAGGATTCAAACCCTTGTCCCCAGAACATGACCAGGGCCTCTGGATTAATAGTCTAGCGATAATACCACTTGGCTATCACGCTCCTTATGTTTTTATGATTAAAAGCACCTCATGGTCAGAAAGTCAACAAAGGAAAGCATGTAATACTTATCACAAGTAAGAAAACCAAATTATCCATTAAACACCAAGCTAACAGCAAATCCCAAAAACCGATGAATCCATATTTTAAGTAGTGAAGCCCCT
The DNA here is from genome assembly GCF_047496795.1 of Chiloscyllium punctatum. Classification (NCBI taxonomy): domain Eukaryota; kingdom Metazoa; phylum Chordata; class Chondrichthyes; order Orectolobiformes; family Hemiscylliidae; genus Chiloscyllium; species Chiloscyllium punctatum. Next base: position 86,978,204 of record NC_092751.1, read on the forward strand.
TTCAGGTTTTTGAAAATGGGTTGAATATTTTCAGAGTGGGAACTACTGTAATTTTTATTTCGAACTGATTGTGTAATGGAATAATTAGAAACAGAGTTGGAGAGACGAGAATGCGTTTTGCTAGAATCATTCAATGGGTGAACTTTCTAGAAGGCCAGGAGTGTCAAGTGTCAAAAGAACTACTGTTTCTGCAGCTCTCCCCACTCCGCTTGCTGGAGAGGCCAAAAGGTTCTGGAATTTTCCATTCACTGTTTCGGATGCCCAGACCAGCAGTTTTTCTTTTACTTTTACAGGCTGGGAGTGGAATATAAAATGACCATGTCTGCTGCTGATTTCTTGCTAAAACCCCAACAAGTTCACTGATACCCTTCAGGGAGAGGTAGCTCTATATGCTCTAGCTCCAATGTGGCACTACACTGATTGCCCCCAAGGGATTGGCAGTGGGGGTTGAGGGCCATATACACGCGTATGTTATGAGGAGCACCAGGCCATTTGGCCCCTTGATCTTGCTCCATTATTCAATATGTTTTTGTGCTGTACTATTCTATGTTCTACAAATGGTATGTAGGTTAGTTTGACCTTAGAGTAAGATAAAGGGTCGGCACAACATCAAAAGCTGGAGAGTCTGTACTGTGCTGTACTGTTCTATGTTCTATGATCATGTCTAATTTGATTACCCCACATTCTGGCCACCCCCAATAACTTTCACCCCTCTGCTTATCAAGAATCTGTTGATTTCTGCCTTAAAAATATTCAATGACTTTGCTTCCACCGTCTTTTGAGGAAGAGAGTTTCAAAGACTCATGATCACCCATGAGAAATAAAATTTTCCCTATCTCTGTGTACATCCCTTATTTTTAAAACCATGGCATCTCATTCTAGATTCTCTCAGAAGATGAAATCTCCTCTGCAAGAATCCTCAGCATCTTGTATGTTTCAATCAAGTCATCTCTTACACTTCTAAACTAGTTGTCCTTTTAATAGTGCCAGCAGAGTCTTAAAGGTTGCTCCAAGGTACTGCACATGCCAACTGGTATGCCAGTGGTTTTGGACATCACATGAGCCTTGGAGGTCCACGCATCAAAAAAAATTATTGTGAATAAAAACCAAAAAAACTGTAGATACTGTAAATCAGAAATAAAACCAGCAATTGCAAGAAAAACTCAGCAGGTCGGGCAGCGTCTGTGGAGAGAAATCAAGGTTCTGAGAAGGCTCCCTCAGCCCGAAACATTCCCTATGATTTCTCACCACAGATGCTACAAGACCTGCTGAGCTTTTCCAGCGATTGTTGTGTTTTGTAATTATTGTGAATATCGATCCAAGTACCAGCCTAAGCTGTCAATCATTAAATCCTGCCGTGTCTGCATTTTTAAGTTCTCAGCGTTGTTGTTTTTCATGGCCTCATTTGTCACCCTGGTCCTTCTTGATGGTATAGGATCTGGATTTGGAAGGTGCTGTCAAAGTAGCCTTGGTGGATTACTTCAGTGCATCCTGTAGAGGGTACACACGACTGCGAGTGGTTATTGATAGTGGACAATATTCCATCTAATTTCCTTTCTGTCTCCACTGTCTCTGAGCTACACGCACTGCAGAAACTTCTGGAAGCAGAAGTCAATGCTACGATAGATATGCCCATGCCAATCAGTGGGTGTGCAACTGCCTGTGCTCAGGTTAGAGGGCACATTGATGGTGGAAGGACCAAATATTGAAGGTGGTGATTGGTGGGATTCTGAAATCAACCAGGTTCTTGAAAGAGAAATAAAATCTGTAAAAGTTCACATCATAATCGTTCACAGTTGATATTACATCAGGTGGTATATAATTCAGTTACCTTGTATGTCCAGAATTTGATGTGACTCATTGCGCTTACCATGGCAAGATATAAGGACAATGTACATTTACTTTCCATGTCCAATATTCTCTGGCGCACAGTCCAAGGAGTTTCACATGACACTGTTTCCAGCTATGACTTTAAACAGTGGCCTACCCCGCATTGAAACTTTGTAGCAGCTGCCCCAAGCTTTATTGCATCCCTCACCACGTAGCCACAGAATGTGCCAGTCTACAACATACAGTCATTGGCAGCTTTTAGTTCTGAGAGGTTATTAATTTTATTCATGACGCGGAGGAGTTGGTGGTGGGCTGGGGTGGACAAAGTTAGATATCACACAACACCAGGTTATAGTCCAACAGGATTGTTTGGAAGCACTAGTTTTCGGAGCGCTGCTCCTTCATCAGGTGGAAGGAGCAGCGCTCTGAAAGCTAGTGCTTCCAAATAAACCTGTTGGACTATAACCTGGTGTTGTGTGATTTTTAACTTTGTCCACCCCAGTCCAATACCGGCACCTCCAGATCAAGTTTATTTGGAAGCACTAGCTTTCAGAACGCTGCTGTAACCTGGCGTTGTGTGATTATTAATTTTATTGTTACGAGTACCCCACCCAGTAGTGAATATCCCGGTGACAATTAACAATTGCACTGACAGGCCCAGAGCCTGTAACCAGTTTCTCTTGGTCCTCTTGCCAGTGACTTCCCTCTTGAAATACAGATGGGTCACTGGTATCTGTTTGAAGCAGTTGTGTTCAGTCTAAACAGGTGCTAATTGGATTTGCACCTTGTAACATTCTGAGCTAATCCTCTTTCAGTGCCCTTGGGGAATGTGATAACTGAGTGCTGTGACATTCCAAATGTTGAATAATTACATTCAGTTCACATTGAATGAGCTGCGTTATTCAACAAAACCCTTCCCAAAAGTTCAAAGAGTAGCCCAATATCTGTAGAATGCATCCCAGAAACCTTTGATACACTGCTTGTCACTTCATTATCCATAAATGAGCCCTAAAGGCTCATTTCCCAGTTCACTCTCTGTTCGAGAAGTGCTGCTTCCTGGTGAGGGAGATGAGACTATACCTGTAATTCCTTTGAAAATCTTTTAGTGGACAAAGCATGAATATTGAATTGGTGAATTTGTCAGTTACATGCAGGCACTCTCTGCTGCTCATCAGGTGATGTAGAATTTAACACGCCAACAGCAACAAAAACAGAAAGTGCTGGAGAAACACAACCACCTGACAAAGGAGACAATTAAACCTGTTGGACTATAACCTGGTGTCAAAAACAATGACTGTAGATGCTGGAAACCAGATTCTGGATTAGTGGAGCTCGAAGAGCACAGCAGTTCAGGCAGCATCCAAGGAGCTTCGAAATCGACGTTTCGGGCAAAAGCCCTTCATCAGGAATAAAAGATGAAGGTCTTTTGCCTGGAACGTCGATTTCGAAGCTCCTTGGATGCTGCCTGAACTGCTGTGCTCTTCCAGCACCACTAATCTAGAATATAACCTGGTGTTGTGTGATTTTTAACTTTGTACACCCCAGTCCAACACCGGCATCTCCAAATCCTGGAGAAACTAAGCAGGTCTGGCAACATTTGTCTGATGAGAAACAGAGTTAACACTTCAATGTGATTCCTGGTAAAGGCGACACTTAAAAAGAAAATCAGGAGAGCAAAAAGGGACATGAACGCAAAATGGCAGATAAAATAAAGGAAAATCATTTTATGAGTACACATAGAACCCAACAAGTCCACACCAACCCTCCGAAGAGTATTCCACCCAAGCCCTGTAGCTCTGAAGTTCCCATGGCTAACCCACACATTCCTGATCACTATGGGCAATTTAGCAAGAGAAATCCACCGAACCTACACATCATTGGACTGTGGGAAGAAATTGGGACAATCCACACAGACGCCAGGGGAATGTGTAAACTCCACACAGACAATTGCTGGAATCAAACGCAGGTCCCTGGCACTGTGAGGCAGCAGTGAGCCATCATGCCACCCAGTGCTTTAAAGATCAAGGGATAACCAGGGAAAGAGTAGGAGAAAGTGAGGACTGCAGATGCTGGTGATCAGAATCGAGTGTGTGGTGCTGGGAAAGCACAGCAGGTCAGGCAGCATCCGAGGAGCAGGAGAATCAATGTTTCGGGTAGGCCCCATCAAGGAGCTAGAGGAAGTAGGTAAGGTTCTAAATAAATATTTTGTGTTGGTGTTCATTAATGAGGGACAATATGGATGTAGAAATCAGGGAGAAGGATTGTGGTATACTTATGGAAATTAGTATAGACAGAGAGGAGATTCTGAGTGGTCTGACAGACCTAAAAATAGATAAATCACCAGCATTGTACATAATGAATCCCAGGCTGTTAAGTGAGGCAGCTGACAAAATAGTAGGAGCACTGGCAATCATTTTTAATTCCTCTATGGCTTCCGGAGAGATGCCAGAGGACTGGAAGATTGCCAATATAATACCATTATTCAGGAAGGAAGCGAGAAATAAACCAGGAAACTACAGGCCAGTCAGTCTAACCTCAGTGGTAGTGAAATGATTGAAGTAATTCTGAGGGACAGAATTAATCTTCACTTGGAAAGGCAAGGCTTAATCAAGAATTTTCAGCATGGTTTTATCAAGGGGAGGTCATGTCTGATCAACTTGGATGAATTTTTAAACAGGTAATTTAACAGCAGGGAAGCTATGCTGGAACTGTTTAAAACATTGGTTTAGGCCATAGCTCGAGTATTATGCGCAGATCTGGAATGCACATGACAGGAAGGATGTTGCCTGTGCTGGAGAGTTTCAGGGAGTGGGCATACTGGGTTGCTTTCCATAGAGCAGACAAGACTGAGAGGGGCCAAGATGTATACAATTATGAGAATTATAGATAGAGTGAACAGGACGAAACTTCCTCTTTATCGAGGGATCAATGACCAGAGGCATAGATTTCAATGGTCACTGGACTTGAAACTTAAACTCTGTTTTCTCCTTATGGATACTGCCAGACCCATTTGGCAATTTCTGTGTTTGTTTGTTTCAGATCTCCAGCTTTCTCAGTTCTTCGTTTAACTTTAATGCCTCGGATGCGGTGATAGAAGTTACTGTAGCCAAACTTGCAGATGATACTAAAATAGTTGGGAAAATAAGCTGTAATGAAGAAACAAGAAAGTTACAAATGGATATGGATAAGATTCGGTGAATGGGCCAAAATGTGGCAGATGGAGTTGCAAGTGTATAAATGAGAGGTTCGGAGGTAGTAAGGACTGCAGATGCTGGAAGTCAGAGTTGATAAAATGTGGACCTGGTAGAGCACAGCAGAAGGAGCAGGAAAGTTGATGTTTCTGGTCAGGAGCCTTCGTCAGCCCTGATGAAAGATTCTGACCTAAAATATCGACTTTAAAGCTTCTCTGCTGCTGTCTGATCTGCTGTGCTGTTCCAGTTCCACATTTTATCAAATGAGAGCTTATCCATGTTGGTTGGAAAGATGGAATGAAACTTCAGATTGCTTTACTGCAGAACGACTTGGGTGTCCTTGTACATGAATCGCAGAAATCTAGTAAGCAGATAGAGCAGGTAATAAGGAAGGCAAGTGGAATTCTGGTGTTTATTGCAACAGGAATAGTGTATAAATATAGAGAAGTGTTGCTGCAACTGTCCAAGGTTTCAGTGAAAAAGCACCTGGAGTCTTGTATACAGTATTGGTCCCTATACTTGAGGTAGGATGTTGTTTCTTCAGAGACAGTTCAGAGGAGTTAAAAATCACACAACACCAGGTTATAGTCCAACAGGTTTATTAGCTTTCAGAGCGCTGTTCCTTCAACAGGTGGTTGTGAAATTCACTAGATTGGTTCCAGAGATGAGGTGTTGTTTTATATACAGTAGAGAGACTGAGTAGTCTAGGTCTACACTCTCTAGAGACCTTGAATGACTGTCTATGTGGAGGTTGCACGTTCTCCCTACGTCTGTGTGGGTTTCCTCCGGGTGTCCGGTTTCCTCTCACAGTCCAGGGATGTGGAGTCTATGTGGATTAGCCATGCGGAATGCAGGGTAACAGGGATAGGGTGGGTTTGGATGTGGTGCTCCTCAAAGGGTCAGTGTGGACTTGATGCACCAAATGGCCTGCCTCTACTCTATAGGGATTCTATGGGATTCTTCAATTTAGAGGAATGATAGGAAATCTAATTGAAGTATATAAGGTGCTAAAGGGGATTGACAAACTACATGTGGAAAGGATGTTTGCTTTGGTGGGGGGGGGAGCAATCTCGAATAAGAGGTCATCATTTTAGGATAAGGGCTAGAAGATTTAAAACAGACATCAGGAGAAATCACTTTTCTCAAAGGGTGATGAATCTGCGAATTCACTCTTGCAGAGTGTGGTGGATGCCAGGACATTGAGTAAATTTAAGGAGGAGACAGATAGATTTTTAATTAGTAGTGGTTATATGGAGTGGGCAGGAAAGTGGAGTTGAGTCCAAGACGTGATCAGCCATGATTGTATTAAATTGCAGAGCTGGCTTGAGGGGCTGAATTGCCTCCTCCTGGTCCTTGTTCTTATATTTTTATAATATTCCTTTGAGTTAATTTGGGTTATTTTACGATATTAGAACACGAGTTGTTGTTGAGATTCCTTAAAGGAGTACACAGGCCAACACTTGTGTACTTCTCATACAACATTTAACCAAAGCCAACCCTGCCTTAGTAAGGATGTGCAACTTAGTGTGATCCATGATTACTGAACAGTTCAGTCTGGGGCTTCAAAATTTAATAGAGTCATACAATCCCTACAGGGTGGAAGCAGGCCTTTCAGCCCATTGGGTCCATACCAGCCCTCCAAGAAGCATCCCACCCAGATCCATCCCCCGATACTATCCCTGTAACCCTGCATTTCCCATGGGTGGTCCACCCAGGCTGCACATCCCTGGACCCTATGGCCAATTTGACGAGACCAATCCACAAAACCTGCACATCTTTGGACTGTGGGAGAAAACCAGAGCACCTAAAAGGAACCCACATAGACATGGGGAGATTGAGCAAACTCCATAGAGATGGTTGTCCAAGGGTGGAATCAAACCTGGGTCCCTGGTGCTGTGAGACAGCAGTGCTAACTCTGTCCCTTGTTTTGGTCTGAGGGCAGTTTCGGATCAGCCGATTATTATACACAATGCTTGCTGATCAATTTCAATCACTGTGATGGAGTGAATATCAGGAGCTACATTAGAGTTGGAAGCTGATCAGAAACTGTCTGTTTAATGCCTCTGACACCTCTCAGGTGGATGTAAAAAAATGTTTTTTTCGGATGGGTTGAGGTTGTGATAGGAGGAGAAAGTGAGGACTGCAGATGCTGGAGATCAGAGCTGAAAATGTGTTGCTGGAAAAGCGCAGCAGGTCAGGCAGCATCCAAGGAGCAGGAGAATCGACGTTTCGGGCATGAGCCCTTGCTTTATAAACGTACATTTCTCCTTTCGCCAGGAGACACTTGCCTTCCAAAGGCACAATTGTCAGGTGCTGCTTGAGGGTTAAGCCAATGGTCGGACAGTCCGACTATTGATGTGCCCACCCTCCATGCTTCCTCATTGAGCAAGATTAATCAGAAAGTCAGAAAATTAGCCCTCAAAAAAAACTAGTTGATAGAAGCAGTAAGTATTTCAAAATATCTGATTTTTTGTTTATCATTGGAGTTAGATGGCAATATGTCACAGAAGTGGAGTGAGACAGCAAACACACAGAGAGTGTGCAGTCAAGGAGTGATGCTGCATAGGGGGACAATTACATTGAAAGTAACAGGATTAAGGAAATGTTTGCCGCAGTTCCACAAGGTGGCGATGTTTCACTTTCTAAATCAATTTACAGTGAAGACAAAATTTGTGGGTCCAGCAGTTTGTTTCTTGGTTGTGTTCCTGGTGTGTATATTAGTTTTGTTTTTTTCCAGGGTGGATTTCTAGGGATGCTTCAGGTGTCAGTTTGTCCTCTTGCTCACCTGTACTCTACTCTGTCGGTGCCCATTTAGTCAATATCTGGCCCGAAGCTCGATATTTCTTTCCCTAAAACTCTCCTCCTCTTTATCACTCCCTCTTCCTTTAAGACAGTCCTTAAAACCTACTGAGCTGTTGGTCTCCTGTCCTAATGTATATGCGGATGTCAAATGATGTTTTGTAACACAATTTTGTGAAACAGCATGAACATTTTACAATGTCAAAGGTGCTACGTAAGTGCCAGTGATTGTTGTTACACAACCCTGGATTTACTTAAAATCATACAAACATAGAGTCTTACTGCACAGAGACAGGTCCTTTGGCCTCAACTGGTCCATGCCGACCAAAATGCCCCTCTACGCTAACCCCAATTCCCTGCACTTGGCCCATATCTTTCTCAACCTTTCCTATCCATTTATTTGTCCAAATGCCTTTTAAATGTTGTTAATATACCCACCTCAACCACTTCCGCTCACTTCATATGTGTATCACCCTCAGTAAAAAAGTTGCTCCTCAGGTCCTCTTTTATTCTTCCCCTCCAACCTTAAACTGATGCCCTTTTGTCCTCGATTTCCCAACCTTTGGAAAAAGACTGAGTGCATTACCCTATCCATGCCTCTCATGATCTTATACATTTCTATAAGATCCACCCTCAGTCTCCTAGGATGTGAAGAAAAATGTCCTAGCTTGTCCAATCTTTTCCTATAATTCTGACCATTGAGTCCTGGCAACATCCTTGTAAATTTCTTCTGCACACTTTCCAGTTTAATAACATCCTTCCTATAGCAAGGTGACCAAACCTGAACACAGTGGGCGGCACGGTGGCACAGTGGTTAGCACTGCTGCCTCACAGCGCCAGAGTCCCAGGTTCAATTCCCCACCTCAGGTGACTGACTGTGTGGAGTTTGCACATTCTCCCCGTGTCTGCGTGGGCTTCCTCCGGGTGCTCTGGTTTCCTCCCACAATCCAAAAATGTGCAGGTTAGGTGAATTGGCCATGCTAAATTGCCCATAGTGTTAGGTGAATGGGTCTGGGTGGGTTGTGCTTTGGCAGGTCGGTGTGGACTTGTTGGGCCAAAGGGCCTGTTTCCACACTGTAAGTAATCTAATCTACTCCAAGTGCAGCTTCACCAACATCCTGTACAACTGCAATATAATGTCTGTACTCAGTGCCCTGACTGATGAAGCCCGGTGTGTCAAAAGCCTTCTTCGCTGCCCTGTCTACCTGTGACTCCACTTTCAGAGGACCATGCACCTGAACTCTAAGGTCCCTCTGTTCCACTACACTCCTTAAAGACCAACCATTCACCATGAAACTCGAACCTTGATCTGACTTTCCAAAATGCAAGACCTCACACTTATATATATTAAACTCCATTTGCCATTCCTCAGCCCACTTCCCCAACTGATCAAGGTCCTGCAGTAATTTCTAATAACCTTCCTCACTATCCATGATACCACCTATTTTAGTAGGTGAAAGTGAGGACTGCAGATGCTGGAGATTAGAGTCAAGAGTGTGGTGCTGGAAAAGCACAGTAGGTCAGGCAGCATCTGAGGATTAGGAAAATCGACGTTTCGGGCAAAAGCCCTTCATCATAAAACATAAATTTTCCTGCTCCTTGGATACTGCTTGACCTGCTGTGCTTTTCCAGCACCACACTCTTGACCACCTATTTTAGTGTCAATTGATGCCAAACTTTTGTCATATCGACTTTTCTCATGCAAGCACTGTGCTGTAAAGATGTAGCTGTGGTAAGGAACATGATTGAATTAGTAATCTGATTGCAGTTACGTTCTGGGGAGAAGGGTTCATATCTTCCTGAGGTAGCAGGTAGAATTTAAACCAAACTGATAATAGCTCAATGAGGATGACGGCAGCTGGTTGGTTTGTTGATGGGGTTGGTTCAGGATGTGCCTCCTTGCCCTACATATGGTGGGAGCCATGTGCTGTCAGGTGCTACCATGCTGTCCTCAGGCAGAGAGCTCAAAAAAAAGAGATGATTCAGCTGATGGTCAAACTGAGGCAGACCTGAGAAGGCTCTTGCAGTTCACTTTTGGTATCAACGCAGTTCAATTTTGACGCACCAAAGCTATGAACTGGCACTAAAGCTCATGCTTAATTTTCCCATCTCACCACATTGCCTTCTGTCACATGACCCAGGAGGGATAGGGATGGGGTGGGGAGGCTGGCAGTGTGGCTGCCATTTACTAAAATCTGACAGTTTTGCATCAAACAAGACAAACCCTTTACTGTGAGGCAGTAAGGGGGGAGTCTGCAGATGCAAAGGAAAGGGAGAGAATCAGTTTGTAGGTACCTGCAGAGAAACAGAGGAATGGCTTGCATTTGTATAGCAGGTCTGGCAGCGTCTGTGGAGAGAAAGCAGAGTTAATGTTTCGGGTCTTGTGACTCGAACATTCTGAAGAAGGGTCATAGGATAATTAGACAATGTCTTTTCCCTGGGGTGGGGGAATCCAGAACTAGAGGGCATAGGTTTAGGGTGGGGGGGGAAAGTTATAGAAGAAACCTAAGAGGCAACTTTTTCACGCAGAGGGTGGTACGTTTATGGAATGAGCTGCCAGAGGAAGTGGTGGAGGCTGGTACAATCGCAATATTTAAAAGGCATCTGGATGGGTGTATGATTAGGAAGGGTTTGGAGGGATATGGGCCGGGTGCTGGCAGGTGGGACTAGATTGGGTTGGGATATCTGGTTGGGTTGGACCGAAAGGTCTGTTTCCATGCTGTACATCTCTATGACTATGACTCTATCCTGGCTAAACTTTCTGCCCCTTTCCTTAAATCTATGTCCTCTGTCATTGAACCAAGAGGAAAACATCCTTCCTGTCTTCCTTATCTATGCCCCTCATAATTTTATTAAGTTAAAAATCACACATCACCAGGTTATAGTCCAACAGGTTAATTTGGAAGCACTAGCTTTCAGAGTGCTATTCCTTCATCAGGTGGTTGTCATGAAGGAGCAGTGCTTCCAAATTAACCTGTTGGACTGTGTGATTTTTAACTTTGTACACGCCAGTCATACACCGGCACCTCCAAATCATAATTTTATACATCTCAATCAGTGTCCTTTGCTCCAAGGAAAACAACATCAGTCTGTCCAATCTCTCTTCATAACTAAAACTCTCCAGTCCAGGCAACATCCTGGTAAATCTCTTCTGCACCCTCTCCAGAGCAATCACATCCCCCCTATAATGTGAATTCCAGAATTGCACACAATACTTTAGCTGTAATAGTGGCCAGATCATCTCACATAGTATGTTAGCTTATAAATGTCAATCAGGACCCTTCAGAAAGTGTAATCTTTTATATCTAGTTGAGTAGATAAGTGGTGTTTCTGTTTATCAACTGGGCAGCACTCTCTTGGTGCTCCACTGAAGTGTCAATATGGATTTTGTGTATTGAGTAGGACTTGATCAAATGATCTCACAACTCAGAGGAAAGGTGTTGTCAACGACGCTAAGACTGACATCTCATGCTTTGCTTTCGTTATCATACCAAACGTCAATACGCTTATAGGACCTTGGTTCCAACAATGAACCTAAACAGGAAAGATTGCTGCATGCCTTTCACAACAGTAAAAGATAACTGTGAATCAGCTGTTGTTAAATGAGTAGTAAATACATACACCGAACAACTGGTTGCCAGGTGACAGCCTGGCAACAAACCAGGATTGTCAATTTGCTCAGGAATGGCCTTTGTCAGTCCGACTGCCAAATTGAATCAGTGACTGAAATGCGACCGACATAATGTCCAAAAATCAGCACTATTTGTGTTCATCACTGTTTGAATATACTAACCAATCTCCTGTGGTCTTGGTCACACTCAGGCAATCAGCGCAGAATTTTTACAGTGCAGAAGGAGCTATTTGGCCCATTGTGTCTGCCCCAGATCACTGAATGAGCATCTCACTTAGTGCCATTCTCCTGTCTGCACCCTGTAAATGTTCTTCATTTTCAAACAGTCGATAAAGTGTGGCACTGGAAAAAGCACAGCAGGTCAGGGCAGCATCTGAGGAGCAAGAGAGTCGATGTTTCGGGCATAATCCTTCATCAGGAGAGTGCCACACTTTAACGACTCTGACTTCTCCAGCATCTGCAATCCTCACTATTTCCTTTTCAAATAACCATCTGAATGTCTCAATTGAACCAACCTCCACCACATTCTGAGGCATTTCACATCCTAAACATTTGCTGCGTGAAAATGTTGTTCCTGATATCCCTTTTGTTTCTTTTATTCACTATTTCAAATTTGTTGCCTTCACGTTCTCGATCCTCTTACATGTGGGAATGTTTGCTTGTTACTTATTCTGTCCAGCCCTCTCATGATTTTGAATATTTCAATTAGATTTCCTCTCAGCCTTCACAAAACAGTTAAAAAATGACACAACACCAGGTTGTAGTCCAACAGGTTTAATTGGAAGCACACTAGCTTTCGGAGCGACGCTCTTTCATCAGGTGATTGTGGAGGGCTCGAATTTATTAAATTCTGTGTTATGATCGAGCCCTCCACAATCACCTGATGAAGGAGCGTCGCTCCGAAAGCTAGTGTGCTTCCAATTAAACCTGTTGGACTATAACCTGGTGTTGTGTGATTTTTAACTTTGTACACCCCAGTCCAACACCGGCATCTCCAAATCTTCACAAAACAGAATAGTCCCAACTTCACCAATTTATCTTCATAACTAACATTCATGAAACTTTTGCCATAAACTTCTTCAGAACTCTCTCTGGGCGACACCCGAGCTACCATTCTTTACACAAAGCTTGAGCTCTCTACTTTGCCTTCACATCCTTCCTAAAGTGTGGTGCCCAGAACTGAACATAATTCTCCAGTTGAGGCTGAACTTGTGTCTTATACAAAATTCACACGACCTCCTTGCTGCTGTACTCTTTGCCCCTATTAATAAATCCTTGCATGCCGTATGCTTTACTAATTTCTCTCTCAACTTGTCCCACCACATTTAATAACTTGTGCACATATAAGCTGTATGTGCACCGTGCCTTTCAGAGAATTCACCTTTAAAGACTCTGTGTGTTGGATGTGTACAATGTTGTGACTCTTCTGTGAGTTTACAAGATGGTTTCATAGAAATCAGTTGGTTTGTTGAATTATCCGTTGAATAACTTAAAATATGAACATTTATTTTACTGTTTTAAATAACTACCCAAAAAGTTAATCAGTCGCTGATGAGTGATTGATGATTAGACTATAATCTTTAATATGGCGTGGTGGACAGCAATGGGAGACATTGTGCTGATGAGACTGGTTGAATTGTCAGCAAACAAGTTAATCTACAGGTGAAATGTCTGGTCAATAGTCTGAGACCATGCTAAGTGATTGAGACAACTCTCAGTGTCTTTGATTTGGAGGTGCCAGTGTTGGACTAGGGTGGACAAAATTAAAAATCACAGAACACCAGGTTAAAGTCCAACAGGTTTATTTGGAATCACTAGCTTTCGAAGCGCTGCTTCTTCATCAGGTGGTTTAAAGAAGCAGTGCTCCCAAAGCTAGTGATTCCAAGTAAACCTGTTGGACTGTAACCTGGTGTTGTGTGATTTTTAACTCAGTGACTTTGTTCATGACAGCATTGGGGAGTGTTGAAAACAGCTGGCCTATAAACAGAAACATCCCTATTAGGTGACCAGTTTAATGTACTTGTGAAAGGCAAGTGATTGGGCTGTGTGCAAGTAAAGGAAGATCAAAGGCATTTTGTCAGAATGTCCACAAATCTCCACAGTTTAAATTGGTGTGGGGCTGCTCGGTGGCGGTGGACTGGTGTTGGACTGGAGTGGGCAAAGTCAGAAGTCACACAACACCAGTTTATAGTCCAACAGGTTTATTTGAAATCACATGCTTTCAGAATGCAGTCCCTTCGTCAAGTGCAGTGAGAGAGAAGAACGCACAGACACAAAATTTATAGGCAGAGAGATCAAGGGCAGAGAAATAGTGTGGACTTAGGCTATTCAGCCCATTGAGTCCAACTGGCACTCCAAAGAGCACCTCACCCCCCCCTATCCTATAACCCTGGCTAATCCACCTAGCCTGTTCCCTGGACTCTTTGGGCAATTTAGTACTCCCACTCCACCTAACCTGCACACGTTTGGACTTTGGGAGGAAACCGGTGCACATGGAGGAAACCCATGCAGAAATGGGGAGAATGTGCAAGCTCCACACAGACAGTCACCCGAGGATGGAATCGCGGTTTGCTAGTGCTGTGAGACAGCAATGCTAACCACTCAGCCACTGTGCCACCAAAATTTGCTTACCAACTGGGAATAAGAGTCTGTACAGACCTAACTTGGCAGGTTTAGTAACCTGAAGGCTAAAAAAATCCTCCAAAAGATATGGACCATATTAGAAAAACAATTCAGAGTCAGATTAAACTTCCATATTGATTGACTAGAATTCATGTCATTTGGACAGAAGCCTGCAGAATCCATAGATCACTTTGTGAACAGACGCAGAGAGAAAAGGCTCATAATGTGACTTTTCAGATGGGGAGATAGCAAGCAGAAATTTTGAGTTCATGATTGCATCCACCCTCACAGAATCACTCTGTAGGAGTGTACCCCCCGACAGGGGACAAAGAGGCAGCAGGCAGGATTCAGGCAAGTGGATAACATTTATTTAAGCAAACACTGGTTGAATCAAGGAGAGGGCCGAAGGATTTTCCCTGAATCTGGCCTCGATGCAAGAAAGCAATTTTTCCCTTAATCTTTGTCTCAGATAGGAGAGATGAATGGCACACTCTGCTCTTTACAGTAAAGTACAGCATTTTAGTACATGTTGTGTTAAAATAATCAAATACAGCATAGTCACTTATCTTCCTTCTTAATTCCATACACCCAATTCTGTAAAATACCTAACCAATAATGGACATTTCTATGGACAACCACAGGTTCCCATGATCCTATAGTATTTACCAGACCTTGGAATCTTCTTATGCATCCTATTAATTCGCTATACTACTTCAGATCTGGCTCAGGCTTGCTTATCTTTAAAGACAGCTTAAATTCTGTTATTCATTGTATTTACCACTGTCTTCATTATATATGTGAAAATACAAAAGGCAGTTAGATATAACTACTTGTTATAAGATTTGTAATATTCATTTCTGTTGTAAAGTTAGTTATAAAATATAAAATTATACAGCTACTTCTACTGTTGGCACCTTGTAATTAATGGGCCATGAGTCAAGAGTGCGGTGCTGGAAAAGCACAGCAGGTCAGACAGCATTCGAGAAGCAGGAGAATCAGTGTTTTGGGCATAAGCTCTTCATCAGGAATGAGGCTTGTGGAATGGGGGGCTGAGAGATAAATGGGTGGGGAGTTGGGCTAGGAGAAGGTAGCTGGGAATGTAATAGGTAGATGAAGGTGAGGGAGAAAATGAGAGATCAGAGAGGACAGTGGAGCAGTTAGATGGGAAAGATGATGGACAGGTCAGAGGGTGGTGCCGAGTTGGAAGCTTGGGACTGGGATAATGTGGGGTGGTGGGGGGGGGAAATGAAGAAACTATTGAAATCCACACTGATCCCACGTGGTTGCAAGTCCCAAGGCGGAATATGAGGTGTTCTTCCTCCAGGCGTTGGGTGGTAAGGGTTCGGTGATGGAGGAGGCCCAGGACCTGCATGTCCTTGATGGAGTGGCAGGGGGAGTTGAAGTGTCAGCCACAGTGCAGTGGTGTTGGTTGGTGTAGGCGTTCCAGCGATGTTCTCTGAAACGATCCACAAGGAGGCGTCCTGTCTCCCTGATGTAGATGACATTGATTGGAGGTACAGGTAAATTTATGTCAGATGTGGAACCCACACCCCTCCCAACGCAACAAGGACAGAATCCCCGGTCCCCACCTTCCACCCCACCAATCTCTGCATACATTGCACCATCCTCTGCCACTTCTGCCACCTATAAACAGACCCCACCACCAGAGATATATTTCCCTCCCCACCCCTATCAGCATTCTGGAGAGACCATTCCCTCCGCGACTCCCTCGTCAGGTCCATGCCCCCCACCAGCCCACACCCCGCTCCCGGCTCCTTCCCCTTCCACTGCAGGAAGTGCAAAACCTGTGCCCACACCACTCCCCTCACCTCCGTGCAAGGCCCCAAAGGATCCTTTCACATCCGACTGAAATTTACCTGTACCTCCACCCATGTCATCTACTGCATCCGTTGCACCCATTGTGGTCTCCTCTACATTGGGGAGACAGGATGTCTCCTTGCGAATCGTTTCAGAGAACATCTCTGGGACACCTGCACCAACTAACCCCACTGCACTTCAACTCCCACTCCCACTTCATCAAGGACATTCAGGTCCTGGGCCTCCTCTATCACCAAACCCTTACCACCCAATGCCTGGAGTCAGAACACCTCATATTCCGCCTTGGGACCCTGCAACCACGTGGGATCAATGTGGATTTCAACAGTTTCTTCATTTCCCCTCCCCATAGGTTATCCCAACTCCAACTCGGCGCCACCCTACTGACCTTTCCCAGCCATCCACTATACCCTCCTCTCTGACTTATCACCTTCTCCCTCACTTGCATCTACCTATTGCATTCTCAGCTACCTTCCCCCTAGCCCCACCCCCCTCCCATTTCTCTCTCAGTACCCATGGCCCACAAGCCTCATTCCTGATGAAGGGCTTATACCCAAAATGTTGATTTTCCTGCTCCTCGGATACTGCCTGACCTGCTGTGCTTTTCAGCACCACACCTTTCGACTCAGATGATTTCTCGTAGGGCCCTTGGTGCTGACCTTGGAGTAATCCTGTTAAAAGATACCTTTATCTGTCACTGCGTGAGCAGGCTGTTTACTTTTGCTTATTTTTCGTCAGCCATTTTGTGTAAGCAGGCATTGCCCATTTTGCTTTCAGCAGGTATGGGCCACCTCTACAGATTCGCCCTGTGGCCCTAGGCCACATTCTGTCCATAGGACCATTAGTAATAAACAGTCCAAATCAGAGTCTATGAATTCAAATCAGAGTGCAAAAGTAGTCTTCCTTCAGTGACATTACATCCATGATCCTCTTCTCATCATTTGATGAGCTGGTCATTTCCTTTTGTTGTTCCACTAGTAGTCCATTGGCTTGGTGGTGTGTCGTAGGGCCATCCCCTTGGTCCGTGGCTCTCCCATCTTCTTCATTATTGTGGAGGCAGCACATTTCATGAGACAAAAGAGATGACACAGACACAATATGGTGATAAAAATTACTAATTCCTGGACAATGGAAGTCCCCAGGGATCCCAGCTATCCTGTTGCCCAACTTCATAAGTTCGACGATGGGGCTTGTTTGAGTGTGTTCATTTCTTTTTGAATACAGTCAACCAAGTCAGTAATTTCTTCCAATGAGTGCACGTTCCCCCTTTCTCGGCTAGTATCCAGAATATGGTGTTGAAAAAGCACAGCAGGTCAGGCAGCTGTGATGAAGGGCTTTTGCCCGAAATGTCGATTCCCCTGCTCCTTGGATGCTACCTGACCTGCTGTGCTTTTCCAGCACCACACTCTTGACGTTAATCTCCAGCATCTGCAGTCCCTACTTTCGCCTAGGCTAGTATCCAGTCTAGGGCAATTCGGTTCTGCAGTACAACGGTTCATATGGTGACCATTTCTGCATTTATCTTGCCCAGGGCCCATGAGGTGTCATTGGCCACTTGTTCTTTGCTAGATTAACTGAAGACTTATAGAATCAAAGAGCTAGTGAAGGATGGATTGAAGTAAGAAGCAATCCATACAGGTAGATAAGGGGCTTACAGGATCTAAGTACAAACACCATTGTTGACACAATCACAAGAACACCCAAATGTAGCAATGACATGTGGAAGGTGTGGGGTTCTGTTCGCACCAAGCAAGTGCCTGGCTTTCAATCAATCTTGCAAGACATGTGGCAGAAAAGACTTTTGCCAGAGGCAATGCGTTTGAGCAAAGGCTGATACAGCTGCACAGAATGATACACCGATCCACCCTGACCACACAGATACCACATGTGGTATCCTGACTTAAGTGCTTACATGGAGTGATCAACAAACATGTCAAGACAAGGAATGGTGAACACATGTTTTACGCTTGCAATCTTATGGAAAATATCAGTGTCACCATTGAAGTGTTTGCAGACATTCATCTTATATGTTTTCAGAAAACTAATGACTACTCATTATTGGCTAAAATTGATGTGTACTGGGGGCATGTGCTGGCGCTGGCCCCTTGGTCTGTGGCTATCCCGCAATCATCTTTTTCATTATTGTGGAGGCAGCACATTTCATGAGACAAACGATGAGATAACAGACAAAATATGGTGCTGGCGTTGGACCGGGTAGGGCAAAGTCAGAAGTCACATGACACCAGGTTATAGTCCAGCAAGTTTATTTGAAATCACAAGGTTTTGGAGTGCTGCTCTTTCGCCAGGTGAAGTTGAAGGAGCTGTGCTCTGAAAGCTTGTTATTTCAAATAAACCTGTTGGACTATAACCTGGTATGTGTGACTTCTGACTTTGGCTAAGATTGACACAGGGACATATACTACCACTGTGATTTCCAAAAACATACCTTGTTACCTCAGACATGGGAAGCCACAGTGAAACCGAGAAATGTAAATCTTTCAGCATACAACGGATCACCAATTCCATGATTCAATGTGTAGGATCAGTAGTGCTGGAATGCAAATACGATCAAACTGCTGGGATATTTTCTACATCACGCAAATTGCTGGACCAGCAATTGTAGGGAGACCAACATGGCAACTCCTCTTACTCCATGGATTCAGACACTCAACAGAAACTGCAGTGGACTGTTCAAGAAATACTTGAATAACCTAGTGTGAAAGAATAATGGAACACCACTTTTCTCTCAATTCTTCTCAGTTGCAGAGCTAAATTCTAGGCTGTGGAGAGAAAAATGGAAGTTCAAGAGGTAAGACTGAACAAATAGCTGAGGAAAATTCACATTTGAGCATACTGTGTCTGAGATAACAAAGTCTTTAGGGAATATCTCTGCTCAGCTAACAAAGGTGAATGAAGAGCTGAAAGAGAATTAAAGGAAGCAGGATGAATTACAAGCTCTGTATCATCAATTCAACTAAAAGGTTGCTAGTTTATAGGAATGCCTGTAGCAGATCGGGTTCACAGGGAACATTGATTTCAAAGTAATGCTGAAGAAAATGACAGACAAACGAAATAGATGCAGTGCAAAGAGCTGAGAATGTCAAGTAAAACCATGTGTTCAGAAATAAATGATGCTCTAGTGAAAGAAGCAGGACATCAATTGAATTGAATCAAATGATTTGTTGTCACTTGTATTTAATAAGTAAATACAGTGACAAGTGTAATACGTCGCCATTCTCTGGTGCCATTTTGACTTTCAGAAATTAAAATATAAGATTTAAATCTAAGCAAGAACAGAGTTCCTCTTTCTCCCTTTTTGTGCTCCACTTGACATCGATGGTGGGGGAGGGCATCTGCACACTGAGCTCTGGGCCCACCAATGCCCCACATCACAGTCCATTACAGAGTTACCAACTTGGGCCTATCATATCACTGCAGCTGAAGCCCAACATCTCCGATTCCGAAAACTGAATCCCAACAATTACTGATGCAGCAAGTAGAAGAGGGCTGCACTTCAAAGAAAACTGAACAAGAAAAGGAGGATTGAAAATGCTGGAAAGTTAATCGAGCAGGTTATAAAGGAAAAGGAGAGTTGATGGCCTAATTGTATTGTTGCTAAACTGCTAATCCAGAGACCCAGATAATGTTCTGGGGACCCAGGTTCAAATCCCACCATGGCAGATGGTGGAATTTGAATTCAATTTTAAAAAAACTGGAATTGAGAGTCTAATGATGACTATGAAACCGTTGTCAATTGTCAGAAAAGCCCGTCTGGTTCACTAATGCCCTTTAGGGAAGGAAACTGCCATCCTTACCTGGTCTGGCCAATATGTAATTCCAGACCCACAACAATGTAGTTGATTCTTAAATCCCCTCTGGGCAATAAATGCTGCCTAGTCAGTGATGCACTCATCCCACAAATGAATAAAGGAGAAACAAAGAAATATACTTGTCCAGAAAAGACTAAATCTTTGATAGAATTAGAAGACTCAATGGTGTGTACGTGAACTGGAAGTTCTTCAGCAACAAAATTTTGCATGTCAAGAAAATTTGTACCATTTGAATCTGAAACAAAACCTAACTGTGGCGTGTCAGGAAAAGCAGATTCTAAATATCTTGAATTATTGTTTCTGGAAATTTCACAACTTCTGGTAGGCTTGGCACATCCTTACCCCTATTTTTGATTAAGGCCCAGGTCCTTTGGCACCAGAAGAATGAAAAATTATCATCAGCACTTCTGCAATTTCCATTCTCAATTCCAATATTGTCCTTGGATGCATCTCATCTGTTCCTGGTGTTTTATCAACTATAAATACTGTCAGTCTATCCAATATCTCATCCTTATAAATCTTAAACTGTTACAGCAACTGAACATCCTTCACTTTTACTCTGGCCTGCATGACATCTTCTTTCGTTTTGAAGGTACATGCAAGGTATTTAATGCTTCAACTATGCCCTCTGCCTCCTTAAGTAAATCCACATTTTAGTCCATAATCAGCCCCAAATCTTCCTTTACCATACTTTTACTATTTATAAGTCTATGGAAGACTTTGGATTCCCTTCTATGTTGGCTGTCAGTCTTTTCTCATAATTTCTCTTTGCTTCTCTATTCTGCTTTTTCACCTTCCCTTTGAATCTTGTGTATTCAGTCTGGTTGTATTTGTATTTTCTATCTAACACTCATCATAAGCACACTATTCTTTTTATTGTAACTTCTACCTCTTTTGTCTTCTAGAGAACTCTGGATTTGTGTGCCTTACCTTTCTATTTTAAAAGAAAATAGCTTGACTGTGACTGAACCATATTTTCTTTGAATTATTCAGCTCCTGTTTATCATGCCAATTTTTGATTCCAGTTTATTTGATCTAGGTCTTACCCTATTGAAGTTGGCTTTTCTCAATTAATTTTCTTACTCTGGATTATTCACTATCCTTTTCCATAATCGCCCCAACTTTATAATACAATGTTTACTAAATCCTAAATGTTCCCTCACTATCACTTGTTCTGCATAGCGCTTCTCATTCCCAAGAACCAGGTCAATAGTGTCCTTTTTATTTGTTGGACTGCCAACATGTTGCTGTGCAAAACTCCCCAAAAATACACTCTAAGAACTCTTATTCCCTGCCCGTTACACTACTACTATCCCAATCTATATGTGGATAATTAAATTCCCTCATTATAACTAACTGGATAATTTTTTGTACCATTCTGTAATTTCTTTGCAAATTTGTTTCTCTACATCAATCCTCTCATTGCACAATTTTTGCTTCTTAGCTCTGGCCAAGTCAGTACTGTTTTTGTCCTCCTCAGAACATCCCTATCTCCAGAGCTACATTGTTTTCCTTAATCTTCAGATAAGGTGCATTTAAGGTATGGAGATGGACACCTGGGGCCCATGTTCAACAATTGGGGTTGCTGCAATTGAATAGGTGAATTTCAATAACATTTTCTAAACTCACCAAGGGCAGCAGAGAGCAGCATCACCTTCAAGGTCCCCTCCAAGCCATCCTGACTTGGAACTATATCACTGTTCTATCATTGTCATTGGGCAAAAATCCTGGAACTCCTTTCTTGACAGCCCTAAAAGTCTGCCTACAGCACACGGGCTATAGCACTTGAAGAAGGCAGCTCATCACTATCTTCTCAAAGGCAATTATAGCTGGTCTAAATCCCAGTTTAGCCAGCCTCATGAAACTCACATCCTATGAATGAATAAAATAAAATTGTTTTAATGTTTTGTGCGTATATACCCTCAGACTTACTGCTCATTCAATTCTTCCATTTGGAATATGTTTGCTAGAGTTATTTATTTATCTCACACATGAAGGCACTGGATTTCATCTGTTCAAACAATTAAGTAATAACATGCTATACGCTCTGCCAACAGGATTTTAAAAATAAAATCCTTGGGATGTGAGCATCACTGACTGGTTCAGTACTTTTTGCTAGTCTCTAATTCCCCTGAGAAGGTGGTGGTGAACTGCCTTCTTGAACCACTGTAGTTTATGTGATGTGGGTGGTTCCACAATCTCATTAGGGAGGGAATTAAATGTTTCAACCCAGCGATTCTTAAGGAATGGCAATATAGTTTCAATCCAAGATGGCGAATGGCTTGGAGGGGAATTTCCAGGTCATAGTGTTCCCATGTATCTGCTGCCTACGTCCTTTTAGATGGAAGTGGACATGGGTTGGGAAGGTGCTGTCTGCAAAAAACGCAAAACACTGGAAATGCTAGAAAGCTCACACAAACTGCTGGAGAAACTAGGAGGTCTGGTAGCATCTGTGGAGAGAGAAAAACAAGAGTTCACATTTTGAGTCTGGTATCACTCTTCTTTAGAACCTTTTCTTTAAGAAGAGCTGTATGAGGTGTTATTGAGAAGACACTTGAAATACATTGTGTTGTTTGTGTTTCTGTAACTGAAAAGGGAAGGATCTCCATCAGATACAGTTTAACACCACTCATTAACCACGGATTGCTGTGTCATTTAACGTCTCGGGCCTGTTACAAAGGAACAAGACGAGGTCATTCAGCCTCTCGAGTCTGTTACAGAGGGACAGGCGGAGTTCATTCAACCTTTCCAGTCTGTTACACGGTAAGTATTAGTTTTATGGAAAAAGATAGACCTGATGTAAATGTTACAATTCTAAATTAGAGAAAGGCCAATTGTGAAAGTTTGGTAAACATATTGAAATGCTGGTTGGGAGGCTATTCACAGGTAAAAGGATGGGTGGAAAGTAGAACGCCTTCAAAAATTGGATTAAGAGAGTCTGGAGACAATGTGTTCCTATTAGTGAGAAGTGCAAGACTGGTAGGTGCAAAGATTGTTGGATGACTTTCGACATTGATGCGCTGGTCAAGAAAAAGAAGGTATGTCAGGTAAACACAACTGGGATCGAGTGAATCTTTAGAGGAGTATAAGTATAATCAAGAGGAAAATCTGGGAGGAGAAAACGAGACATGAGCTGGCTTTGGAAATAGGGTTAACAAGAAACCTAAGAAATTCTACAAATATATTAATGGCAAAAGAGTAACTAGGGAGAGATTAGGGTGCCTTAAAGATCAACAAGGCTGTCTATATGTGGAAACACAGGAGGTGGGTGCAATGCTAAATGAGTATTTCCCTTCGGTGTTAACTGCAGAGAAGGCTATAAGAGTGAGAGAACTGGAGAAATATATAGTGATATTGCGATGTCTAAGTGTCATACCAGACTCAAAACACTAACTCTGATTTTCTCTCCGCAGATGCTGCCAGAGCTGTGAGTTTCTTCAGCATTCTCTACATTTGTATGCTGGTTAAGGAGCCTTGGTGAATTTCTTCAATGCATCTTACAGATGGCACACACTGCTGCCACTGAACATCAGTGTGGAGAGAGTGAATGTTTGTTGATGTGGTGCTAATCAAATGGGCTGTTTAGTCTTGGATGGTGTCAAGCTTGAGTATTGTTGGAACTGCATCATTCCATCACACTTGTCCCTTATAGTTGGTGAACAGGCTTTGGGGAGTCAGGATGTGAGTTACTTGCTACAGAATACTTGCCTCTGACCTGTTGTTGTACCCATAGCATTTATTTGGCTCATCAGTTAAATTTCTGGTCAATGATAACCCAAAGGATATCAATTGTGGTGAATACAGTGATGCATTGAATATCAAGGGGCATTGGTTAGATTCTCTCTTGTAGGAGATAGTCATTGCTTGGCTTTTGTGTGGTACAAGTGTTACATGTCATTTTTCAACCAAAGCCTGGACATATCCAGGTCTTGCTGCTTTTGGACATGGGCTGTTTCAGTATTGTAGAAGTCACAAATGATGCTGAACATTGTGCAGTTACCAGCAAACATCCCCACTTCTGATTCTGGAGGGAAGATCATTGACGAAGTAGCTGAAGATGGTTGGTTCTAGGACACTACATTGAAGAACTCCTGCAGAGACATCCTGGAGCTGAGATGACTGACCTCTAACAACCATCTTCCTTTGTGCTAGGCATGACTCAAACCAGTCCCGATTCGTATTTACCCCAGTTTTGGTAGAGCTCCTTAATACTGTACTTAGTCAAATGCAGCTTTGATGTCAAGGAAAATTGCTCTAACCTTAATTCTTTTGTCCATGTTTTAGCCAAAATTGTAATGAAGTGATAGCAAGGTTTGAGAAGATTTGTAGCTTAGGTTGAGCTTCTGGATGTATTTTGCTCGCTGAGCTGGAAGGTTCATTTTCAGGTGTTTTGTCATCATACTAGGTAACATCTTCAGTGAGCCTCCAGACCTCACTGGTAGTCTGGAGGCTCACTGAAGATATTACCTTGTATGGTGATGAAACATCTGAAAGTGAACCTTCCAGCTCAGTGAGCAAACCTACATCCTATAATGAAGTGAGGAACTGAGTGACCCTGACAGAACCCAAACTGAGTATCACTGAGCAGATTATCACTGAACAAGTGCAGCATGAGAACTCTGTTGGTGACACTTTCAATTTACTGATGATTGAAAGTAGACTGACGGGATTATAATTTGACTGGATTGGATTTATCCTGCTTTTTGCAAACAGGGCATAGCTGGGCACTTTTCGCATTTTTGGGTTATTGCCAGTGTTGTGGTTGTATTGGAACAACTTAACTAATGGCATAGCAAAATCTAGAGCACAAGTTTTCAATTCAGTTGCCAGAATGTTGTCAGAGCCCAGGGCAATAACAGTATCCAGTGCTCTTAGCTATTTATTGATATCATATGGAGCAAATTGAATTGGCTGAAGACTGGCATCTGTAAAGCTGGGAACCTTTGGAGGAGGTCAAGACAGATTATCTACTCTGTTCTTCTGGCTAATGCTTGTTATGAAAATTTCAGTCTTGTCTTTTGCACCAATGTGCTATGCTTCCCTATCATTGAAGATGAGGATATTTCTTTATCCTTCTCCTCTAATGTGTTATTTAATTGTCCTCCACCATTCACAACTGGATGTGGTAGGACTGCAGAGCATAGATTTGATCTGTTGGTTATGGGATCACTTAGCCTATCACTTGTTGCTTATATTATTTGACATGCAAAAAGTCTTGTACAGTCATAAAGTCAGATGCATACAGCACAGAAACTGACCCTCCGGTCTGACCAGTCTACGGCAACCATATTCCCAAACTAAACTAGTTCCACCTTCCTGCTCCTGGCCCATATCTCTCCAAACCTTTCCTATTAATGTATTTATTCAAATGTCTTTCAAAAGGTGTAATTGTACCCACATTCACCTGTAAATTCCACACATGAACCACACTGTGTAAAAAATTTGCCCTTCATGTCTTTTTAAAATCTTTATCCTCTCACCTTCAAAATGTGCCCCGAGTCTTGAAATCCAACATCCTAGGGAAAAGATGACTCTCATTGACTCAATCTAAACTCCTCATTATTTTATAAACTTCCATAAGGTCATCTCTGAACCCCCTACACTCCAGAGAAAAACGTCTGAGCCTTTCCAGCCTTTCTTTATAACTCAAACCTTCTATACCTGACAACATCCTGCTAAGTCTCTTCTGAACCCTTTCCACCGTATTCCAGAAGAGGCTTCATCAATGTAGTCTATGTCTGGTGTTGTCCTGCACTCTTCATTGAACCAGAATTGATGGTAATGATAGAGTGAGGAATATCCAGGCCCTAAAGTTGCATATCATGTTTGAAAATAATTCTTCTGCTGCTGATAGCCCACAGTGACAGTGATGATTTGTTAGATCTGTCAGAGTCTACCCCATTTGGAACAGTGCCACAATACATGATGGAGTGTGTGTGTGTGTGTGTGTGTGACTGTGGCGAGAGAATATTCTATTTGTTGTTTTAGTACTGAATCCATGTAGCTATCAGTAATGTGTATTACTTTGTAGCTCTTTTCTCTGTCTTCTCAGTATCTTTTTGTAGGTTTTCATAGCCTTCTAAAGGATTAACTCCATTGTCCCATTTAGGTCTCATCTATAAAGTGTGAATCTGCTGTGCTGTCCTTCTGACTAACAATGTTGAAATCAGCGCCACTTTTATCCCCACAGCAGGAAGTCATTCATCTACAGACCTTTGTAGATTTGATCATTGGCCTCCTTTCGTGGCACTTTGTGTTGCCTTCTGAACTGAATTTACAAAGGTTAATATTTAGCTATTTTTGCTCACCTTTTTACTGGTCTTTAGAGCTATTTCCTCAATGTGTGACCGTGTGTTTTCCATTACTTTTATTTAGATAATTCCCCACACGCAGGATCTGACTTCATAACGAATACATGTTTTCAAACAAATGTTGAGAGGGCAATAAATATTGACAAAGTAAGTGGTACTTGGTAATAGGGCACAAGCCCCATCCCTGGCCAGGGGAAAGTGTTTCAGATGTCGAGGAATGTTATGGACGCCGGTCATCATCATGCACAGCAGGGGGGAATGTCATGTCGTTGAGTGTGGCTAAATCTCCATTCCTGTCTGCTTTCAATTTAATATTGAACAAAGATTTTGAAGCTTTAGCTTATCTCTTAAAGGACATCATGTACAGTGTAACCTGTAAATTAAGGATGTCTAAGAGAATGCTCTGGTGTCCTTATGGTTAAGGTACTGGATTAGTGGTGCTGGAAGAGCACAGCAGTTCAGGCAGCATCCAACTGCTCGTTGGATGCTGCCTGAACTGCTGTGCTCTTCCAGCACCACTAATCCAGTATTTGATTTTCAGCATCTGCAGTCATTGTTTTTACCTTTATGGTTAAGGTAGTCATTGCACTGTTAAAAATTATCCCAATAATCCTGAAGAAACAGCTGAGCTTATGATCAGCACTTAATCAGCTGCAATGCTCTTAACAGAATGTATTCTAAAGCAGATATGGTAACAACTAGCATCTATCCAGCACCTGAAATGAAGCTAAATATTCCAAAATAATCCACAAGAAGCATGATCAAAGAAAATTTGACATTGAGGCAAATGAGAAGATATTAGAGATTCTACTTGGTCAAAGGGGCAGCTTTTAAGGAACTTCTAAAAGGAGGAAAGAGAGGTAGAGATATTCAGAGAGAGGATTCCAGAACTTGTGACTTTAGCAGCTGAATGCATGGCCGCCAATGATGCAATGATTAAAATTGAGGATATGCAAGAGGCCAGGATTTGAGGAGAATAGAAATCTCATAGGATTGTGGGACTGGAAGAAATAGGGAGGGGTGTGGCCATGGAGGGATTTTGAAACATGAATAATAACATGAAACTCAAGGTGTTGGATTAACTGAGAGCTAACATTAACCAGTGAGGACAAGACTGTTGACCAAACGGGAGTGAAATAGTACATGGGTTACAGAAGTTTGAATTACCTCAGGTTTGTGAAGAGTAGATGATGGAAGGCCTTTATCAGGAGTCAAATCAAGGAGTAAAAAAAGGTGAAGGTTTCAGTAGCAGGTGAGTAGAGACAGGGCAACGTCTGACATAGTTACAGGGGGAATGTGAGTTCTTAGCTACACTGTGGGGCCAGATTTCCTCTTTAATGTGGGAGTCAGGAGTTTTCCTGCCAATGTCCCTCCCTAGGAGATGGGGACACAGCCTAAGGCGGCAGTGAGGGGTGGGCAGATGGTGAAGCCAGTGGGTTAGAAGTGGTGGTTGCTCTGGTTACTGAGCTGGAGGCCCAGTTAGATTAATAGCTGTCAAACACACATGTTCCAGTTGACAACAAGGGCCACCATCAGGAACTGGATCCTAGCTGATTTTTCTCAGCCTTATCCCAAAGAAGTCAATTGGGATATTCAAAAATCACTTAACTCTGTGTCAAATATAGGACTCTCAGATGTATTTGGTTGATTAGCACTCCGGATGACACACACAACACAGGTACTAATTTCTGAGCTTTGGGCAATGGGTATAAAAGGGCCCAATAACCTGACTTGCAGGGCAACTGTGGGAGCCAAATGGCTGTGCTGAGATCAGGGGTGAGGTCTCCGTCCAGGAACTGCAGCAGGGCCCATGATCTCTGTCCCTAGAGCTGACCAGTATCGATGGTTTCCAGTGTTTGAAATCCCAGTAACTATTGGTTTAAATAACCTAACTATAAATTTTCTGTGATTCCTGTTTATATTACAAAACTGTTTGATCTTCAACACATAATTTGGAAACTAAAAATGGGACATATTTATGTTCTATTTAACAAAATCTGGCTTTGAAATATTGTTAGATCTGTCTGTTTAAACATGTAGTGTAAACTCCAAGACAGCTTGTAAGCTATTTAAATTAACAACGAGGCAACTGTTCAATTGTAAACTGGTGAAGCCACATTTTTCTTTGACCTTACCAGCAAAAACCTGCCATATGAATGAAAGAGAACGTCTATCTTACAAGATACAACTCTGGAAATCAGTGTGGAGAATCTTGTTCTATTGGTATCCCTATCAGCTCTGAGTCAGAAGGTCATGGTTCAAGCTTAAAAATATGTTGCTGGAAAAGCTCTTATGACTAAAATGTCGATTCTCCTGTTCCTTTGATGTTGCCTGACCTGCTGCGCTTTTCCAGCAACACATTTTTAAGCTCTGATCTCCAGCATCTGCAGTTCTCACTTTCTCCTAGGTCATGGTTCAAGACCTACTCTCAGAACTGAATATGAAGTATAGGCTGAAGCTCCAGTGCTGCAACTCTGGAGGTGGTGTCATTTGCTTGAAATATTAAACTGATGCACGGTGTACCTACTTAGGTGGAGACAAAATATCCATGTTAAAAAATAATAGGGGAGTTATACCTGGAAATCTGACCAACATTTATCCTTCAATCAAAATCACAAAAGCAGATTAAGTGGTCACAATCAAAGTGGGAGCTTGCCAATGTGCAAATTAGTAGCCACACATCCTAAATGATATCAGTGACATTTCAAAAACCAACTCATTGCCTGTAAAGCACTTTGGGGAAGTCCTCGGGTGAAAGGCAATACATATTTTTAACCTGGAAATCATTTTTCTGTGAGAAAAAACATTGTAGAGAATGGAAGGAGGTCATTTACCCCACCATGACTGTGCTGTCCTGCTGAGTTTCTCTCATTGGAAGGTCAGTGCAGACAGGTACTGGAAATTATATTGGTTCAGAATTGGAATCATCAGCAGAGTATTACACCTTCAATTTAAATTCACATTTTCATTGCCCTTTATTTGGGGTTATTGTATGGGAACAACCTTAAAGAAGACATCCTTTCAATGTAAAGGTTCTGAGGCACCTAAAGATTATTTAAAACAAATCCTTGCCAATTTTCTCACCTCATCTTTTATTAATTTGTTCACACAATGTCAGCATTGCTAGCTAGTCTAGCATTTGTTGCCCATCCCTAATTGCTCTTCAGAAATTGTGGTAAGCCACTTCTAGAACCACTCCAGTCCATTGTGTGTAGGTAGTGCTGTTAACAAGGGAGTTGTTCTTGATAATGTCAACTAAGGTGTAAAAATTGGCCAGGACACTGGGGGTAACTTCCCCATTCATCTTCAAAATAATGCCACGAAATCTTGGATGCAGCCTTAGTTTAAAATCTCATCTGCAAGTTGGTACCATTGGAAGTACAGTACGTTCTGAGCACAACACTGGAATATCTGTGCTGGCTTTTGTGCCCAAGCCATGAGTGAGATGAGAACTCAGAACCCTGCCACGCAAAGAGTGAAGTGCTAACAATTGATTCATAACATAACCCTCAGAGGGAACTGGTCACCCTTAATTGTCTTACCTAATTGCCTGTTAAAATTCTCATAAGTTTCAATCATTCTTCTTCTGTGGGTGTAATCGAGTTGCTTGCATTGTGTTTTCCATGACCTTGTAACCTTGGAGATGGTAATTAGCTTGTTTTGAGTCTCTTCAAAGCTAATTGTTTATCTGTGTGGGCAGGAAATCTGATTGAGATCTCAGAACTCATTGTTTGAGATTATTTGACAATTGTCTGAATGAGGAAATTTTCTTCTACTTCAAGGATACGCCCATTGACCGACTTTGCACCTGATCTTTGACATTTGTACTTGTACAACAGAAAATGGCACAAGACTAGAGGGAGAGGCTGAATAGACTGGCACGATTTTCCTCAGAGCATTGTAGGCTGAAGGGTGACCTTATAGAATCTTATAAAATCATGAGGGGCACGGATAAGGTAAAAAGGCAAGGTCTTTTCCCAGGGGTGGGGGAGTCCAAAACTAGAGGGCATAGGTTTAAGGTGAGAGGGGGAAAACTTAAAAAGGACCTGAGGGGCAACTTTTTCACACAGAGGGTGGTGCATATAAGGAATGAACTGCGAAAGGAAGTGGTGGAGGCTCTTAAAATTATAACCTTTAAAAGGCACCTGGATGGGCATGTGAAGAGGAAGGGTTTAGAGGAATATGGGCCAAATGGGAATAGATTTATTTAGGATATCTGGTCTGCATGGACAAGTTGGACTGAAGGGTCTGTATCCGTGCTATGCATCTCTATGACTCTATGACAAGGTACAGCAAGTAATTGGGAAGGCAAATGGAATGTTATCATTTATTACAAAAAGAATGGAATATAAAAATAGGGAATTTCCTTTCTACAACTGCACAGGTTCTAGGCAAGACCACATCTGGAATCCTGTCCACAGTTTTGGCTTCCTTATTTGAAGAAGGGTATAATTGTATTAGAAACAGTTCAGAGACGATTCAGTCAACTCATACCTGGGATGAGGGGCTTATTTTATAAAGAAAGGTTGGACAGTTTCGGCTTATAGCTATTGGAGTGTAAAAGAATAAGAGATAATCTTCTTGAAAGATATGAGATTCTGAGGGAATTTGATAAGTTCTTGATTGTTAAAGAGATCAAGGGTTATGGGGAGAAAGCATGAGAATAGCGTTGGGAAACATATCGGACATGATTGAAAGGTGGAGCAGACTCAATGAGCTGAATGGCTGAGTTTCTGTTCCTCTGTCTTATGGTCTTATGATAGTCTGGGGAGAGACTGGAACTAGGGAACGTAGTTTAAAGATAAGAGATTTCTGCTTTGAGACAGAGATGAGGGGCATTATCTTTCTTTTAGCAGTTAGTCTGTGGAATTCTCCTCCCCAGAAAACAGTGGGGGCAGGAACATTGAAAATATGCAAGAGCCAGTTGGATATATTTTTAGTAGAGAGGGGAATCAAGGATTATGAAGGGTAGACAGGAAAGTGGAGGTGAGATCACAATTAAATCAACCATGATCTTATTGAATGATGGAGCACACTCAAGGGACCAAATGGCCTACTGCCCTTAAGCTATTTTCATTGTCATGACCATGAGTTAGAAGCCTGAAATATTACAAAGATTTTTAACTTGTAATTCTAAAATAAAGGAGCGACGCTCCGAAAGCTAGTGTGCTTCCAATTAAACCTGTTGGACTATAACCTGGTGTTGTGTGGTTTTTAACTTTGTTTTAAAACAGAGTTGATACAGCCAAAGATGGCTACGGATGTAAATTAAGTGGGTGTCTGGAGAGAGAGAGAGAGAGAGAGAGAGAGAGAGACCCATGGAATGTCACACCTCATGATACAAAGGGAAATTCAAACAATAACCTTTTAAGGTGGGGATGGGATGGAGAGGCAAGATAAAGCAGGCTGGACTGTGATTTCTTGTGTCTATAAAAGTGTCAAGGAATTTGATGACACCCTGCTCCACAACAAGATATCCCCGGAGATTATGTCCCAAACTGCTAGCACATTTGTGTTTCTTCCTTTAATGAATACTGAAGGACAGGGGTTAAGAAGTACAGAATGAAAACCAAAAGAACTGCGGATACTGTAAATCAAAAACAAAAACAGAAGCTTCTGGAAAAGCGCAGCAGGTCTGGGAGCATCTGTGAAGAGAAATCAGAGTTAATGCTTCGGATCTAGTTCGGAACTTCCCTAGTTCCAGTCTCTCCCCAGTCTATCATAAGACCATAAGACATAGGAGCAGACATTAGGCCATTCAGCCCATTGAGTCTGCTCCACCTTTCAATCATGGCTGATACATTTCTCAACGTTATTCTCCTGCTTCCTCCCCATAACCCTTGATCTCTTTAACAATCAAGAGCCCATCAAATTCCCTCAGAATCTTATATATTGTTAAAAAATACACATTCTACTCTGTTGAAACAAAATCAGAAATTGCTGGAAAAACTCAGGTCTGGCAGCATCTATTGAGAGAAAGCATGGCTAATCTTTCAGGTACAGTGACTCTTCTTCAGAACTTCCACTCTATTGAAGTCTACTGAGGTTCTTATTGGTGTCAGTGGGCTAAGGTACCCATGTACTAGCTATGTTTTGAGCATTAGCATGTTGTGAAGGTCACACCTGAAGAACTAGTGACCAAGTCACTCCTACCTTGCAACTTAAGGGATTCTATCTGAATGCTGGAAGTCAGCTAGCTAGTAAGTCAGAGAGAACTAAACAGGATCGAGAGTGTAATGCTGGAAATACACTCTCGACTCTGATCTCCAGTATCTGCAGTATTCACTTTCTCCATAACTAAACAGGATACTTTCTCTCATCTTAATGTTGGAATTCGATCAGTCAAAAGAAGTCAGCACAACAGAATCTCAACTAACCTGCAAAACTAAGAATCTTGAATTGCTGTTCCCACAACCAACATCACTGCACTGCTCTGCAATGGGTGTAACAAACCATGTCTGTTCTGTGTGTGATCAATTGAGAAGCTGATACATATTTTTTTTTTAACTTTTATCATTTTGGTCTCAACTTTTATTTAAAATATGTGTGTATGTATGCTGTGTTACTAATTTTTCTCACATTTAATAATTAATAAATTTCCAATATTTGTTAACTCAAGGAAGTCTGGTTAAGTTGGCTTTTTTAAAAACATAAGTTAATTTGGGTTTGGGGGAAAAATATCCACAATGAAGGGGAACCTTTGTAAATTAACCTCATTGAGAACAACCAAGGGAGTGAGTGGATAAAAAAAAAGTAGACAGTTCATCTCTCCTTATTTAGGAGCTTGATGATTTGGGATATCCTGCCTGGAACTTGTAAAGAATTCGTAGCTTCCTTGTAGTGGAGAAGCAGGCTATTCAGTACACGTTGACCTTCTGAAAAGCATCCCACCTGGACCCACCCACCTATTCTTGCATTTTCCATGGCTAACCCATCTAACCTGCGCATCCCTGGACACTAGGGGGCAATTTAGCATGGCCAATCTATCTAAATTTCATGTTTTTGGACTGTGGGAAGAAACTGGAGCAAACCCATGCACACACAGGCAGAATGTACAAACTCCACAGAGATAGTCGCTGGAGGGATGGAATTGAACCCAGGTCCCTGGTGCTGTGAGGTAGTGCTAAACATTGAGCCACTAGGAAATTAGGGAACTTGTGGGGTTTGTGTGCACAGGTTGTACTCGTAAAACATACTTAGAGACAAAAGAACTGCTGATGCTGGCATCTAAAGTAGACAAGCAGGAGGCTGGAGAAGCATTCAAGCTAGGCAGCATCAGGAGGTGGAGAACTCAACGTTTCGGGAATAACCCTTCTTCAGGAAAGGAGGTGAAGGTAGGGGGAACTGCAGATAAAGAGAAGCAGGGGATGGGTTATGGCGGGGAGGGGCAGAGTGGTGAGATAGTGATAGGTGAATATAGGTGGTATATAACTCCTGGTATGTCTGATAGGAGGAATGAATCCGTGTGTAGCTGGAAGCATGGGTCAGTCAGGGGGATGGAATGCAGGAGGTGAGACTGGAAAGGGAGTCAGGGGATGGGAATGTATCATTTGAAATTGGAGAACTCAATGTTCTTCCGGGCTGTAGGCTGTCCAAGCAGAAGGTGAGATGTTGTTCCCCGGATTTATGGTCTGATTCACTGTGGCACGAAGGGCACGTTGTGCCGAGCATCTCAGCCGGGCCCATAAGGGTAAGCCTGACATCCTGGTCACCATCCATTTCAATTTCCCTTCCTACTCCCTCTCCGATATGTCCATCCTCAGTCTCCTCCATTCCCATAGTGAATCAGGTCTCTGAAATAGTCCTAGCAAGCCATTCAGTTGTATCCAATTGCTAAAAATGTTTCAAAAAAAGGAATGAAACTGAGCAGGCCACCTAGCATTGACCTAGGCACTGCAAATGACAATGTCAAACTCAGACTGTTGACCCTGTATATTACTGGGGGGCTGATGCTAAAATTGGAAGAGCTGTCCCACAAACTAATCAAACAGTCTGACACAACATATCTTATAATGTCCCAGAAAACACCCTTACCATTCCTTCAGAGGTGGCAGTAGTATATAGTCAGGAGGGAGTTGCTGTAAGAGTCCTCATCATTGACTCCGGAGCCTATGAACCCTCATGGCACCAGGTCAAACACGGGAAAGAAGACCTCCTGCTAATTACCACATACTGTCCTCCCTTGGCTGATGAATCTGGTGTCCTCCACGTTGAACACCACTTGGAGAAGCACTGAGGGTGGAAAGAGCACAGATTGTACTCTGGGCGGGGGGCACTTTAATTTACTGATCAAGCTGGTTGAGAACTGCAGGATGTAGCTGCTAGACTGGGTCTGTTGCTGGCAGTGAGGGAAGCAACAAGAGGGAAAAATATATTTGACGTTATCCTCACCAATCTTCCTGCGACAGATGCCTCAGTCCATGATGGTTTTGGTGAGAGTGACCACCACATACTCCTTGTAGAGATGAAGGTCTGCCTATATTGTACATGTGGCACTATCACTGTGCTAAATGGGAAAGACTTCAAACAGATTTAACAACTGAAGACTGGCTATCCATGAGGCACTGTGTTCCAGTACAGCTACAAGAACTGCCATCTACCTAACAATGTAGAAAATTGCCCAGGTTTGTCCTGTGCACAAGCTGGACAAATCCAACTGGTCAGTTAATACCTCATCAGTATGCTCTCAATCATCAGTAAAGTGATGGAAGGAGTCATCTATAGTGCTATACCAGCACTCGCTTATCAATAACCTGCTCACTGATACTTAGCTTGCAGTGCGATAAGAACAGGTCAGGTTCTAGGAATCTTGCTGCAAGTAAGTCACCTTCTGACTCCTCAAAGCCTGCCCATCATCTACAAGGCACAATTCAGGGATGTGATGGAATATTCCCCACTTGCAGAGCTTTCCCAGTGATGAATGACTTCAGCTACATGGAGACCCTAAAAAAGATGGCAATGATCTTCATGGAATGGTAAAAGTCATGGAGACGTTGTCAAGTAAGACAGGGAATAAACAGGAGATTTAATCCTCTTGAACAGAGGATATAGATCTTCTGCGGAAAATAGGCAGAGTTCATATCGCAGCTCCAGCAACACTCAAGAAGCTTGACACAAGCAGTTCGCTTGATTGGCACTACATCCACAAACATCCACTCCTTCCACGACTGATGCTCAGTAGCAGCAGTGTGTACTATCTACAAGATGTACAGCAGAGATTCAGCAACTCTCCTTAAGCTGTAACTTTGAAATGCACATCAGTAATGAGCAGTAGATTCACAGGAACACCACTATCAAGTTCCCCTTCAATCCAGTCACCACCATGACTTGGCAATACATAAATCAAAATGCTGGAACACCCTCACTAAAAGTTCATGGAGTTCTTATACCAGATAGACAGCCAGTGATTTAATAAGGCAGCTCAGCACCAGCTTCTCAAAGAGTGCTTCCGGGTGGGAAAACACAGTGGCCTAGCCAGTGAAGCCCCCATCCCATGAATGAATTTAAAAACCTCTTGTTTCTGTGTTTGAAGTTGTAGGTTTAAACCCAAATCTATTGACATGCTTAATACCTAGGTTACACTCCAGTGTGGGACTGAGGGAGTGCTGGCACTTTCCGAGGTCCCATATTTCAGATAAGATGTTAAACCATAACCCCACCTGCCTTCTCAGGTGAGAGGAGAAGATTTCACAGCACTATTTTTAGGATGAGCGGGTATGTTTTCCCTTTGCCTGAAGTAATATTTATCCCTCAATAAACTTCAGAAAGACCCCAAACAAAAAAAAAACCTTTATTGCTGGAAATATTCTGCATTTGTGGAGAGAAAAACAGTTACTCATATGGGTTGTTGGCTACCGATGACATAATCATTAAGTTGCTGCTTGATGAAGATCACTGTAACATGTTATGGACCAGACCAGACTCCCTCAAAATAATTTAAGAAGGTAGCCTAGACCCTAACTTTTTCTTATTTTAAAGGCAAATGTAAAGTGTCTGTTCCAAATGCAATGTGACTGGGGGAACTACTCAATGTTAAGCAAAACAGAATTTATTTAAACACTGTAGTTAAAATACGAGCAAAGAAAAAAGAGGAATTTAGAATAACTTAACTCTGTTGGAAAACTTAACAGAATAATAGATACAGTAACTGTACTAATTAACTGTTCCAATTTTGTAACATTTCATAAACACACCCCTTAGCCAAAAGGCAAATTCAAACACAGATTCTCACATGCAGTTCTTCAATCCTGGACGGAAAAACATCAAGAGAAAATTTAGAGAGACATTCACTGAAGCTTCCAACCCTGTTGAGACCCCAATAGCTTCTGATATTACTGAAAGAAACCAAACCCCAGGAATACTAATTGGAGACAACTGGTCACACCCATTCAGGCTGTTAAAAAAATCTAACGCCTCCCAAGCTGTTTACTCAAGTGGTCTTCAGTAGTCACCTCTTTTCAAAAAAATACCCCGACAAAATAACCTCTTAAAGTGACAGCATTGTCACAAACGTTATCTGCGATGCTTCAAAATTATAGGTTGAAAACACTCTGGGATGTCCTGAGTTCATGAAAGATTCTATATAAATAAATCTTTCTTTTTAAAATTCTTCTTTAGTCCTTCCAGTATAAAATTTCACAGTCTTGGAGGGGATGCAGAGAAGATTTGCCAGAACTTTCCCACTGATGAGCGACTTTAGTTACATGGACACCCTAAAGAAGGTGGCATTGGTCTTCTTGGAACAGTACAGGTCATGGAGAGGTTGTCAAGTGAGAAAGGGATTTAATTCTCTTGAATAGAGGATTATAGTTCTTCCACTGGAAATAGGTAGAATTCATATTGCACAAATACATGTTTTAAAATGTCAAAAAATGTAAATATTGGAGATGCAGAGCAGCTCAGTTGGCATTTGTGAAGATTAAAGACAGAATAACATACCCGGTTGAAAAGGGCTTTTGTGGTAGTGTCTTTAAGTCTGAGCCAGGTGGTCCAAGTTCAGGTCTTATCTATTTTAGAAATTTGTAATAACATCTCTGAACAGGTTGATGAGAAAATATCTATCCAATATAAAACTTTCATGCAGGAAGGCTTTGGTTTATTCTTTAGGAACATGAAAATTGGAAAATGAGCAATGAAGAGTCTCATGTGTCCTGAAAATCACATGTTGCAATCGTGGATTTGTTGGCTAATCATTCCGATCAATCTGTATTAATTTGTGTAAAATACAGCAGAAATGGGGTGAGGAAAATCCCAGGTTAGGAAACATAGGTTTACAATATATTTACATAATGTAAAATACAAGTAACCACTGCAAGTATAAGTTTGGACTGATATAGTATTGATGTGTCACATTAAATCCTTGTCTCTATGTTGTGGGTTCCATTGCACTCGTCAAAGTAGACTTTTCCCATTGAGCATTACTATAACTCAGATTAATAGTTCATCCATTTCTTTTTTTATTTGCTTGTGAGAGCTTACTGTGCTCAATGTTAGCTCCTTCAATTGTCTGTATAAATGATAGCGACAACACTTCAAAAACAGTTGGGTGTCAAGAGCTTGTTGATGGTCTTATAGAATGAGAAACGTTTATATAAATTTAAGTAATTTTGCTCTGAATTATTTGTTCTGAAATATTTAAACTGGCATTCTCCCAAAAGTAGGTGTACTGTATACGCATTATGTCGTGTGGCGAACTCTTGACAGGGGAGAGACGATAAGTGAAGAGTACATACACAAAGATATGAATTAAGAGCGGTAGCCCCTCAAGCCTGTACTGCTATTCAATAAGATTATGGCTGATCTGATGTTGCTTGCAAACATCACTCTCCTTTCTGCCCCCGATAGACTCTGACTAACACGGGAATCAAAGGGAATCTATCTAAGTCAGCCTTAAAAGTGCCCAATGACTCTGCCTACATTCTAGAGGGGCAATTTCAATAGACTCAGACCCTTTGAAAAATAATTCTCCCTTAACTCCGTCCTGAATGGGAGACCCCTATTTTGAAATGGTGCCTCCCCTAGCTGTCGTCTCTGCCGCAGCGGGAATCCTCATTTCATTAACCACCGTGAAGTCTTTTCAGGAGCTTGATGCAGTCGATCAGTTGAGTTGTTGCCTCTGTTCCCCGACAGCCGCTGACTGACTAGAGTTGTCTGTTTTGAAATGTGTTTGTAGTGGAGACAGTCAAAAGTTCCGTAATCCACGAAGTTATAGAATCGCAACAACATCACTAAGGGCAGAACAGTCCTGCCCTGGGCATGGCTCACTGCTGAAGACAAACTTTGGTAGGACTTTAACATGTAATAAAAAGCAGCAGGTTCTTTCCAGGGCTGGTTTCTCGTCCGTTTACTGCTTAAAGCAGGAAGAGGTTCCTCAGCTTGACAGCAAAGGTTGGTGGGGGAAGGGAAGGGCAGAAAAGAAAACTTCAAACTACAAGATTCAGTAGTTGTAAGTATTAACACCAAGAGGTTTACTGTGTGCGGAGGATTTCCACCTTCATTTATCTGGGGCAGACCGTGTTGTGGCTGGATTGGTTGTTGCCAGGAGCCGGTTTTCTGATTGGCAGGGCCGTTGATGAATTCCACTTTGCAAAGGGCACACCCTCACATTCTCCGGTTGTTGAGTTTTGCTTAATGTTACGGGTGTGCGTATGTAGAAAAACGAGAGCGCGGATGACAGGCTGCTGCTGTTAGTTAAATTGATCTGAACTTTACCATGACCAGCTCCGCAACTTCACAAACCTGCTGACTGGGATTCTGTCGAGATGGTGTAAGGACTGCACTTTTTTTTAGATGTGAAAATCTTTCAACGTGTCCAGCGCTGTCAAAGGGAGTTGGATGTTTGCTACAAAACCGGTAGTTCAGGTAATCTCCCTTCTACCACTCTCTACTCCACCAAAAAAAAATCAGTTTCAGCTTTAACTGAGAATTGAGAGGTTTTTTTTGCCTGTATCACTGACTTCAACAGCGAGTAATGTTGTGTGCAAAGTGGGAAGTGATTAACAAACGCTCCAAGGCAGAAGTCATTGTTCGGGAAACTAGTATGTGTTCAAGCGGATATGTTCATCATTGAGAACGCTCTTAATTGTTAAGCTTCTCACGAAGATTCACTTGGTAAAACTGTACAACCGCCCGGAAGCTCACAGGTTGTTGCATTTGCTCTGTGGCATGATCTTGGACAGTAGTGAGTCCAAGTCCCACTCCCCTGATTTGAGTGTAAAATCTAGATTGACACTCCAGTGCTGTACTGAAGGAGCGCTGCAGTATTGGAGAGATGGTTTAATGTGTCACCCAAAAACAGTGGACGCAAAAGATCCCACAATGGGTGAAGGACATTCTGTCCTATAAAAACTGTTTCTAATTACTATTTTGGGAAGAACATGGTAGTTTTCCCCAGTTAATACTGTACTTATCCTTCAATCAACATCACAAAAATAGATTATTTGGCACACTGCTGTTTATGTAACTCACTGTGCATAAATTAGTGCATAATTACCCTACATTTCAAAAGTATTCTATCAAATGCAAAGAATGTTTGGTTGATCTGATACTGAAGGATGCTATAAAAATGGAAGTCTTTTTGTAATTTGGTGCAGTTACAAAAGAAGGTAACTTGTGCTTTCTGATTTTCGTCTTTTTTTTCTGATTGCTGTCCTTTTGTATGCCTCTCAATCATATCTGTGAGGAATGGATTAGACTTGAATATGGACATTTGCCATCTGGGATCACATTGTGGTACTTGTGCCAAAGTTGAGAGAGCTGCCTCACAGACTAGTGAAGCCTGGCATCATCATATTTATGGAATCATATCTTACAATGTCTAAGAGAACACTGTCACTCAGTTTGTTGTGTCCCACCAACAGGACAGAGCCACCAGACGTGTTGCCATGTGGTATACAGTCAGGACAGAATTACCCTAGGAGTTCATAACATTGACGACAGTCCCATGAAATCTCACAGCATTAAGTCAAACACTCTGCTGATTACGATCTAACATGCACCCCCCTCAGTTGTTGATCCATCCCTCCTCTATGTTGACTGCTCACTAACACTCAGTGTGGGTTCCATTTGGCTCCTGATATATTGTAACCTTAGTCCAAACATGAACAAAAGAGTTGAACTTCAGAAGAAAAGTGAGGGTGACCGCCCTTATCATTAAGGCAGCATTTGACTGAATGTGAGGGTGACCGCCCTTAATATTAAGACAGCATTTGATTGAGTGTGAGGGTGACTGCCTTTTACATTAAGGCAGCATTTGGCTGAGTGTGGCATCAAGAACCTGAGGAAAACTGCAGTCAATGGAAATCAAGATGAAAACTTTTGCCTCCTCATATACTGAAGCAGTCCATGTTCAAATGCAACAAAACTAGGGCAAGGTTCAGGCTTGGGCTGATAAATGGTGAGTAACATTCATGTCACGTAAGTGCCAGGCAGTTACCTTCTCCTAAAAGGTAGAATCTAACTATCATGCATCGATGGGCTTGTTAGTGGGTGAACATTTTGGTGATGGTGACCACAATTCTGTGACTTTCACCTTGGTTATGGAGAGAGATAGGTGCGCACAACAAGGAAGTTTTTACAATTGGGGGAAGGGAAATTACGATGCTGTAAGACAGGATTTGAGGAGCATACGTTGGGAGCATAGGCTGTCAGGGAAGGATGTGGTGGAAATGTGGAACTTTTTCAAGGAGCAGATACGACGTGTCCTTGATATGTATGTACCGATCAGGCAGGAAAGAAATGGTTGTGTGAGGGAGCCTTGGTTGACGAGGGAGGTTGAATGTCTAGTAAAGAAGAAGAAGGAGGCTTACATAAGGTTGAGGAAACAAGGTTCAGACAGAGCAGTGGAGGGATACAGGATAGCCAGAAGGGACCTGAAGAAAGGGATTAGGAGAGCTAAGAGAGGGCATGAAAAATCCTTGGCGGATAGGATCAAGGATAACCCCAAGGCATTCTATGCGTATGTGAGAAACCTGAGAATGACGAGAACGAGGGTAGGTCCGATCAAGGACAGTGGTGGGAGACTGTGTATTGAGTCGGAAGAGATAGGAGAGGTCTTGAACAAGTACTTCTCTTCAGTATTTACGAACGAGAGGGACCGTATTGTTGAAGAGGAGAGTGTGAAACGGACTGATAAGCTAGAAGAGATACCTGTTAGGAAGGAAGATGTGTTGGACATTTTGAACAACTTGAGGATAGACAAGTCCCCCGGGCCTGACGGGATATATCCTAGGATTATGTGGGAAGCAAGAGAGGAAATTGCAGTACCGTTGGCAATGATCTTCTCGTCTTCACTGGCAACGGGGGTGGTACCAGGGGACTGGAGAGTAGCGAATGTTGTGCCCCTGTTCAAAAAAGGGAATAGGGATAACCCCGGGAATTACAGGCCAGTTAGTCTTACTTCTGTGGTAGGCAAAGTAATGGAAAGGGTACTGAGGGATAGGATTTACGAGTATCTGGAAAGACACTGCTTGATTAGGGACAGCCAGCACGGATTTGTGAAGGGTAGGTCTTGCCTTACAAGTCTTATTGAATTCTTCGAGGAGGTGACCAAGCATGTGGATGAGGGTAGAGCAGTGGATGTAGTGTACATGGATTTTAGTAAGGCATTTGATAAGGTTCCCCATGGTAGGCTTATGCGGAAAGTCAGGAGGCATGGGATAGAGGGAAATTTGGCCAATTGGATAGAAAACTGGCTAACCGGTCGAAGTCAGAGAGTGGTGGTAGATGGTAAATATTCAGCATGGAGTCCAGTTACCAGTGGAGTTCCGCAGGGATCAGTTCTGGGTCCTCTGCTGTTTGTAATTTTTATTAATGACTTAGATGAGGGAGTCGAAGGGTGGGTCAGTAAATTTGCAGATGATACGAAGATAGGTGGAGTTGTGGACAGTGAGGAGGGCTGTTGTCGGCTGCAGAGGGACTTAGATATGATGCAGAGCTGGGCTGAGGAGTGGCAGATGGAGTTCAACCCTGCCAAGTGTGAGGTTGTCCATTTTGGAAGAACAAATAAGAATGCGGAATACAGGGTTAATGGTAGGGTTCTTGGTCAGGTGGAGGAACAGAGGGATCTTGGGGTCTATGTACATAGATCTTTGAAGGTTGCCACTCAGGTGGATAGAGTTTGTAAGAAGGCCTATGGAGTATTATCGTTCATTAGCAGAGGGATTGAATTCAAGAGTCGTGAAGTGATGTTGCAGCTGTACAGGACTTTGGTTAGGCCACAGTTGGAGTACTGTGTGCAGTTCTGGTCGCCTCACTTTAGGAAAGATGTGGAAGCTTTGGAGAGGGTGCAGAGAAGATTTACCAGGATGTTGCCTGGAATGGAGAGTAGGTCGTACGAGGATAGGTTGAGAGTTCTCGGCCTTTTCTCGTTGGAACGGCGAAGGATGAGGGGTGACTTGATAGAGGTTTATAAGATGATCAGAGGAATAGATAGAGTAGACAGTCAGAAACTTTTTCCCCGGGTACAACAGAGTGTTACAAGGGGACATAAATTTAGGGTGAAGGGTGGAAGGTATAGGGGAGATGTCAGGGGTGGGTTCTTTACCCAGAGAGTGGTGGGGGCATGGAATGCGCTGCCCGTGGGAGTGGTAGAGTCAGATTCATTGGCGACCTTTAAGCGGCATTTGGATAGGTACATGGATGGGTGCTTAATCTAGGTTAGAAGTTCGGCACAACATCGTGGGCCGAAGGGCCTGTTCTGTGCTGTATTGTTCTATGTTCTATGTTCTATGTTCTATGATGTTTAATGACGTTCCCATTGCTGAATCTGTCTCTATTTATATCCTGGGGTTATCATTGATCAGAAACTGAACTGGACTAGCCATTTAAATACATGACTGAAAGAGCAGGTCAGAGGCAGGGAATCCTACATCTCATAACTCATTTTCTGAGTCCTCAAATTGTCCACCATCTACAACTCACATGTTGGGTATATGATGGAATACTTCCCACTTGCCTGAATGGGTGTAGCTCCAACAACACTAAAGAAGCTCAACACCATCCAGGTCAAAGCAACCTGATTAATTGCATCCCATCAATCACCTTCAATATTCACTCCCTCCATCACGGCACAATAGCTGCAGTATGTACTATCTACAAATGCACAGCAACATCTCACCAAGGCTTCTTCAACAGAACCTTTTAAATCTGTGATAACTATCACCTAGAAGGGCAAGAGCAGTAGGTACATGGGAACATTATCAGTTACTAGTTTAAATTCAAGGCATACATCATTCTGACTTGGAAGTATATTGCAGTTCCTTCAATGATACTGGGGCAAAATCCTGGAACTCCCTCTGAACAGCACAGTAGGTGCTCCTACACCCCAAGTATTTTAAGAAGGAAGCTCACTGTAACATTCTCTTAGGACAGTTAGGGAGAGACAATAAATGCTGTCTCGTGGAGTGACACCCATCCCTTAGATGAATAAAAATAGGTGAGATTCTATGGGTGGCTATGCCTCCAAGATGTCTCTGCCTTGGGAAAGTGGGGGTCTGAGGTTGGGAGGGTAGTGTTGAAGGTAGAGGTCAGTGAATAGGGAGAGGAAAATCAAAAACTAAAGAAGCTCCACAATAAAGAACTGGTAGGCCAAGGTGAAGGAAACAGATATAGAAGAGTACAAAAACAGGATGTGTAGATACCACAAACATAGCACTGGAAGCATCAGCAGCGTGACTTCATGAGAGAGATAAACAGGAAGACTTACTGAGTGCTGTTGGTACTTAC
This sequence comes from Chiloscyllium punctatum, assembly GCF_047496795.1. Lineage (NCBI taxonomy): Eukaryota > Metazoa > Chordata > Chondrichthyes > Orectolobiformes > Hemiscylliidae > Chiloscyllium > Chiloscyllium punctatum. The sequence continues at coordinate 87,021,978 of NC_092751.1, forward strand.
CAACATATAGCATTCATAGAGTCAGAGACGAAGAGCACAGAAACAGACTCTTCGGTCCAACTCGTTCATGCTGACCAGACATCCCAACCTAATCTAGTCCCACCTGCCAGCACCTGGCCCATTTCTCTCCAAACTCTTCCTACTCATTTGTTTTCAGAAGATTGATTCTTAAGAAAAACATTTGTTTATATATATTACATTTTCAAATTTTGCCAAAGTGGAAAAATTGATGAGTAGATTTTAATAGGCACCTCACGTGAACATTTTTTGACATTTGCTAGATTTTTGTGTCATCTAGTAGAAGATAGAGAGTCAGAAAGGAATAACTTTCATTTGTCTAGTGCCTTTCATGAAATTGTGAGACCTCAAAATGCAATTAAATACTTGTAAAGTTTAGCCATTGTTCCACTGTTTGGAAATACAGCAGTCACTGTGTCACACAGCAAGCTCTTACAACAAGCAATGAGAGATTAATAAATATAAAATATATAAAAATATAAAATAATAAATATTTAACAACAAAGTGGATTAATGATGTGGAATGAATAATATTCAGCAGCCAGGACACCTGAGAAGAACACCTCTTTAAGTCCACCTGAGAGAGCAGAGAGAGCCTGGATTTCTTGTCTCGTTTGAGATCCTACAACAGTTTGGAATCTACAAAAGTTCCCAGTGTAGACTTGGTGTTTGTGCTTCTGGAGAAAGTCTTGAAAACTGCAATAATTAAACACAGAGATGAGAGTGATGTCACAGCTATGGTTCTCAGTATAAAGTTAAAATTACTAAGATGTATTTTATATATCTAGAGTTGTATTTGGATTAATTATACTACTCTGTCATCATATAATGTCAAAGCCCTATCTGTCTTCTCAGGTGGAGGTTTTGTGACAGGCTTTGCATGTTTTCAAAGAAGAGCAGGAGAATTCTCCTGGTGTCCTGTGCCCATATCCATTCCTCACTAAAAAATTAATTAGCCATTTATTTACTGTTTTTAAAATTGTTTTGTGTACAAACTGAGTTGTAGTATTTTTCTAAATAATAGCAGTGTTGATATTTCATAAAAATCATCAATTAATTGGCTAAGATGCACATCTACATGTCCTCAAGTTAAAATATTCATTCTATTTCGGTCCTTCTATGCAGTGATTATACCTAACACATGAATGTAAATCTGTATATGTAAGATTTCCCTGAATCTCAGAAGTTTGCAGTGTGGGCTATTAAAATATAACAGGGGAGGGGGTTAAATATTTTGAGAGCTGTATGAAATAGATTTAAGATAATGCAGCATCATTTTATGGAGCCTGACACTGAAATTCATTGTGCAATCATTGTGCACTGTATGCTGCATTGGGTTGAAGAAATCAACTACAATGGAAAGTGTATGCTGGAGTAAGCTTTTATTCCTTCACCATCCACAATGGATGGAGGGACGACTTACCATGAGTAAGCAATGGTGCAGAGGTCTCTGGCACAGAGTCTGTCCCTGTTGCTCAGAAGGGAAATGGGAAGATGGACACAGCATTAGTCATTGGGGACTCCAGAATTAGGGGAACAGATAGGAGGTTCAGTGGGAATGAGAGAGACTCACGATTAGTGTGTTGCCTCCCAGGTGCCAGAGTTTATGATGTCTCGGATCATGTTTTTGGGATTCTTGAGGGGGAGGGAGAGCAGCCCCAAGTCATGGTCCACATAGGCACTAACGACATAAGTCGGAAGAGAGATGGGGATTAAAGGCATAAATTCAGGGAGCTAGGGTGGAAGCTTAGAATAAACAGAGTTGTTATCTCTGGTTTGTTGCCTGTGCCATGTGCTAGCAAGGTGAGGAATAGGGAGAGAGAGGAGTTAGGTCAAGGAGGAGAGGATGGAGTGGATAGGTGGAAAAGAAGATAGGCAGGTCGGACAAGTCAAGGAGACAGTAACTGAGCTGGCAGTTTGAAACTAGGATGAGGTGGGGGAAGGGGAAATGAGGAAGCTGTTGAAGTCCACATTGATGCCCTGGGGTTGAAGTGTTCCGAGGCGGAAGATGAGGCGTTCTTCCTCCAGGCGTCTGGTGGTGAGGGAGCGGCGGTGAAGGAGGCCCAGGACCTCCATGTCCTCGGCAGAGTGGGAGGTGGAGTTTAAATGTTGGGCCACGGGGCGGTTTGGTTGATTGGTGCGGGTGTCTCGGAGATGTTCCCTAAAGCGCTCTGCTAGGAGGCGCCCAGTCTCCCCAATGTAGAGGAGACCACATCGGGAGCAACGGATACAATAAATGATATTGGTGGATGTGCAGGTGAAACTTTGATGGATGTGGAAGGCTCCTTTAGGGCCTTGGATAGAGGTGAGGGAGGAGGTGTGGGCACAGGTTTTACAGTTCCTGCGGTGGCAGGGGAAAGTGCCAGAATGGGAGGGTGGGTCGTAGGGGGGTGTGGACCTGACCAGGTAGTCGCGGAGGGAACTGTCTTTGCGGAAGGCGGAAAGGGGTGGGGAGGGAAATATATCCCTGGTGGTGGGGTCTTTTTGGAGGTGGCGGAAATGTCGGTGGATGATTTGGTTGATGCGAAGGTTTGTAGGGTGGAAGGTGAGCACCAGGGGCGTTCTGTCCTTGTTACGGTTGGAGGGGTGGGGTCTGAGGGCGGAGGTATGGGATGTGGACGAGATGCGTTGGAGGGCATCTTTAACCATGTGGGAAGGGAAATTGCAGTCTCTAAAGAAGGAGGCCATCTGGTGTGTCCTATGGTGGAACTGGTCCTCCTGGGAGCAGATACGGCAGAGGCGGAGAAATTGGGAATACGGGATGGCATTTTTGCAAGAGATAGGGTGGGAAGAGGTGTAATCCAGGTAGCTATGGGAGTCGGTGGGTTTGTAAAAAATGTCAGTGTCAAGTCGGTCGTCTCTAATGGAAATGGAGAGGTCCAGGAAGGGGAGCGAGGTGTCAGAGATGGTCCAGGTAAATTTAAGGTCAGGGTGGAATGTGTTGGTGAAGTTGATGAATTGCTCAACCTCCTCGCGGGAGCACGAGGTGGCGCCAATGCAGTCATCAATGTGGCCTTCACCTGAACCAGAGGGGTATCAATATCCTGGGGAGGAAATTTGCTAATGCTCATCGGCTAGGTTTATACTAATTCAGCAGAGGGAATAGGAACCTAAATTGTATACAAGAGGTTGAGAGTAATGAGGTCAGAAATAAGGTTTCAAGGTTACAAGAGGGCACTGGCAAGTAAGAAGTTGGTTTGAAGTGTGTTTACTTTAACGCCAGGAGCAGCTGGAACAAGGTGGGTGAACTTGCAGCATGGGTTGGTACCTGGGACTTCAATGTTGTGGCCATTTTGGAGACATGAGTAGAGCAGGGACAGGCACGTTGTTGCAGATTCTGGGATTTAGATATTTCAGTAAGAATAGACAAGATGGTAAAGGTGGGGGAGGGGCATTGTTAGTCAAGGACAGTATTACAGTTGCAGAAAGGACGTTTGAGGACTCATCCACTGAAGTAGTATGGGCTGAGGTTAAAAACAGGAAAGGAGAGGTCACCATGTTGGGATTTTTCTATTATCCTCCGAATAGTTCCACAGATGTCCCAATCACCTGATGAAGGAGCAGCACTCTGAAAGCTAATGTTTCCAAATAAACCTGTTGGACTATAACCTAGTGATGTGTGATTTTTAACTTTATAGAAGACTGGAGGATAGTAATTTGCAGATGACACTAATGTTGGTAGAGTTGTGAATAGTGCCAGAAGATGTTGTAGGTTAGTGAGGGACATAGATAAGCTACAGAGCTGGGCTGAGAGGTGGCAAATGGAGTTTAATGCAGAAAAGTGTGGGGTGATTTACTTTGGAAGGAGTAAAGAGTCCAGGGCTAATGGCAAGATTCTTGGCAGTGTAGATGAGCAGAGAGTTTTCGGTGTCCCTGAAAGTTGCCACCCAGGTTGATAGAGTTGTTAAGAAGGCATATGATGTGTTAGCTTTTATTAGTAGAGGCATTGAGTTTCAGAATCATGAGGTCATATTGCAACTGTACAAAACTCTGGTGCACCTGCACTTGGAGTATTGTGTACAGTTCTGGTTACGACATTGTAGGAAGGATGTGGAAGCTTTGGAAAGGGTGCAGGGGAGATTTACTTGGATGTTGCCTGTTATGGAGGGGAGGATTTTATGAGAAAAGGCTAAGGGACTTGAGGCTGTTTTCATTAGAGAGAAGAAGATTGAGAGATGACTTAATTCAGACATATAAGATAATCAGAAGGTGAGATAGGGTGGATAGTGAGAGCCATTTTCTTCGAATGGTGATGGCTAGCACGAGGTGACATAATTTTAAATTGAGGAGTGATGGATATAGGATAGATGTCCGAGGTAGTTTCTTTACTCTGAGAGTAGTAGGGGCGTGGAACACACTGCCTGGAACAGTAATAGACTTGCCAACTTTAGGGCATTTAAATGATCATTGGATTGACATATGGATGAAAATGGAATAGTGTAGGTTAGATGGGCTTCAGATTGGTTTCAGACTTTGGCGCAACATCAAGGCTGAAGGGTCTGTATTGCGGTATAATGTTCTATTTGCTGGGCCATTGCCTGTCCCTAATTGCTCTTGAACTGAGGGGCTTGTTAATGCCATTTTCAGAGGGCAGTTAAGAGTCAATCACATTGCTGTGGGTCTGGATTCACATGTAGGCCTAATCAGATAAGGATGACAGACTTCCTTCCCTAAAAGACATTACTTAACAAATTGAGTTTTTGTAACAATAGACAATGGTTATATAGTCACCAGTCTAATTCAAGATGTTTACTGAATTCAAATTCACCAAGTGCCAAAGTGGGATGTGAACACATGCCTCCAGAGTATTGACTTGTGTTCCTGGATAACCAGCCCAGTGACATTACCACTACACCACCATTTCAAATCAGCTCTGCTTTAGATCCATCCTTGGGTTTGATAGTGCCAAGTGATCCCATAAGTAAATCTTCGCTCCCATACCTGCATTGATTCTGAATGTCCAAGACCTCCTTGTATGGAATTTCATCACTAATTGTCTCTCTCTCTCTCTTTATCTATCTATCTATCTCTCTCTATCTCCTTGAACACATTCCTTAAAACCTACTTCTCCTTTTGGTCATCTGTCATATTTTCTTCAGCTTCAGTGTGTCAAATTTTGATTCATAAAATGCCTGTGAAGTTTCTTAGGATATTTTATTGTTTATTGCATATTAATATGCATTTTTGTTGTTATAATCAAGGTATGACAATACATCCCCACTGTACTGACGACTTTGCATCTTTCACATACTGTCTTCCATCTATTGACTGCACTTCAGTAAGACAAGGCATAACCTGTTTAGTCTCTCAGACAGCAACTGATTATGTCAAGTGACAGGTAAAATCAGGACAATTCATCTGTGCATAAAAATACAAAATAATCAATTAATTTATTGGAAATGCATGCACGCAAATGAAATGAGGTTGTGTCACTTCTGGGTATCCATGACCTTGCATTGTAGAAATCAAACTTTCATTTATCTAGCAACTTTCATGATCTTATGATGCTCCCAGCTGCTTCACAAATAAGTCCTTTTGAAGTCTATAGTCACTCTTTTATAAGTCAGAAAACATGGCAATAAATTTGTGCACAGCAAGTTCCTCTAAACAGAGGTGCCATAATGACCAAATAATCTGTTTGAATTTGAGTGAGTAGTCTTGACCAGGTCACCAGGGAGAATTCCACTGCTCTTTTAAAATGGTACCATGAGTTGTTCTACTCCATCTGAACATATACCCAAAAAAACCCCAGGTAATGATGCTTTCACATATTTCTGTAAGGAATATGGGAATACCATGGGAAAATGGTGATGGGGTAGATGATCACCCATGATTTAGAATGGTGGAGCAGGTTAGATAGGTTGAATGGCCTACTTTTGCTCCTATGTTCCTATGACAGTATATTACCAACTCCAGATCTCACATTTTGATACCGATATAAAGGTCGCATTTTTTAAAAAGAGGCCTTTTCCAATTAACAGAGACGGTTACTATCAACAAAAATAATTTCTAATTAGTATCAAAATATCCAACTAAAAAGTACTAATCTAACTTTTTAATTGACCTGAATATTGGGCTACAGCAATTCATTTCTAACTGACCCAGGAAAGCACAGCAACTACAAGATACATAGAAAAGGTATATTCAGTTAAACAGACATGTACTTTAATGATACAGCACACATTATGATATAAACAGCATACTGTGCTTTTGAAGGTTTACTAATTTGACTGGATAACTAGTCTGTGATTCAGAGTGATGCCAGCAATGTGAGTTCAATTCCTGCATGTGCTGAGATTATCCTTCTCAACATCTCCCCTCACCTGAGGTGAGGTGACCCTCAGGTTAAACTACAACTGGTTGTCTCTCTCTCTAATGAGAAAGCAGCTGTATGTCTGGTAAGCTTTGGTGACTTTACCTTTATTGTGCTATTAATTGTGAACAATGCTATGGTAAATCTAATATCAGATTTTGATATTCAAAGCCGTTAACAGAAAATTCTTTCTTTATATTTCTTTTCACTTTGAATGTTTTCTCCATAAATATCGCTAATTTTTCATATTTATTGTCTTGCAAGAGTTCTCATTCATATATAATTCCTACAAAATATTGTGTGACACATTCTTGATGACAATTCTGTTATTAGCATAACCAGAATAACAACTTACATCTTGAGAGCATCTTTAATATAGTGTAGTGGAAATCCCAAGACCTATCACAAGACTCATTATTCAAAGCACACTCCTGTAGTTGAGTTCTGGAATGATTTACCAGGAACTGCAAGATGATGCAGCACCTCACTGAGGTGGAAGACTACCCCACACACTTGTGTTTAACTTCTGGTAAATGTATGGGGAAGTGGTGGTGTGGTGGGAATGTCACTGGAATAGTAATCCAGAGCTCTGGGCTAATGCCCTGGGTTTGAATTCCACTATGATGTATGGTGAAATTTGAATTCAATAAAACCTGGAATTAAAAGTCATGTAACTACTGTCAATTGTTGGTTTAATTAAGAAACCTCTGTTTCAATAATGCTCTTTCAAGAAGGAAATCTGCTTGGTCTGACCTACATGTAACAGCAAATTACAGAAGGAAATATCTGGACAGTTGATCGAAAGTTTAGTCAAAAAGGTAGCTTTTAACCAGAATATTAATAAAAGGGAGAGAGGTCAAATATTGTCTTCTCCAACTTATTAGAAGAAAAGCCAGGGGAGATAAACTAAATAATAAATGCATAGTGCAGTTATCATATGTTTGCTACAAGGGTGACATTAGCATATTGAGGGTGACATTTCTCCTTTCACTTGGTATTAAGGGGTCTGTAATGGTCTTCAATGGCATGGTAGCCTTTGCTCCTCATTGACATGAATAATGCTACTGGCATAATCTTACAAGGGGCCTAACTGCAGCTGTTCATAGCATCCATCTGGTTCAGGAGATAAAGCCTCCAGTTCAATTTTAAGTGGCTTATGATATATAGGCTCGTGTGAATTTTGATTTGCACTCTGGCCACTTGAAGACTTGAAGCTCTGAGTTATTTTTGCAGGCCTTGGAGGGTGAGGTATAATCTGGCCCCTGCAAGATTCACACCCTCTGCAATCATGTCTTCCCAACATTTGAGAGTTAGGCCTCTTGATGGCAGCTCTGGCCAGTTTCTGTTGCTGAATCTGCGGCGATTGTGGTAACATCTGTTTGGTGGCCTGTATTTCTTTCTTTCTATTCTTTCATCATATGCAAGCAGCATTGGCTAGGATGGCATTTGTTGCCCTTGAACAGAATAGCTTGCTAGACCACTTCAGAACAGTTAAAGGTCAGCCACATTGCTGTGAGTCTAGACCTGGTAAGGACAGCAGATTTCCTTCCCTGTAGGACATTAGTGAACCAAATGGTGTTTGCAACAATTGATGATTCATGGTCAGCATTCCAGAGACTAGCTTTTGATTGTAGATTTTATTGATTGCATTTAAATTCCATCAGCTGCCGTTGTGGGATTTGAACTCATTTTCCCAGCATATTAGCCTGAATTCTGGTGTACTAGACCAGTGACATAACCATCTCCACTATCTCCCCTGCTCGCCTGGTGAACATTAGTGAGACCAAAAATGTAGAATAACAGGGATGCTTCTTGACCCTTAAAATGGGCTGTCAACCATTGACTCCAAAAGGCCAAGTGACCTCATTGTGCTCAGATTGGTGGCAGTGCACTGTTGGGTGACCTGGCTAATTTGGTAATGTTCCTTTAAATGGGACCAGTTAGTCTTCTAAATTGGGTGTTGTGTCTTCAGAAGGTTAGAAGATTGCTATTTGTAGAGCTGTAGGAGGAAGTATGAGTTGGTGGCTTTATTCTGGCATTCTTTGGGGACGTGGTGGGGGATGTGGTCTGGCTGTGTGTAGGATGTGCCTGGGATGCATGCCTTTCAGGAATGACAGCAGATGGCTTAGTATTTTTGAGTTCCTGAGAGAATCTGTATTACAACCTCTGAACTGGCATATGTCCCCCAGATGTTTCAAACAGATGCTTGTAGTGGGTGAGGTTGCTCTCCACTGCAATGCTGTGCCATTTTGTAGTTCATGGTGTTGAACTATTCTAGGACAAGACAGAGCAGAGTCACCAATTCAGGAATTTCTTCAGATCTGGAGATTGTGCCATAATGCTGGAGGTTGTTATGTTTTGTTAAATGTAAGGGAAGGTGGTGGCGTGTTGGGAATGTCACTGGACCAATAAGTCAGGGCCCTGGGCTAATGTTCCGAGTATACGGGTTTGAATGTCATCAATGCAGATGGTGAAATATGAATTCAATAAATGTGGAATTAAAAGTTAGCCTAATTTTGACCACATAACCATTGATGTTAAAGACCATCTATTTCACTGAGGACTTTTAGGGAAAGAAATTTTCTTATTCTAACATGACTTCTGATCCACAACAATGTGATTGATTGATTATACAGAGCAATAAATACTGGCCTTGCCAGTGAACCCACATCCCATGAGCAAATGAAAGAAAAAAACACCATCTATAGGGCAGAAGTCAGGCGTATAATGGCATCTTCCCTGGATGAGTGTAGCTCCAGGAGAAAGTAGCCTGCTTGATTGGTACCCCATCCACAGCCTTTAAGACGCACTGTAGCAATTTCTACAACACCACTTCCCAAACCCATGAAATCTACCATCCAGAAAGACAAGGACAGCAAATACATGGGGACACCATGAACTCCAAGCTTTCCATCCTGCCTCATACCATCACATCTTGGAACTATATCATCGTTCCTTCACTGACACTAGGTCAAAATCCCGAAACTTCCTTCCTAACAGTACCTTGAGGATACCTACACTACGTGCAGAAAGTCAAAGAAGACAGCTCACCATCACCTTCTCCAGCAAAGTTACTGATGAGGAATAAGTGCTAGCCAAGCCAGCAACATCCATGTTCCATGAAAGGATTAAAAAAAATGCTTTTCTAAGGTTCTTTTGGATGTTTTACTACTATGTTAAAGATGCTAAAGAAACCATGTTGTTGGTGGTGTTGGTCCTGACTGTTTCCTGCTATGACTTCATGGCCGATATTCAGCACCATAGCCAAGTAATCATTCTTCCTTTCTGTGGCTCAGCAGCCAATTCAGTGTTCTTCAAAAGTCAGCACTGAACAAGAAATCAGGAATCCTGGCTAATGTTTCCTCAGCTAAACTTACAAAAAGTGTTCCTTTTAATTTGAATGATCTGATTGATTAGTCATGAGTAGTTTGTTTATGACATTATATAACAGGTTTCGTCAGCACAGTCTACAGCTCTTCCTTTTGTTCCTTTAGTTTATGTATAAATTGAGTTACAGAGAAACAATGGTTTGTGCACTGGCTATTGTTAAAATGAAAGCTGCTTTTTCTCTTGGGATCCATCAACCGAGAAAACTGTCTGTGGGATCTGGGAGATAAGAAACAGGGCAAACAGTTTGATGTGGTAATTAATCAGATAATGCATTTGTCTTATCAAATGGAAAGAAATTGTGCCAATGTTAGCAATTTCTCACTTGCGGTGCCTCCTCAGTTCCACTACCTGTCAATGTGTTTGATCTCTTTAATCTTTTTCATTCTTCCATAAGATGTGGACATCTCTGTCCATGCCAACATTTGTTGCTCATCACTAATCACCCTTGAAAGGAGCCATTTCAGAGGGCAGTTAAGGGTCAACCAAACTGCTGTGGGTCTGGAATTACATTTAGGCTGAACTGGATAATGACAACTGATTTCCTTCCTTAAAAGACATTGATGAACCAAGTGGGTTTTTGCCACAATCAATGATTTCATTGCCGCCATGGCAGAGATTGGTTTTATATTCTAGATGTTGAATGAGATTCAAATAAACATCCCCAGTTCTGGATTTGTTATCTGGTGGCATTACTATTAGGAGACCTCCTAAGAAAAGGTTAATTGCGTGACTGCTCCACATGGGGACCACAGCCTCATTAATGACCCCTTCAGCCTCTTGGATTGATTCTGAAATTTAATTAACAGCTCATTAAAGCATGGAGAACCCAATAAATGCAGAGAATGCTGGACAAACTCAGCAAGTCTGGAAAGGCAGGTAGGAATAGATTGGGTTGGGATATCTGGTCGGCATAGACGAGTTAGACTGAAGGATCTGTTTCCGTGTTGTACATCTCTATGATTCTAACATCTGTGGAGAGAGAAACAGTGTTAACATTTTGAGTCTGGTATGACTTCTTCAGAACAGAAGAACATACTCAAAACATTAACTCTATTTCTAAGATGCTATTAATCCTGCTGAGTTTCTTCAGCACTTTGTGTTTGTTTCAGATTTCCAACAGCTGCAGTATTTTGCCTTTATGGAGAACGCAACATCTGACAAGTGTGTAGAATGAGCTATCTCGTGAAGAGGTCAAGGCAATTAGCATACAATGCACTTAAAGAGAAGCTAGATAAATTAATGAGGGATAACACAAGAGAAGGATATGCTGATAAAGTGAGAGGAGGCTTATGTGAAACATAAACATGAAGCCTAGTTTGGACTGAATAGCCTCTTTGATTGTGATGCAAATTCAATGTCAAGAGATGGAGATGCCAATGTTGGACTGGGGTCTACAAAGTTAAAATCACACCGCACCAGGTTATAGTCCAACAGGTTTAATTGGAAGCACTAGCTTTTGGAGCGCTGCTCCTTCATCAGATGGTTGGAAGGAGCAGCGCTCCAAAAGCTAGTGCTTCCAATTAAACCTGTTGGATTATAACCTGGTGTTGTGTGATTTTTAACAATGTCAAGAGATGAAGCATTTGGAGTTCATGTTGGGAAAAACTTTGGTTTGGAGGGTTGGTCAATGTGACTGTTTACATTTCAATGAGATGTGGGCCTAACTTCCATCATTATCTCTAAGTGCAACAAAATTAAAAAAGCTACAGTTATCTCATACTTGAAGATAAAACCTGAGATGACATTGAGATACATTGAGGTAGGATTGATATCTCTGACATCCAAGCTGACTGACTTGGACTAGAGGAATTTGTGATTTAGGAATTTGCTCAATGTTCGTTCACAAATTCTGTAGTTATCTGAAGAAATTCTGACTCATCTTTCGTCCCCCAGATGTTGGAATCGATCGCCCTGAGAAGGTAGCTTTGACCTGTCCCCAGAGAGACAGTGTTGCATTTGAAGGGGCAGTTTAGGCATAACCCCCCCCCCACTATTTTCCTTCAGCAATTTCTCAGTTCATTCTGAGGCAAAATTCAGATCTGTAAACGAGATAATGGAGTTTGTATATGTTGTCCCAATCTTGTAACCCTGAGTCTGTCCTTAGTATGATTGTTTGCTGTGTTTATTTACTCTTGAATCTCAAGATGAACTATCGAAAAGGGAAAGTCTTTGATGTGTTTGCCTCCTATGAATAGAAAGACTTTTCAATGTTTACAAAATCTCCTGTGGAGAGACTCTAATTTTTTTGTTGAATGTCAGAATTTCTCTTGTACTTTGCAACAGCTGGTCAGAGAGCATGAACACATCCCAGGTGTGACATCCATCATCGTTATTATTATTTCCAAGTTCATTGTGACTTTTTCTCCCACTTTATGTAAAATGTTCACTTCTTGAAGTCAGTATTCATTGGTGAGAGTCTTTATATGTAGTTCAGGAGCATCTGTCAGCTTTAGTATTACTTATGATGTAAAATGTTTGAATGTTTTGACTTGTTAAGATTTTAGCAGTCATTTTATGTCACTCAGCTATTGATTTAAGTTGTAGCACGATACGCCTAGGATGGTAGAGAAAATGATTCAGGGAGTTCGGAGTTGAAATATTCCTGTTGACTATTGGCAATTCTGGGCTCATGACTTATCAAAACCGAGGAAGTTCATTTAAAATGGCACCAAACATACAAGAGACTTCATCAAGGATGTGAAAATATCTAAACATCCCACCGACTCAATCTTTCAAGCACCTTGCCTGGCATGTGGTGCAAATCTGCCAATTGCACATTGGACTTGCCAACTATCTCAGAACCCAGTTGAAGGGGACTGGAACCAAGCCACCCTTTTATGAAAAGAAAATTTCCTCTTATGAGGGAATTTAGAACTAGGGTCACTGTTTTAAAATACATTTTATGACAGAGAAGAGAATCTTTTTTCCTCAGAGGGTGGTGAGGCTTGGAACTCTGCTTCTCAAAAGGCAGTGAATGTGGTGTTCCTTGAATAAATTTAAGGCAGAAATAGATAGACTTGGATAAGCAAGGGAGTGAAAGGTTGTTAGGGATGTGGAGTAAGTAAATCTGCCCTGATTTTCCAGAATGGGGTTGGGGACTGGCCAACCCCGTTCCTATTTTGTATCTTCATAAGATCCTGAAGAACTGCTTAAAGAGCACAAAAGAAGCCATTTGGCCTAACTAATTCATGCCTGTGTTTATCTTCTCACATCCATCTCTCACAACTTAACTCTATTAAAAACACTGCAATTCCTTTCTCCTGGCTGTCTCCGGTTTCACCTGAGAGGTCAAATAGAAGGTGTGGTGCCAGGGATTAGTGCAACTCTATAGATGATTGATCTTCTTAAGAACAGAGAACTAGAGACCTTGAGGTCAGTGGTATCTATTCAAATATACTGTGATGCAGTTTGGAATGCGCTGTGATTATGGAAGGCACTATATAAATAGAGGTCCTTTCTGTTGCTCAATGCCACTCCTGCAAACCTCTTTCTATCTCTAAAGTACGAATTTATATTATTAGATTTAATATCACTGGTATAGTGGTAAGTGTGCACCCAACAGTTTAAACTTGAGGTTAACAGGCCAACTGTCAACCTTTTGTGGGGTTAATTGATCTCATCGGAGATGGTAGCATGGGTTAACATAATTGGCCTCAGTATCCCAGAAATGGGAGGTCGAGTTGAGGATATCTGACCATGGGCCTAGGATGACTGTGCTGGTGAGCTTTGAGGGACCTGGGGAGAACAAGGTAAGGTGTACCTGTGATGCCCTCCTTGGCTGAACAGGTGGCTGAGAAATGGTATTGAGGTTGCCAGGTGAGGTGAAAGGTAACTAATACCTACAGTTAGTGAGAGTAATGGGGTGCAGGGAGAAAGGGGAGGGGAGTTACAAATTAGGTTCCAAGAAAGGAATAGAATGAGGCTATTCATTGCTAGTCGCTATCCCTGCACTTCTTTCTGTACTCAATTCTCAGGAGTGCACTGTTTTCACCTCACTGTACCATACACCTCATTCTTTAAGATCCCCTGTGGTGTCCTGTGAGTAAAGAGCGCTGTGTTTTATTTCACTGCAGCAAGTGGAAGTTGTGTCATTACCTCTTCCTATTGTGGGGCACCGACTGTGCTGATAAGCACCCAGCATGCGGTCAAACAGCTGGAGAACAAAGGCATAAATACAACCAGTGTCCGATGGAAGGAAGTGAGCATGCAGCTGCAGGATACATCTGGCCTGCAGTTCCCATTGTTAAAGAGGAAGATAGATTCTCCACTCATGCTGACTTTCCTGGTTAAAGGTTAGAAGCGAACAAAACTGTTGGACCAAACTCGACAATGTCATCCAGAGTAGCAGTAATCTAATCAAAGCCACCCCCACAGGACACCGGCTAAGGGAATGTGACCCTTAAAAGCTCAAAGGAACATTTCCTTCGAGAAGCACGTGTAAAAATTCAAAAGAGGTTGCAGACACCCCACAAGAGTTAGATGAAGTTCAGTGAAAATGACATTTTGGCTCACATGAAGTCACGTGCTAGCATTTTTTCAACAGATCTTTGCTGCTCTCCTTCCTCCCCAAAAAAATTGATAAAAAATATTTTATCGATCCCTGAGATGTGTGCCACAGCTCTGATTCCATGAATTTTACACATCAAATTCCCAAAGACTACAATTCAGGGTCTGACCACAGATTGAGAGAGTAAATGGTAACTGAGATCACAGGTAGTCAGAGTGTTCTGTCCAATTAAACTAATGGTTGAGTAATCCTGATTCACTAGGGTGGTAGCTGAAAAGAGATATTTTCTTCTTTGGCTGGGGCCTTGATGAATTCCCCAGCTTGGCAGTGGGGATTGGGATGGATCCCTCAACTTTGCACTGGATTGGAAAAGAAAGTGAGGACTTCAGATGCTGGAGATCAGAGCTGAAAAGGTGTTGCTGGAAAAGCGCAGCAGGTCAGGCAGCATCCAAGGAACAGGAGAATTGACGTTTCAGGCATCAGCCCTTCTTCAGGAATGAGGAAAGTGTGTCCAGCAGGCTAAGATAAAAGGTAGGGAGGAGGGACTTGGGGGAGGGGTGTTGGGAATGCGATAGGTGGAAGGAGGTCAAGGTGAGGGTGATAGGCTGGAATGGGGTGGGGGCGGAGAGGTCAGGAAGAAGATTGCAGGTTAGGAAGGAAGTGCTGAGTTTGAGAGATTTGACTGAGACAAGGTGGGGGGAGGGGAAATGAGGAAACTGGAGAAATCTGAGTTCATCCCTTGTGGTTGGAGGGTTCCCAGGCGGAAGATGAGGCGCTCTTCCTCCAACCGTCGTGTTGCCATGGTCTGGCGAAGGAGGAGTCCAAGGACCTGCATGTCCTTGGTGGAGTGGGAGGGGGAGTTGAAGTGTTGGGCTACGGGGTGGTTGGGTTGGTTGGTCCGGGTGTCCCAGAGGTGTTCTCTGAAACGTTCTTCGAGTAGGCGGCCTTTCTCCCCAATATAGAGGAGGCCACATCGTGTGCAGCGGATGCAATAGGTGATGTGTGTGGAGGTGCAGGTGAATTTGTGGCGGATATGGAAGTGTCCCTTGGGGCCTTGGAGGGAGGTAAGGGGGGAGATGTGGGCGCAAGTTTTGCATTTCTTATGGTTGCAGGGGAAGGTGCCGGGAGTGGAGGTTGGGTTGGTGGGGGGGTGTGGACCTGACGAGGGAGTCACGGAGGGAGTGGTCTCACTGGATTGGAAAACCCAACTTCTCATTGGGATATGGGGTGGATCTCCCAGCTCGAACAGGGGCTTTGCTGTGCTAGGCAGTGGCACAGGTCAGAATGATGGGATATCAGTTGATGCAAGAACTAAGGAACAAAACAGACGTACATAAAGATTTACAAAAAAAAATCAAATTTTGTGTTATATATGACATTGCCTTAGGTTATCAATTGCATACACCAATGATTACATCATAGATTAAACATATAGTTATCATCTGTGGTTCACTTGTCGCACTTTCACCTCTAAGACAGAAGGTTGTGGGTTCAAGTCCCAGTATTGAATCTTAAGTGAAGAATCTCGCCTGCCCCTTTTTGAAAATGGTCATTGCTTGCTACTTGTATGGTGTGAATATTATTTTCCATTTATCGCCCAAACCTGGATATTCTCCAGGCTTGCTCCTGCTGCTATGGACGTGGATTGCTTCAATATCTGTGGTGTTGCAAATAGCGCTGAACATTGTGCAAACATCAATGAACAACCCTGCTTTTGACCTTTCATGGGGGAAGATCATTGGTGAAGTAGCTGAAGATGTTTGGGCCTAGGATATTAAGAACTTCTCAAGGTGAGATCACTGACCACCAAAATCACAACCATCTTCCTTTGTGCTAGGTAAGGCTCCAATTAAGTCCCATTGACTCCAATTTTGCTCCGGTTCTTTGATGCCACACTTGATCAATGCTGCTTTGATGCCCACAGCAGTCACCTTCACTTCTGAGTTGTACCGGAAGAACTTAACAATAACCTCTCACTGACACTCAGTTTAAGGAGGTGCCACCATAATTGAGGATGGGCATACTTGTGAAGCCAACTTGTGGAGCCTACTTGTTTAATTGTCCAGAACCATTTAGGACACAATGCGCAGTACTGTACAACTGAGATCTGATCCGTTAGTTAGCCCAGCTGATTGTATGCTGTTTAGGTAGCTTGGCACACAAGTAGTCCTATGTTGTAGCTTCATTGGATTAGCATCTAATTTTTAGGTAAGCCTGATACTGCTCCTGGTATGCCCTCCTGCAGTCTTCACTGAATCAGGGTCGATCCCTTGGCTTGATGGTAGTGATAGAGTGTGGGTTATGACGGGGCTGTAAGATTGCAGGTTGCGGTTGAATGCTGATGGCCCACAGTGGTTCATGAATACTCCGTCTCTAGTTGCTAGTCTCTAATTGTTAGGTCTGTTTGAGATCTATCTTACTGAGTATGGTAGTAATGCCATAGACCACAATGCAGGGAATCCTTAATTTAAAGTGTGGAACTTTGTCTCCACAAGGAGTGTGTTCACTCCTGCTGATACTGTTGTTGACAGATGCATCTACTACTGTTTATTTGGTGACAGTGTGGGCAAGTACAACTTTCCCTCCTGTGGATTCCCTCACCATTTGCTAGAGGCCTATTCTAGCAGATTCAGCCAGGTTGGTTAGTCGTGGTGCCACTGAGTCCATCTTGGCGATGGACATTTGAAGTCCCTCATTCGGATTACATGTGATTGTGCCACTCTGTGTGTTGACCAAGTAGAACAACCTAAAGGGTGCAGCTTGTACTTGGCGTTATTAAGGCATCTGAATAAGAAGACTAATTAATTAGAAATTCCACAGGAGGCCAACCTCAAAACGAAAGGGTATATTGTCACACAGTGGCAGCTTCAACTGGAGAAATGTGTCTCTGCAGAAACACTAAGACACTTTTTTTTATCTTTTGTTCTATTTTGTTTAAATAATCTTTGCTCTACTCATAACCCCTCAATGACTCCTACCCATCAATATCTTTTTGTTTCTTGTCCTAGGATAGCTCCCCCTTCTGGGTTCTGCCTGTATTACACCTTTCACAATGATGAACTTAAATTGTTATAAATTAACAAAATTGTGTGTTTACATGGCATCTCATCCAGGCTAATTCATGGGGAAATGAGTTCATATCCCACCACCTCAGCTAGTGGAGTTTAAACTCAAGAGGAGGAAATCTGAAATTCTAATCAAGCCTTAGTGATAAGTCACCATATCATCGATTGCTGTAAAAATCCATCTGGCTCAGTAATGCCTTTTTGGGAGGAATATCTGCAATCCTTACCTGGTCTATCTATGAGACTGCAGACACACATCAATGTGGTTTAACTCTTAATTAAACTTCTGAACTAGCTTGACATGTTGCTTGTGGATAATTAGAGACAAACTACACTTACTGGCCTTGCCAGCATGTCCGTATCTCATCAATGAAAAAATAAGAACATTTGTGGATCAAAATCTTGTTCAAGGCGATAGGTTTGAGGAAGTCTTGAAGGAAAAAAGAGAAAAGGAGGTTCAGGGATATCACATGTACTGTGGCTTATCAGATAATGCTTTCAAGATAGTTTCAAATCAATCTGATCAAGAGATGTTGCGACATATCTCTGGAGCAAGTGGGACTTGAACATGAACATTCTGGCTCAGAGGTAGAGTCATTATAACTGTATCACAAGAGTTCTAAAATTCTTTCCAGAGGTAGTTAGATAATTGATTACCATCTGACACCATTTCATTACATTCTTTGTTGACCTCTTTGGAAACAGAAGTGTAGAATACAGTCACCGGTTATTAAATGTAGGTATGTGCAATATATGGCTGTGTTAATGCGAATACAAGGTTAGCTATAATAGATGCAAACTTCAAAATCATGTTTATTTTCAGTCTGGAAACAATCATTTGGCTTTTCCCAATAGCTGAACTGGTTAAATCAGTGAAAATCCACTGAGTTACAATCATTTGAAACTCAGAACTTTGGAGTATTGTGCCCCCCCCCCCAATTTCCTTTACTTCCCACTACGTGACCACCAATTGTATAGGTCTTAGACTCTGGAATTTCCTCCCAAAACCTCTGACTTTTTGCCCCTCATTTTATGATTCTATTTAAAATTAACTCTTTGACTAAGCTGTAGATAGCAATGAGACTCAGTATCTAATTTTACCTGAAAACGCTTCCATTCTTTTGTGTCACCTTAACAAAAAAGACTCATTCCAGTGAGAAAGTCAGACATTTTGAGGAGGACACCTCATCTGTGACTAAACAAGGACCTAAATAAGGATTGTATAAAATTGAAAGGACTATTATACAAATCTACAAAAAATTAAAATGTGGTGTCATAAGATTGCATAATTTTTTTGTTTGAACCAGCAAAGAACGACTTTTGGGGGAAAAAAATAAAGGTCGTGAAAATAGAGTATGAGAGAAAGCTAGCTAGTAATATAAAACAGACAGTAAGAGCTTCTACAAGTATTTAAACTGGAAAAGAGTAACTAAAACTAGTGTGATCCTCAAGAAAGTCCATGACTGAAACAAGCAAATGCTGGATGCGTTGAACAATTTTGTTCTGTTTTCAACGTAGAAGACATAGAAAATATCCCAAATATACTTGAAAATCAAGAGGGGAAAGGCAGGGACTAATTTTAAATGATCAGCATCACCAGGGAAACAATACTGGAAAAAAACAACTGGACTTAAAGTTTTTTAGGAGTTTATATAGTTTCCATCTCGGTGTCTTAAACAACCTGGTTGCAGAGTAAATAGAAACATTGATTATAATCTTCCAAAGTTTCTTAGTCACTGGAACGGCTCCTGTGGATTGAAAATTAGCAATTGTAACATAATTATTCAAGAAAGCAGGAAACTAAAGGCCAGTTGACCTAACGTCTGTCACACAGAAATTGCTACAATCCATTGAGGAAGTTATAGCAGGATACTTAAAAAAAAATCATAATGGAATCAGACACAGCCAAATTATTTTCTGAAAGGAAACTTGTATTTAACTTAATTTATTCATGTTTTGTGAACAAGTACAAGCAATCTGGTCAAAGGGAAACTTGTAGACATGATGATTTCCAAAAGGCATTTGATAAGGGCTACATCAAAGGTAACTTCACAAGATGGAAGTGTAGTGAAAGCAAGTTCACCTGGGTCAGTCAAGGGGGCTTGGATGATTATTTGCTTAGAAATAGTGTACGAGGGTATGGCAAAAAAGCAGAAGATTGACACTAGGGAACAATACCCATTTGAAGAGATGGTGTAGGCAGATTGGGGCAAATGGCCTTCCTTCTGCATGGTAACAATTCTGTGAAAATGTGAGTATGTGATGTGGGGGATAATATTACCATGGATAAAGGATTGATTAGCTAACAGGAAGCAGAGAGTGAGGATAAATGGATCTATTTCACATTGATAACCTGTAACTTGTGGAGACTGGGGCCTCAACTATTAACAAAAGTGTCCGATTTACGATTGTTCGACTTAAGGCATGGATAGGCATGAATAGAGTCAATAGCCAGAGACTTTTCCCCAGGGCAGGATTGACTGGCACGAGAGGTCATAGCTTTAAGATATTAGCAGGAAGGTATAGAGGAGATGTCAGAGGTAGGTCCTTTATGCAGAGAGTTGTGAATGTATGTAATGCGTTGCCAACGGTGGTGGTGGAAGCAGAGTCATGAGGGACATTTAAGCAACTGCTGGACACGCACATTGACAGCAGTGAATTGAGGGGTGCATAGGTTAGGTTATTTTATTTTAGATTAGGAATAATCCCCGGCACAACATCGTGGGCTGAGGGGCCTGCTCTGTGCTGTACTTTTCTATGTTCTGTGTTAATGAATTCTGGTACTTACGAATGTGATCCTGTTCAAGGGTGTAATTTTAAAGACCTGATATATGAACATCTCTTGTACTTACAAAGAGCTGCTTTATATTATCCTGCATTGTATTCCAACTTGTATACACATCAACTTCCAAACAGACTCCAGAACAGAACCTGTTTGCAACCCAAGGACTGAGCGTACAACAATCTTAAACCTAGATGAAAGAAAGAATGTACGGTTGCTAAATTCACTATTGACACCAAGATAGGGAGGAAAGTAACTTATCACATGGAAGTAAAGCCTGTGCAAAAGGAAAATAGATATATGAATTGAATGGGTCTTAAGCCCTTTGTTCCTATGTGACCCTTTGGGACAAGATTTCTGCCTTCACAAGCATGGGGAGAGAACTTGACCAGAAAATGAGGGAATGAAAACCTTTGATGTATTATTCTATTTTTGGCAGCATGTTATGAATTAAATAGCTGCTGGAAAATGTTTTGATTGTGTCCTGATGAGAAACAGTGCAAGGCCTCACATTTCTGGCAGGTATCCTCCAAGACAAACATGAACTTGTATCTGGCATCCTACAACATTTACGAGGTGTTTGGCAGGGATTTTCTATGTGGCTATGTTCTAAGTGGTAAAGTAATTGATATGAGTTTGCAGTGTAATAAATTCCTGTATGTTCACAAATTCATCAGTTTGACACTAAAGAGTACACTGTGTAGAAGGAGGCCATTCAGTCTGTCTTGAATGTTGTGGCTGTTTGAGGAAACCATCCAATTACTCCCACTCCCTTGTTCGTTTTTCATAGCTATACAATTTTTCTTTTTTCAAAATGATTACTCAATCTGTTATCATAGCCCATTAAGGCAATTTTATTCCAGTTTATAACAATTTGCTGCTTTTAAAAAAAATCTTCATTTTACCTCTGGTTCATTTGGTAATAATGCAAAATTTATATCCTCTGGTCACCAACTCTCCTGCGAATGGAAAGATTTATCCTCAAAGGGTAACCAGGGACAGAATAGGGCCCCTCAGGCTGCCTTGCTGATCTTTGTGTGAAGCCACAGGAGATGAGGGAGATACTAAATGAGTATTTTGCATCAGTGTTTACTATGGAGAATGACCCTCGTGGGTGACGAGGTGGCCAAGAGGTTAAGGCGATGGATTGCTAGTCTATTAGTGGGTTGCTTGGTGGCACAGTGGTTAGTACTGCTGCCTCACAGCGCCAGAGACCCGTGTTCAATTCCCGCCTCGGGCAACTGTCTGTGTGGAGTTTGCACATTCTCCTCATGTCTGCGTGGGTTTCCTCTGGGTGCTCTGGTTTCCTCTCTCAGTCCAAAAATGTGCAGGTTAGGTGAATTGGCCATGCTAAATTGCCCGTAGTGTTAGGTTAAGGGGTAAATGTAGGGGAATGGATCTGGGTGAGTTGCGCTTCAGCGGGTTGGTGTGGACTTGTTGGGCCGAAGGGCCTGTTTCCACACTGTAAGTAATGTAATGACATGGAAGATATAGAATATGGGGAAATAGATGGTGACATCTTGAGAAATGTCCATATTATAGAGGAGGAGGTGGTGCTGGATGTCTTGAATAAGTGAATAATCCCCAGGACTTGATCAAGTGTATCTTAGAATTCTATGGGAAGGGATGGAATACAAGGAGAACTAGCCATTTGGACACGGAACTGGCTCAAAGATAGAAGACAGAGGGTGATGGTGGAGGGTTGTTTTTCAGCCTGGAGGCCTGTGACCAGTGGAATGCGACAAGGATCGGTGCTGGGTCCACTACTTTTCGCTATTTATATAAATGATTTGGTTCTGAGCATAAAAGGTATTGTTAGTAAATTTGCAGATGACACCAAAATTGGAAATGTAATGGACAGCGAAGAATGTTACCTCAGATTACAATGGGATCTTGATCAGATGGGCCAATGGGCTGAGAAGTGGCAGATGGAATTTATTTCAGATAAATGCGAGGTGCTGCATTTTAGGAAAGCGAATCTTAGCAGGACTTATACACTTTTTTTATGGTAAGGTGCTAGGGAGTGTTGCTGAACAAAGAGACCTTTTGAGTGCAGGTTCATAGTTCCTTAAAAGTAGAGTTGCAGGTAGATAGAATAGTGAAGAAGGCATTTGGTATGCTTTACTTTACTTTTTATTGGTCAGTATTGAGTAGAGGAGTTAGGAGGTCATGTTGCAGCTGTTGGAATATTGCATGTAATTCTGGTCTCCTTCCTATCTGAAAGATGTTGTGAAACTTGAAAGGGTTCAGAAAAGAGTTACAAGGATGTTGCCAGGATTTGAGCTATAGGGAGAGGCTGAATAGGCTGGGGCTGTATTCCCTGGAGTGTCGGAGGCTGAGGGGTGACCTTATAGGAGGTTTATAAAATCATGAGGGGCATGTATAGGATAAATAGGCAAGGTCTTTTCCCTGGGGTGGGGGAATCCAGAACTCGAGGGCATAGATTTAGGGTGAGAGGGGAAAAATATAAAAGGGACCTAAGGGGCAACTTATACTTGGAGAGGGTTGTGCATGTATGGAATGAGCTGCCAGAGGAAGTAGTGGAGACTGCTGCAATTGAACCACTTAAAAGGATCTGGATGGGTATATGAATAGCAAGGGTTTATAAGGATATGGGCTAAGTGCTGGCAAATGGGACTAGATTAGGTTCTGATATCTGGTAGGCATGGACAAGTTGGACTGAAGGGTCTGTTTCCATGCTGTACATCTATTTATTTTATTGCAGGAGAGATGGAATATAAAAGTAGAGGTATTTTGCTACAGTTGCACAGAGTCTTGGTGAGATTACATTAAGAGTACATTGTGTGGTTTTGGCCTCCTTAATTAAGAAAGGACATAAATCCCTTTGAAGCGTTTAGCGAAGGTATACTCCACTTGATACCTGGAATGAGAATTAGCTTATGAGGACAGGTTGGATAATTTGGGAGTGTATCCATTGGAATTTAGAAGAATGAGATGCAATTTCATTTAAACAAGTAACATTGAGGACATTTGACAGGATAGATGCTGAAAAGATATGTTTTGTGCGATTGACTAGAACTTGAAAACACAGCTTAAAAACAAGGTGTGCCCTTTTTAAGATGGAGATGAGGAGAATAATTTTCTTTTCGCAGATCATTTGAGTCATAGAGCTATACATCATAGCAACAGACCCTTCGGTCCAACCAGTCCATGTGGAACATAATCTCAAACTAAACTAGTCCCACCTGCCTACTCCTGGCCCATGTCTCTACCAAACCTTTCCTGTTCATGTAACCATGCAAATGTCTTTTAACATTGTAATTATATCTACATCCACCACCTCCTCAGGAAGTTCAGTCCACACACAAATCACCGTATGTGTGAAAAATTTGCCACTTATGTATTTTTAAAATCTCTCTCCTCTCACCTTTTTAAAAATGTGCTCCAGTCTTGAAATTCCCAATCTTAGGGAAAAGACGACTACCATCAACTCTATCTGTACCCCTCATTATTTTATAATGTGTCTTATTGAACTGTTCCCAGACAGCAATGGAGGCAAAGTCCTTAAAAAGTTTTAAGACTGACTTAGAATCTTGACTAACAAGTGAGTCAGTGGGAGGAGGGGATAGACAGAAGTGAAGTTGAGGCCACAGTCAGATGGGACAGGCTTGAGGGAATACTGAATGGCCTCCTCCTGCTCCTAATTCATATTTTGTTTTGTTGTACTCTGTCAAAATCCTTCAGAATTTGGAAAACCTCTTTTAATTCTCCCCAAACTCCTCCTACTCTAAGGACAACAATCCTAGCTTCACTGTTCTTTCTCTCTAACTGAATCCTCATCCACTGTATCATTCTGATATATCCCCTCTGTTCCTCCTTTTAGGACATTAGAATCTTTGCTATCCTCCTTTTGGCTAGAAGACACTGATGGCAATCATGACAAATAATCTTGTTGACTTTTAACTCCCTTCTCTAAAATCAACTTGTTGCGTCAATGAGGGAAGCAGACAAGAAGTCAAATTAAGGCCATAATCAGATCAGCTATGATTTACTGAATGACAATTTAGGCTCAGTGGGCCAAGTTACTACCTCCTATTTATTACAATCTCAAGGAGACATTAAACTAAGGTCCTAAAAATGTTCAATTGGACATAAAGCATCTTAGGGCAATGCAGATATCCACCAACTGTCTAGATCAACATTCTCCCCTTAATCATTGCCTACTAAATTGATCACACTTAATATACAGAAAGAAGGAGGGCATCAAGCCATCAAGTCTTTGATTTGAGTGATGTAGATGAATCCAATCTCCTTTTCCTTTGCAATATAATAACTTTTATGAGATTGCTATCCCCATACGTAAAGGACATAAGAAATAAGAACAGCAATACTCTGTATTAGACTGTACTCATTGAGCCTGCTGTTGCAAAACTCAAATCAAAACTTCTGCTGTTAGAAGTGTGCATACCTGCTGAATAATCCCAAGTGCACTAAGAGATAAGGTTGCTATAGTCTTACTATAGGGCTTCTCTCTCATTAGAGAGAGACAGCTGGTGGTATTTTAACTTTAGGGTCACTACATCTCCGGCCAGATGAGAGGTTAAGAAGCAGAGTAACCTCAGCTGGTGCGGGAATTGAACCTTTGCTGTTGGCATCATTCTGTATAACAAACTAGCCATCTAGCCAGGTATAGTTACACTAAGAACCAATTTTAGCTAGTTACTTCAGTTTGTAATAGAATCCTTTACATTGCTAGAAGCAATACACACAGGAACTCATTCTCCTTGTGCATTTTTTGAATGATACAGGCGCTTGGGAACCTAGAATTCCTCATTCCTTTCTCCATGGCAATGCCTCAGCCAGTTTGTGCTGATTTAGAGTCCTAGAAATGTACAGCACAAACCAGATCCTTGTAAATATTTTCTGAACCTTTCAACTTTCACAATATCCTTTCAATAGGAAGGAGACCAGAATTGCACACAATATTCCAAAAGTTGCCTAACCAATGTCCTGTATAGTCGCAATATGACTTCCCAACTCTCTGACCAATAAAGGAAAGCATACCAAACACTGCCTTCACTATCCTATCTACTTACGACTCCACTTTCAAGGTCCACTCCAAGATCTTTGTGTTCAGCAACACTCCACAGGACCTTACCATTGAATGTATAAATTCTGCTCTGACTTGCCTTTCCAAAATACTGCTAACATGCAACACCTTAGTATAAACTGTTGTGATTGTTTGAAATTTGGTTTTCTTGCAGTTTTCCTGAGGAGTGCGATAAAAGGCTCCAGTGAACAAATTGCATGTAATTTTCACAATTTTGCACATTCTCTCCATGTCTATATGGGTTTCTGCCAAGTACACCAGCTTTCTCCCACAGTCCAAAGATGTGCGGGTTAAATGGACTGGCCATGCTAAATTGCCTATTGTATCCAGGATGTGAAGGCTAGGTGGTTTAGCCATGGTAAATGTTACAGGGATAGGATAGGAGTCTGGGTAGGATGCCCTTCAGAAGGTCAGTGCAGACTTGATGGATCAAATGGCACCTTTCTGCATTGTCAGAATTCTAAGATTCTAATTTTAAATATTAATTGAAGGACAGCACCACTCTAATTACTAATCACATCGGGGGCGGCATGGTGCCTCACAGCACCAGGGTCCCAGGTTCGATTCCAGCCTTGGGCGACTGTTAGTGTGGAGTTTGCACATTCTCCCAGTGTCTGCGTGGGTTTCCTCCCACAGTCACAAAGATGTGCAGGTCAGGTGAATTGGCCATGCTAAATTGCCCATAGTGTTAGGCGCATTAGTCAGAGGGAAATGGGTCTGGGTGGGTTACGCTTCGGAGGGTCAGTGTGGACTGGTTGGGCCAAAAGGCCTGTTTCCACACTGTAGGGAATCTAACGTAATGTAAACTGACATATTAGCTTCAATGAAGTGATCACCTTCAGGGTGGGGCTTGAAATCTCAACTTTCTGACTCAAATCCCCAAGTGCTCTACTAACGGAGTCAAGTTGGGATTGAGTAAAGTCATGCTGTGGGCTCATGAATGGACTGTCACCTGTTCCTAAAGTTAGATTTAAATGAGATTTGGAATCTTACGTTAAGTGTAAAGAGATAATGTGGTGAATGTACCAGCAGATGTTTGCTTCTTGCAGATATGCTAGAGATTTTAAAAAACTGTCGATGCTTGCAGATAAGTACCAAGGAATCAAAGGCTGATAAGTGAAAATTGAAAGGCAGTGCACTTCCCATTGTGGATGGATGACAAGTGACACACTGACCCCAAGCATTAGAGGCATCAAGAGGGCATTTGGATAGAAATATGGGCGGCACGGTGGCACAGTGGTTAGCACTGCTGCCTCACAGCGCCGGAGACCCGGGTTCAATTCCCGCCTCAGGCGACTGACTGTGTGGAGTTTGCACGTTCTCCCCGTGTCTGCGTGGGTTTCCTCCGGGTGCTCCGGTTTCCTCCCATAGTTCAAAGATGTGCAGGTCAGGTGAATTGGCCATACTAAATTGCCTGTAGTGTTAGGTAAGGGGTAGATGTAGGGGTATGGGTTCGGTTACGCTTCGGCGGGGCGGTGTGGACTTGTTGGGCCGAAGGGCCTGTTTCCACACTGTAAGTAATCTAATCTAATCTAAAAAAAAATAGTGTGTAAAGGTACGTGGAAGAAAGCAGGAGATTGGAACTCGGTAAATTGCTCATTTGAAGAGTTGTTACAGGCATGATAGACTGAATGGCACCCTTCTGCACCATAACAGTTCTGTGATTCTGTGAATAACATTCATAAAATGAGTCTTTAAACTTTAACCTTTTTAAGATGTTGCATTTACAGCTTTATTGTTCATAGTTTGGCCGTGTAAGTTTGTAACCTCCTGTCAACTGTAGATCAAGGTTAGAGGTTCAACCTTAGTTATAAAGCTGGAGTACGAAATCTAGATAGTTTACGGGCAAGCTTTTGCATAGCCTGGAAAAATGAATGAAACTGATGTTTATATAGCTTCTTTCAGACCTACAGGATGTACCAAAGCATTTTAAAGTCAATGAAGTACTTTTGGGATGTGAATTCACTGTTTCAATGTAAGAATTATGATATTGAAAGCCCTAGAAACAATAGCAAAATAAATGACCAAGTAATTATATTTTTGGTGCTAATTGAAGAATCTTTTTTTTGCAAATACAGTACTTCCCCTCCTTAGAATAGTGCTGTAAATCCACCTAAGAAGGCAGATTTGAGCTTAGGTTTAACAGGAAAATTAGGGCCAGGCAATGGAAGCAGGCTTTGCCAGTAATACTCACATCCACCTATCTATTTAAATTTAAAAGTTTGACAGCACCTCCAACTGTACAGCACTCTTTCAGTACTGCATGCAGCATCAGCCTAAATTAATATATTATGTGGTGTTGAACTCACAGCTTTCTGATTTTGAAAGATTCAAGGTTGTACATGATACCATGTAAATGCAAACTATTTGGTTTTTTTCTGTTTGCAAACCTGATTTGGATTGATGATCCAGAATAATGAAAGAAACTAATGTAGGAATCTGAGTCATGTCAGTCAGTGATTAAAAATTAGTGCTGCTCTATGATGACACTTGGCCTTTTAATCTGGGACCCAGACTAAGTTCTGGGGACCTGGGTTTAAATTTGACCAGGACGGCTATTAGAATTTAAAATTCAATTATTAGAAGTTTGGAACATTTAGTGTCAGTTATGGTGACCACGGAAAATTATTGATCATTTATTGGAAAAAAAACAATTTGGTTCACTCATGTTCTTTCAAGTAGGAAACTGGCCATCCTCACCGAGTCTACATGTGACTCTAGACAGACAGCAATGTTGCTGATTCTGAAAAGGTTTAGGAAGCCACACATTTGCGTGTAATTAGGGACGATCAACAAATGCTGGCTTTGCCAGTGATGTCCACTTCTCATGAAAGAAGTAATTTGGAAAAAAATGCACTACGTGGGTCATTCTAGCATCTGGGAAAGAGCTAATGTTTGGGGTGTAGATTTTTCATCAGATCTGTGAACACAGTAACAGGCATGACTGCCAAAAAACTGGACAATAAAGACTAGAAGGGTAGAAATCCAAGATCAGGAATTCTGTCACAGAACAGTTCCTAGAGAAAGTGAAGCAGTTTCCTACTTAAAAATGGCCTAGCAGATGTGCGGCTTGGTGAATTGGAAGATGAGAAATGAGTCACTAATTGCCTTCGGAAGATGGGAGTGGGAGTAAAGGCGAAGAGATGGCTGGAAGTCCCCATGTTCCTGTCCACCACAGCTAAACAGGAAGAATAATATTTCATATGCATTGGAAAGTGGAGTCATCAGGGCAGATATCATTGAAATACTTTGCAAATGTGTTCTGTTGTAACGTAATGGGGCTGCCAACATGCATATTACAATCTTCCATGAACTGGAATGAATAAATGACCAGACAGCTGTTTTATTTCTTGATTGGAGGATAAATATTGTTAAGGGAGAAACACATTTATTCTTCTTCAAAATATTGCCACTTGACTGGGCAGATAGAGTCAAGGGTCTCATTTGAAATTAGCACTCAACAGCAGGTTAGAATTAGAGGAATTATTTTTGGAGGGTTGTCATGTTGGAGGAGATGGGGAGGCCAGAGAGGGATCTGGAGATAATGTTGGAGATGGGATTTATTAGATTGGGGAAAATGTAAGTCAGTGAATATGGGTTGATGGGAAACATTGGGACCTTGAGTTTAAGAGTCTTGGAGGTACTTACATTTCTGGAGGTTGCAAGGTGGGAGGAAGGCCAAGAAAGCATTGAAATAGCTGAGTCTGGGAGTAACATTATGCAGCAGTTGCAGTGAGGCAGAGATGTGCAGTGATACAAAGTTTGAAGCAAACAGTTTTTTGTGATGAAAAATGGCTACTCAGGGTAACCAGGGATACCATCAACACCTGAGAATTGTGTCCCAGTATTAGCTAATTGCTTCAGGAGAAAAGGCAAGGATGTAAATCAGGAGAAAAGGCAGGGATGTAAATCAGAACATGTTAGATTGTCTTAATGGTAATTGTTAACACGTGGATTTGCAATCCAGGACACAAGGGCAAAATTGCAGCATTAATTGCAGCATTTTACCTCAAACCATTTCCTTTCCATAGATATCCTGCCACCTAGGTGACGCAGTCAGCCTTCTGATGTACTTCGGTTTATATTGTATTTGTGGTCACATGTGGTATTATTCTAAGCAGCCCACTAGCTCCAACATGATGACAATCAAATTTGTTCAGTTTTGTATTGAAGATAATTTCTTGTGAAGTGCCAATGACCTACAGTAACTCTGACTCATTTGCAAGATGATCCGGTCTTTGTCAAGATGTAGGTGCTTGGAGTCTATATATGTCTATATCCCAATTATGTAACCAAATTACTAGTTATGCTTTCAGTTTAAGGGTTTAAATTATATCTGGGATTGTTTCCATTTAGCTTAAAGTACAAAGTCAGGTGAAAGGAATTGTGAACTAGTATTGCTCACAATGAGGTGTTTAGTGAATATTGAATAGTTTAGATAGGATTGATTTAGATTCAAATAGCCTTGAATTCCCTTTTTGTAAAATGGTAATCAGAAGAATTTAACCGGTATTTTGCATTTGCTTTCATAGTACAGGATACAAGTATCATTCCAGCAGCATTTATATTTCAGGAAATGAAAAGGAGGGAGGCACATAGGGAAGTGGTACAGAGTACACTGTTGGAGCTGCAGGCTGTCAAGTACCCAGGTCCTAATCAACTTCATCATAGGGTCTTAAAAGAAGTGGCAAGTGAGAGAGTTGATGCATTGGTTTAAATTTTACAAACCTCCCTTGATTTGGGCAAGGTCTCATTGATTGGAAGATGGTGAATGCAACTCTTTTATTCAAAAAGGGAGAGAGAGAGACAGAACAAAAGAAACTCCAGGCCAGTTAGCTTAACATCTGTCATTAGGAAAATGTTAGAAATTATTATTAAAGAAGTTACACCAAAATTGGTGGCATAGTAGACAGTGAAGAAAAGTTTTCTAAGATTACAAAAGAATCTTGATCAAGTGGGTCATAAGACTGAAAAATGGCAGATGGAATTCAAAATGAATAAATTCAAAGTATTGCATTTTAGTACAACAAATAGAGGCAGAACTTATACAATTAACGATAGGGCCTTGGGAAGCATTGTAGAGCAGAGGGACTTTGGGGTTCAGGTACATAATTCTTTGAAGTTTGCATCACACTTAGACAGAGTGTTTAAAAAGGTGTTTAGCATGCTTGCCTTCATTGCTCAGTCCTTTGAATATAGAAGTTAGAAAGTCATGTTGAAGTTGTACAAGTCATTGGTGAGGCCTCTTCTGGAGTACAGCATCCAGTTCTGATTGTCCTGTTACAGGAAGAATGGTATTAAGCTAGAGAGGGTACATACGAGATTTACCAGGATGTTGCCAGGTATAGAACATTTGAGTTACAAAGAAAGGCTGGATAGGCTGGGACTTTTTTCACTGGAGCATAGGAGGTCGAGAGGTAAATCATAGCATCCCTACAGTGTGGAAACAGACCCTTTGGCCTAAAAAGTCCACACCTCTGAAAAGTCACACACTCCAATCCATTTCCCTACCCTATTACTCTACAGTTACCCCTGACTAACGCACCTAACCTACACATCCCTGAACACTATGGACAATTTAGCATGGCCAATTCACCTAACCTGCACATCTTTAGACAGTAGGAGGAAACCAGAGCACCTGGAGGAAACCCACGCAGACATTGGGAGAGTGTGTGCAAACTCCACATAGACAGTTGCCCAAGGCTGGAATCGAACCCAGGTCCCTGTGCTAACCACTGTGCTGCCCAGCTGATCTTATAGAGATTTATAAAATCATGTGGGGTATAGTTAGGATTATTGGTTGGTGTCTTTTCCCGAAGATGGGGGATTTCAAGACTAGGGGTCATATTTTTGAAGGGGAGAGAAGAGAGATTTTAAAAAGGATATATGGGGCAAATTCTTTATACAGGTGGTTCACGTGTGGATTGAACTTCCTGAGGAAGTGGCGGATGCGGGCACAGTTAATATGTTTAAAAGATATTTTGACAAGTACATGAATAGGAAAGGCTTGGAGGGATATGGCCAGGAGCAGGCAGGTGGGACTATTTAGTTTGGGATTACATTCAGCATAGACTGGTTGGACCAAAGGGTCTGCTCCTGTGCTGTATGACCCTATGACTAAATTACAGCAGGGCACTTAGATAAACTTGATTAGATTAGATTACTTACACTGTGGAAACAGGCCCTTCGGCCCAATAAGTCCACATCGACCCTCCGAACAGCAACTCACCCAGACCCTTCCCCTACATTCACCCCTTCACCTAACACTACGGGCAATTTAGCATGGCCAATTCACCTAACCTGCACATCTTTATGACTGTGGGAAGAAACCGGAGCACCCGGAGGAAACCCACGCAGACATTGGGAGAATGTGCAAACTCCACATAGACAGTTGCCTGAGGCGGGAATTGAACCCGGGTCTCTGGTGCTGTGAGGCAGCAGTGCTAACCACTGTGCAACCGTGCTGCCCACAAGATAAGTTCACGGTGATCAGTCAGAGTAAGCATAGTTTTGTGAAAGGAAAATCATGTATAACCAATCCGTTGGAATTCTTTGAAGATGTAACATGTGCAGTGAACAAAGAGGTCCAGTGATTGAACTATATCAAAGTGCTGTATCAAAAGTTATTGCAGAAACTAAAAGTCCATAGTGTGGTGGGTAGCATGAATACAAATGTAGATACAAATTAAGAGCAGGAATATACCATTCAGCTCCTCAAGCCTGCTCCACCATTGAATAAAATGTGGTTGATTGGATTGCACTTCAACTCCCCATTCCCACCTATCCCTGACAATCCCTTCCTTAACAAGAATCTGCCTATCACTACCTTAAAAATATTCAACGTTCTGCTTCCCTCTTTTTTCAGGGAGAGAGTTCCAAAGACTCATGACCCTCCAAGTTTTAAAAAAAAATTCCTCATCTTTACTTTAGATTCTCTGCTGAATTGCCTTTTCTTGTTGTTCACGTGGTCATGTCTTAAACGAGGGTAAGAAACCCCTAACTATTGTGGTTGCCATATATTTCACAGCATGGCATGGATAATGGAATCAATTAACAGCAAAGGTAAGCATTACCTTTCCCCATAGTTGATCTTTGATCTTTGGCACCTCCTCCTGTCTGTGTCACAGACTTGTCCTGAGTCCACCTGTACAGTCTGGGGTCACTGAATAGAAAACAGGACAGAGTACATGTCTGACTCACTTTTCCTCATCTTGACTAACCCTGGTGCTGAGGGCACAGATTGAAGTCTTTCAGATCTTTTTAATGCCCTGAGAAACTGTGGCTTCAGGGAGTTGAATGTTCACTAACTGCAGGGCAGTGGGAGGATGAGTCATTTAGCAAATGCATACCTGCCTTTAATTGAGCACAGGTTTCACAGCAGACATTTCCTTCAATCGTGAAACATGTTCCAATGACGTGATCCTTACTTCCAGATGTTAAAAACAACTTGTGGACCTTTCATAACACACAATATGAAAAATATTTTTACAAAAACCGTTTTTAAAAAAAAAGTGTTACTTTAACTATTTTTTGTGAAATATTGCTGTCATGTTAAGGCCAGCACTTTATTGCCCCTGAGTGACTTGAGGCATTAATGAGTCAACCACACTGCTGTGTTCTGGAGTCACATGTAGGCCAGACTGGGTGAAGAGCATGTGATTTTACAACAACCAATGATAGTTGCTATGGTCATTTATTGAATTTAAATTCTCCCAGCAACCATGGTACATTTTGATCCCTTGTCCTGACAGCATTTACCTAGGCCTCTGCATTATTGCTCTAGTCATAATGTCATTATGCCACTACATCCCCAAGAATACTTATATTCAAGATTATTTATGCATGTGTCAGCAGCCACAGTTCAGTTGGTAGCAATTTGTGTCATTGGATTGTGGGTTTAAGTCACACTCCAGAGAATTGAAGATGCTGCACTGAAGGGATGCAGCATTGATGGGTTGCCATTTTTGAAATGTAACTTTAGCAATCACACTTGCCAGA
Organism: Chiloscyllium punctatum; assembly: GCF_047496795.1. Lineage (NCBI taxonomy): Eukaryota > Metazoa > Chordata > Chondrichthyes > Orectolobiformes > Hemiscylliidae > Chiloscyllium > Chiloscyllium punctatum. The sequence continues at coordinate 87,055,122 of NC_092751.1, forward strand.
TTCCATTTTGAAGTATACATGAATAGTCAGAATAGGAGAAGTTAATCGCACATTTTCCTGGCTTTTTCGTTTTGTGGTTTCATGTTCGAGTCCAAAAGATTTCAAATGTGCTGTGCACCCCTTTCTATCTATATCCTCCTTTTTAAGTCAGTCCTTATAGCTGCTGATTTGACTAAGCTTTGCCTTTGTATCCCAATCTTAATCTTGTGAGAGATGTTTTGGGACATTATAATGCCTTTAATCTTCTACATAAGTGCAATCATTGTTAGAATAGTCACTTTATCATCAGCTAGCATGATTGCAATGTTGTGTGGAAGTACTATTCATCACTCATTCAAGTGAGTTCTGATATCGAGTTGCATCTATAATTGAACAAGGTGAGTTGTTGTCTCACTATACTCATTCCTGATGAAGGGCTTTTGCCTGAAACGTTAATTCTCCTGCTCCTCGAATGCTGCCTGACCTGCTGTGCTTTTCCAGCACCACACACTTCAACTCACTGTACTTTATATGGAGTTTATTTCTTACCTCCTTCTGTCAGTGATTTGTTTGGTCTGAAGCTTCACTCTGAAGGGTTGCGTGAGGTCCTGAACCGCCCTCATCCAGAGTAGGAGTCGTGCTGTTATACTGTACAACGTACTAACCATCTAAGCTAGCCTGTCACACAGACCCACCCTTAAGGAAGGATCAGAGAGGTGGTGGAGATGGCACAAAAGGACTGGATCAATTGGAGATGGCTATAGATTGATTGATAGACACCGATAAAGGGCCAGAATTTAAAAGTGGAAAAAGTAACCAACGGAACTCCACTCATTGTGAAAAGGATGTTTATTAGACAAAGGGCTGTGACAAACCACAGCTGTCTTCAGTATTCTGCAGTGTTGGCTTCCTGTTGAGACACGTCTGGAGCTGTAAGGCTTGGGTTGCGAGAAGTGCTGAAAGAAATTGTAGCCATCAGTCATTTATATCAGCACTATTAATGGAAAGGGACAGTCCCTGCATGAGCACTCAACCAAAATCATAGGCCAGAGCCTTTTATTTTCAGTAGGAATGTGGAAGAGGCATCTTTTACTTGTACTTCCATTGTCACTTCTGTCTTTCCTGTCCCACTGCAGATTTGTGGGCCCAGCACAAATCTGGAACTGCTGTGGGCATAAGGGAGACAGCTTTGCTCACTTCATAGCCTCCCAGCACATGCACTGACAATGACAATAGCCCAGTGCGCCACTGTGTTCTCCCAATGAGAAATAGGTAAATCTTCCTGGAAAACTCCATCACATTCAAAACATTTATTCATAAATTGGCGGCAATTTCAGGAAAGGAGTGATGTGACATGAGTCCAGTACTTGCTGTTTGAGTTACTCTGCTTCAACATTCAATTCTCACAGATAGTTGCTCCCAGTTGACTTCGCACCCAAAATTCAATAACTCACTAGCTTATCCCCATTCACATACAATTAAATTCACTGCAGATATTAGGAATCATAATCAGTGGTGCAAGTCATCCTTTAATGATATGATCATTATTAATGCAAGGGATTTAATCCACTGCTATAGACTGACACTTAAGGTCAATGGCCAAGTTTCATTTCTAGGCCTTAGATCTGTACCTTGACATCAGTTAGAAAGAAAGGAAGTAAAATGGAGAGTAGCAGGTGAACTTTCCTCACAATTTATTCTCCACTGTTCTTGTTAGTTGTAGCTCAATTGGTAACACTGTGACCTCATGACTGACAGAACTCTGGCCTCAAGTCTCAGCCCAGCAAAAGCACAAAAATCAAGACTGACTTTTGATTACAGGACTGAAGAAGTACTGCGCTATGAGAAGTGATGTTAAACCAACGTCTTTTCTGCCTGCTCTCAGGTATTGTTTTAAAAAAAAAACAGCGGCCTCCTGGATAATATTTATACATTAAATCAGTGTCACAAGAATAGATTATCTGGTATCACATTTGCTTGTTTGTGGGAACTTGCTGTATACAAATTAGTTGCAGTATTTTCTACATTACAAAAGTAAATAGATTTCAAAGATGTTAGATATGAAGCACATTCAGCAGTTGTGAAAGGTGCTATATAAATGTAAGCCTTTCTTTCTTTTCTGTAAGAACAGAATAGGGTCCATTTCCTTTATCAAGACTGATTTTCCTGCTTCTCGGATGCTGCCTGACCGGCTGTGCTTTTCCAGCACCACTCTAATCTAGACTCTGATTTCCAGCATCTGCAGTCCTCATTCTGGAATAGTGGTGCTGGAAGAGCACAGCAGTTCAGGCAGCATCCAAGGAGCTTCGAAATAGACGTTTCGGGCCAAAGCCCTTCATCAGGAAGAAAGGCAGTGAGCCTGAAGCGTGGAGAGATAAGCTAGAGGAGGGTGGGGGTGGGGAGAAAGTAGCATAGAGTACAATGGGTGAGTGGGGGAGGGGATGAAGGTGATAGGTCAGGGAGGAGAGGGTGGAGTGGATAGGTGGAAAAGGAGATAAGCAGGTAGGACAAGTATGGACAAGTCATGGGGACAGTGCTGAGCTGGAAGTTTGGAACTAGGGTGAGGTGGGGGAAGGGGAAATAAGGAAACTGTTGAAGTCCACATTGATGCCCTGGGGTTGAAGTGTTCCGAAGCGGAAGATGAGGCGTACTTCCTCCAGGCGTCTGGTGGTGAGGGAGCGGCGGTGAAGGAGGCCCAGGACCTCCATGTCCTCGGCAGAGTGGGGGGGGGAGTTGAAATGTTGGGCCACGGGCGGTGTGGTTGATTGGTGCGGGTGTCCCGGAGATGTTCCCTAAAGCACTCTGCTTGGAGGCGCCCAGTCTCCCCAATGTAGAGGAGACCGCATCGGGAGCAACGGATACAATAAATGATATTAGTGGATGTGCAAGTAAAACTTTGGATGTGGAAGGCTCCTTTAGGGCCTTGGATAGAGGTGAGGGAGGAGGTGTGGGCGCAGGTTTTACAGTTCCTGTGGTGGCAGGGGAAAGTGCCAGGATGGGAGGGTGAGTTGTAGGGGGTTGTGGACCTGACCAGGTAGTCACGGAGGGAACGGTCTTTGCGGAAGGTGGAAAGGGGTGTGGAGGGAAATACATCTCTGGTGGTGAGGTCTGTTTGGAAGTGGCGGAAATGTTGGCGGATGATTTGGTTTATGCGAAGGTTGGTCGGGTGGAAGGTGAGCACCAGGGGCGTTCTGTCCTTGTTACGGTTGGAGGGGTGGGGTCTGAGTGTGGAGGTGCAGGATGTGGACGAGATGCGTTGGAGGGCATCTTTAACCATGTGGGAAGGAAAATTGCGGTCCCTAAAGAAGGAGGCCATCTGGTGTGTTCTGTGGTAGAACTGGTCCTCCTGGAAGCAGATCCGGCGGAGGCAGAGGAATTGGGAATACGGGATGGCATTTTTGCAAGAGGTAGGGTGGGAAGAGGTGTAATCCAGGTAGCTGTGGGAGTCGGTGGGTTTGTAAAAAATGTCAATGTCAAGTCGGTCATCATTAAGGGAGATGGAGAGGTCCAGGAAGGGGAGGGAGGTGTCAGAGATGGTGCAGTCCTCAATTTTGTCCATTTTCTTTAGTTATGTTAAGTGTGTAATTGTTATTCTTAAGAGCTAACAGTTTAGTCAAATTTGTATTTAAAACTGAGTTCACAGACTTTCTTTTGTACTCATTTATAGATCAAATACCAGAAATAGAGCCAAAGATACACTCCAACTGTAAAGGTTCAGGTGTTTTAAATAAATGAAATCAACTCATTTGACAGCTTTATTGGAAACATTGGCTAAGGTCCCTGTTTATAAGGAGGAAAAAATTACGTATTTTTGCTGAAAACAACTTCTAAAGGGATAAACAGTTTATTTCCACATGCTCAAATTGGCATATACTAATAACGACCGTAAATGCTGGAAAGACAGTTAGTCTCTGAACGTCTTCGGTTAGGGCCTTTTCTCAGAACTGGCACTGTTCGTTCTAAGAAAGTGGAATACAAATACCTTTTCGCCCCCTTTCTTTTTTTTTTGCTCATCCCCACGAGGGATATCTCTCTTACACTCCATGACTTCTGTTCTGGACAATGGCTGCACCCAAAATGTTAGCCATTTCCTCTCTTGCATACGTGTGAACTTCATTCTTCCCAGCTGGGCCTGAATGCATACTCTAATAGCTAATCCATGTTGTCAGTGGGCAGTGACAGTGCACATACAATCATTGGCCTCACTGCAAGTGTGGCTGAGAAGAAAGGTAGTGAATATTTAGCTAGACTTTCAAGCTCTGTGTGATGGTGATAGAATGGGCAAGGGGGAAGTGCAATGAGAACTGGATGTTTGTGACATCAGCTGCTGAGAGTATGCATGCAGGTGCAGCAGGTGGTGAAGAAGGCAAATGATATGTTAGCCTGACATCTTCCAGTACAAAGCAGCCCACTTGATTGGCACTGTCTACTCCCTCTACCACTGATGCTTAGTAGCAGCAGTGTGTACTATCTACGAGATGCACAAGAGAAATTCACCAAAGATCCTCAGACAGCACCTTCCAAATCCACGACCACTTCCATATAGAAAGAAAAGTGCAGCAGATACATGGGAACGTCACAACCTTCAAGTTCCCCTCCAAACCACTCGCCATTCTGACTTGGAAATATATCAGCATTCCTTCACGGTGGCTGGGTCAAAATCCTGGAATTCCCTCCCTAGTGGCATTGTGGGTCAACCCACAGCAGGTGGACTGAAGCAGTTCAAGGAGGCAGCTCATCACCTTCTCAAGGGCAACTAGCAATGGGCAATAAATGCTGGCCAGCCAGCGATGTCAACATCCCACAAAATGAATTTTAAAAAGCGAGAGAATTTGAGTACAGGAGCAGAGACATCTTGCTGAAATTATACACCTAGAGTTCTGTGTGCATTTTGATCTCTCTATCTGAGGAAGGATGATCTGGCTACTGGGAGAGTGCAACAAAAGTTTACCAGACTGATTCCTGAGATAGCAGGACTGAAGCAAGAAGGGAGACTAGATTGGATAGGAATATATTCACTGGGGTTTAGAAGAATGAAGTAGGGTGTTAGGATTTCATAGAAACCTATACAATTCTAATAGGACTAGTCGGGATAAAATGCAAGAAGGTATTCCTCATGACTGGGTAGTCTAGAAAAACCGAAGGATACTGGATATATTATTTGGAACTGAAATGAAGAGTAATGAGCTTGTGAAATTCTCTGCCTCCGATGTAGCTGAGGCCAAACATTGAATGTTAACAAGGAGGAACTGAACATAGTTTTAAGGACTAAAGGGATAAAGCACAATCCGGATACGAAGTTGAATGATTAATCATTGTATAGCAAAGAAGGTTTGAAGGCCATGTTCTACTCCTATTTGCTATGTTTATACATGTTCAAGTGACTTCTGTTCGAACAAATGCATGAATCAGCTTAAGACTAGAGTTTGAACACAATTAGATTAAATTATTCTATTTTTTCAGATTCGAGAGGACTGGGTACAGGCATTTCAGCTACACAATCATTGGCATAAGTTGAATGTGAGAGACTTCTTTTCCCAGAGCGAAGTGAATCTGGGTAGGTACTGACTGTTTTAACAAGAAAACTGAACTGATTTTTGAATGTGCCAAGGATGGAATGGTAAAGGAGAGGAATAGATTAACAAAAGCATTCATTTTTGAGCTCCTGGATTGGTTTCAGTTGTCTCAGACAGGTTGGTGATGGATTTTCCAAAATTGTATTATTCTATTTTGGTCTTCAATGTCATTTGATGGAGAGCCCTGATTTTGGAAGGATAGGAGACTTTTTTTGTTATTTTTGGATGCATATTTCACTAGCATTCCAGCATTTGTTTCCTATCTCTAACTGTCCCTGAGGAGGTGGTAGCGAGCCACCGCCTTGAACCGCTGTCATCAATAAAATACAAGTATACCCAGTGCTTTTGAAGCATCTGAGTGGCTTGCTCGGGCATACGAGTTAATGCATTGCAATAAATCTGAAGTCATGTGTAGGCCAGAGTGGGCAAGGATTGCAGATTTCCTTCGCTGAAGAGCATCAGTGAATCAGATGGATTTTACTATGAAATAGTAGTTCAATGATTATTACAATTGGGACTAGCTTTTTTTTAGTCCAAACCTAACAGAATTTGAGCTTTCCAGCTCCAAGGAGGGATTTAAATTCAAGACTCTGGCATTTTAGTTGATCAAGTTACCATTATGTTACCACCTCTGTCTGGTTGTGCTGGTCCAGGTATCATCAGTGTAGGGCAGATTTGGTGAACCACCTGGTCTACTCCTGTCCACTATTTTCCATGTGAGTATTGTCAGGTGGACAAAGTGAGGACTGCAGATGCTGGAGATCAGAGCTGAAAAATGTGTTGCTGAAAAGGCGCAGCAGGTCAGGCAGCATCCAAGGAGCAGGAGAATCGACGTTTCGGGCATAAGAAGGGCTTATGGCTGAAACGTCGATTCTCTTGCTCCTTGGATGCTGCCTGACCTGCTGTGCTTTTCCAGCAACACATTTTTCCGCTCTTTTCTCAGGCGGACACACTAGTTACCTATATTCATGGGTGATCATTTGAGAAAGCTAATAGAAGATTATCAATTAGGAAATGAATGAGAAAGGAAGCTGGAGGAGAAGTTGCTCATTTTCTGCCCATTAGGCCGCACACCCACAGGAAAGTTGAGGTGACTCCTTTTTACATAAATGTTCCATCATTTACTTCACGAATGTATGTAATAAATTGAACAAATAACAAGTATTATTCTCATTTGATAGCAGTCTAATTCACCCCAAACAGGCCATTTGTCCTGACCAATCCATGCTGATGTTTTACTTTCCATATGGGCAAATAATTATAATCCCATTTGCCTATCCTGCTCCTATCTCTGTCCAACCCCTATTCCTTCATTCAATCCAATTTTGAATCTTGTTTAAACATGAGCTCTTTAAGTGACAGCCATAGCCTTCTGACACTGTGTTGAGTTTTCTTGTTTTCTTCTAGATTTAACATTCAATGTTGTGTCTATGGTTCTTCTTTCATGACCACTTTATCTATTGGAAACAGTCTGTTTCTCTCGACCATATCTCTCCTTTCTATTTTAAAATCTTCTGTTCTGTCACTCAATGATCTGTTTCCTAACAATAAAAGGATGATTTTATTTTTGTACCTCAGGCTGATATATGATGACAGCTGAATGGAATAAATAATTAATTTTATACAAACAGTTGCTGACAAACCAATTATCAATAGCCTAATTGAATAATTGATTTTCTTTCGCAGTTGAATCAATGTCCATTTTACTGATTGATTAAATGACACTCACTTTTTAAAAAATATTGACAAATAACTGAATTGGAAGAAAATTTGTAAGTTCTTCCATTTTATTACGGTTCAAATAGCTAACATGAGCTAAAATGCATAAAAAAGATAAACAGCTGCAGATACTGGAGATCTGAAACAAAAGCTGAAAGTGCTAGAGAAACACAGGCAGGTCTTGTGGCATCTGTAGAGAGATAAAAAGTTCATGTTTTGAGTCCAGTGACCCTTCCTGATCTGTTGAGTTTCTCCAGCATTGTTTTTGTTTCTAAAGATTGTCAGTTAAAATTGTAATGACGAATGAACTGAGAAGTTAGGAAATGAACCATGCTCCATGAAAGACCATAGGAGATCACTGTCTGTCTGCTCTAGAGAAACAAGTACAGGTACTTATGTAGGTTGAGGAGGCAGTACTCCATATTAAGCATGGAGTAAGATCAGGGCGCAGCCCTCCACGAACAACTACCGCTGGGGTTTGATGGTATTGCCCCCATTCTGCACCACAATCTGGTCATCTAAGTTAACTAACTCCCACCACTGAGAGGTCAGGATTTTTTTTTACATGAAAAATTCAAGCAGAGAATCATCTCTTCAAAGGAAGTTACATAGAGATCCTTCTAGAACATGTACTTATCTAGGATGTTGTGATTTTAAGATGTCTCAATGGTTGTGAAGCACTTTGGATTAATTTTGGAGCCATAGCTACAGTGGTCATGTGGAAAATTTAAATATGTTAATCAATTTTCACACATTAAAATCCCACACAGTGTAGTGTGATTGTGTAGTGGTAATGTCTCTGAACTACTAATCAAAGTCACTGCTCAAGGGGGGGGTCAAATCAGGGAATTGAAATTTAGTATAAAGCTAGTCATGGTTTATAGTCATCAATTATAGAAAACAAAGGAAAACATAGGGAATGGAAGCCTGCCATCCTTACCTGGTCTGGCCTACACATGACTCCAGACCCACAACAACATGGTTGATTCTTAACTGCCCTTTTCACTCCGTTCAAGGGATTAGAGATGGACAACAAATACTGGCCTCACACACACCCCATGAAAAATTAAAGGAAAAAAAAGTTAAGCTTTCAATCTACAGTGGCATCTGAAACACTTTCCTTCAACATAATCAATATTTATAACTAGAGGATGTTACAAAACAAATGGCAGTTCTTATCAAATTGAATTTGATTTGCATTTGCTGCAAAAAGAATGACTGTGACTCATAATATTTGCTGTGTGCATTTTACAAACAAATGACATTGTGTAGAGAAACAATATGAACAGTTTAAATTTTGAGATGATTTGGAAGAGCTTTTTAAAAATATTTATTAATAACAGCTTGCACTGGTTAAGGAGTTTTAAGTGTAAAAAATGTACTGTATGGAAAATAGCCGTAAACGTGAGGTTGGTAAGGGAAACCAAACATTTAAACAAAGGATAAAGGAGTTTTCTCATTTTAAGAACAGAGGCAGTGAAGATGTTCAGGAAAGGAATTTCAGTGAGTTTTGCTTGGATGGCTGGAGATTCTGCTGTTGGAATGAGAGTTTAGATGGAAGTCATTATAGAGTTTTAAGGTGTTTGCAGAAATATCTGGAGGTGGTGTAGGGGGAGAACATGAAAGGTCAATGATTTAAAATTTAAGGAGGAGAGGCTGATGTGGACCATTGAGGACATGGAAGACTGGGGCCTAATTTTATAAAATATATATTTCAAATAATAGAAATAATGATATTGCTTTACTTTATGTCAAGTGGAATACTTCACAAATTGAAATAGCTTTAAAGTTAAAAGTACTGAAAGCCAATAAACTAACAAAAAGAAATATAAAACCTTGTAATCAAATCAAATATTTGCAGGATTAATGTAGTAGGTGTCCTGTAAAATTCACATTCCAAGTCTAGTGCTTCATAGCAACTAGCAGTTTCGCTGAAAATATTGATTGACAAACTCCTGAGCTGCTTCTAGTCCATGCCTCACCATGGACATTTCCCTTTGCTCAATGGCTTAACTTGGTTCCCTGATCTTGAATTTAAAATCTTTGTCCACTGGAAGGCAGTGACATATTACTTCCAGTCAGGATTTTCTCCTGTGATCAGTTCCATCACAAGCAGATTACAGTACATGGAATTGATAATGGCATTATTATGTGACTACAATGGTGAATTTGGACTCCCTGGTCAGTCTAGGAGTCTGGAAATAATTGGGAATTGGGGGAAGGGGATGTCAGTGATGAAGACACTGGGTTATGGAGTGATGGTAAGTCCAGTATCTTCCGTTTTCAAACTGTATTGGCTGCAGTGGGCACCCCAGCAACTGCATAGTTGACTGAGCCACTTGATGGCCCACTTGAGGATCAATTATTGCGCTGCAGCCTTTTTTTGCCCATATTAGAGGTTTGTCGTCATGTTGTTCTGAGATTTGGGTTGGGGTACCTCTTTGATGTATGCTCCAACAAAAGGATATTTTCATTAATCTGTTCAGAGTTACTATCAAACAATTCTGGAGCGGGTAGGACTTGAATCTGGGTTTCCTGGAGTCGGGTCTCTACTACTGCACGAGAGGGCCCTAAAATCCAACTGTTTAATTCATGCCCTTCATTCCTTAATTTGGATGACTAAAAACTCCAATCTGCATTGTGATCGCTCCTTTGTGATGATTTGTTGGTGTTGCCTATATCCCAAGAACAAATGATAAAAAATATGTATATAGACTTTCAAAAGACGCATGACAATGTTTCATGTAATAGACTATTAATTAGATTGAAATGCTTGTGATTTATAAGTATATCCATGCTGCTGCTGTAATGTTGACTAGGGACAGTAGACAGAGTTGCAGTGGATAATTATAGGGAGAATGAAAGGCTGACAATAGGCATTAACAGGTCCTTTTTTAAAGTGGAGGGGAGGAGGTGAGAGACCCAGTGTTCTTATATGTACAAAAACTATTGAAGGTGACAGGACAACTTAAGAAGCTGCTTAAAAATGTGCACAATCCTTTATTTCATTTATAGAGTCAAAGAGTATAAATGCATGGAAGCTGTACTAAACCCTTACAAAACATTGACTAGACCTGGAACATGTTCAATTCCAGGTACTGCATTTCAGGCAGGATGTGCAGCTTTAGGAAGGCTGCAGAGAGAGATTTATCAGAAAGCTATCAGAAGAGAGACTTGAGTTTTGTGGAGGAACTGGAGAGGTTGGAGTTATTCTGCCTGGAGCAGAGAAAGTGAAGAGGGGATTTGATAGAGGTGTTCAAAATAATGAATGATTTTAGTCGAGCAGATAGGAACACAGGAATACGAGGAGGCCATTGAGCCTGCCCCTCCATTCAATTAGATCATAGTTGATCATCTCCTCAATGCTGCTTTCCTGCACAATTTTTATAATCCTTTAAGATTATTAATCTCTAGAAATCTACTGTATTCTGTCCTGAACATGCTCAATGACTGAGCTTTCACAGCCATCTGGAGTAATGAATTTCAAAGATTCACCACCATCTAAAGTGAAACAATGTCTCCTTATCTCGAACTTTAAATGGCCTACCTGTTATTCTGAGATTATGTTCTGGGTTTTAGACTCAAAAACTGAGGGAAACATCTTACCCACCTCCATCCTGTCATGGCCTTTAAGAATTTTGTAAGTTTCAATGATAATTATTCTCTCATTCTTTGAAACTCTGGGAATACAGACTCAATTTCCTCAAACTCTCATCAAAACACAATCACCCCATTCCAGGGATTAATCTGGTGAACCTGTTGCACTTAGAGACTAAAATTGTGCATAATAATCACAATATGGTCTCTCAAAGCTCCTAGATAACTGCAGCATGACATCTGTATTCCTGTACTTGAACTCCCTTGAAATGAATGCTAACATACATTTGCATCAAAAGGCTTGCTGCAACTGTATATTCGCTTTTAGTGACTTGTGAACAAGGACATCCAGGCCTCTTTGGACACTGGCACTTAGAAACTCTCACCATTTAAGAAACATTCTGACTTTCTGTTTGTTTTACCATCTATACTTCTGTTTATATCTCATTCCATCTGCCATGTTCTAGTCCATGCACTTAGATGAGCTAAATTCTTTTGACGATTCCTTGCATCCTCCTCACAATTTATGTTCCCACCTACTTTTGGTTCGATAAGTACATTTGGGATTAATATAATTGATTCTCACATCCTAATCATTTATATGGATGATGAACAGTTGTGGAATTAACACTGATCTTTGACGTACTCCACAAATAACAATGATATTCTGAGAAAGACCATTTCATTTTTATTGTCTGCTTTCTGACTATTAACCAATTCTCAATCTATGCTAGTATATTTGTTTCAATCCCATATTCTCTAATTTTATTTACTAACAGCCTGTGTGGGACCTTATTTTAAAAAAAACCTTTTGAAAACAATGCATCCACTGGTTCTCCTTTGTTAATGCTACAGTAACATCTTCACAAAATCTCAATCATGTTTGTGAAACATGATTTCCCTTCCAAAAATTCATGTTGACTCTGTCCAATGTTGCCATTGTTTTCTAAATTTTTGTTCAGCTACCACTGCCTTTATATTAGATTCCAACATTTCCCTTATATGACAACCAAGATAACATGTCTGTAGTTTACCACTCAGGGAAATGCAGCCTGCTTGATTGGCACCACATCCACAAACATTGACTGACACTTCAGTAGTAGATGTGTACCATCTGCAAGATGCACAGCAGAAATTCTTCAAGGTTTCTTCGACAGAATTTTGCAAACCCGTGAACAACGGCAGCAGATGCTTGATGATACTATTATACACTACAAGATCAACTGTATTTAAACACCGTTCAAGTCCACAATTTTAGTGAGAGTTTTATGCTTCACTGATTATGAGCTCCCATATTTAAACAACCATTACATATCCAATTAATCATTAATATATCCATCACTTGTTCACTCATTGCAATAGGTGTCAGGCATTCCTTCAAATCATTGTAAGATGATAACAGATTTCTCTTTTGATTTTTAGCTAAATAAATATATAATAAAAAACACCCAAAATGACAACATATTGTACTTGCATTTCTTTTTCTGTACGCATTAAAGTTCCAAGCATGCCTTTTCTAGTAATATACATCAGTTTCTTGTAACTTGCTCTTTGCTGACTGTCCTGCCACATCTGTATGTTCCCTACTGTTATTACTAGAGGGATCAGATCCCAGACTGAAATCTGACTTAATAGATCATATTTGGCTTTGTTTTTATTTACAGAGGTAGTCTTTGACTGAAACATAAGCATGTAATGGTACAGATTTAGTTTTAAGGTTTATTCTGCAAAAAAGATGAAATAGAATAAACCAAGCTATTTTTAAATAAACAATTTAAGATTTTGAAAGATACAGTAAAAAGAAATTCCATTTATCCCAATACGAAAGTTTTCTTCTCTATAACATCTATAGTTTTGATTTATCTATTTACTTCAAGAGTTTATTAACTTTTATTCTTGATTAGTCACACAATTGGGCTTAGATTTTCTTAGCTTCAAATAATGCCTTCCCATTTCTAATCCTTCAGGCTGAAGCTTTTAACTAAAACCCTTGCACTAAGGTAACCTATTTCCTCACTCTTCTGAACAATATCCTTTCTCCATGAGAAACTGTTCCTTCAATCTAATTTTAACAGGATTTCTGCAAACTGAAACCAAAGACTTTCCAAGCTGAGGGATTTTCTCTGAAGCAAATAAAAATCAATTCCTTATTCTTCTAAACTTAAAGCATGCTAATGTTTATCAATGTCTGAGCACAAAACTCACAATGCAAACACATTCCCATTGTCACTCAATGAATCCTCATTCTAGCTGCAGAAATATTGGCAGGTTAATCATTAACCTCTCACAAACATAGACCAAAAGTTAAATGCCGCTAGTTCAAAGTACATACTCTGAAATAAATGATATTAAAATATTTTTATATATGTATGTATAAAATCACACACCTTACATCATGAGTACAGGTAGAATAGCTTACCAATTACTCATCAACTAACTCCCTCCATTGCACCAAAGTAAGAACAATTATGTGCATTAAAAAATAGATTTTAAAACAGAGAAAAGAGCATCTTCATCCCATCTTCCATCTAATTCTCCACTCTCCAAACTTGAAACAATCACTCCATTTGCTCTGTTTGGGACTGCACTTCCAGACTGAATCAATTTACTTAACTAATCACCTACTCTCCAATAATTTTATCCTGCTTAATGCTGGAAGAATTTTACTTTACTTTCTTGCCTTACTTTAATTCTTAGCCCAGTAAATATCAAATCAATGCTAGCTACCGACCATACTTTCAGAAAGACATTGACTCTTACTGATTAACCACTCACCAGACCCACTCCACTTAAAATATATACTCCACTTCAAATATAGAGGGAACTGTTTCCAGTGATTGGTGAAAAAAAGATTCAAAGGTAGCATGGTAAGTTTTTTTAAAACGCATGTTTATCATAACCTGCAAGGCATTATCTGAAACAGCATGAATAAGTTGCAGATACCAACTTTGTGTGTGTAGATGTATGTGTGGCAGAAAATGGAAGTAACTTCCAGGAATAGTAACAGGGCATATACAAATTAGAAGCAGGAGTAGACCACTCATCCCCTCAAGCCAGCTCTGCCATTCAACTAGATTATTATTGATCTTCTCTTTCAATGCCATTTTCCTGCACAGTTCCCATATCAAGGAGGAGAAGCAGGAGATAGTGCTTTAATGACAATGTCAGTGGATCAGAATCCAGAAGCTCAGGCATAAAGCTGTGAGGAACATGAATTCAACCTAGCACTGCAGGTGTTAGAATTTAAATTCAATTAATGAAATCCGGAATTGGACACTCCCCTTAGTAATGCAGACCATGAAGCTATCTTTTATAGTTGTAAAATTAATTCAATTAAGAGTCTAAAATTGAGAGCTCATCTTTGTAAATGGGTACCATGAATATACCACAGATTGTCATAAAAATCTCATTTAGGTCATTAATGTCCTTTAGGGAAGGAATTCTGCCCTTACCTAGTCTGGCCTTCATGCGACTCCAGACCCACAGCAATGATACTGACTCTTAACTGCCCTCTGAAATGGCTGTGACCATAGATTCTTGTTAGGCAGGGAATCAATCTACCTCTGCTTTAAAAAATATTCAATTGACACTACCTTCACCAAATTTTGAGGTAGAGAGTTCCAAAGTTGCACAACCACTTGAGCAAAATGTTCCTCTCCATCTCTGTCCTAAAAGAGTGACTCCTAATTTTAAAATAGATCCCCTTGTTCTGGACTCACCCACAAGAGAAAATTTTTGTCTCCATTTCCACCTTGTCAAAACCTTCTTAACTTTCAAACATGTTACTACTCACTCATCTAAACTTAATAGGAAGGGTTTGGAGGGATATGGGCTGGGTGCAGACAGGTGGGATTAGATTGGGTTAGGATATCTGCTCGGCATGGATGAGTTGGACCAAGGGGTCTGTTTTTGTGCTTTACATCTCTGACATCTTTACATCTAGTGAAACCAAGCCCAGCTTGCCTCATTAAAAAAACAACCCACTCATTCTTTGTATTAATCTAGAAACCTCCTGTGAAATGCTTCCGACACATTTACGTCTTGACTCCCTAAAGTCTGTTCTGTCTCTAAAAGGTACAATGTGATGGAATATCTCCACTTGCCTGGATGAATGCAGCTTCAACAACATTCAAAAGAATTGACACCATCCTAGACAAAACATCCTGCTCAATTGATACCCATACACACTTTGAATCTTCAAATCCTCCATTGCTGACATTCAGTGACAGCAGTGTGTGCCTTTCGTATGATGCAGTGCAGCCATTCACGAAGGCTACTTCAACACCACTTCCAAATTCATGATCTGTGCCATTTAGAAGGACAACGGCAGTACATACATGGGAACACCACCACCTGCAAGTCCCCTCCAAGACACACAACAATCTGACTTGGAAATATATTGCAATTACCTTCTCAGCAGCATTGTGGGTGTCCATGCACCAAATAAGACTGCTGCAGTTCAAGAAGGCAGCTCATTTTCACCTTCTGAAGGGTAATTAAAGATTGGCTCGGCCATCATTTATTGCCTATGATGCTAACATCTCTTGAATAATTAAAATTATTTTAAAAATTGTAAGGGACGTTTAATCCAGCCATTAATTTTGTAAGAGCACGGTCCAACAAAGGAGGCATCATGTGGCAGCCTAAATATTTACTGAAAGCATGCTGTACTGAATCAGGTTGTGGTTTAGATAAACAGATTTGCACTGCTCCCCGCTCTTGTTTGAAGCAGATGCCACACTGTAGAACTCCACCTGACTGACACAGTTATGATCTCTTCACCATTGCTTCCTGTGCTCGATTACAATTTTTGGGTTTGTCTGTCAGTGCTGAGAGTCGTTGACTTTTAATTGGATTCAGCTTATAATTCTGTGTTGTGTTAGGAATATTAGAATGCATTTCTTTTTAATTTAAAGTTTTAGGTGACCATGGCGATGACCTTTGCCTCACAGGTCTATCTCTGCTTTAGAGTCTTTATAGTATTTGTGCATTGATGTGTTGTTAATGTGTGTTAGGAGAACCAGATTGGAATTAAAATGCTCTCCTTTTGTTTGTCTTGCAATAAGGCAGAGTTCTATGTGGGTAGGGGGGTGGGGGGAATTTCATTTCAAAGGCAAATTCAGTCTATTATACTGAAGAACTGAAAGAGTTTTCAGACGGCCTCCTTCATGAATGGGGACATCACATAAAAGCAAAGTGGCAACAGATTCAGTACAGGCTCCGAACAAACTCACAGGAGAGTGAAGCGTTGTCAACTTGGAATGGACCTTTTCCAGGAGGTTATGTCACATGATCTCCTGTCTTCAAACATCCCACTCCATCCCCCAGCATTGATCAGCCAATGGTTCCATCATCATGACCTCACCCCCTTCCCACAGTCTATTAGAAAGTGAGTAGACTTTGCAGTACTCAATTGCATCTCACTCCTGATATTTATATCAATACTAAACAAACTTTAAAATAAAAAAAACCACTCCACCCACCTAATACCTATTCTCCTCGATTACTTAAAGAATTATAGTGACGATTAATAATTCATTAAAGATTAATAGTTAATTTAAGACTCTAGGACAATTATGGAGGATTGACAACCCTACAGTCAGTGCAAAACTCCTTATATGGCCTAATTCCCTCAGCTTTGAAAAATTATATCCATGAATGTTTACTACCAGGGTAGTTTACTACTGTGTGTGTCTGTGCCCTCAACAGATGGAACATTAGTTAACATATTAATCCTTTAATTTAATCCTTTAACTTTAATTTTTTTGGCATTCTATGTGAAAATATGAGAGGCAGGAGGAGACCATTCAGCCCTCCCGAGCCTGCTCCACCATTCAATAAGATTGTCACCACAACTCCACTTTCCCATTTGTCCCCCATATATGCTGATTCCCTTGTCTGTCAAAAATTTAACTTAGCTTTGAGTATATATCAATGACTCAGCTTTCATTGCTTTCTGGGCTAGTGAAATGTAAAGATTAACCATAGGTAGAATTTGCACCTCTCTACAGATGATAAGAAAGACAGCCAGAGGCATATTTGGCTTGGAGAGCAACTCTCCCCTTCTCACCATAGAGTCATAGAGATGTACAGCATGGAAACAGACCCTTTGGTCCAACCCATCCATGCTGACCAGATATCCCAACCCAATCCCTCCAAACCTTTCCTATTCATATACCCATCCAAATGTCTCTTAAATGTTGCAATTGTACCAGTCTCCACCACTTCCTCTGGCGGCTCACCCTCTGCGTGAAAACGTTGCCCGTATGTCTCTATTATATCTTTTCCATCTCACCCTAAACCTAGGGAAAAGACTTTGCCTATTTACCGTATCCATGCCCCTCATAATTTTGTAAACCTCCATAATGTCACCCCTCGGCCTCCGATACTCCAGGGAAAACAGCTCCAGCCTGTTCAGCCTCTCTCTATAGCTCAAATCCTCCAACCCTGGCAACATCCTTGTAAATCTTTTCTGAATCCTTTCAGGTTTCAGAGCATCTTTCTGATAGGAAGGAGATCAGAATCACACAATATTCCAACAGTGGTCTAGCCAATGTCCTGTACAGCCGCAACATGACCTCCTAACTCCTGTACTCAATACTCCGACCAATATAGGAAAGCATACCAAATGCCTTCTTCACTATCCTATCTACCTACACTCCAAGGTTTCTTTGTTCTGATAAGATTTGCTTTCCCAAAATGCAGCACCTCGCAGTTTCCGAACATGAAGGCCTTATGTGCAACTTTCTCAGTTTGTAAATAAGGCACTTGAGTCGTCACTTAAGAGAGTCAAATTGCTACCTCCCTGATCACCTGCCTTGCTGGCTGGCAAGAAAGGTGGCTAATTTCCTGACTGGGAAACCATAGTGGTATGCTGGCTGTGTGGAGTACAATCTGAGGTACAGACGGCAGGCAAGTGGTGGGTGGCCTCTGAATGCTACACTCTCTGCCCTTGCCTTTGACCTCAATAACTCTGTGACCTCTTTAGCAGGCCTTCTAAAGTAGGCCTCAACATGAATCTGGCAACCCCACATAGCAGTGTCCAGAAACCTGACAGGGCAAGAAACTCACCTATGTGTTGTCTAGATAGGTGATCTGGTAATTTATCACTGCAATGAGGGTAATATATTGTCAGCATCGAACACATTCTTAGGAAAAGAATGGGAAAATCAGGGTCAAAGACTCCATAAAAGGCTGTGAATCCTGGATGTGGTAATTAAAATTCCACCAATCTTTGTTCAGTAAGGCCAGAGAGCATTCAGCTCTTATCTGTTCCCTGCCCTTAATTGATCAAGCCCACCTTGATAGCATTTGAAAGGCTTCATTTATTCTTTTAAAACTACTATTAGCAACAAAAAAAATTAATAGTACTGGTAGGAACATTTTCAATGAACAATTGCATTACTAAAAAAATTTCTTTTAAAATGTTGTTGAATTCTTGTCTTGCTTTAATGGCTTGTGGAATGGCACTGTGCCTCTTAAGACAATGCTTTTTTGGCTAAATTCAAACATGGCTCCTCTTGATGTTCAGGTTGGTGATCTCTGGGTAAAGGTGTCAAAGGGCACATCTTGGAGGAAAGATTTCATTAAATGTTGGAGGAGATTGGAGGCCTCTTCTCTGTCCTTCCCTTCTCCAGAATTACCTGGACACATCTAGGAATGAAAGATTCACCTCCAGAACCCTGCAACATGCACCTCATGAGAAACATTGTTATGTTGCTTATTCATTTCCTGTGACTGCTTTCAGTTGTTCAGTGTCAATAAAAGACAGCCTTTTGGCTGAAATGAGATTACTGCAGTGGAAGATCTCATGAGGCTGCAAGGAATACATCTACTCAGAACCAGCAGCCACCCCTTTACCCAAAAGTATTGATTCCTTATCAGGGTATGGTCTCATGAATACTGGTTAACCCTTGATGCCTAACTGAAACATAGAATACTGGAGCAGAGCTAGGCTATTTAGCTATTTGAACCAGCTGCATTATTCATGGCTGATCATCTAACTCAATACTCTTTTTTTTCCCCTGCTTTCTCTCCATACCCTTTGATCCCTTTTGTCCTAAGAATTATATCTAACTCATTCTTGAAAACATTCAGTGCTGGCTTCAACTGTATCTGTGACAGTGAAGTCTACAGGTTTATCACTCTATGGGTGAAGAAATTTCTCCTCATCTCAGTCCTAAATGGCCTACCCTTAAACTAATTATAGCAGCATTGAAAATCACAGCCCACAAAACTGTGATGCGTGGACAGGCAGGGAAGTGGTGAGGAGAGCCGAACTTGCATTGGTATTGCCTTACTTATAGCAGATGGAGGGTTGATCTAATATCATTGTTTTAGATCATTTATTCTTCCATGGGATGTTGGCATTTCTGGCAAGGCTGCCATTTATTGTCCATCCCTGATTGCCTTGAACTGAGCGGTTTTTAGGCCATTTCAAAAGGCAGTTAATTACATTGCTGAGTCAGGTATCACCAGGTAAAGATGTCAGGTTTCTTTCCCTGAAGGACTTTAGCAAACCAGTTGGGTTTTTACACCAATCAACGATAGTTGCTGTGGTCACCATTACTGAGGTTATCTTTATAATTCCAAGTTTATTAATTTAATTGAAATTGCACCAGCTGCTGTGTTTATTTTGTAAATTCAGTCACAGGATGTGGGTGTTGCTGGCAATTATTGCTCATCCATAAGAGTCAACCGCATTGCTGAGAGTCTGGAATCACACATAGGCCAGGTAAGGATGACAGTTTCCTTCCCTCAAGGACATTAGTGAACCAGATGAGGTTTTCCTGACAGTTAGCACAAGTTCTACAAACATTAAAAAAAAATTGGAATTAAAAATCTAATAAACATTGAATCCAAATTCCACCATCTGCCATGGTAGGATTTGAACCCAGATTCCCAGAGTCTCTCGTTTAATACCACGAGGCCAACCCCTCCACAACAGATGTTGTGATTAATGGAATTAATATGGATGATAGAGAGGAATTGATTCCTCAATTTGGGTAGATTTAGAAGAAGGGAACAGAACCTTAACATTGGGGCTGAAGTCAGGAAGCACCACTTCACCGTAAGGGCATTGGAAATCTAGAATTCTCTCTCCTTAAAAGCTGTTGAGGCCTGGGGTAAACTGAAATAAAACTGCAATTGGTTGACTTCTAGTAGGCACATGTTAAAGGTTATCAAACTAAGGCTGGGTTGGGCAAGTTATGAACAGGGACTGGGCACGATATGACTCAAATAAGAGATTCTACTCACAATCCATATGAGGGAGACGTGTGGGTGAGTATACCATAGGACACCAGAATGTAAAGCTTGGACCCCTGTGATCTCTATTCACCAAGTCTGGAATTAGATTCAAACCCCTGACTCGGAACGATAAAATTCTGTCGTTGAACTGGAATCTTCTTCCTAACAATTCTATGGGTGCCCCTACAGTGATTCAAGAAGCTCACAACCATCATCCCCCCCCCCCACCCCCCCCCCAACAAAAACCGAAAGAACTGCAGACGCTGGAAATCCGAAACAAAAACAGAAGTTGCTGGAAAAGCTCAGCAGATCTGACAGCATCCGCGGAGAGAAATCGGAGTCAGCGTTTGGGGTCCAGTGACCGTTCCTCAGAACGGTTCTGAAACGTCAACTGATTTCTCTCCATAGATGCTGCCGAACCAGTTGAGCATTGCCAGTATTTTCTGTTTTTGTATGTTATCGTTTCATCCTCCAGGCCAAAGTGGCGATGGACAGTGAAGCGACGGTCGCAGCCAACGAACGAACAGTAATAAAAAAATAAAACTGAACCTGACGCTTGCTCCTGATTTCGGGAGGAAAAGGGAAAGTCGGAACGTTATAACTGATTCGATGCAGCGAAGTAGACGCGCGATTTTTTTTAAAAGTCCGCCTTTGGCTCTGGTGGTTTTTACAATCTCAGATTTAAGGGAGAGCTGCGGCCGGTGCCTTGACCGTTGCTGTTTGGAATGTGTGGCCATTTGAAGCAGCAGCGCGCGTGGCCATCTGGCGGCCAGATGTGCTGCGGGTTGTCCGTGGCAACAGGCGATGGACTGCCTTGGGCCCCGCTGTCAGGGCCGTGCGTCTTTACTCCCACCCCCAAAATCCCAGCTCTCTCCAAAAAGAAACTAAACAAAGGCCATCCTGTCAAGTTAGCTGACAAAATGGCCCTGGATTGCCTGGACGGGAATCCCCGAATGCATTTGGCTGAGAAGGAGGCGCGGTAGGGCGACTTATTTATTCTCTTTCTTCCCCCCCCCCTTCCCGAGAGTTCGCAGAACCTCCCCTTTTATACAAAGAGGATATGGCTGAAGAGCAGATCAGAGGGAAGCAGAGGGTAAATCGAGGTGCTGTGGACTGTTGTAGATGGTTTCCCAATCAATCTGATTTCAGATGTTATGATCACCTCTGGAGCAAGAGGGACTTGGATCTCGGTCTCCTGGCTCAGAGGTAGGGACACCATCACTATCATTATACCTCAAGAGCCAGACTGTTGTATGTTGATTCTTCAGAGGTTGGGTAACAGGCCCCACCTTCATTAGGCACCTCTGATCAAACTAGTGCATTTTAACTCTTTGGGAGGCAGTATTCCTTACCCAGTACATTATATCCAACAATTAAATCTGACTTAAAATAATTTTACCTGCTTTCTGCGCTAATGAGTCTGGGTTTGAATGGTTTGATGCTCTTGGATTGACTGATTTGACGTGGAGAGTGTGTGGTGCTGGAAAAGCACAGCAGGTCATGCAGCATCTGAGGAGCAGGACAATCAACGTTTCCACTTGGGAGCCACTTTTGCTCTTGCTCTCACGCAATCTTTATTTACACACACTTCTCAATCAGCGAACACTAACACACGCACAAGTATATGATCCAGAAATGTTGTAATCAGTTGCCCTTTCTGCTGATGAAGGGCTCCT